>NC_090440.1:498529274-499154274 GCF_031143425.1 Pleurodeles waltl
CAAATGTGGCGCTGCGGTTTGTAAGGTATTCGCCACTCGTTGATCTAAAGGAGTTGTCTTGGGTTCTGCTTTCATCAGGGCAACTCCCTCTACTGATGAAGCTGGCCTTTTCCCGACTGAAGAGCTTTGGGTTTCTTGGGACAGTTTTTAACAAAATGCCCAGATGCACCGCAATATAAACATAGTTGATTCACTCTTCTTTTCTCTTTTTCTTCCTTAGATAAAGGACCTCAGATGGAACCAATTTGCATTGGTTCTTCTATCGTTATCCCTTCTCCGGCTCTCGTATGATCATTTCTTACACGATCAATTATCAGGGGAAATGGTCGATACTCTCTTCTCTTTTCTGCTCTTCGTTCAGTTAACCGGTGGTCAATCTGTAACACAAGATCAATTAACTCCGAAATTTCGGTGGGTCTATTTGGAACTTGTGCTAAGGCATCTTTCAATTCATCTCTCAGTCCACGATAAAATATGACGGCTCTTTTTGACTCCGGACAGGCAGTCTCTACAATGAGTTTATTGAAATGAGCCAGATAGGCTACTAGATCTTTATTACCTTGCCTGATTTCCAGTAGTTCATTGTCAGTGGCTTGAGCTGCAGTTCGCCGATCAAATATTCTTAAGAACTCTTCCTTGAAATTTTGGAAATTATATAAAACAGGATCATTTCTGGAAATTATTGGCATGGACCATGCGGCCGCATCTCCTGTCAGATAAGACAATATAAATGCCACTTTGGACTGGTCTTCGGAAAAAATGACTGGTCTACATAAAAAATGCAATGAGCATTGGGTCAGAAAAATCTGCGCCTTATTTGGATCCCCACCGAAGCGCTCGGGTTGAGCCAAAGGAATAATAGGGGAAACCGCATGAATTACTTGAGTGGATATACCTGCAGACTGTGAAGGGCTAGGGATTTGTGAAAACACAGATTCATTTGATTTAGCGGTGTTCCCTAACTCATTTATTTGCTGTTTTATTTGGACTGTTTCTTCTATGGTGTTATTTAATTGTTTCTGTAACCCTTCCAAAAAGGTGGCTAATGCTTTTATATCAATTCCTTCTGCCATTCTGCTCAGGAGGAAATCTGTTTTTTCCCTAAAATTAGGGTGATGGCACTTCAATCTATCAGGATACTTCAATTCGATTTCCTCAGAAGCAGAAGATAACTCCTCAGTCCAGACCCAAGCTACTCACAACGAATATTAATCCTTCGTGCTGAGTACCCCGGAGGGAGAAAGGGGAATGGGATGGTAGAGAGACTGCCACAGAGATGATGAACCCCAGTACTCAGTCTGCCTCTTCACATCTAAGATTGGATACAGCACCTGCAAGAGTCACAGTCGCAATTACTAGGGACATACAAAATCAGTTTTTCACTTTCTACTCTCAACACTTAATTCTATTATTTCTTCACTCACCCTGAGTTCTCTGTAGCCTTGCTTCTCTCTATAAATGATAGCTCTTCTTAAAAAAATGCTTATTACTGATTCTGGAAGAACTTCTCAACCTTTGTTAGAGATTGGTTTTATGTTGCTATATATATATATATAGTTGGTGATAATGCGTTCTTCAAATCAGCTGATGTTATTTAATTTCTCCTGTCTTATTGTGACTTCTGTCAATACTTGTATTTGTAAATGCTTGTTTATTAAAGTTTGTTTCTCCTTTCTTACTTCGACATTTGTTGATAACTTGTATTTGTAAATGCTTGTTTATTACAGTTAGTTTCTCCTTCCTTACTTCAACATCTGTCGATAACTTGTAGTTGTAAATGCTTGTTTATTTAAGTTCGTTTCTCTTTTAAACTCTATTTTGGTTTATTACCATTGAATTTGTAAATGCTTATTTGTTAACAGTTTGTTTCTCCTTTAAACTTGGCCTTTGTTTATAACCTTGACATTTGTAGATACTTGCTCTTTTAAAGTTCGTTTTTTCTTTGACTTTAATATCTTAAACAAGAACCTTGTAAACATAAGGTTAATTCATACATTAACTCTGTAGCCTTGCCGACTTCCACGGGAACGGTCTACTATCAAACTCTTCGAATAAACCTTGACAATATTTATCCGTTTTCTGTAATATAATCTTCAAATGTAATTTTACCTCACAGGAGTTTCTGTTCTGAAGCGCGCTCTCTCTCCACACAGCTGATTCCTGTCAGACTTCAGTTGAAGTGCAAGGCTTCCAGCTGGAGAGCTCGTAACCTAGCAACCAACCGATTGCAAGACTAGAACTGTAACTAACCTTCAGTACTCACAGCGGCCATCTTGGATCTTCTCTTCTTGATTCTTCCTTTGAAATAAGCGCAAGATTACTCTGCAAACCTTCTTCCAGTTTGGGCTTTGCTGTCACTACTGAGGATATCTCTTTGCTTTTCTCATGCACTTCTTTGATTTGACTTGGCAAGTTTGTGTGGACATGACAGCACAAAGTCCTTAGACCATGTAGGAAGAAGTTGGCACAGGAACTGAAATAAAAGACAAAGTTTATTAACCTCATGAGGTGGTACTACAGTTCAAACAGCACCCTTAGGTAATGTCTAAAGTAGCACACTGAACTGAGAGAGCATGGTCCTTTTATACCCACGCAGGGGCTAAAAGGAGGTGGTACAATTATAGAAGCAAGACTTGTATACATGTAAGGTCATGTGGAAAATGCACAGTCGACAGGTAGGAGGAGCTAACAGTTTTCAAGGACGATCAAGGGCGATCTAGTAACAAGGACGATCTAGGGCGATCTAGTAACAATAAATCATCATGTGAAGTAGCACACTGAACTGAGAGAGCATGGTCCTTTTATACCCACGCAGGGGCTAAAAGGAGGTGGTGCAATTATAGAAGCAAGACTTGTATACATGTAAGGTCATGTGGAAAATGCACAGTCGACAGGTAGGAGGAGCTAACAGTTTTCAAGGACTAACAGCTGCAGACCTTACTGAGCATGTGCCAAAGTGGGAGATGCTAAATATAACTTGTCACTAGGCAGATTTCAAGAGTAGTTAACAGAAAGGTAGGACAGAGCACATGGTGAGCACATGGCAGCATGTGGCAGAGAAAATGGCTGCCATGAATACAAAATGGATTCTGCGAAATGTTCACAATAGTTACAAATACAGATGTCTTCTGCTAATGCTTAATCTAATCGCTGCTAAACTACAACACTGGGGTGACATGGCGAGCAAAGCAACAATGGATTAAACTCAGATCTGTGACTGGTGATGTTTGAAAACATTCAACACCCCATCCATAATTTTATTTTGTGATGTTAATAATGAGAATATCTCTGAGCCTGAACGTGCATGAATGGCAATGGGATCAATACCAAGAGCAATACATCTGGTGAAATGGTCTTGGGATATGCCTTCTTTTTACCTTATTTTCTTGAAGAGTATAGGCCAGGGGAACCCATAACGTCATGGGTGGGTGGGGTCTGTTGATTGTAGAACTCACTACGACACCTATTCTAGGATGCAACCAGCAAGGGATGCACAAAGTACACATGCAGCCAAAGCATTGTTTTTGGCAAGAATATTTATTGTTCCTACCTATGACAACCCAGATCCACATATGGTAAAGAAATGGGACAATAACCTGACAGCTTGTTCAGTCACCATGTTGAACATTTTCGTCAAATATGTGTGGAAGCTCTACAGGAAAAAGAAAGTGTCACTACCTGGATGGCAGGCCAACAAAAACAAGAAGTAATTGCAAAACATAAATAGGATATAGAAGCAAGACTTCAAAAACGAGAAGCTAAAAAAAATGACAAAATTAAGGAAATTTGCCTGAGATGTGCGGGACTACAAAGAATACTCACAGTCAATAGGAAATTTGAAAATGAATGTATATGAGAGCCAACGAGGAGATGTCTTCTAGAATCTAGAAGTACCCACTGAGGGGCTACCAAGCAAAGAGGTAACATCAAAGACAGACCACATCTGGAAATGGAAGACCACGTACCTCATAACACTAGAGCAATACATCTACTACTACAATTGTTTTGCAACGATTTCACCTTCTGAGGAGTGGGCGAATAATAAATCAACCATCCTTCTCAGGAAGAGGACAAAGCTCAAGGGGAAGAGGTGGCGGTGGAAGACGCAAAAATAGAGGTGCCATAGGCAGAACAACAGGAAGTACCTTGTGGGAATACACAAGAGAAGAACAAGTGCAGAACAAAGACAGGTGCAAGTATTACATAATTAATTTATCTAATAGAATATTATCTCCAACCAAACTTAATGGATTGGGTCTAGGTCTTTCCATCTGCACCTCAGAATCCTTTAATTTTGTAAAAACTAGGATTGACATTTGTAAACTGGTAAGGAAACGTAAATTTAAGAAAGCCTTCAAGTTAGGACTCAAATCTAAACACAAAAGTAGCCAGAGGAATGTACCAGAGACAGATTTACTGGTGGGTAATGTTGACTTTCTCACCACCCTGTATTAACTACAACAAGTGGAAGAGGGCAAGAATATTGAACAAATTCTGGATACATTGAATATTGTATATGACTTGCATGTGAAAAATGATTTCAAACCCAAGTCCAAGTTTACTTCTATGCTTAAATATGATTTGATTGATGGTTTATATGATACTGTCATTTCTGACCTTAAACGACTCAGTACACAAACTACCAGGTCCAAACAAAATATTAGCTTGTCTCAAAGGAAAGCAAGTGAATCGCTATCTAAGGAAAAGTATATTATTGTATGTGCAGCTGATAAGGGTGATAAAGTGAATTGTACCTTAGGGAGACATCTAGAAAACTGAACAAACCTGGTTGCTATGAAAGCATTAATCAGACAGAATATAGGAACACAATGTCAGAGTTGTGGACTCTGTCAAGCATTGACATAGAATAATAGCAGTACCTTAAGAAGAGTCATCCTAAACTTCCATTTCTCTACCTACTGCCAAAAATACACAAATCAATTGATAAACCACCAGGTAGGCGTTTGGTGTAATCCATGGAGAATCTATTAGAGAATTTTGCATAGATTTCTTTATGAGGCCAATAGTAAATTCCTTTCCCTCACACATTGAGGTCACCAAGGGCTTCCTTAAAAGAATTGATGGAATACATTGGGAAGTGAACTTCCTCTTAATGACTATGGATGTCAAATCCTTATACACCTGTATAAATCACACTGATAGGATCAAAGCAACAGAACACTTCCTTAGGGTGAGGATCATATCATCGTATGCCCACACCCAGATGTTATTGAAGATGATGGAGCTTTGCTTACATAATATTATCTTTGTGTTTAATGGAGAACTGTACAGGCCAACTCGGGAGACTGTGATGGGCACGTTTCACTCCCAGCTACAATAATCTGTTGAAGGGCTGGTCAAAGGAACATGTGTTCACCTTCCCTGAGTTTGAAGATGACTTGGAGAGGATCATTATATGAGTAAGATTTATAGATTACCTCTTCCTGATCTTGCAAGGCTCTAAAGAACAAGTTATGGGTTTTGTTAAAATATTAAACATTAAGAACTATAATCATGAATTCACATTCACATGTAGTGATTCTACAATTGTCTTACTAGATGTTGAGATTGAGGTATTTCCAGACAATATGACATAAAAATCTTTAGAAAACCCAGAGGAGGTAATACTTTACTTGACTAAGTAGTCATCGTGACCAACTCAAGTACAGTTTTCCCTGCGTGGAACTTGCAAGAGCAAGATGCAACTGTAGCAGTGAAACAGGCTTCCAGAAAGAATTGACTTGTATGCTGACCAGATTCAGGGAATGTGGATACCCAGAATGGGTGCTTAGAAAAGCTGTGATGAGGATTAAAACCAAGTCTGGGAGGAGATTCCTTTTGCACCTACTAAACCCTCTCCTGAAAATGAAAACACCACAAGGCTGATTACAGCTTACAACAGAAACAGTACATCTGTTAGTAAGATCTTAGACAGAAACTGGAAGAGACTCATATGTGATACAGTCATTGTTAATCTCATTAGCGACATGCCTTTAGTCACATATAGAAAAGGAAAATCCCTCAGAGATTTAGTGATGAATGAGGGCATCACTACAGTGACGCAACAAGGTTAGTGGGGCCATAATGAGCTCAGGGGCTTTTACATCTGTGGCAAATGTACCTCATGCTCTACTTCATATAGTTGTAAGACGTTTACAACAGTCAACAATCAAGTTAGGAAGATCACCCAGTACATCACAAATGCCACCACCTTTGTAGTTTATATATTGGCGATGTCCTGTGGTCTGAAGTACTTGGGGAGTACCATCCATCTAATATGGAAATGTGTACTGGAATATATATGTGCCATTAGCAACGGGGACTGCCCTATCCAGTGGCCAGACATTTTGAGCATTTACACTGTAGTGATTGGAAACATCTGAAATACTATGGTGTTAAGATAATTGGAATAAACCAAAGGTATGGAGACAGATTACAATGATTGAAAAATGTTGTATCATTGATTTTGACTCAAAGGCTCCCAATGGCCTGCACCTTGATGAGGAACAGTATGTGTATCTTGAGTAGTCCTGTTTCCTATTGCCCTTTGTTTCCAACAAGCCTTTTTTTTTAACATGTTGTTGTTAATAAGATTTTAATCATGGTTTACCCCGTTTTCTTCTCTTATCTTCCCTTTAGGAGGAATGGAACGGACTCTCAAAACTTCATTGGGTGAAGAGAGGTTGTCTC
Organism: Pleurodeles waltl; assembly: GCF_031143425.1. Taxonomy (NCBI): domain Eukaryota; kingdom Metazoa; phylum Chordata; class Amphibia; order Caudata; family Salamandridae; genus Pleurodeles; species Pleurodeles waltl. Next base: position 498,535,965 of record NC_090440.1, read on the forward strand.
GGCCGAGGCACCCTATTCTTCTCTTCCCTAACTGAGAACAACAAATGGGTTTGCCTCTTTTTTGATTTTTTACTGTTATATTTATTTTTCTGTGTACACCAATTCGAGGTGGGACTGTGAATCAACGTATACCTACAGGGAACGGTATTTAATGTAATTTTGACCATGTTCAGGTAATCACTGACTGAACCCACAAAACCCCATGGCCCACTTGGGCCTAAGTGTGGACTGGAATGCATGGGTAGTTCAAAATATTATGGTTTGAGGTTTTGAATCAAGAAACAAGGGAAAGGCTATCTTATTGAAAAAGTACAATGTTGTGCCCGTCAAAAAATGTGTTTGTACAAACTGCCACAAATGATTGTTTTTTTAACTTCGTTCTTAAGCACTCAAGACCAAGGGGCATCATCTGTTTTGGCTGCCACTAATGCCACAGCAGGAGTGACCACCACCACCACCCTCACCACTGGTGCTGCAGTCACAGCTAATGGTTCTGCTGCCCACTGTAAGCTATTTTTATCTGCACTGCTAAAATTTGCTCATCCGTATTCTTACTAGCTTTTGCATGTTGGATGTTATTTTTTATCCCTGTTTCACTATGTTTTTCTATACTGTTTCCATGGCTGACTTTCTCCAGTCTGTATTTTTCTTCTGCTCATTTTCCTTGCCCCTTTTTTACAATTACATCTTGTTGTTGTGTAGTACCAAGAAAAGAAAATATTTTTGGTAAGATAAAGGGGATTGCACATCCAGGTCCAAATAAACAGTGGAAAAATAAGGGGCAGAGATAGAGTGGTTATCATGGTCATGGACTCCCAATGTTGTCTTATTCTAGCAGTTTCCATGACAGTGTAGAATGACAGGAATGAGATGCCACGTCCACAACCAATATTGCATTCCCCTCATCACCTAAAACTGCAGTGCGGTGTAATCTTTGGTGATGCAGCTGCAGTGAGTGCAGGTTGTGACTGAATTAATGTGCTTCTCATGCTGCGGCACAGTGGCGTGACAGAACTAAGGCCCCCATTACAACTGTGGCAGTAAATGCCATCCTACCGCCGTGCTAACGGCCGCCAACATACCGTGCCCGCGGCGGTATTCCGCCACGGGTATTATTACCCACACTGACACCCACTATACAGACACCCACACAAGTCCGCCACACCAAAGTTCAGTGATAAACTGGCGATAGCAAAACACACACGGTTACGTCAACAGGAATATGCCCACAGTATCACGACCCATGAATCACCGCAGCAGTCTTTCAAACGCGGTAAACCATTGGCGGTACACACCGCTGCGCTCATAATACACAAACTCAAACAAAACTACACCACATTGGCCAATTTGAACTACACACACCTGACACCCATACACACACCACACCCACACCACTATAAAACACACACACACATTACCCACAACCCTTTACGAATACAAACCATTGGCACAAGACAGACACCATGAACACGGACAAGACCAGAGCCACACACCACCATGACCTATACACACCCTCACCCACACCACTCATGCAACACCCATTGCACCACAATAACACCCCAGATTCTCTGAGGAGAAGCTAAGGGTCATGGTGGAGGAAATCATCAGGGAAGAGCCACAGCTACTTGGTGCACAGGTGCAGCAAATATCCATTGCTAGGAAGATGGAGCTATGGTGGAGGATCGTGGACAGGGTCAACGCCGTGGGACAGCACCCCAGAACCAGGGATGCCATCAGGAAGAGATGGAACAACCTACGGGGGAAGGTACATTCCATTGCAGCAAGTCACCAACTTGCTGTACATAGGATTGGCGCTGGACCGCCACTTCCTCCCCCACAACTAACAACATGGGAGGAGCAAGTCTTGGCAATCATGCGTCCTGAGGGCCTGGCCGGAGTAGCAGGTGGACTGGACTCTAGTAAGTCAGCTCTCTATTTCTATCACCCCCCTACCTACATGGCATCACATACCCCCACCCTCACCCTCACTCCCATCACATCACCACTTCCCACACACCCCACCATCACATCTCATTCATCCCAATGCCAAGCCCTGCATGCCATACCAATGCATGGACACCACTCACAGACCTGCATGGGCACCTATCACTAAAGCATGCACACTATAGAGAATCAGCTAGCCCACTACATAACAACTCACACAAGTGCAAGCTGCCACAGCAAACACAACCAAACAGGGCAAGCCACCCATGCACCATATGTCACACACAGAAACAATAACACTGCATTTACATCCCCACAGGTATCCCAGCCAATGTCAGTGGAGAAGAGGTGCCAGCAACTTCCAGTCCCCCCACTGAAGAGGCCCATAGTGATGACAGCAACTCTGGTCTACTGGATCTGGATGACCAACCTGGCCCATCAGGGACCTCTGGAAAGTCGGTTACCCAGCCACAGTCAAACAGCACCACAGAGCATCCCCCCTCAGGAAAAACCACCACAGCACCCACCCAGCAAACCCATACCTCTGCCCCCAGGACACGTCAATCAGCAGTGTGTCCACTACTACAGGGACCCCAGGGCACACCTCATACCCAAGACAATCAGGGACCTGGGGTCAGTGGCATTGGGCACACAGTTCAGGGGACAGAGGCACAGGACAACAGGGAAACTGGGAGGACTGCCCAGGGAACCAACTCTCCAAGAGGCACTCTCTGAGATCCTGGGAGCAAACCAACATTCCCAGGACACCGTGGGCCAGATCATGGTCAATGTGCAGGAGAACAGGCGGCTGCAGGAGGGACAGTACCAGGGGATCCGGGAGGACTTGCAGGCCATGAATACCACCCTGGTCTCCATTGCAGGGTTGTTGGCAGACACAGCCAACATTATGAGAGAGGCAGCCTCCCAACAGTGGGCCCCTGCCACTAGACAGACATCTGAACTGCGTCCCACCTCCGCTGCTGCTAGTGGACAGCAGGCCGCGCCACAGATCCAACAGGCCACTAGCACCCCTCCCCCTGCAGAAGGAGAACCACCCCACAAATGTTCCCTGCCATCCAGGCAGAAGCCAGAGACTATTGCCAAGACCCCTGCCAGGAAATGAGACTCTCTTGATTGTCACCCTTGTGTCCCACACAGTCACTCTGTCCACCTTGAACTGCCATTGCTCCCCTTCCTATGTCCCCTTGGACAATGCACCTCTGTGACAAATATACTGGAACTATTCTCTGGACTTTGCTCCATCATCACCCCAGCCCAATGCACTTGCCCCCCTACTCCTTAGCACTTAAATAAACACCCTTGGAAAAAATACAAGTATGGAGTATGTCAAATTATTTCAGTATGTATTTGTTTAACCAGATTCAACAATTGCATTTCAAATGTACAGTAATGTTCACATTGGAAAGCCCTGTAGTTGGCTGCAGTGATCACACCAGGAGCGATAGTGGGGCACAAACATCTGCAAAATTAGTTACCAAAGGGTACAGTGAGCGGGCATAAAAGTGAGAAATAACAGCATACCAGTGCCAAACATAATCTAAAAAATGACAATGAAATGTGAAGTAGCACTGTCCTACCTGTGTTCATTGGAAGTATTTTCTGATCACTGCAGTTCTGTTGTCCTCATCTTCATCCTCTGCCTCCTCATCCTCACTGTCCACAGGGTCCACTGCTGCCACACGGCCATCTCCAGCCTCCTCCTCCTGCAGAAAAGGCACATGGCGTCTCAAGGCAAGGTTGTTCAGCATACAGCATGCCACGATGATTTGGTAGCCTTTCTTGAGTGAGTAGCACAGGGATCCACCTGTTAGATGGAGGCACCGAAACCTGGCCTTCAGGAGGCCAAAGGTACATTCTAGAATCCTTCTTGTACGCCCATGTGCCTCATTATAATGTTCATCTGTCCTTGTCCTGGTATTCCTCACAGGGGTCAGTAGCCATGGTAGGTTGAGGGTAACCTGAGTCACCTGCAAATATGGAGGGACAACATTTAGGCACACACTATTCCATATGACCTACACCATACCCATACACCAACATCCACTGGGTTGGAACCAGGGTTCACCTATTAGCCACACCCGGAGCATCTTTAGTTGGGCCATCACATTAGGGATGCTGCTATTCCTCAGGATAAAGGCATCATGCACAGACCCAGGAAAGTTAGCATTGACATGGGAGATGTACTGGTCCGCCAGGCACACCATCTGGACATTCATGGAATGACAACTTTTTCTATTTCGGAATACCTGTTCATTTTGCCAGGGGGCGACAAATGCAATATGAGTTCCCCCAATTATGTTGGCGATATGTCTATTGCATAGAAGTCAGCCTTCACTGTTGCCAAATCATCCACTTGGGGGAAAATAATGTAGCTGCACATGTGTGTAGTCAGGGCAGACAACATTCTGGTCAGCACTATGGAGACCATTGGCTGTGACATTCCTGCTGCCAAGCCCACTGTCACTTGGAAAGAACCAGTTGCAAAGAAATGGAGCACTGATAGAACTTGCACAAGAGGTGAAATCCCAGTGGGGTGACCGATAGCAGATATCAGGTCAGGCTCCACTTGGGCACACAGCTCTGTGATTGTGGCCCTCTCAAGTCTGTAAGTGCCTGTCCTCCATTGTTGCCAAGTCCACCAGGGGTCTGTGAATGGGGGTATGTCTCCATCTCCTATTCATCCGCAATGGTTGCTGTCTAAGAGACAAAGGAGTGAGGATCCAGTCACAAACATTGTAGCCTCAACAGTACAATGCATGATGTAAATTTTAAATGTATAAGTGGCATTTGTCCTGTATGTCCAATTGTGAGATGTGATGCAGTTATAATCCAGGGCCTGCCCATCCCCCAGAAATGGTGTCTACCTGTCCTGTGTGGAGGGACAGGTGGAAGTGAGGTAATTCCGTTGACGTTGTGTGTCTTTGTGGGAGGCGGTCAGGAACTGCTGTGCAACTCCTCATTGGATAACATTGGGCCCTATGGGGCACAGTGGGCAATGTTGATGTACGCCGGCGGTGACTGTATGCACCGCCATGGATGTCACTGCCATTTTCTATCTGTTCTCTCACTTGTTACCTGACCTTCAACAGGAGAGGACCTATACTGCATGTGCTACTGTGACCTGTGTCTGGGACCTACAATGCCACATGTGACTGGGGAAAGGGCCCATGCCTTCACCTCGAGGAGTTGGAGAGACTGGTGGATGGGGTCCTACCCCAGTACGGACTGCTGTATGGGCCTCCAGACCAACATGTGAGTACACTGTGAGCACGATGCATGGGGCATGAATGCATGGAGTGGTGTGTGTGAAGGCCACATGTTGGGGGGGGTTGGTGGATGTCCCCAGGGAGCATGTGCTGCTTGTATGCTGGACCAGGTCTGTGCAAATGGGGATTGGAAGGGGTATGGTGGGCCACAAGTGTATTTCCTCTGCAGGTCAGCACCCATCAAAAGAAGGGTATATAACATGCCAGCGCCAAGGACGTGTGTACCCTGGGGGTCTACAGAAGGTGGAGCACCCATTGTCGGAAATGGTGGGAGGACCTGAGACGCTGGGCACGGAAGACAGCGGAGGCCCAGCTGGGGATTACCTCTCAATGAGGAAGGGGTGCCTGTCGAGCACTGACCCCCCGATGGCCTGCATACTGACGGTGGCCTATCCGAAGCTGGATGGGCACTAGAGGGCATCACAGCAGCCGGAAGGGGGTGAGTACGGTGCCCATCATCACTACTTACTCCTGGTGGGGTGGTACCCGGGTGGGGGATGTGTGTCTGTGGGTGCCCCTAGGCCAGGCCTGACAGTGCAGCGTAGGTCCCTTGGTGACAAGGGTTCTGATGTGATAGTCCTTCTACCTAGCTTGTAGGCATCCACTACTGGGCAGGGCTGTGTGGGTCCGAGGTATGCTGCAGTTGGTGGTATGTATCCTTCCCCATGCCCTGGTGACTAGCATTATTACTGGTAGTGCATTGCATAGTACGTAGGCCTGTTCCCTGTGTGTGAGGGTGCTGTATACGCCAACTGTGGTGTTGGTGCAGCCATTGACCAAGTGTATCCTTTGTCTCCCCCCCCCCTTTTTGTTTAGTCATCCTGTCCTTATGTGCAGTAGCATAATCTGGCGGAGGAGCAGAGGATCCAGGAGGCAGAGTCCACCAACAGTGAGGGCAGAAGTGGGAAGAGGGCGAAGGGAGCACCAGGGCGGAGTCTGGAGGGGACAGTTCGGACACAGATACCTTGTTCCGATGGAAGCTCCCTGGTAGTGGCGGACACCTCTGTGACCACCCCAGCTACAGGTACAACCGCCACCCCTGTACCAGCACCGCCCTCCCAGCAGCTCCTTATCGAGTTGCCCGTGCCCCGCTCACCCAGGGGGGGTCTCCTTCGCCACAGGCACCTCAGGCCCTGCCCCAGTTAGCCCTCCTGCCCTGAGTGAGGAGGCTATTGACCTTTTGAGATCCATCTCTGTTGGGCAGTCAACCATTGTGAATGCCATCCAGGGGCTGGCAGCCCAAATTCAATAAACCAATGCATTTCTGGAGGGCATTAACACTGGCTTGGCGGCTCAACAGAGATCGATCTAGGCTCTGGCTTCCTCTCTGATGGCATCCATTGTCCCTGATTCCACTCTCCCCCTCCAACTTCCTCTACCCAATCCCATTCCTCTCAACCCCAACCTATCCCAAACACACAGGCAGACAAGCATGCACACAAGACAACACCCAGGAATGGCACAGGCAAACACAAGCACCACACATCATCCTACAGGCACTCACACAAACACCATCCAGATGCAGACATGCCAACATCCACTGCCTCCACTGTGTCCCCATCCTCCTCCTCCTCCACCTCCCTCCCAGTTCTGTCTACACTCACACCTGCATGCACCACATATACATCCACTACCGCCTTCACCGGCACACCTATCAGAACACACACTTCATTGGCAAACACCTCCACAACAGCCATGCACACGTCTACTGTGTCCTCTCCCACTGTGTCTGTCCCCCCTCCCAAGGTACACAAATGCAAGCACTCAGACACCCAACAGCCATCCACCTCACAACAGCATCCAGCCCAGGCACCTGCACCCAAACACAGCAAGAAGACACCTCCCACAACCACTCTCTCTTCCTCCACTCCCATAACTTCTCCCTCTCCCAGCCCCAATGTCCCTAAGCAGCTTTTCCTCTCCACCATTGACCTCTTCCCTACCTCTGCCCCATCCTTCGCATCTGGCCAGGGTGGCTAAAACCCAGTCAAGCACCTCAGCCACCCAGTCCACGGGCCCAGTAATATCCACACCCACTTGTAGTGGGAAAGGATCCAGGGCACCAGGCTGCCTCACGGAAAGGGTGCGTTGCCCCAGGTGCTGCCAGTAAGGGCAAGGAGCCATCCCCAGCTGCTGCCAGGAAGGACAAGGAGCCATCCCCAGCTGCTGCCAGGAAGGGCAAGGTGCTATCCTTAGCTGCAGGCAAGAAGGACAAGGGGCCTGGTGCTGGGACTCAGTCAGAGACCCCACCACCAACCATGGTTGTGCAGCCATCCGAGGCTGCAGGGGATGGTCTGGAGCTTCCTCCCACAGCCACCACCCCCAGCAGCAGCACCACCACCACCAATGGGCAGCTGTCCAAGGCTGCAGGGGATGGGCTTGCGCTTCCTCCCACAACCAGCACCACCACCACCACCACCAGTGGGAGCCGCTGAGGCTGCAAGGGATGGGCTGGAGCTTCCCCCAAACAACCAACGCCAGCAGCAGCAACACCACTGCCATTACTGAGCAGCCATCACTGCTGTTGGACATTCTGTAGACCTGCCTCCATGGGCTGTTGTGCAGCCTGCCCCCTGCAAATCCTGTGGGAATTACTCCCACTTGATTGACTATGACCTTGCCCTCCCCAAGTTCTACATCACTGGGCATGATGCCCCTTCCAGAACCAGTGGGTATGACACCCACTCACCCCATCCTCCCCAGGATGAAGATTCCAGGACATGATGCCCCCTCCAGAACCAGTGGGGACGCCACCTTCTCACTCAATCCTCCCCAGGATGAAGATCCCAGGGCACAATGCCCCCTCCAGAACCAGTGGGGAAGCCACCCACTCACCCCAGACTCCCCAGGAAGAAGTTCACAGGGCATGTTGCCCTCTCCAGAGCATATGGGCAAGTCACTCACTTGAGAGACTTTGGCCTTGCACTCCCCAGGACCAAGCACAGGGCATGTTGCCCCCTCCAGAGCATGTGGGCAAGTCACCCACTTGAGAAACTGTGGCCTTGCACTCACCAGGACAGAGCACAGGGCATGTTTCCCCCTCCACGACCAGTGGTGTTGTTCCATCTTCAGGCTGAGGTACCCCCCATTCTCCGTCCCCCTGAGGTGCCTGCCTATTTTCCAAATGATGCCCCTGCAGTGTTCTCTCCATGTTGGTGCAGGAGACAAGTGGGGCCTTGGACTTTGTGATGTGGCCCTGTGGCCCATGCACATTGAGGACTGGGCAGTGTCCCTTGAATTGTACATATGTACATACTTTCAGATTGGATGTACGTATTTCTACTATATTTATATTATTACACTCACTTTCATCTATTGGTGTTGTCCTAGCACTATTCCTGAGGGGTACAGGGTAAAAATGTTTTCTTACTGCATCTAATTGTGTGTATGGTGTGGGGGTGGGGGTGTGTGTGGTGAGTGTGTGTGTCATTCTCTCCCCCCCCCTCCCCTGTGTGCTAGGCAGCTGTACTCACCACGGTTGTCTTCGCTGTTGTTGGTGTTTGTGGTGGAGCATGACGTTAACAATCATCGGAAATATTTGCTGCTCGGGCTCCATGGCGGCGTGGTTGTTGCCTGTGTCTCCAATGATGAGTCCTTTCCCTTCCGTGCAGTGTTTCTGCCAGGCTTTTGATGTCATTGGTACTGCCCTGGAAAAGGTGGCGGATTGGGCTGTTATAATACAGTGGGTGGAACATTGACTTCCGGCTGGCTGTTGGCAGCTACTGCCGTAGTGGCTGTTGTTTCTGCCCTGGTGGTCGGTGTCGTAAAGTGGCTATCTATCTGAGCTCTTTCTGCCATGGTCATAATTTGGTGGTAATTACTGCCGGCCTGTTGATGGTATTACCGCCACTTTATCACCGACCGCCAGGGTTGTAAAGAGGGCAATAATGCTCCGCTAGCCATATCCATTTTTTTCTTGGCAAAGCAGTTTGATGATAATCTGAAACTTCTATGGTGGCCTACTCAGTCAGGGAAATAGACTTCATCCTAAAACTCAGGGGGTTTGCCCACAAGTTGGTCAGCTAATGCACTTGAGTCTTACCAATCACCCTTATCCTCCTCCTGCAATGTTTCAGGAACAATGCAATCATGTAGTATGAAGTGATGATTCATTTTAATCAATCCACGTTTTGAAGAGAGAGACTTGTCCTTGTGACTGTGACAACTGTGCCAGCTGCACTGAACGCTCAGAAGATGCACTGGCTACAGGATAAGCCTAATACTTTATTGCCAGCCTGCTGAACTCTGGCCGTTAGCGTATTATCCCATACCAATAGACCGATGGGTTTTGATCCACGTAGACCTCTTTTGGGTCATCCAGATAGTCTTGGATCATCCCCTGAATGGTCATTGGTGCTGCCACTTGCTAGACCTCTGTTGCCTTTCACTCTGAACTAGACTTAAGCCCTGCCTCTTTACACCAAGCTGATTCTTCTGTTGCAGGTGTTGCTGGCGATGTTGTTGCTGATATTACTGGTGCTGCTGTGAGACAACAACACTGCCCTCTCTGGAGATTGAAAGCTGCACACCAGCACTTCTGCCCTGATCTCTAACTTCCAGCCATTCTTATGTCAGGTCTCTTGATTGCTCAACAATCCACACCTTTTATAGTGAACCATACACTTCTGAAAAAGGAATTAAAATGGCCTGTATTTATTTGTACTGTGGATCAAGTACTGAGGCATGGATGTACTCTTTAGAGAACACGATCACTCTGACAGCCTTGATTAACAGCCAAGCAGAGGATTAAGCTCTCAATCAACTCATACACTGCTCATTTACACCAGGGTACATTTGAAACAATTTTCAACTGGTCCTGTTGCAAATGCAACAGTGGGATAGGTTGGCTGATCATACTGTCTTCCTTGCTGACGTCTTCTGTGAAAACATCAAAACGAAGTAGCAATTGTGTCAGGCATTTGACGAGGCTCCATTTGTCTATCTTCATGGTTATGCTTTTCTCAGTTGCATCCCCTCCTCTATGAAGGACATGCTTGGTCTGTACTGCTCAAACAGAAATTAAAACATATCATAGGTAGAGTTACAATGTGGTGGCACCTCCTGTATGAGGGCTTTAACTGGTACTCTATTAACATGTGTGGTAGTCTCCGGGGCTCTGGTGCATGAGGTTGCCATGGATGGATGGCGGTTCTAGAATGGAAGGAAATGGGCAACAGGAGTCAGATGGTTGAGACGCTTGAACAGAGTTACTGATTACCAAAATAAAACCTATTTAATGGTGAATCTACCTTGTTCGAGATTTATTGCCCGGATGTTACACTGGCGACAAGGGGAAAACACCGGAAATCCCACTACGAAGAAGTAAAGGTTCTTCGAAGTCTCAACAACCCATCGGCGTTGTGAGTGAATGTCCCAACGGACTGCGGGACCGTTTCCTCGCTACTTGGTACGCTTATAATCCTTTGACTGTACAGCCTGTAAACTTGGATGTTATTTCATCCATTAACGACTCACCTCTTCAACGGCTTTCCTCGCGCTGTGCCTCATCTTCTTGTGAGTGTGGCTCCTCCAATTCGGGCTTGCTCTCACGCTGTGCTTTGTTCATTCAAGAAATTTCTCATTACGGTGGCATGCATTCGACGTTGTCCTCACTCAAGGAAATAGAAGCAGGACCAGTCGCTCTTCTATTCTTTGTATTTTAACTGCTCGTAGGAGGAGGTCAGCTCTCTTACTTCACAGTCTTGGAGCGGAAGGTCAAGAAGTGTTTGATCAGCTCCTAGACATACCTGACAGTGAAGCAGTGAACTTGAATGAATATGAAATATGCTTGAGGAAGATAGACTTGCATTATTTGCCTAAAGTGAGTATCATTCTGGAAAGATACTATTTTGGGAAGAGTTCAAAATGAGGATGAATCGATAGAAAGTTATATTACTGATTTACTACATTTAGCATCCTCTTGCAAATTTGGTAATCTGATTGATGAGTGACTAAGGGATCAATTTATCCTTGGTTGCAATATTGAAAAGGTTCAAGATGAACTCTGGTTAAGGGATGAACCCTCTTTAGAGGAGGTTTTGAATGTGGCCAGGAAAATTGAATATTCTTTCAAATGTGTGGAGATAATGAGCAATTCCTCTGATAAAGGAAGGAGCTCAACCAAGAAGTACTGTTGGTCAAACAATAAAAGAAGAAAGTAGATCAGAAATGTTTCGCCGTGGCAGACAAAAAAGAAGCAGCGAAAAGGTGTTTCAGGTGTGATAGAGAAGGACATTTGGCCAATGACAAGAGTTGTCCTGCCTTGAAAGGGATTTTTTCATTTTGTAAGAAGAAAGGCCACTTCTCAGCAGCCTGCAGATTGAAGAAAACCAGACAAGTAGTGAATGAGGTTGTTGTATGTAACGATGAGCAAGAAAACAATGCTGGACTGGATTGTGGGCAAATAATATTACAAGTTGGGACTGGCAAGGGACCTTCTGATATTATTGAGGTGGAAGGAAAGAAAATGAATGTTCTTTTTGACTCTGGTATGAAGATTACTATCATTGCAAACAAGTTTCATCAAGATCAGTTAAAGGGGAAGGTTAATCTAATGAAACCTGACATTAGACCTTGTGCCTATGGTGGGGAGCCTATTAAGCTTCATGGCTACTTCATCGGTTTAATCGAGTATGAGAGACGTTATACCACAGGGAAAGTTTATGTATCAAAAAAGAGGGATAGCATAATAAGCTAGATGCATCAGAATGATTTGGGTGAGATGTTAGACCCCAATAGTTCTCCACCTATCATACTGAAAGAGAAGTTTGATGTTAAACTAGTGAAGGAAAGGGAAGAAGACTCTTAGGGATAAATTAAAATCAGAATCTCCTAAAGTTTTTAGCAATGAACTAGGTTATATAAAAGGCTATAAACATAGGATACAATTATCTCATGATGCTCAACCTTCTTGTAGTAAGGTGCGGAATATTCCCTTGGCAGTTAAGCAAGAAGTGAGGACTGATTTGGAGAAACTCAAAGGACAAGGGGTCATTGAGAAAGTGGAGGCGAAGGGAAGTGTGAGATTGTGTGTTGACCTTAGGAAACTTAATAAAGGTGTGATTGTTGATAAATATCCTCTACCCAATATTTCAGAAATGTTGATGATGCTAGGTGGGGCAAAACATTTTACTACTATTGATCTTGCCTCTGCTTACCACCAGATTGAGTTAGAAGAATCATCAAAAGATCTCACTGCCTTTATCACTCCATTTGGCACTTTCAGCTATAACAGGCTACCCTTTGGTTTAGTTTCGGCAGCTTCAGTTTTTTAGCGTGTCATGGAAAACCTGCTTAGTGGATTCATTGGGGTAGGGGTGTATCAGCATGATATACTGGTGTATGGTAAGGATGAAGTGGAGCACTTGGAAAGAGTAAGGATGGTCCTCGGAAGGTTGGAGGAACACAATCTCACTTTCAAGATTAATAAGTGCAAGTTTGGTAGTCACACTATTGATTATTTGGGTCACACTTTAACAGGTGATGGATTGATGCCCAAAGCAGAGTTGGTGGATACCATTCAGAACTTGGTGCCTCCCGTAAACAAGGAAGAATTTATGACGTTTTTGGGGATGGCGGACTATTACAGTAAGTTTATTAGGAATTTTGCTATTGTTACTTTAAACTTATGATGCTTGTTAAAGAAAGGGCTTGAGTTTGTGGGGAATGCAGAGTGTGAGAAGGAATTTAAGGATCTCAAGAGCAGATTGTCAGTGGCTCCCAAGTTGAAAGACTTTGATTCAATGAAGTGTTCGATTTTGACCACTGATGCAAGTTTAAAGGGGCTGGGGGCGGTGCTCCAGCAGGAAGATGGGAAGGTTGAAAACACTATCATGTTTATTTCAAGGAGTTTGAAGGGGGCTGAGATGCGTTATTCTTTTATAGAGAGGGAAACATTGTCTGTTTACTGGGCCATCAGAAAGCTCACAAAGTTTTTGTGGGGAAGGTCGTTTGTAGTGAGAACGGATCATAAACCGTTATGTGAAGTTTTTAAATCTAAAGGGATTGATGCTGTTTCTAGTAGGATTACTAGATGGGTTGTTGTTTTGCAGGAGTATGATTTTGAAGTAAGATACATTCTGGGAGTGGAGAATGTTTCTTCAGATGCATTGTCCCGGTTGGTGCCCTCTGAATGTGTTGGTACCAAGGAAAGTGGAGAACAGTCTGATCAGGATGACCGTGGTTGTGAGCTCGGATTTGAGAGTACTTCTGAACAACAATGGTTGGATGAACTAAAATCTGACAACATTTTAAGCACTGTGAGACATTTGCTTTAGTCTAGATGGAAATATAAAGACAAGGGTGGTTCGAAGTGTAAAGACTTTTGGTTAGTTAAAGATCAACTGGCAATTGAAAATGATTTATTGTTCAGAGGTACCAGGCTGATTCCTCCCACTAGTTTGAGGGGAAAGTTGTTAGAACAGGCACATAAGTCTCATTTGGGAATTTCAAAAACTAAGGAAAGGTTGCAAATGTTGTATTGGTGGCCTGGGATGGATATCCAGATGGAAAGTTTGGTGAGAAACTGCATGCAATGTTCTCTGAGTGATATGACGCTGTGAGCTAGAGTTCAACCCATGGTACTTAGGAAACGTCCTGTTGGTCCTTGGCAGGACGTAGATCTAGACATTTTGGGGCCGATATATTGTAACAATCCTCAAGATTATGTAATTGTGGTGATGGATACCTATTCCAGATGGCCGGAAGTATATTTTACGGGAGGTATTGAAACTGAGATTGTTGTCAAATTCTTGAAAGAATTATGTTAACGGGAAGGGATTCCTAAAACGTTATTAACAGATAACGGTGTACAAGGGAGATGAAAGAATTTTTGAAAGGTTGTGGAATTGTTCATAAAAAGTGTGCTTTGTATCATCCTGAGACTAATGGCATGGTGGAAAGGTTCAATTGAGTATTGAAAGAAACTCTATCTCTGGCTAAAAGCAATCGCATGCCATGGAAGGAAGAGTTGTTGGAGAAAGTGTGTGATTATAGGTTCACACCTCACTCAATCACAAATGAAACTCCATTTGCCCTGTTCAGGGTTAGGCAACCTAATACTATTTTGGAACCATCTTCGGTTAATAGATATTTGAGTAATAGAGGGAAGAAGGTGGTTTCTGAGGACTGGTGTGCTAAGGAGGAAGCTGTCAGAGAAGCCGGGAAGACATGCTTTGACAAAAGGCAGGCAGTTAGGATGACTGAGGTTGGTGTAGGTGATAAAACAACCAGGTTTGAGGGGGAGGTGAGTCAGTGGTCGAGATGTATGAATGTGATGAAAACATAAAAAATTGCTGTGAAAACAGAAGATCATCGCCTCTGGAATTTGAACAGGGTTGTGAATTGCAGACGTTTGTGAGATCAAAAGAAAGATGGACTGTCGTTGGAGCGAAGCATCTCTCCTGATAAAAGACAGGAGGTCGTAAAGAGGAGCTCCAGCAGGATTTGCGGAAAACTAGTTTATCTTAAAGACTATGGCCCTCATTCCCACATTGGTGGTAAATGCCGCCTACCGCTGTGCTGACGGCCACCAACATACCGTGACCACTGTGGTATACCGCTATGGGTATTATGACCCACACATAGAAATCCACCACTATACAGACACACACACAAGTCCGCCACACCAAAGGTCAGTGATAAATTGGTGGTACCAAAACCCACACCGTTACGTCAACAGAAATACGCCCACAGTATCATGACCCACGAATCACTGCGGCGGTCTTTGAACTGCGGTAAACCATTGGTGGTACACACCGCCGAGCTCAAAATACACACACACTAACAAAACTACACCACATTGGACAATTCAAACTATACACACCTGACACACATACACACACCACAACCACACACCCACACCCCTATAAAACACAGACCCACATTGCCCACAACCCTTTCAACAAAAAAAAGATTGCCAACTGAGAGAGAGACAAGCCAGAAGCACCCACTCAATCTGAGCCACAGAACACCATCACTCATACACCATCCACACACCTCACAGCACACACCCCAACACAGCACCCCACACACCCTCACATATACCACTCACACCACATCCATGGCACCCCAAACACACCTCAGGTTTTCAGAGGATGAGTTAAGGGTCATGGTGGAGAAAATCATCCAGATAGAGCCACAGCTATTTGGATCACAGATGCAGCAGAAGTCCATTGCAAGGAAGATGGAGCTATGGCGGAGAGTCGTGGACAGGGTCAACGCCATGGGACAGCACCCCAGAACAAGGGATGACATCAGGAAGAGGTGGAAAGACCTACAGGGGAAGGTGCATTCTGTGGTTGCAAGACACCAGGTAGCTGTACAGAGGACTGGCGGAGAACCCCCATTACCTCCCCCACAACTAACAACATGGGAGGAGCAAGTTTTGTTGATCATGCATCCTAAGGGCCTCGCAGGAGTATCAGGAGGACTGGGTAGGTCAAATCTTTACTATTATATCCCCCACCCTACCTGCATGTCATCACAAACTCCTACCCCTACCCTCACCCCCATCACTCCACCACCTCACATATACCCCACTATCACAAACCACCCATCACAAAACCAAGCCCTGCATGCCACACCAATGCATGGACAGCCATCACAGACCTGCATGGACATCCATCACTAAAGCATGCACATTAGAAAAATTACCTAGCCCACAAAATCACAACTCACAAGGCAAAGGTGACAGGGCAATCATAACCATACAGGGAAACACACCCATGCACAAGATGGCACATGCAGATACAATAACACTGCATTTACATCCCCACCGGACCCCAACTCAACGTCACCAGGGAGGAGGTGCCACCAACATCCAGTCCTCCCACAGAAGAGGCCCACTGTGATGACAGCAGCTCTGCACACTTGGATCACGATGACCAACCTGACCCATCAGGGACCTCTGGACAGTCGGTTACCCTGCCACAGTCCCAAACCACCACAGAGCCTTCCCCCTCAGGAAACACCACCACAGCACCCACCCAGCAGGCCCATACCTCTGTCCCCAGGACATGTCAATCAGCAGTGTGTCCACCACTACAGGGACCCCAGGCAACCCCACAAATCCAAGACAATCAGGGATCTGGGGTAAGTGGCAGTGGGCACACTGTTCAGGGGACAGAAGCACAGGACAACAGGGAAACTGGGAGGACTGCTGTACACCACGGGGAGGACAGGCCAAGGGAACCCACTCTCCACAAGGCACTTGCAGGGATCCTGGGAGCATACCACCATTCTCAGGAGACCTTGGGCCAGATACTGGCCACGCTGCAGGAGACCTAGCAGCTGCAGGAGGGACAGTACCTGGGGATCAAGGAGGACCTCAAACACATCCACACCATCCTGGTCACCATTGTAGGGGTGCTGGCTGACATGGCCAACACCATGAGGGAGGCAGTAGCACACCAATGGGCCCCTGACACTAGCCACACCGAAGAACAGCCCTCCACCTCAGCCGGCGCTAGTGGACAGGATGCCCCACCACAGGACCAACAGGCCACCAGCACCCCACCCGCTGCAGAAGGAGAACCACCACGCAAAAGGTCCCTGTGATCCAGGCAGAAGCCAGAGAACATTGCCAAGATGCCCGCCAGGAATTAAAACTCCCCTGAATGTCACCCTTGTGTCCCACTCTGTCACCCTATCCACCTTGAACTGCCATTGCTCCACTTCCTATGCCTCCTTGGACAATGCACCTGTGATACAAAGAGACTGGACTCCATCTGGAAATTCCTACACCATCACCCCAGCCCATTGCACATCTCCCTCCACCTCTTAGCACTTAAATAAACAGCCTTGGAACAAATAAAACTATGAGTTTGTCAATTGATTGAATTCTGTATTAGTTCAACAAGCTGTAAACATTTCAAATCATATGTACAGTAATATATACATTGGTATGACCTGTAGTGGGCAGCACTAAACACCCCAGGAGCCAGAGTGGGCCACAGAGATCTGAAAATAGAGATGTCAAAGGGTACAGTAAGTGGCCATAGACATAGGGAAATCAGGCTGCCATGTCCAATGTTTAACACAAAACTGCAATGGAAAGTGAAGTTACAGTGGCTTACCGGTGTCACTGGAAGTACTGTTGTATGAGTGAGCTTCTGTTGTCCACATCTTCTTCCTCTGCCTCTTCTTCCTCACTGTCCACAGGCTCCACCGCTGCCACAAGACCATCTCCAGGCTCACCTTCCTGCAGAAAAGGCACCTGGCATCTCAAGGCCAGGTTGTGCAACATGCAACGATGATCTGGCACACCTTCTTGGGTGAGTAGTACAGGGATCCACCTGTTAGATGGAGGCACCGGAACCTGGCCTTCAGGAGGCCAAAGGTTCTTTCAAGGATCCTCCTTGTTCGCCCATGTGCCTCATTGTAACCTTCCTCTGCCCTTGTCCTGGGCTTCCTTACTGGGGCAGTAGCCATGAGAGGTTGGGGTAGCCAGAGTCACCTGCAAATATTCGAGAGATACCTGTTAGACATACACTCACCCTTAGGGACAGCCCCACACCCACATACCCACATCAACTGGGTGGGGACCATGGGCTCACCTATTAGCCACACCCAGTGCCTCTGGAGTTGAGACATTACAGATGGAATGCTGCTATTCCTCAAAATAAAGGCATCATGCACAGAGCCAGGATACTTGGCATTCACATGGGAGATGTACTGGTCCGCCATACACACCATCTGCACATTCAGAGAGTGAAAGCTTTTTCTATTCCTGAACACTTGTTCATTCCTCCGGGGGGGGGGGGAACAAATGCTATATGTGTACCATCAATGGCACCAATGATGTTGGGGATATCTCCCAGGGCATAGAAGTCAGCTTTCACTGTGGCCAAATCCTCCACCTGGGGGAATGCAATGTAGCTACACATGTGTTTCAGCAGGGCAGACAACACTCTGGTCAACACGTTTGACAACATAGGCTGTGACATCCCTGATGCCATGGCCACTGTTGCTTGGAAGGAACCACTTGCCAGGAAATGGAGCACTGACAGGACCTGCACTAGAGGGGGGATACCTGTGGGCTGGCGGATAGCTGGAGTCAGGTCTGGCTCCAATTGGGCACACAGTTCTTGGATTGTGGCCCTATCAAGTCTGTAGGTTAGGATAATGTGTCTGTCTTCCATTGTCGCCAGGTCCACCAGGGGTCTGTACACAGGAGGATGTCTCCATCTCATATTTCTCCTCAGCGGTTGAGGTCAAGGGCGAAAAATGGTGAGCAGAGGGACATATTCACACATCTATTGAATTAATGATGCATCTCTTCCTTTATAGAAACAGTATGTGAATTTCGAGAGTCAGTTGATGTGCCAATGTCTGCTGTGATGCAGTTAGGTGCCATGCCCTGTGCCCCCATGAAATGGCAGCTGCCTGACCTCTGTGGAGAGACAAGTGGAAATAAGGTAATTCCGCTGGCATTGTGCGCCATAGCTATCGGCGGTCGACGACCACAGCGCAACTTCCCATTGTTTACCATTGGGCCCTATGGGTTCCAGGAGCCAATGGTGATGTACGCCGGCAGTGACGGTACGCACCGCTGTGGCCGTGACTGCCATTTTTTACCTGTTCACTCACTTGCTATCTGACCTTCAACATGAGAGGAACAACACTGCATGTGCTACTGTGACCTGTGTCTGGAAGCGACAGTGGCTCAAGTGTCTGGGGAAAGGGCCCCTGCCTTCACTTCAGAGGAGTTGGAGAGACTGGTGGATGGGATCCTCCCCAGTACACTTTACTCTATGGTCCTCCAGACAAACAGGTGAGTACACTGTGAGCAGGATGCGTGGGCCATGAATGTATGGAGTGCTGTGTGTGTCAGCCTCATGTAGGGGGCGCTGAGAGGTCCTGGGCAGAGTGCTGCATGTATGGTGGTCTCTGTCTGTGGGTAAGGGGACAGGAGGGGTATGGTGGACCATGAGTATGACGGTCCAGATGGTATGACTAATCCTTTTTGCCTGCAGGTCAGCGCCTATCAGAAAAAGGGTATTTGGGGTGCCATCGCCAAGAAGGTGCGGACCCTGGGGGTCTTTGACAGGCGGAGCACCCACTGCAGCAAACAGTGGGAGGACCTGCGCCGCTGGGCAAGAAAGACGGCGGAGGCCCAGCTGGGGCTGGCCTCCCAATGAGGACGGGGTGCCCATCGTACCCTGATTCCCCTGATGTTCCACATCCTGGCGGTGGCCGATCCGGAGTTGGATGGGCGCTTGAAGGCATCACAGAAGCCACAAGGGGGTGGGTCCAGATTCGGATTCCTTACTTTGCGCTCGTTAAGGTTTTACCTGGGTGGGGGATGTGGGCTGTGGGTGCCCCTAGGCCAGGAGCGAACATGGCATGGTAGGTCCCTTGTTGGGCAGGCCCTGAAGCACTCCAACCCCAATAGTGTTAGTGGCCATCTACTACTGGGCAGTGTCCTGTGGGTTTCAGGTGTGCAGCTAATGGAGTTAGGCATTGTACCCCATGGGCTGGTGACTAGCTGTGTAACTGGTAGTGCATGGCCTAGTGCATAGGGCTGCTCCCTGTGTGTTGTGTACGCCAACGGTAGTGGTGTTGCTGGCATTTTCCAAGCGTATCCTCTGTCTCTCCCCCCTTTTCGTTTTGTCACACTGTCCTTGTATGCATTATCATCATCTGGTGGAGGAGCAGAGGCACCAGCGACAGAGGGCCTGCATCCCACATGGGCCTGGAGGCCGAATCCACCGATGGTGAGCATACCAGTGGGATGGAGGGCAAGGGGAGCACCATAACGGGGACAGGAGGGGACACTACAGACAACGACTCCTCCTCTGATGGAAGCTCCGTGGCGGTGGCGAACACCTCTGTGCCCTTCCCAACAACAGGTACAGCCGCCACCGCCGTACCAGCACCACCCTCCCAGCAGCCCCTCAGCGTGTTTCCCATGCCCGCTCACCCAGGAGGGTGGGCATCTCTTTCGCCCCAGGCACCTCAGGCCCTGCCCCAGTCAGCCCTGCTGCCATCAGTGAGGAGGCTATTGACCTCCTGAGATCTCTCACTGTTGGGCAGTCAACCATACTGAATGCCATCCAGGGTGTCGACAGGCATTTGCAACAAACAAATGCATACCTGGAGGCCATTCACTCTGGTGTGGCGAGCATTTCAGGCTCTGTCCTCCGCACTTATGGCAGCCATTGTCCCTGTCTCCAGCTTCCCCCCTCCAACTTCCTCTACCCAGTCCCAATCCCCTCAACCCCAGCCTATCCCAAGCACACCTTCAGACCAGCAAACACCCACATCAACACACAGAAGAGGCTCAGGCAAACACAAGCACCACACTTCATCTTGCAGGCACTCACACAAGCACCATCCCCATGCAGACACACCAACATTCACTGCTTCCACTGTGTCCCCCTCCTCCTTGTTGTCCATCTCCCTCCCAGTAGCATCTCCACTCACACCTGCATGCACTACATCCTCATCCACTACCTCCATCAGCAGCACACCTATCACTACACACCCCTCACTGGCAGTCACCACCCCCACATTCATGCACACGTCCCCTGTGTCCTCTCCCACTGTGTCTGTGACCCCTCCTCCCAAAGTACACAAACGCAGGCACACATCCACAGAATAGCCATCCACCTCACAACAGCATCCAGCTCATGCACCCAAACACAGCAGACTGACACCTCCTACAACCACTCCCTCTTCCTCCACTCCCAAACCTTCACCCTCTTCCCGCTCCAAAGTCCCTAAGAAGCTTTTCCTAGCCAACATTGACCTGTTCCCTACCCCTCCCCCTCTCCTTCACCTCGGGCCAGGGTGGCCAGAACCCAGCCCAGCATCTCAGCCACCAAGTCCACGTCCGCTGTGGTTTCTGCAGCTGTCAGAGGCTGTATGGGGCACCCGTCATGCAGGCCAGTGTGCCTTCAACCCCTGCCAAGGCCAAGAAGATTCCGCTTCCTTGCAAGGTCAAGAAGGGCACAGCATTAAGCAAGGAGAAGGAGGCACAACCACCCAGCAAGGCCACGTCAAAGACTCCAGCTGGCAGACCCAAGGTGACACCACCATCTGCCAAGGGCAGAAAGGGGCACAGAACACCAGCCAAGGCACTTCACCCGTCCGAGCCTGCAGCTGAAGGCCTGGTGGCTACCAGCACAACCGCCAGCACCGCCACCTGCACCGCGGCCAGCACCACCACCACCACCTGCACCACTGCAAGCACCGTCACCTTCACCGCCACCTGCACCGCCGCAAGCACCACTACTGTCAGCAGCAGGAGCCACAGTGGGCAGCCATCAGAGGCTGCGGAGGAAGGGCTGGAGCCTCCTCTCACCACTGGCAGCACCAGCACCTGCACCGCGACCAGCACTGCCACCAGCACCGTCGCAAGCACTGCCGTCTGCACCGCTGAAATAAGCACTACTGTCAGCAGCAGCAGCCCCAGTGGGCAGCCTTCCGAGGCTGCAGGGAAAGGGCTGGAGCCTCACCTCACCACTGGCAGCACTGGCACCAGCACCGCGGGCAGCACCGGCACCAGCACCACCGCAAGCACCGCCGCAAGCACCGCCACCTGCACCGCTGAAAGTAGCACCACTGCCAGCAGCAGCAGCCCCAGTGGGCAGCCGTCCGAGGCTGTAGGGGAAGGGCTGTAGCCTCCCTACCAGCACCAGCACTACCACCACTGTGTAGCCGTAGCCACCGGAAGATGGACTGTAGTCCTGCCTCCATGGAGTATCATGCATCCTAGACAGTGCAAATCTTGTGGCTCTGACACCCAGGTGAGGGACTGTGACCTGGCACCTCCCAAGTGCTGCATCAATGGGCACCGATGGCCCTCCAGAACCAGTGGAAGAAGGCATCCACTCACCCTATCCTTGGCAGTATGAAGCACACTGGGCACAAAGCCCCCTCCAGAACCAGTGGAAGAAGGCATCCACTCACCCTATCCTTGGCAGGATGAAGCACACTGGGCACAAAGCCCCCTCCAGAATCAGTTTAGGAACCACCCACTAGAGAGACTGTGGCTTTGCACTCCCCAGAACCAAGCAGTGGGCAAACCACCCACTAGAGAGACTGTGGCCTTGCACTCCCCAGGACCAAGCAGTGGGCAAACCTCCCACTTGAGAGACTGTGGCCTTGCACTCCCCAGGACCAAGCAGTGGGCAAACCACCCACTTGAGAGACAGTGGCCTTACAGTCCCCATGTGGGCATGGGGACCCCTCCAGGATCAGTGGCTTTGTCCCATCTTCCAGCTGAGGTGCCATCCCTTCCCTGTCCCCCTGAGGTGCCTGTGTGTTTACACCTGATGCCCCTGCAGTGTTCTCTCCGTATGGAGGCAAGAGTCAAGTGTGGGCTTGACCTATATGTTTTGGCCCAGTGGGCCACAGACATTTTAAGTGGACATTGTCCCGTCATTTGTAAATATTGTATATTATGTACATACTGTTTTTGAGTTCTAAACGGATTTATAACTATTTCTAATATAACACTTATTTGACTCAATTCCTTTTGTCCTTGCGCTATTCCTGAGGGTTACGGGGTGTATATGTAATGTTATTGCATCTTTTTGTGTGTATGGTGTTGGAAGTGAGGGTGGGGTGGGGGTGTTGCGTATTGCGTGTGTGTGTAACTCTCTTTTTCCTCCCCCCTCCCCTGTGCGCTAAGTGCAGTACTCACTGTGGTCGTCATCGCCGGCATTGGTACTCCTGGTATATGAGCAGATACAAAAACAACAAGTGATGGACGGAATGCTGAACATTGTCTAACATTCACCCCCTGTCACAGATCTGGGTTTAATCCATCGTTTTTTTGCTGCCCATGCCATTCCAGTTTGGACCCAGCCATATGCAAATCAGTCTTGACCCTGTTCCCCATGGGAACAGTCCAGCCCGAACTGCTAGGCCAGGTCTTCCCTGGACTGGAAACAAGCATCCTGGGACCGGTTTCGGGGTATCACCCCTCATCAGCCAGGCTAGCTTGATTCCAGTGGCATGGGAAGCACGGGACCCACGTCTGTTGTTTTTGCTTTGTCACCCTAAGTGGAAAGGGTATGCCCAGACGTGGGTCCCGTGCTTCCCATGCCACTGGATTCAAGCTAGCCTGGCTGATGAGGGGTGAAACCCCGAAACTGGTCCCAGGATGCTTGTTTCCGGTTCAGTGAGGACCTGGCTTGGCAGTTCGGGCTGGACTGTTCCCATGAGGAACAGGGTCAAGACTGATTTGCATATGGCTGGGTCCAAACTGGGGTGGCATGGTGAGCAAAAGAACGATGGATTAAACCCAGATCTGTGACTGGGGGTGAGTGTTTGACAATGTTCAGCATTCCGTCCATCACTTGTTGTTTTTGCTTTGTCGCCCTAAGTGGGAAGGGTATGCCCAGACATGGGTCCCGTACTTCCCATGCCACTGGATTCAAGCTAGCCTGATGAGGGGTGAAACCCCGAAACCGGTCCCAGGATGCTTGTTTCCGGTCCAGGGAGGATCTGGCTTGGCAGTTTGGGCTGGACTGTTCCCATGAGGAACAGGGTCAAGACTGATTGGCATATGGCTGGGTCCAAACTGGGGTGGAATGGTAAGCAAAAGAACGATGGATTAAACCCAGATCTGTGACTGGGGGTAAGTGTTTGACAATGTTCAGCATTCCGTCCATCACTTGTTGTTTTTGCTTTGTCGCCCTAAGTGGGAAGGGTATGCCCAGACGTGGGTCTCGTGCTTCCCATGCCACTGGATTCAAGCTAGCCTGGCTGATGAGGGGTGAGACCCCGAAACGGGTCCCAGGATGCTTGTTTACGGTCCATTGAGGACCTGGCTTGGCAGTTCGGGCTGGACTGTTCCCATGAGGAACAGGGTCAAGACTGATTTGCATATGGCTGGGTCCAAACTGGGGTGGCATGGTGAGCAAAAGAACGATGGATTAAACCCAGATCTGTGACTGGGGGTGAGTGTTTGAAAATGTTCGGCATTCTGTCCATCACTTGTTGTTTTTGCTTTGTTGCCCTAAGTGGGAAGGGTATGCCCAGACGTGGGTCCCGTGCTTCCCATGCCACTGGATTCAAGCTAGCCTGGCTGATGAGGGGTGAGACCCCAAAACCGGTCCCAGGATGCTTGTTTCCGGTACAGTGAGGACCTGGCTTGGCAGTTTGGGCTGGACTGTTCCCATGAGGAACAGGGTCAAGACTGATTTGCATAAGGCTGGGTCCAAACTGGGGTGGCATGGTGAGCAAAAGAACAATGGATTAAACCCAGATCTGTGACTTGGGGTGAGTGTTTGACAATGTTCAGCATTCCGTCCAT
Organism: Pleurodeles waltl; assembly: GCF_031143425.1. Lineage (NCBI taxonomy): Eukaryota > Metazoa > Chordata > Amphibia > Caudata > Salamandridae > Pleurodeles > Pleurodeles waltl. Next base: position 498,560,460 of record NC_090440.1, read on the forward strand.
CACTTGTTGTTTTTGCTTTGTGGCCCTAAGTGGGAAGGGTATGCCCAGACGTGGGTCCCATGCTTCCCATGCCACTGGATTCAAGCTAGCCTGGCTGATGAGGGGTGAAACCCCGAAACCGGTCCCAGGATGCTTGTTTCTGGTCCAGTGAGGACCTGGCTTGGCAGTTCGGGCTGGACTGTTCCCATGAGGAACAGGGTCAAGACGGATTTGCATATGGCTGGGTCCAAACTGGGGTGGCATGGTGAGCAAAAGAACGATGGATTAAACCCAGATCTGTGACTGGGGGTGAGTGTTTGACAATGTTCAGCATTCCGTCCATCACTTGTTGTTTTTGCTTTGTCGCCCTAAGTGGGAAGGGTATGCCCAGACGTGGGTCCCGTGCTTCCCATGCCACTGGATTCAAGCTAGCCCGGCTGATGAGGGGTGAAACCCCGAAACCGGTCCCAGGATGCTTGTTTCCGGTCCAGTGAGGACCTGGCTTGGCAGTTCGGGCTGGACTGTTCCCATGAGGAACAGGGTCAAGACTGATTTGCATATGGCTGGGTCCAAACTGGGGTGGCATGGTGAGCAAAGGAACGATGGATTAAACCCAGATCTGTGACTTGGGGTGAGTGTTTGACAATGTTCAGCATTCCGTCCATCACTTGTTGTTTTTGCTTTGTCGCCCTAAGTGGGAAGGGTATGCCCAGACGTGGGTCCAGTGCTTCCCATGCCACTGGATTCAAGCTAGCCTGGCTGATGAGGGGTGAAACCCCGAAACCGGTCCCAGGATGCTTGTTTCCGGTCCAGTGAGGACCTGGCTTGGCAGTTCGGGCTGGACTGTTCCCATGAAGGACAGGGTCAAGACTGATTTGCAGATGGCTGGGTCCAAACTGGGGTGGCATGGTGAGCAAAAGAACGATGGATTAAACCCAGATCTGTGACTGGGGGTGAGTGTTTGACAATGTTCAGCATTCCGTCCATCACTTGTTGTTTTTGCATATGAGCAGATACACCAGCATGGGAAAGACGTGCAGCTCGGGCTCCATGGCGTCCTGGTTCTTCCTTGAGTGTCGAGAGATGACACTGTTTCCGACCGTGCTTTTGATGGTGTTGGTAATGCCCCGGAAAAGGTGGCGGATTGGCCTCTCATAATACAGTGGGTAGTACAAAGTCTTCAGTCTGGCTGTTGCCGGTTACCGCTGCGGTGCTTGTTGCTACCGCCGTGGCTGTCTGTGTTGGTGGTTTCCGCCGTGGTCATGATTCCATTTTTTTTACTGATGTCCTGTTGGCATGTTACCACCGCTTTACCACCGACCGCCAGGGTTGTAATGAGGGCCTATGTGTTGGTGTAGGAGTATTGTAGTCTTAAAATTCTTTGTTTAGCAGTTCATTTACAGTCCATGTATTTGGAATTGTATGTTTTCTTTGTTGTATATTATGGAAGGGAGGTGTGTGGTAGTCTCCGGGGCTCTGGCGCGTTAGGTTGCCATGGATGGATGGCGGTTCCAGAATGGAAGGAAACGGGCGACTGGAGTCGGATGGTTGAGACGCTTGAACAGAGTTACTGATCACCGAAATAAAACCTATTTAATGGTGAGTCTACTTTGTTCAAGATTTATTGCCCGGATGTTACAGCATGTTATAATGATCCTCAGCTGCTTCCGGACTTTAAAAGAATGGTTGAAATTAGTGAGGATTATTCCGCAGGAGGCCATTATGTTGCTGACTATGTCTTATTTTTTGACATGCAACAAATCCATTTCTGCCCCATCTGGACTGTAGCCATTCAAACACCTTGCTCTGAAAGTCTTCCAAGATCTTAGCAGGTGCATGGGATTTCTCCATGGGTAACATTGCTACTGTTGCATGCCGTTGAACACCCTTAAAAGCTTCTTCAGCATTGAGACCTTCTGTTAGCTGTTGCCTAACCTCCATGAAAGAGAGTCCAGTCTGCAGTGATACACATGTAGTCTGCTGCTTGACAACTGGTCCACATTTCTGTCACCAGGTATACAGTGTGGGCGCACTCGGCTCCAAAATTTGTCCTACCAGTTGTAGCACATCATGATTGAGCACTGGAACAGCAACTCTGGCAAAATAGGTTGTGCTGGGAACAATCCATTCAAGGCAGATGGCTGCCACAAATTATAAAAACTCCCACTTGTTCCACAAAAGTAAAAGGGAGGGGGTCAAGTGCTAACTTTTTAACCAGCTTCCCATTATACAAATGTGTCAATGAGTGGTTGTGTTTGTAAGCTCCCTTCTGTCAAAACATGCTTTTAACCCCTCCGCTGCTAGGTCTTTTCCACCTCAGGTGCCAGGCCTTTTGTGGCTATTTGGAGCAGTTCGCACTTAGGTCCTCATATCTTTTTGTCCACATAAGCTACTCCTGCCAACTTCACGTCCACTTTTACCAACATAGTAGTGATTCTAGCGGTACCCAGAGTTTGTGGATAACTCTGGGGGTCACCAAGAAATTAGTCAAAATACAGCATTTTTTTTTAATTAGAAAAAAGGGCTGCAGACAAAGGTTTGTGGTTTATTCCCTGAAAATGGCATCGACAAACGGTTTGCGGTACTAAAATCACCATCTTAGCAGCTTTCAGAAACAGGCAGACTTGAATCAGAAAACCACATTTTAAACAACATTTTGTCATTTTACTGGAACATACCCCATTTTTACTAGTTTTTTTGCTTTTATCCTCCTTCCAGTTAGTGACAGAAATGGGTATGAAACCAATGTGGCTCCTGGACAGCTAAACATTTCTGAAAAGTAGACTAAATTCTGAATTCAGCAAGGGGTCATTTGTGTAGATCCTACAAGGTTTTCTTCCAGAAAATAACAGCTGAAATAAAAAAATATTGAAATTGAGCTAAAAAAACAGCGTTTTTTCTCCACATTTTACTCTGCATCTTTTTCCTGTGATATTTGATTTTCGAAAGCAATATTCTGTTGGGTCTGCTGGACTCTTCTGGTTGTGGGGATATATAGGGCTTGCAGGTTCATCAAGAACCCTAGGTACCCAGAGCCAATAAACAAGCTGCACCTTGCAATGGGTTTTCAATGTATGCAGGGTGCACAGCAATTCATTTGGTGAAATATAAAGAGTGAAAAATAGGTATCAAGGAAACCTTTGTATTTCCTAAATGGGAACAAGATAAGGTGTTGAGAAGCAGTGGTTACTTGCACATCTCTGAATTCCGGGGTCCCCATACTAACATGTGAATTACAGGGCATTTCTCAAATAGATGTCTGTTTTACACACTGTCTTACATTTGGAAGGAAAAAATGTAGAGAAAGACAAGGGGCAATAACACTTGTTCTGCTATTCTGTGTTCCCCCAAGTCTCCCAATAACATTTCCTTCCACCCAGCATTTCTCCAAGTCTCCTGATAAAAATTATACCTTACTTGCGTGGGTAGGCCTAGTGCCCGTGACAAAACGCTATGTGGGCACATCACATTTTCCCCAAAGAAATCTAGACACCAAGGGGAACCAAGGATGGGGCAACTTGTGGCACTCTCACCAGGTTCTGTTACCCAGAATCCGTAGCAAACCTCAAAATTTGGCCAAAAAAAAACTTTTTCCTCAAATGTAGGTGACAGAAAAAATGTGGAATCTGAGAGGAGCCACATATTTCCATCTACCCAGCATTCCCCTAAGACTCCCAATAAAAATGGTACATTACTTGTGTGGGTAGGCCTAGTGCCAGCGAAAGGAAATGCTACAAAACACTATGGCCCTCATTCTGACCTTGGCGGTCTTTTCGCAAGACCGCCGAGTTTCCGCCGCGGTAAAGACCGCCGACCGCGGCGGTATGCCGCTGCGCGTATTCCGACCGCTGGGAGCGTTCCGCCGGAATACCGCCAGCAGCCACACTGGCGGTCGGCGGGAAAGTGGAGACTGGTCAACCTCCACCGCCACGCCAGCAGAACACCGCCCCCAGAATTACGACCCACATTTCTGTTTGGCGGTCTTCTGTTGGCGGTCTTCTGTTGGCGGTCACGTCCCTATGGCTCCCGTCGCCTCCCGGAGGACCAACGCACAAGGTAAGTTGATCGTCCGTGAGGGGAGGGGGTGGGGGGGTGTTGTGTGATGTGTGCGTGCATGGGGGTGTGCGTGGGAGTGTGTAGAGGGGGTGTGTGAGTGCGTGCATGTGGGCGGGGAGTGCTGCTGTGCCTATGGGCAATGTGTGTAGTTCGGCGGGTGCGCATGTCGGCATGTATGTGTGCGGGTATGTGTCCCCGTTGTGTATGTGTGTGTGTAGGGGGTGTGTATATGTGCATGTTGGGGGTGTGTGCATGTCGGGGTGCATGTATGTGCATGTCGGGGTGGGGGTGGGGAGGGGGTTCGTACCACCTCTGGGGGGTGGCAGGGGGGTGGAGGGTGTGGGGGGAGGACTCGGGGGCAGTGGGGGGTGGGGGAGACCCCTATCAGTGCCAGGGAAGGAATTCCCTGGCCCCGATAGTGCCTACCGCCATGGTTCGCATGGCGGTTCCCGAACGCAAGAAACCGCGGCGGTAAGCAGGGTCATGATAGCGTTGGCGGTCTTGGGTCGACCGCCGGACCGGAGTGCGCAGACTCCAGCCCGTCGGTCATGACCGCCGTGGCTGTCGGAGTGGGGAAGTGGCGGTCGGTCGCGGCGGTGACCACCGCGGTCAGAATGCCATTTTTAATACCGCCAGTCTGTTCGCGGTCCGACCGCCGCCTCTCCGCCGACCGCCAAGGTCAGAATGAGGGCCTATGGGCCTCATTCCGACCCTGGCGGTAAAAACCGCCAGGGTCGGGGTCCGCGGGAGCACCGCCAACAGGCTGGCGGTGCTCCTTTGGACATTCTGACCGCGGCGGTACAGCCGCGGCCAGAAACGGAAAGTCGGCGGTGTACCGCCGACTTTCCGCTGCCCATGGGGATTCCGACCGCCATCCTGTTCCTGGCGGTTTCGGCCTCCAGGAACAGGATGGCGGTATGGGGTGTCGTGGGGCCCCTGGGGGCCCCTGCAGTGCCCATGCCAATGGCATGGGCACTGCAGGGGCCCCCGTAAGAGGGCCCCACTTTGAATTTCAGTGTCTGCTCAGCAGACACTGAAATGCGCGACGGGTGCTACTGCACCCGTCGCACACCTTCCACTCCGCCGGCTCCATTCGGAGCCGGCTTCATCGTGGAAGGGTGTTTCCCACTGGGCTGGCGGGCGGCCTTTTGGCGGTCGCCCGCCAGCCCAGTGGGAAACCCAGAATGACCGCTGCGGTCTTTTGACCGCGGTACGGTCTTCTGGCGGTCCCAGCCAGGCCGGCGGCCCCTATGTGGACACATCAAAATTATCAAATAGAAAACTACCTGTTTTTGCGGGGGCACCTGCATTCTTGGTCCTGGGTTCAGAAGCCATTTAGGGAACCCAAACATTTCTGAAAACTAGACACCCAAGGGAGTCCAGGGAGGTGTGACTTGCGTGGATCGCCCAGTGTTTTCTCACTCAGAATCCTCATCAAACTTTCAATTTAGCCAAAGAAATCAAATTTTCCCACATTTCTGTGTGGGATCACCGCACTGGCACAAATTTCCTACTACCCAACATTCCTCTCAGTCTCCCGGTAAAAATGATACCTCACTTGTGTAGGTGGACCAAGTGCCTTTGACAGGGAAGAGCCAAAAACATGTCAAAAATGAGAGGGAACCAAAGCAGGTCCAAAAAGGTAGTTTGAAAAAAAAAAACATTTTTAGGCTGACATGTGGAGTAGAATTTTTATCGGTATGGATGCGATAATGCTGGCTGGTAGGAATTTTGTGGATTCCTCTAGATTCCGGAAGGCTCCATCAGAAAAATGTGGAAAAAATGTGTGATTTCAAGCAAAGTTGGAGGTTTGCAGGGCATTGTGGGTAGGAAAATGTGCAAGGTGCATGTGAAGCACACCACCCTGGACTCACCAAGATGTTCAGTTTGCAGATTTGTCTAGATCTTGTAGATATTTCTACATGCCACTGTCCCAAAGTCCAAAAAGTGATGCCCTCACCATTCCAAGTGGAACGATTTTGAGAATTAGACAAGTTCTCATGTCCCAAATGTAAAACCAAAACCCAAAATAATCAAATGTCCTCTTCCTTGCCGTTGGGATTAGATATTTTAGTGTGTGGGGGAGAGCTGAAAGACTGTTATCTACTCTACCCACAGCTGGGGTGGGGGCATAGTAGGCTTTCTGCCCCCCCTGGGGAGTGGATCGGGGGTAATTGCCCCATACGCCTACCAGTGGGCAGAACAACTTGTCCCCGTGTATTTGGGTTGGGGGTATGTCCATACGCCCACCCTCTTTTAAAAAAAAAAATGTTACCTGGTCTCTGGTGGGCTTTCTGCCTCCCCTTGGGGGCAGATGGGCCTTACAAAAATAGGCCTACGGGTGCAGAAATAGCCAACAATAATGTGTCCCCATGGGGAGCGACCTTTGCCCACGGGACTGGCCCCCAAACAGAACACACACACGCATACCAATCTCTGGTGCCTAAGTGGTTTCTGCCCCCTTGGGGGCAGATTGGCCTAAGAAAAATAGGCCGATCTACCCCCAAGTGGGGCAAGAATTGTCTAAAATAAAATTGCCTCCCAGGGGAGCATCCCTTGTCTAAGGGGTTGCTCCCCATCAGTAAAAAAGAAAAAAAATCCCTGGTGCCTAATGGTTTCTGCCCCCAAGGGGGCAGATTGGCCTAATTAAAATAGGCCGATCTGCCCCCAAGGGGGACAGAAATGGCCTAAAATAAATCCCCCCCCAATTGGAGCGACCCTTACCCAAAGGGTCGCTCCACTTGCGTAAAATTGACCTAAAAAAAAGTTCTGGTTTCTAGTGGTTTCTGTCGTCATCAGCGGTCACTGGGGGAGGGGGTGTGGGGCAGGTTGGAAGGGGAAGCATTTCCCCTTCCATCCCTGATGGGGGGTGTGGGTGGGAGGCCCATGGGGGAGCGCTAGCCTTGCACATGGGAACTGTGGCCGAGGACGAGACCACCTCGCACCCTGGGGGTAAATAGTAGCTTGGATTTTTGCCACTGATGCAGGTGACATCCGGAGAGAACCAGGAGGTGGTAGGAGGTGATAGACTCAATGTGCATTTAGGTATGGTCACTGTGTGGTGATGTCTCCATGTGCCATTTCGAGATTGCTCATGATGGTGATACTGGTGCAGTGCTGGGGACAGGGCAGCTTGGTGTACTGCTGTCACTACCTCCCTTGTCACCTCCCACTGTGATCAAAGCTGATTCCCCTCTCTTATCAAAATCACCACTGGCAGCAATTTTTTTCAAAGGTGTTCCTCTGACTGGATGCAAGATGTTTTTTCATATTGGTCATTTGGCCTCCAGTTCCATACTGTGAACCAGGCTCACCTCAAAGAACAAATGGAGCATATTGCAATGTTAGCCTCCTGCTTGCTATTTGTCAAAAAGTCCCAAACTGTTGATGATTTCCTTTTTGCAGTGTGTACTTCGACTTAGGTGCAGGTGTCACGAGGGTCCTATAAATATGGAAGCTGGATGTGGTGCTGGTGGAACCAGTGCGACATCCCTCTGAGCAGGTTGAATAGGAGTGGTAATGTCGAAGTCCTCTGAGTCAGCTTTCATGACGATCACAGGCTAGTCCTCTTTATCCCTTTCCATAATTCTACGGTTTTCAGAAACTTTGCTTTCCCCTTATCTCTAGTATCAGGTTTTAGATTCCAAGGTCCAAACCATGTCCAGATCATCAGAGGGGAGTCTTCGAGAAGACAGTGGAATACATTTTTTTTTTGCCGGAGATCAGGAAGCCAATGATTCAAGAAGGGTACATCTTGCTCAGTAGGAAGCTCAACCTCCTGCTCTGCTCCTAGTTCAGGAAGAACTATTGCTAGATGCAGATCTTATTGTCCACTTTGCCCTGTTTCCTGTGATAAATGGGTACTACTTTGAGGCTGATACAACCCCAATTCAGACTCACCGCTTGACGCCATGATTGCAGTGGCTTCCTCGCTGAGAGACATAGGTTTGGGCTTAGGTGGGGGTGGTGTTCTCATTGATGCCGGAGTGGTGCTTCCAACCTGCTGCCAGAGGACAGTGAGGCAGGCACACAAAGTTGCTTGAAAAAGGAGGGCGACAAGCCAGTGGTGGCTCTCTGCTTCTTCTTCTCTTCCTTACTAGCCACTTTCTTGACAGCACCTTTCTTTGGGGCTATCATCGAGCTCTGTCAGAAGGTACTTCACTGCACAAGCAGAAGCAGGCAGATGTGGACTGAAATGATGTGGTGTGCTGTCACTTTGTGCTGGGTTTTTGTCTGGCAGTACTGTGAGTGATGTCTCTTGTGCACCTAAAAACAAAGAAACAAGAAAAACGTTTAGTAAAATGTGGCATTTTTGCAGTTTTAATTATTATTTACAGTATAGACAATATAATTTGGTGAGGTTATCCCAAGTAATTAACAACAGTAGTGTATCAATTCCAATTCTTACAATAACATAACATTTCTTCCAGATTCACAGCATACAGAACTCTTTGCTTCATGTACACCTAGGGGGTGTGTGCCTATGGCAGGCTGGGGGTGGGGGAAAATGGAATAATCCTTACAAAATGAATGCTGGTGCATGCCTTTGGCAGTGGGGGGGGGGGAATTAAATAATCCTTAAAAAATCAATGCTGGTCTGGGACTAAGGCAGACATGTGGGTGCAGGGAAAATGTAATAATCTTTAAAAAATGAATGCTGGTATGTCCATATGGCAGGCAGGGGGTGCAGGGAAAATGGACTAATCCTTAAAAAATGAGTTCTGGTGTGTGAATACAGCAGGCAGGAGGTGCAGGGGAAAATGACATATTCTGTACAAAATGAATGTTGGTGTTCATCTATGGCCTAAGAGAAGAAGAGGGGCCACATGGTCAAACAACAGCAAGCAAGGAGGTATGGAGAGCAAAGAACACATGCAGGACTATGGCAAAAGCACACCGACTGCCTACATGAAGTGGGCCAAACTAGTCCACATGGTCAAACAACAACAGCAAGCAAAGAGGCATGGGCAACAAAGAACACATGCATCTTATGGCACAAGCACACTGACTGGCTGAACAAAATGGCTGCTGGATACATGGTGGAACAACAACAAGCAGGGAGGAATAGACAACAGGAACACATGGGGGCCTATGAATGGACACTGACTACACAAAATGGCCTCTGGCTACATATCATGGAGAACAAAGACAAAATGGTGACCTATGGAAAAATACACAGACACAGAGCAGCCAGGAAAAGAAGGCATGTAAACAATGAAGAAAACACTACCATTGATTCAGCAATGCCAAAAATGAAAGTTAAGTCAGCTATGAAAATTTGTACACCAACACACAGCCTCCTAAAGCACGGTGTTACCCCTCCAAAATACACCTTTTGCAAACAAATCGGTGAAATACAAAAAAAAATGTTCATTTAATTCAGTGCCAAACCTGGCCTAAATCATATATGTTTTGAAACAACATCATCATAGTTGTTTTAAAACAACATATACCACAGAAGCTCATGGGCAGACTAGGTCACATGATAAAATATATAAATAGTGCAAATTTAATGACATGGAGAAAATGTACTTAACTGTGCATCCTTTTTCCTTTATGAAAGAAAAAATAATTAAATGCAAAAAAAAGCCCCCTTCTGCAGCCCCAGGCCACCACTTCAACCACAATCAAATTTAAAACTTGGATAAAAGTACAAATAAAAATTCAGGTGCACACCCTTGACCAAACAACACCCTTATCCAGAAAATGTTAAACGTACTTGTTGTGATATCACAAAAAAAGCCTTAAAATCCAATAGTATATACACAGCAGGAATTGTAGACAAAAGAGTGATCCTTTCACCTTGAAATTCCCTGAAAAACGACCAGGAGATGGATGGAGCACTGGGAGGAGTCTTCTGGCCAGGAAGAGGAAGTGGGATTCTCTGGGACACTTTCTTCCTGTTGAAAAAAATAAGTCAAATACAAAAATCAAAAACAATTACACTAAAAAACAACCTCAACAGTCTGTTTGAGTAGAATATCAACTCTACTCAAGAAGCAGCGTCACAGAACGGTGCCAGAAGGTTCCGTGGTGACTGGATATTGAGCTAGTGGATGGCAAATCCCTTCTGCTCTTATGAGGGTGCACTTTCAGAGCCTCACGAGTAAAAACATTAATATAATTCTACCACGTCCAGATGGTGGGATTTGACAGGAACTCCTCATCACAACCGTAATGCGGAATTAGCTGAATTCGACCATTTTAGCAAGCTGAATTATACTTCTTCCCAGACCTACTTAAAAGTCACATGGTGACTCTTCCTATGGCAAATGATGGTGTTTTGTCCAATTACTTCTTCTGGGGTCAAAGGCCATGTGATGTCACTTTTTGTTACATCATCTGGGGGTCAAAGAGCATATTGATGTCACTTCAATCACCACTGGCATTTTGTTAATTCAACATCCATGTAGAAAACATTACTTAGTATGACTTTCCATAGCAGCCTTTCTGATACTGAGGAAGATTTGGAAACATATGTTCAGCCAGGCCGTGGGGCGCAATAATGTTTGACTGCATTTTTACCACTTAGTAATGCTATAGCTGTAATTAAATAGCCTATATTTTCTGTAAACTTTCCTTCAACCTATAATGCCCTCCCAGGCATCCCTCCTAATATAATTAGCATTATATAAATTAAAAAAAATGAATAAAATACTATGATCATAAAACACACATTTGATTTCAGGATCCACTGCAAACATGAGATCAGTTGTGTGGGGCATGAACCGATGTTTTGTCCACTAGTCCGATAAGCACAACTGGTGTTGGACGTGGACCAGAGAGTTTCAGATCCTAATACAGGTGTTGTAAGGAATATTAACTCATGAATAGTGAACCTAATCTGGATTAATGCTCATCTAGTCTTAATTTTGATACTTGTATCCTCATCTGAAACTCCCCTTTTCCTCTACATGAACTTGCAGATTAACTGTTTCTTCTCTCTCTCGAATTCCTTTGGTGAAAAAAGAAATGTGTTTTGCATGAGTTAATTATACTGAAAATGCAATAAAAACTTTTTGGCAGCATTGTTCTTATTCTGTTTTACCTGTGAGCCATACCTATGGTCTGTCTGTAGGCTTTGCAAATAAAACATTTTCAGTGGAAAGAAAGAAACATCAACAACTGCAACAATAACAATATGCACCATTGTTGAATAATAGGACAGCTGGATATGCCATCTAGATATATCAACCAATCAATCCAAGAATTCTGTATTAATCCACGATAAATACAGTGCTCAATGTGAGCCAGTGATTGTAGTTGGGGCCCACTGGCAGTCATTTTTTAGGACCAGTGTTAATTTTTTTCCATAAGACTTTAAAGCAGAGTTAGAGAGACAAACTGAGAAGGAGAAACCAAGGAAGTGAACGACAAAAAATGAGAAATCAGGAGCATACAAGAGTGAGATTAAAGAACTTGGAATATCTGGTCATGGAATAAAGAGGCATGAAGCAGAATCAAGACTACCCAGCCTTGGAATTCAGCACCCCAACCATTCATAGGTCATCTTCTAGTTCCTGAAAAACTTTGAGCCCAGCACATATTCTTTTAAAAATTAAGCACTGAAGAACTAACTCTCTTTCTCATTTTCTAAATGTCAGCAAATACCAAAGGTACCAAATACTGTTCAAAACTAAAATATATTTTTCTGCTTTCCTCTCAAGAGTCAACATTGCCATACCTAATCATGCTTTCAATACATGTAAGTGCTGATTGATTAGTGTGCCAGTGTTTTATCATATTGTCTTTGAGAAATACTCTTTCTTAATGCAACAACTAAATTCTCTTCATTCTTCCTTTGAATGTTTGTCCCAGGAACCACAACCTGAAGTAATCTCTGCATGAAATGCCCATTTTACCCAACCAATTTGCTTGGGTTCCTTCCCCAACATTACTTTGGGGTCATATTGCTTCTTAACTCTGTATCTGTCATTATTCCCAGCTTAAGTTCCGCCATACATCATTCTGTTTGTCTTTCTTATAATTGATTATCTAGTTCCACTACCACAGCAATAATATCTTCACAGAATTGAGACAGATCTACCACCTAAGCCAGTACACCCCTTAACTCATCCTTCAACCCCCCACAAGAAAAGGAAGCCCTATTCTCTTCCAGCCAATTTGTTTAAAAAGCGAGTCAGTTGAAGAATGTCAAATAGCTTAACATTCCACTGTTTTCCTGTTTAAGATGTAAAAGCTGTATGACAGCAGTTTACACAAAAGTGAGTTTGTGCAAAAAATGCCTTGATTTCTTGGTTGAATGCCAGGATATCATAGAAGTCCGATGAGAAGAAAGAAAGATCAGTAATACCAGAGGTGAATAGATTTTCGGTCTACAGAAGACCTCTATTCCTTTGCCCTACTATCAAAGGCCCATGAGTTTCAGGTCTGAGTACTGTTGTTGCAAATGCTGTAAAGAAAGTAATTATTTGAATTGTGAAACTCTGGCAGAGTGACCATTTGAGCAGAACCAAGTAACTTAATTATCTTCAAAGGGGCCTTCCATTTCACAGGCAGATGTAGCTCACATTGTGACCTGCTCCCTCTATTGTCCTTCTAGACAGCAAGGTACGAATCCCAGTGGGAGAGAAACTGCCCACATAACCACTTTTGAGTGACCACAGGGGAGGGTTTGCTCATTCCTCTGGCCACACCACACCTCTAGAGTGGGCACAGGAGCTTCGCACAGGGAAAGAAAGAGTTTGCCATAAAGGTTTTAGATAGAGAAAAACTCTAGGATTGTTTGTTGTAGGGCACAGAGGAACCGCTGCAAAAGCGGGTAGGGTTACCCCAAGGAACTTTTTCACTATTGGTCAGCGAGGGGCCTGGAATCCCCACCACCCACAAGGTCTTGCCAGTTATAAATGTGACGCATTGACACACTCTTTAGAACACAAGTGGTACTTCTAAAAGAGTTAAGCTTGTGCCATCGCTACCAACTGGTGAGCTAAGTTTTAGATTATTGAAAACCTTACTGGACCTACCATGGATAGTGTAATTATTACTTTTGCTGGACTACCATCCACCCCAACTAATAATCCACTTCTCAAAAGAGTATATGTTGTACTCAACAAGAATGCACATTTAACTCTGACTCGTATAGAAAATTGTAACCACTGATTTGGTATGCTGCACTGTAACACTAAACTCTCATATGGAAAACTTAACTGCTTTCTGTGTTTCCTGCTTTATTTGCGTTTGGCTCAGCAATGAGCAAAGTTGATGAAGACCGCTACACTTGGGAAGGATGCCAGAATATAGAAAATGGTCCTTGCTGTGTCAATGTCTTTTGGAAAAATTATGTTATTTCCTAAATCCTTTGTTATGACTCCTAAATTTACGAAAATAATGTGGGAGAGTTTGCATGTAAGATTTTGGCCGTAACTGAAGCAGAATGAAGAACTGTTGGGAATTTTAGCAAAGGTGAGTGCTAGACATAATATAATGCACCGTTCCAGGTAATCTGCAAAATAATCAAGCAAGATTCGCTTTTAGCAGTTGGGCAGGGCACTTTTGGAATATATTGACATTTTTCCAGTAGATGCACTGCATCTGTGTGATTGGCCCATGTTCCAGATCTTTATTAGTATTCACTACACCTGTAGACTGTTGATATTTTACACAATTGAATTTCGCCCTTTTATTCAAAGACAACATCTACTGCAATTGCTTTAAGACACTTTTAACGACCAGATTACAAGCGAAATAAAGCGTTTGCAAGTCTGAAAACATCCTATTACCACCAATCTGGGTGTTCCATATATAATTCAAAATCCATAATGTTCTTTCTCTGCATGTTTCACCTTCCTTATGTCCAACACCACAGAACAATGGCAAAGACGGTGTACCAACTGAGTGTACTACGTATACCAGGACGACAAGCACACAGGACAACTTCATGTTTGTTTACATTGGGCACAAATTAAGAATGCTCCAGAATATTCCACTAGCTGGTTCCAATCATTGTTTCAATATATCCTCAAAAAAATCTCTTAAATATATATGTAGTATGATTTTGAATGAAAAATATTATGCGGAAATTGTGTGTATTATGTGATGCAGTATGCTATGGCCATAAACATCCTTTTTGTGCAAATATCTGCTTAACGTGCTATTAAAACTACTCTGCATCGAAGTTTGCATTTAATTGCATTATGTTTTTCAAATGTTCTATCTAGGCCGTAATCACAGTTATTTGTTTCTGTAAAAACAAACCACTTACGTTTTGAACATTTTATGAGCAAAAAAGTACAGCTGGTCACCTGTTGTGAGTCATGTTGTACAAGGAGGCGTTGCCTGACCATGTCTGGTGAGACAGTAGGACGGGGGAGTGCAGCTGAGTGCTTCATGGTCTACAGAAACCAACAACGTCTGTTCAAAAGCGACAGTCTAGAAGCACTTAGAAGACCTTATAAAAGCTTCAATGTGACAATAAGTTTACATTCCTTTGCTTTGAAATGCACTCCGTTCACTGTTCGGTGACCCCTCTATTGTGCAAATACCGCCTGAAGGAGTCTGAAAGGCACACCATTGTGCACTGACAGTCGCTTAGTTCATTCCCATAAATTTCTATGTTTTTATTCTATTCATTCTAAAAAATAGGAAGTTCAACGATCATTCAGAAGAATCTATGCAAACGTTGCGGTTTCACTGTAATTTTCAAAATATTGCTTGAAATCCAGAAGAAAATATGCAGTTACCCAAGAGATTGCCATGCAGTGCTTGCCATGAAGGTCTCTTGCCTTTTGGGTGTTAGCCTATGCATTAAAGTCTTACGGTGATTCATCAATTCATGGTTTTCTTGGTTTGAATCTGAGGGTGTCATTATTGATTTAAATGTTAAATACTGAAAGTAACTATGTCTCTCGTTACTGACGGCCGTGAGAAACTAACCTCCGAGTCATGCAAAAGGCGGTATGCAAGACTTTCTTTACAGCGTTAGTTTGCTCTTTCTGCAGAATGATGTTATATAAGGAGACACATGACTTCAGTGATACTAAGGGACAGATTTATGGAAAAGTGGCACAGCGCGGTGCTGCGCCAAAATTGGCAGCACCACGCTGCGTCCCTTTAGAAACGCAGGGGTGTGCCATATTTAAGTGAATACAGCGCACCCCTGTGTTGTCCCCAGCGCTTGCGCTAAATCTTTCTGCCAGCACCAACGGAGGCATCCTTGCACCATCGTGCAAGGATGTCTGCATTGAGGGGTTTGATTGTTTATGTGTGGGAAGGTGACCCTTCCTGCACATAAACAATCACTAATGGCGCTTTGGCACTTCTGTGTGTGCTGCATCATGCAGCACACACAGAAGTGCCAAAGCGTCATTTTCAAATGATTGTTTATGTACAGGAATGGACAACTTCCCACATATATACAATCATTTCTGACATTTTGCTCCTTCTATGCATGCTGCAGGATGCAGCACGCATAGAAAAAGCAAAAAAATGAGGAGGAATAAAAGTATTCCACCTCGTTGCACCCTGCTAACGCCACCCCTCGGGGTGGCGTTAGATTTTGGCGCTGCCTCAGGTTTACAAAATTTCATAAATCGAGGCAGCATCAAAATGCAATGGGTGTTGCTGTGGCACACCCACAGGAACACCCATTGCACGCCCCTTCCATGCACAGTGCTGCGTGGGAAAGGGCCATATTTACCATGTGGCTTAACGCCACCTTGTAAATATGGTTCAGTGCTTAGCACCACAGAAGCGTCATGAAAAGGGATGCCCCTGTGGCTCTAGGGGCCTATAAATACGGCCCCAAGAGCCCTGATACAGCTCCTCTGCCGGTGCATTCAATCGGGACAGTTATCTTGTGTGCCTTGTGTCCCAAGAAAATGACAACCCAGCTTATTTGGCCAGTCCTGTTTATGGAACATGGCTGTAGGAGTAACACATACGCAGTGCAGTGAAGGTTTCAAATTATTCTGGAGCTGAGCAATAAATTACTCAATGAAGAAGGTCTTTTCCCAGGGGAACTGGAAGTTTCCATCAGCATTTTGGTTTATCCACAAAAGTGCTGGGTATATGAGGCCATAGCCTCCATAGGGAGAGTTTGCATCCTTGCCAAAGGCAGGTCAGTGTAGTCCGTACTGATATACAGACCGTGAGGTTGAGTCTGTGCTGTTTGTATCTCCTCTGGCATTCTCTTCTCTATGACAGATGTACAAATATTGAGACAGGTGTTTTGTCAGTGTTTGCTGAGAACAGAAGATATTGGGCCGTATTTATTAAAGGTTCACACAACTCAGGGCAGCAAGCAAAATTGCTGCGCTGCATTGAGTTAATGGGAGAGAGCTGAAGGATGTAAGACCATTGTGCAAGGGTACATGTGTTTTGTCAGGATTGTTTTTGTGCAGGTGGTCTACCTTCTGGTACAAAACCAATCCTTCGAAGCATATTCCTCTTTTTATTTGTGCTGCAGCATGCAGCATACATGGAAAGAGGAAGTAACGAGCATAAATACAGATATGTTTTCTCGTTACACTTCTGTTGTCGGGTAGGCTCACAATTTAGGCACAAACTCAGGTTCCCAAGTCTTTGTTAATCTGGGTTTGCAACAAAATACATGAGTGGATGCATGGGAACAGCCATGCTCCATCTCTGTAACGCCTAACAGACTCAAAATAATGCAAGGAAGCGCTATGTGTAGCTTTGTGTTCCTTTGTATCGACTAAGCCACACAACGTGGCTTTGTGTGGATCAGTAAATACCAAAAGATATTTTGCGTTAGGGCTGCCCCACAATATTGATGCAACTCTGACACAAAATCATAGTAAATCGGGGCCCAAAGGTAAAAGAATATACAGTTGCTGCCTGCACTTTGATGCATGGCACTATTTCATTATAGAGGAATTTGGTCCAATGAAATCTTGGCCCTTGGTGTTAAAAAATAAACTTGACATATATAAAGATACCACCAGGAGCCACAAAAGGTTTTCATCCTTAGTTTTTAGGAGGGAAGAATGTTTTTTCTATGATGAAAATGTGTATGTTTTAAAAATATTTCCACATTTGTACACAGTTTTTAAAGTACTATAATGATCAATTATATGATGTGTATTTTAGAGTGCACTCGGGGAGGGAGTTTAAACAGTACCCTTGAGTTCACTTGTAGAAGAGGGTAGAAAGCCATGGGGGACCATCAGTATCAGGGGCACCATTGTGTTACCACACAAGGCAGTTAGTCAAAAAAGTGAAGGGCTCAGAAGCAAATGTATTCCATTTGTGACATATAATCAATCAGAGCCTGCCAGAGGTGAATTTCTTTTCTGATAATGATATCTTGTGTGACAGCTGCTCCATAGCCAAGGTGTGCCATAGCCAAGTGAACCAGGCGCTACAGAGGGGGCAGTCATGGTCTTCCAGGCCAGGGCTATAAGTTCCTTCGCTGCTCCAGTCATGTGGTGGACAAGGTACCAGTCCGCTTGGGTCTCTGCCTCAAGCAAAACCAGGCAAGCATCTAGAATTGTAGTACAGTAGTCTGATGGTATCGAAAACTTCAGTGTACTTTTAATATGGCCCAGGATTTTCCTTCCAAAATATAGTGATGGAAGGACACAACCACCATATATGCTGAAAATTACTGACCTGCATCCCACACCTCGAACAATGAGCCGCGGTTGCAGGGAACATGGTTTGTAAGCGCTGAGAGAAGTAGTACAATTGTAGCATGAGTTTATATGTTGATTCTTGCTGGTAAATGCTCCTATGGTCATGGGGATTTCATCCCACAGGAGCTCCTACTGTTTCTGGGAGATGCCTTGAGTAGTACCCAGCTCCCATTTAGCTTGATAAGGATGGTGGGGAAGTAGGTGGAATTGTTGTAGAACACTGTACATTTTGGAAATGAGACCCCCACAGTCATCACAGCCTCACACCAAGGTTTCAAACAAGGTAAGGGAACCAGTGGCACCCGCAGTGTTAAGGAGAAATAGGGCCTGATTACAACTTTGGAGGAGGTGTTAATCCGTCCCAAAAGTGACGGTAAAGTGACGGATATACCACCAGACGTATTACGAGCTCCACCTGAATGACCAGCTAGAGCTGTGATGTAATGCGCCATGCCCAGGATAAGCAATTGATCCTCTGTCCCCTTCCCTGGGATGAATGCCATGATGTCTTCCCCCTCGGCTCACTGGGGGCATATTGGTATGGTATGCGAATATTGTTACGGTGGCTGCAATTCTCTACGTCCTCCTGCTTGGCCTGCAGTTCAATCTATTGCTTTCTCAGGGTGAACATGTGACATCAAAGCATCTCCTGGTCTTCCACTCGCGAGTCCATTCTACACTCCAGATCGTCCATTCTCATGCCCATGGCGGTGATGCTTTTGCAAAGATCCTAAATGCAACTTTTGAAAATCCATTTTAAGGGAGCCAATTTCCAGCCATTTGCCATGGAGGAATTTCTTCATATAGGGGGTCATTCTGACTTTGGTGGGCGGCGGACGCTGCCCGCCAAAGTAACCCCGTCGAAAGACCGCGGGGGTCATTTCGACTTTCCCGCTGGGCCGGCGGGCGACCGCCGGCCCAGCGGGAAAGACCCTGCAACAATGAAGCCGGCTCCGAATGGAGCCGGCGGAGTTGCAGGGGTGCGACGGGTGCAGTTGCACCCATCGCGATTTTCACTGTCTGCAAAGCAGACAGTGGAAATCTTTATGGGGCCCTGTTAGGGGGCCCCACGATACCCGTTCCCGCCATCCTGTTTCTGGCGGTGTAAACCGCCAGAAACAGGCTGGCGGGAAGGGGGTCGGAATCCCCATGGCGGCGCTGCAAGCAGTGCCGCCATGGAGGATTCTCAGGGCCAGGGGAAATCCGGCGGGAAACCGCCGGATCCCCTTTTCTGACCGCGGCTTTACCGCCGCGGTCAGAATGGCCCTGGAAGCACCGCCAGCCTGTTGGCGGTGCTTCCGTGTCCCTCCACCCTGGCGGTCCATGACCGCCTGGGTTGGAATGAGGGCCAAAGTCTTGTGTTATGGGGAGAGCAGGGAGCATTGCTGGAGAACTCACCCTTGCTGCTCATGTCTGCAGAGGAAGACTTGGCCCAGAGGGAGGCAACTGAGTTGTCCGTGGTAGCTTTGCCTCTTGGTATCACAAGCGAGGAAGGTGCCTTAACTAGCTGCCTACTCAGAGTTGGAAGTGGTCAAGCCAACACTTACCATCTCTGGAACAGTTAGATGCTATGGTTTAAAGTAAAAGCTTCTGAGGTCTCTGGAGCAGGCCCAGTGTAGGGGCATGTGGGGGTTTGCCGTTAGGTGGGCACCCCTACAGCAGGTCAATTCAGTCTCTCTGAGGGGCTGCTCTGGGGCACATGGCCAAGGTTCATGGTGTGGCCCTTCCAGGTCTCCAGGCACGCACCACACTGTGCCAACCTCAGTGCCCCGCCACCTCTAGAGTTGACCACCACACAGAAAAAGCAGCACAGTTCCCATCACCTCCTCTTTCTGGCCCCCACTGGGTGAATCTCAGGCACCTCCTGCACATACATGCTCATTATCCTATTGATGGGGGGGCCGCCAGGTGTCAGTTCAGTCTCACCTCACTACAGTGCTGGGCTGCAGCCACCGAGCTGGAGGCCATCCGGTAGGTCAAACAAGAGGGTTGCTGGGACCCCTGATCCCCCACCCAGGGCCCCTTGTGTGTCTGGTGGACCCTCCTCAGTATCACTGTGGCTAACAGATGCTTCCGGGACCCCCAGAATGTGCCTGCTGACAATGGTAGAGCCATGCTTGGCCCACCTCAGCAGCTCTCTCATGATGGCCTCTAGAGTCACTGGCCCGGGGGCGAGAGCAGTGGCACTGCCCCCTACTCACCTGTGTACTGTCTTTCCGAAGGGGGGAGCACCAGCCGCTGCTGAGCTCTGTCGATCACCAGCTCCAGGCCTCCCTCTATGTCTTCTGCAGTCACCTTAGCAGAGGCCACCCGAGCACCAAATGACAGCTAGAACCAATGATACACAACTCGGGGTCCCTCGGTGTTGCATACTACTTCTCCTCAGGGGGCCCAAACCATTAAAGCCATAGGTGATGTGTGTGTCAGGGCTCCCCGGAATGTGTCTTCTGGCAGCGATAGGGCAGCACCTTGGCCTGCTTCAGATGTGTGCTCATGCCAGCATCATGCCCCCAGGCTCACGGGCCCAGGTGCGAGATCACTTACTTTGCATTCTGCAATCCCTGATCTCCTCAAATTTGGGGGGCCCACCTCAGCCACACCACAAGCGGAATACCTGTGTGAGCCTCCCAGGTTCTCCTCCTGCTCCATGTAGGGCCAAGTCAGGTGCGCTGCAGCCACCCCTGTCAAGATGTCAGCAGGTTCTGGGTCCACAGGCTTGGGAGCGGATTTAGCTGCTTTACACCTCCCAATTTTTCATCCAGCCTAAATCACCGGCAATCCATGGCACAGACCCCTGAATGCAAATTTGTTTTGGTTGAAGAGCCAGAACTGTAGGAAGTTGTCAGACATGACATAGGCTCAAGCAGAAATGTGCAAATTATTTCTAAATACAAATAATTTGCCTTCATGATGTTGGCAATTTCACCTATTTTTATATACATTTTATAATTTTGCGAAAAAGCAATGATTATTACTCAAATAGTAACATGAAATATTAATTAAATGCACTTGTTAGTCCCAAAATATCAGATTGTCATTTTCTGAAAAGTAGGTTTATTGCAAGATGTTATTTTTTAGAGATCAACTCATTTTGTCATAAATAATATGCTTGTGATAATCTTAGTAATCTCTGGTTCTGTAACTGGTGAATTAAGTCACTTTTTAAAAAACATTTATTTTGTATTTTGAAGGGAATAACAGGACACACTTTACATTTCAGGATGAAGCAGAATGAAACGTACAATATGGGAGACATAGGCCCATATTTATACTGTATAAACCTAACAATCAGATCCTTCTGTTACCGTCAGTCCCTATCGTAATAGGATTCTCACAAAGTAGGTGGGCAGCTGTCAGATACCTGGAGTTGATTTCTTCAGGAGCAGAAGATTGGTCCTCTATCCCAACCCAGACTACTCGCAACAAAACTAATCTCCGTATTGAGCACTCTGGAGGGGGAAAGGGGAATGGGATTTAGAGAGACTGCCTCAAAGATGATGTTTCATCAAGACTCAGACTGCCACCTCACATCTGGTTTAACTGGTGAACGGCACCTGAAAGGTTATAGTTAAAATTAAAAGGGACACACTATTATACAATACCAGTCTTTGTAATTGACTAACAGCTAAACGTCTCTAGCAAGCAATGTTATAATCACTCACCCTGAGCTCTCTGGGAATTTTGCCTTTCTCTGTTTGTTTTAATGTTTGTTATTGAAATGAAAATACATTTCTTAAAAAATAACCTCTCCCAGTTTGATTAGAAGAATTGTCCGCTTCTTAACTGAGAAATTTTGGAGTCTTTTTCCTCTGCATGCTTTTCTTTTCCTTTGCTCATGAATGTTGCTATATATATATAAATATATATATTTATATATATATATATATATATATATATATATATAGCTATTTATTATCTTGAATTTAGGCGAAGAGGAATCACCTTTTAGTTAATTAGCTTCCTTGTAATGTAAATAAGCATAAATATTGTCTGTTATAGCTTTTCTTATGTTGTGTTGGTTATATCTGGCATGCTATATTATTTGAGTTTATATATATCCTCTTAATATTCTCTTAATATTCTTTGAATAGTCGTATATTTTCTTACCACAGAATCTTCGTGAAGCTTCAATAAAAAGTTTGTTTCAGAATTTGCTTTCTGCTTCTTGGGTTATCGTTCGCTGCGACGCTTGTTTTTTTCTTTATCAGTATACTTGCGAAGACGAGTTTTCCTCACAAAAACGTTTCCTCACATACGTGCTCTCTCTCTGAACACCTGACTCCTGTCAAATCGCAGTTGAAGTGAGAAGCTCTCAAGCATCGCACGCGTATCCTAGCAACTAGACTGAATACAACACTAGAACTGCAACTTAACTGTCTGCCTAAACGTCCGACATCTTTGATTCCTATTCTCAACTTCTTCCTTATAAAAAGCGCAACACAACTTGGCAAATCTTCTTCCAGCTAGAACAACGCTGTCTCCACTGAGGATACTTCTTCACCTGCGTCCTGGTTACTTTCCTGGCACCTTTCGTGGTTATGGCATGACAGGTTTGAAGGGTCTTGACAGCAGCCCTGTACCCAACTAAAAGAGTCAAGATTGACCCTGCCTGGGGGAAGTGCAAAGGGGCAAGTAGGAAGGGAATAGTCAGGAATATTCAGTGCTGCTACACCTACGACAAGTACACCAAAAGTGTAAATGTCAATGGTAGGGGTTATGGAGCCCCCAACCAAGTCAACACGGGGAGCCATTGAAGTCCCGGCAAAGGAGATGGGGTAAAAGCTTGTTATACCTGAACCCAAGGTTTACCGTCAGGGTCGTAATTCCAATCGAGGGAGGGGTGCAGTTGAGCATCTAATATGTATATGAGGATGTCTGGGAAACCCAAGCTTCCATCCGGAACAGATCTACATAGTGATTCTTTTGCTACTCTTGGGGTCTTACCTCACCACACAAAGGCAAGCGTTTTGGCATGAATTGGGACGACTAGAGGGAGGGTCTGGAGAACATACCAGAGGCGGGCATATAGTTCATTTTCAGTCTATCAAGCTTGCCCGACTAGGAGATCTCTAGCTTGCCCCTTTGGTAAAGGTCGTTGAAAAGGAAAATAAAAAGAGGAGGGATATTGCTGATATATATGTCACTTGTATATGATGGAAGTCGAATTTCCAGGTAGGTAATAGCTGACGCTTCCCACTGAAAGCCGCCTTAGTTGACATCCCTGAGGCTATTCAAGGGGTCTGCCACCCACATGCCCTACAGTTCAAAAAAATCGATTTTAAAACCCGATGCTTGAGAGAAGGAATCTAATTCCCCAATCAGTGAATTAAGTCACTTTTGCTTTATCATCGTTGCTGTTGCTTCATGTGTGACCAGTGATATGCATGTGGATCAAGGACTTTATCTTAGCATGCTCTCCCTCTAAAAATCTTCAGTGTGCACTTAAATTACATGATATACATGTTTGAAATGTCCTGAGCTCAGTTCAGGTGTTTACAGTTCTTTATTATGTACAGATTAGAATGGCTTCATCTCTTACACCCAGTTTAGCCATACATAACTGAAAGTTACAGCATGTTGTTGGTCGCTTAGTCAGCAATCATGCTTTTTTAGCCACTGAACACTGCCTTACAGGAGAGTTTGAAGACCACTTTTCCAAATGTTTAGTTCACAGGATGCAGTGTACTATTAGCTAAAAAGGTCTCCACTGGTTAAAAGCATCACAGGTAGCAGTGAGCCACTTGGCAGATATTGGAAAATCCATGACTATGGTACATATGATCCATACATTCAAGAAAACTATATTTCAGGAGCAGATTCTCTATAGTCACTGAGATTCATATGCAATACATGATTCCATTACCCATATGACTACCCGAGTAAGTGCTAGAATTTAGGAAACTGATAGAAAGACAGAGGCACCCCCTCCCGCCATGAATCCTAAGAAGGGTAGGACTGGCCTGTAGGGCAATCAGGCAGTCCTTAAGGAACTGGTCTGACACATCAGTGTGTGTGTGCTTGTTCTTTAGCAGTCGTGGGCTGGTTTTACGGTCAGGTGGGCTAGTGACAAACCTGGCAACCTTGGCATGCTTTTTCCCCTGACCTTTTTGCCTTCAAGCATCCTGTTTTGCTGATTTCATTTATGCCAGCATGAGGACTCTACTAACTAGAGCTAAAGTGCTTGTGCACTCTCCTTAAAACATGTTGAATTGGCTTATGCCTACCTGAAATATTTAATTTGCTTGTAAGTCCTCACAAAAGTGGCACTACTTGTGCCGAGAGACTGTAAATTACATGCTACTAATATGCCTGCAGCACTGATGGTGTCATCCACGTATGTAACTCTTTAAACATAGCTTAAGCCTGCCTTTGCAGCCTGTGTGTGCAGTTTTAAACTGCCAGTTCAAACTGGAAAAGTAAACCCCAGAGGCTTGCCAAAGAGGCAGACACCAGGGTCCACAAGAAGGTATCTGGAGGAGAGTACCACAAGAGTGGGCAGGGCTCCTACCAGAGGAAGGAGGGGGAAGACAAAAATAAAACTAAGGAGTTCTCTAAAGGCCCCCCAATAAGTTCCATTGGACTCAGGACTCTCATCCCACAACTGAGGAGAAGAAGTGTTTCCCTAATAATAGGTCCTCAGGGAAGGTACCCCCCAAGTGCTAAGTCAACTGTCAGATGACCTCTGGTGCCCTCAGATCAGATAGTCCCTAATACATTCCACTACGTTGTTCCTGCCAACAACCATGCGAGTCTCTACCCAGTAGCTTTGGTTTCCTTTGACTAGTGGTGCCTCATGTTCCTTGAGGATAGCTGTGAGTCTTCCCTGTGGATTGTCTGCTGGGCAATGACCTCAACCACACCATCTGGAAGGAGGTGGAGCTCAGATCACACTTGGAAACATTAGGGTTATGGGTGTGCCTGACTGCATAGCCCATGGCCACCACTGGAGGTAGTCCGGAGAACCTTGTGCAGGGAGGAATGGCCAAGGTGCCTGCCAAAATAAGTATGGGCAAGGGGCACAGGAAACCCATTCCTGAAATTTCCACAGCCTGAGAGGAGGCTGAACCTGACGGAGACACCCCGAAGCCTACAGGGGGGATGTTGCCACCCTGGGAAATCTACCTGAGTAGGCCAACTGGCAGCATGAATGGATCCCAACAGGGGAGAGTTCTGAAAGATGCAGATGGAGTGCCCCACTCATGAATGCCTATGGCGGCAGGCCGAGGCCCAGACAGCTAGTGACACCACTGGTGTTCTCTTGATATACTGTGAGAGAATGTTCTCCCATGTAGCAAGCCTAAGGTTTTTGAGTCTCTGGCAACATGTTTGTTGGTGGTCTCCCAGTACTACAGGGCTTCCTACTGGAGCTGGCTCATGATGTGCCCCTGGCAGATCATTTGTAGCAGGACAAGACCTTTGGCAGTCTTGTCACCCACTTTTATTAGCCAAAAATGAAGAGGGCAGCAGAAGCTTTCTGCAAGTGCTGTCCTACCTACCAGGTCAGTGTCAAGTCAGGAGGGAAGCAAAAAGCTCCCCTGCAACCCTTAACCTGTTTTTGCCACCCCCTTTCAAAGAGTGGGCATCAACATTGTTAGGCCTCTGGACCCCAAAACAGCTATTGGAAACAAGTTCATCCTGGTCTTGGTTGTCCATGCGACCCAGTGGCTATTCCTCTAAGGACCGTGACTGCACCCACAGTGGCCAGGGCACTGATGGGGCTATTTATCTGTTTGGGATTCACCCAGGAGGTGGTACCAAGGTCATGTCAGCGTACATGAAGGCCAGGTGGAAGGAGTGTGGGGTAACCTACAAGGTCTCCACTCTTTACGACCCCCAACTAATGGGCTTGCTGAAAGGTTTAACAAGACCTTTAAAGGCATAATCATAGGCCTGTCAGAGTCCTTGAAGCAGCAATGGGACGTCCTCTTGCCATGCCTTTTGTTTGCATTCTGGGAGATGTCCCAGAAGGGAGTTGGCTTCAGCCCCTTTGAGCTTCCCAGTGCAAGGACCCCTCAGTCTAGTGAAGGAGGGGTGGGTGCAATATCCAAGGAATGCCTCCCACGATTTGGTCAAGTACATGTTGGTACTCTGTGCCCAGATGAAGCGCTTTTGGAAGCAAGTTTAGGTGAATCTAGAAGTCAGCCAGGTGGTCATGAAACAGTCGTATGACCAGAAGTCCACTCTGGTCAGGTCTTAGCATGGCCAAAAAGTGTTAGTGATGGAGCCCCTGGAGCCCAGGGCCGTAAAAGACCTTAAGTCTGGGCCTTATAAGGTAAAAGAGTGCAAAAGATAGGTCACCTACCTGGTGGACCTCAAAACTCCCAGGAACCCGTTAAGGCCTTTGCATGTCAATTGCCTCAAACCCCACTGTCAGAGGTATGAGTTAACCATGCTCCTGGTCACAGATGATAGGGTGAAAGAGGAGATTGAACCTCTCCCCGACCTCCTTTCTTCCAAAGAGTAAGATGGGTCAGCAGAGGTTAGCCTCTCCCCCACACTGACCCCAGAACAACAGCGAGACTGGTTGGGGCAGTTTGCTTTTTACTCTCCATTACCCCAGGACTCACTACATGATGTACCCATTATATTGACACTGGAGACAGTACACTGGTGAAGAGTATAATCTACCGGTTGTCTGATAAGGTGAGAACCAGCATCAAGGATTAGATCTTCAAGATGTTTGATCTAGGGGTTAGTGAGCCCTGAAACAGCCCTTGGTCCAACCAGGTGTTGTTCGTTCCCAAGGCTGTCTCTCCATGTGCCACCCCAAAACTTAGGTTCTGTATGGATTACTGTGGGCTTAATGCACAAAGACTGATTCACACCCCATTCCCTGAGTTGATGAACTCATAGATCGAATCGGATCTGCCAAGTTCCTCAGCATGATTGATCTAACATCCGGGTACTGGCAGAACTTTAGTGGCGCCTGTCTAGACAACATTGCAGTCTTCAGCTTCAGTTGGGAGGACAATTTGTGTCACCTCAAGGAGGTGCTTCAGGCTCTTAAGAGAGCCAGCTTAACTACCAGGGCAAGTAAGTACCAGATTGAGCAGGATTCAGTGGCCTACTTGGGTCAGCAAGTGGGAAGAGGCAATGTGCAGCCTCTTTGTGTCAAAATTTAAACCATTGTGGTTTGTGAACCATCAAAGAATAAGACAATAGTGAGAGCATTCTTAGGCTTCACTGGCTACAACAGGACATTTTCAAGGGTTATGGCACCGTTGTTGCACTCTTGACAGCTTCTCCAGGGAATTCCTTATTCAGATGGACACCTCTGAACATGACATAGAGGCATGCTATTACAGCTAAATGAAAAGGGTCTGGATCAACCTGTAGCCTTCATCAACAGGCGATTACTTCCCCTGGAACAGAGGAGGAATGTAATAGAGAGCGAAGCCATTGTAGTGGTCTAGGCACTGAAAAAGCTGAGGCCATACTGTTTGGTGTTCACTTCTGGGTTCAGACAGACCACAAACCCCTCAAATGGTTAAAGCAGATGAGGGTGAGAATTCCAAAATGTTGAGGTGGTCAATCTCCCTACAGGGAATGACATTTACAGTGCAACAATTGCTGTGACATTTATATGACTGCAGAAGTCCTGAGCTCATATGTGGTGCCCCCAAAACATACGTAGCCAATGCAGATTCCCTATCTTCGAGTCTGGTGATGGGGGGTTGTGTTTCCTCTATAGTCCAGTGTAAACAGCAACGGAAAGTGTTGTCCAGTCGTGTCCAGTTGTGTCCAGTCGGAAACGGAACTAGATTGTGGTAAAAAGGTACGTTTTCACTCCATTTTTTCCTCCAATCCGCCAACTCTGGTGTAGGTCAGACCACCACAGATGGCTTGACGGTAAGGCACACCCTAATTTGCATTGCAGTACGGGTGGCTTGAGTCCTGCCATCAGCCACTATTTCCTATGGTGCCTTCGATGTGAATGAGTATCCTTGGCGGAGTGAGTGGGACTGGGGAGGGCTTTCACCTATAGAATCGCCATCATCTAAATTGGGTGGGCGGACCGCCAAGATCTAAATCAGCCCCCAAGTCATGGATATTGTGCAGGTATGTTCTTTTATTACTTCATAACCTTGCCCTTTAACTGACTAACTAACTGATTTCAGAATCCTGCATGTATAAAGAAACATTCTATTCCTAATGCTCATTACACATTACTCCCTTTTTTAAAAGAAAAAAAAACAAAACAAAAACAAACCGTAGAAAGCTTTACTTAAAGCTAAAAGTTACTAATAATAACGTATCCATTTTCCAATCAAGAACATTCAGTCAGTCTTTGAGGTTTACTCATTTCTTTTGTTGTCCTTCTGAGATGATTTGCAGTCAGATCAGGATGAAGCTTCCTGTAAACATCCAATGTCTCAGATAAACTACCTTCTTCAATATTCTGTCTCCTTTCATCTTTAAATTTAACAGAATTAATGTTATTATGTTTAAACTCCAGTGGTTTGAAACATTTAAAATGAAAAGCATATCTGGGCATAGACCTTTCTTCATTTCATGCTGTAACATTAGAACCTTTCACATCTGTTATAACAAAGGTTCTGGATCAAAGAGAGGTTTACATGTTCTTGTCTATTGCTGTCTCACAAAAAAATGAAATTACCCAGTTCATTCTCATTTGATCTAGCCTGTTTTGTCTGTCTGCATAAATCTTCATCTTCTCTTTTGCCAGTTTATCTTGTTTGACAACCTCAAGATGATATTCTGGAGCTTCTGCTGGCAATCCTGGAAGATGATTGTATCTAGTTTGACCAAACACAAGTTCTGAAGGACAATTCTCTGTTGAATCATGAGGAGTATTTCTATAATCGCTCAGTACTTCACAGAGTGCTTTATCCAACCTTATTTGTGTTAATTTAGCTCTCTGAGCTGTTTTCTTTTGTGTACACTTGAATCTTTCTACAACCCTATTTGCCTGAGGCCAATACTGAGATATCTTCTTGTGAGTTATCCCCATGTAACTCATACATTGCCAATATTCCTCGCCTTTAGATGGTGGGCTATTGTCATATTTTGAAATGTCTGGAATTCCCCAGGTAGACAAAATGCAATTCTGAATCTGGAGCATGCCAGAGACAGGCATTGTTGTTAACTGTTTTACTATGGGAAACCTAAAATACTCATCTATAACAACAAATAAGTACTGTCCTGAAACCAAAGTCCAAAACAAAATCTGCTGCCAACATTGTCCAAACTGCCTAAGGCAACACAGACATTTTGAGTTCTTCTCGAAATGTCTTCTTTACTGAGCATTGGCATAAATGATATGCTTGCATGCCTTCCTCCACTCGATTGTCCATATTGGAAAAAAAACATTTTCTCACACTTTTTTTTGTTGCAGTTACACCTCTATGATTCTCTTGGGTAATGCCAATCACATGTCTCTGCAGCACTAGACAAATTACTGTTTTTGTTTCTCATGATAAAATGCAAGATGGTGCTATTGCATTTTCTTCATTTACATTCCTAAAAGCAATCATGTCCTTTTTAGTTACGCCTAAAGGAAAACATATCCTGTCATTTGCATGCCTCCATCTATTCACTTCATGTTTACTTTTTTACTTCCTCTATTGTTTGATCATTTTCTGAAGCTTCTATTATTTCCTTTTCTGAAATTAGTTCTGGAACAGCAGTAGACATTGGATTTCAACTTCCAGCAGTTGAATTTCTGTACAAATAATCTGTACGATTATACTTCTTCCCTGGTTTAAGTATGACTATAAAGACATAATCTGTCCGGGCTCAATACCCTCTCACCTTGCACACTCAATTCATCTCTCACCACCAAATATCGTTTTCAATTATCTTGTACTACATCCAAACTTTGCCCATTGTGAATCTTCTCAATTCATCATATTCTACATCATTTTTCACAGCCTCTTTCCACTCATCTTCTCCCAGCGCCAGTTCCCCATCTATAGAAAATGCCTCCAATTCCATATCACACATTTCATCAACACTTCCATCAATAGGCATCTGAGACAAACAATCGGCTACTACATTTTCCCTTCCCCTCACAAATTCCACCACAAAATTGAAATCAATAATGGTTATTAACCATCTAGAGATATGAGGTGTCAAACTCCCTTCCGGTCCTCGTCCACTTTTGAAAATCTATAATAGAGGCATATGGGGGGTCATTACAACATTGGCGGTAAAAGCCGCTTACCGCCGTGCAGAACACCGCCAACACACCGCCGCCAATTCCGCCACACCTATTACGACCCACATCTTGAAATCCGACAAAATTCAGACACCCACACAAGTCCGCCACACCAAAGGTCAGTGATAAACTAGCAAAAACAAAACCTCCACCATCACGCCAACAGAAAGACGCCCATGCTATCACGACCCACGAATCCACGCGGCGGTCTTTCAACTGCGGTATTCCATTGGCGGTACACACCGCTGCGCTCAAAATACACACACTTCTACAAAACACAGCCACATTGGACAATTCGAAATACACACACCTGATGAACATACATACACCACTCCCACACTCCCAATACAATATAAAACACACACCCACATCACCCACAAACCCTCAAGACAAAAAATCATGAACGAAAGCCAGAGAGCGACAGCACCAGCAAGAACACTAGCATCCACAGGCACACAACACCATCACCCACACTACTTCCACGCACAAAACACCACACACCACTACATATCACCACACTTATCACCACATAGACCACCCCACACATCACCTACACCACCCCATGGCACGGCAAAGACACCCCAGGTTCTCTGAGGAGGAGCTCAGGGTCATGGTGGAGGAAATCGTACGGGTAGAGCCACAGCTATTTGGAGCACAGGTGCAGCACATCTCCATAGATAGGTAGATGGAGCTATGGCGAAGAATAATCGACAGGGTCAACGCAGTGGGACAGCACCCAAGAAATCGGGACGACATCAGGAAGAGGTGGCACGACCTACGGGGGAAGGTGCGTTCCGTGGTCTCAAGACACAACATCGCGGTACAGCGGACTGGCGGCGGACCCCCACCTCCTCCCCCACAACTAACAACATGCGAGGAGCAGGTCTTGACTATTCTGCATCCTGAGGGCCTCGCAGGAGTCGGTGGAGGAATGGACTCTGGTAAGTCAAATGTTAACTATCATATCCCCCACCCTACCTGCATGCTATCACAGACCCCCACCCTCGCCCCCTCCCCTATTACTCCAACTCCTCACAAATGTACTAATAACACAAACCACCCATCCCAACACCAAGCCCTGCATGACACAACAAAGCATGGACACCCATCACTAAAGCATGCCCACTGCACATACCCATAACACCCCCCTCAAACATCATCACACAAGCCCACACACAGGAATGCTAGCACTGGGGTACACACTCACCCACCCACTGCCCACCATGACACACACAGATGCAATAATCATGCTTTTATACCCCTGCAGGACCACTACCCAACATCACCAGACAGGAGGGTCCAGACATCTCCACCCCACCCACAGAAGAGGCCCACAGTGATGACAGCAGCTCTGTCCAACTGGATCCAGATGACCAGCCCGGACCATCGTGGGCCTCGGGACAGTCAGTTCCCCACACCCAGTCACAGGCCACCATAGACCTTCCACCCTCTGGTAACACCAGCACAGCACCCACCCAGCGGGCCCATACCTCCGTCCCCAGGACACGTCAATCAGCTGTGTGTCCAACACTACAGGCAACCCAGGATAACCCACCACCCCAACAACAACAGGGACCTGGGGGCAGTGCTAGTGGGCACACGGTCCAGGGGACGGAGGCACAGGAACACAGGGGAACTGGGAGGGCTGCTGTGCAACATGGGGCGGACAGGCCAAGGGAACCCACTCTCCACGAGGCCCTCTCCTCAATCATGGGAGCCTACCGCCACTCCCAGGAGACGATGGCAACGGTACTGGCCAAGTTTCAGGAGACCCAGCGGCTGCAGGAGGAACAGTATTTGGGCTTCAGGGAGGAACTCAGAACCA
Source organism: Pleurodeles waltl (assembly GCF_031143425.1). Taxonomy (NCBI): domain Eukaryota; kingdom Metazoa; phylum Chordata; class Amphibia; order Caudata; family Salamandridae; genus Pleurodeles; species Pleurodeles waltl. The sequence continues at coordinate 498,592,114 of NC_090440.1, forward strand.
TCAGCTCCGCCCTGGGCACCATCGTAGGGGTGCTGAAGGAGATACTTAACACCAGGAGGGACACTGTGGCACTGCAAGGGGCCCCTGACACTAGCAAGGACGATGAACTGCCCACCACCTCCGCCGGCGCTAGTGGACAGGACATCCCGCCACAGGACCACCACACCAGCAACCCACCCCCTGCAGACGGAGAACCACCCCGCAAACGGTCCCTGAGATCCAGGAACAAGACAGAGCACGATGCCAAGACCCCTGCCAAGAAATGAGACCACCCTGATTGTCATCCTACTGTCCCACTTTGTAACCCTGTCCATCTTGGAACTGCCCCAGCTCCACTTCCTATGCCCATCTGGGCAATGCACCTGTGAGACTAATAGACTGGACTCTGCCATGGACATTCCTCCACCATCACCCCTCACCATTTTACAACCCCCCTCCAATATTGAGCACTTCAATAAACACCCTTGAACCACAAAACAATCTGGAGTCAGTCTGTGATTTTGAAAATGTGTATTAGCAATGACAGTGACAAAATGCATTTTCAAATGTAATGTCAACATACCTATGTCCCACATCTCAAGTCCATGAGGAATCTAAGCAGATGACACACGTTGTAAACCACACCTGTGAAACCGTAAGGGAAATGTACAACTCAGTTACCATATACTGGGTGAAATCGACAGACAGGATAGAGGTAGAAGTGTGAAAGTACTTGTAGTAGGCAGGAATGTGTTCTCACCTGTGTGTCACTGGAAATATTGCTGGATAACTGAGTCCCTGTTGTCAATGTCTTCTTCCTCTGCTTCCTCCTCATCACTGTCCACAGGCTCCACAGCTGCTACAACACCGTCATCTGGACCATCCTCCTGCAGAAAAGGCACCTGTCGTCGCAAAGCCAAGTTGTGAAGCATACAGCAGGCCACGATGATCTGGCACACCTTCCTTGGTGAGTAGAATAGGGAACCACCTGTCATATGGAGGCACCTGAACCTGGCCTTCAGGAGGCCGAAGGTGCGTTCGATCACCCTCCTAGTCCGCCCATGAGCCTCATTGTAGCGTTCCTCTGCCCTGGTCCTGGGATTCCTCACTGGGGCCAGTAGCCATGACAGGTTGGGGTAACCAGAGTCCCCTAATAGCCACACCCTGTGCCTCTGGAGTTGACCCATCACATAAGGGATGCTGCTATTCCGCAGGATGTAGGAGTCATGCACAGAGCCAGGGAACATGGCATTTACCTGGGAGATGTACTGGTCTGCCAAACATACCATCTCTACATTCATCGAATGATAACTCTTCCGGTTCCTGTACACCTGTTCACTCCTGTGGGGGGGGACCAGAGCTACATGGGTCCCATCAATGGCACCTATGATGTTGGGGATATGTCCAAGGCCATAGAAGTCACCTTTAACTGTAGGCAAATCCTCCACCTGAGGGAAAACGATGTAGCTCCGCATGTGTTTCAGCAGGGCAGACAACACTCTGGACAACATGTTGGAAAACATAGGCTGGGACATCCCTGATGCTATGACCACTGTTGTTTGAAATGACCCACTTGCAAGGAAATGGAGCACTGATAGCACCTGCACTTGAGGGGGGATCCCTGTGGGATGGCGGATTGCTGACATCAGGTCTGGCTCCAACTGGGCACACAGTTCCTGGATTGTGGCACGGTCAAACCTGTAGTTGATGATCAAATGTCTTTCCTCCGTTGTCGACAGGTCCACCAGCGGTCGGTACACCGGAGGATTCCGCCATCTCCTCACATGTCCCAGCGGACGGTGCCTAGGAATGACAACAGCGACCACAGAGTCAAACAACTCAGAGGTATGTACCCACAGTCTACACAGAACACCATTCATACGCAAAATCTGGCCTGTATTTGTGTTGCGCGACAAGGCCTAGGTCTGTGTGACGCAGTTGGTAATGAGGCCATGTGGGCCCCTGAAATGGCGGCTGCCTGACCTCTAAAGTGGGACAATGGGATGTGAGGTAACTGCGCTGGCGTTGTGCACCGTCGCGGTAGGCGGTCGAAGACCGCGGCGCAATGCTGCATTGGTTAACATTGGACCCTATGGGTCCCAGGAGCCAATGACGATGTACGCCGGCGGTGATGGTACGCACCGCCGTGGACGTGACCGCCATTTTCTATCTGTTGAATCACTCGATACCTTATCTTCGACAGGAGAGGACCTACACTGCAAGTGCTGCTGTGACCTCGGTCTGGAAGAGACAATGGCTCGTGCGTCTGGGGAAAAGGCCCCTACCTTCACTGCAGAGGAGTTGGAGAAGCTCGTGGACGGGGTCCTCCCCAGTACACACTACTCTACGGTCCTCCAGACCAACAGGTAAGTACACAGGGAGCACGTTGTATGGGCTATGCCTGGGTGGAGAGGGCTGGTTGTAAGAATGAAGGGGGCACAGTTCTGCGTGCATGAAGGGCTGTGAATGCATGTGCCACATGGCAAGGGTAGGGATGTGGGCCACTCACTTCGACGGTGCAGTTGGTAATGACTTCTCTTCTTCCCCTGTACATGTCATGTAGGTCAGCGCCCACCAGAAGAAGGATATTTGGCGTGCCATCACCAAGGACGTCCGGACCCTGGGGGTCCACCACAGACGGAGCACCCACTGCCGGAAACGATGGGAGGACATTCGCCGCTGGATCAAGAAGACGGCGGAGGCTCAGCTGGGGATGGCCTCCCAACGTTTGAGAGGGGTGCCCATCGAACCATGACCCCCCTGATGTTACGGATCCTCGCGGTGGCCTACCCTGAGTTGGATGGGCGCTTGTGGGCATCACAGCAGACACAAGGGGTGAGTACAACATCATTCAGCGGACTTTGCGCGCAGTGAAGGTGTCTGGGTGGGGGAGGAGGGCTGTGGGTTTCCCTAGGCCAGGGTGAGTTCCGTAGGCTAGGCCCCTCCGTAATGCAGGCCATGTGGCACCCCACCCCACCTCTGTAGAGTGCCAAGTACAGGTATACATGCCCCTGTGTCATCTATGTGTGCAGATGTCGACCATTGCCATGTAGGACCTATCCCAGGAATTGCATCTGTAGAGCCCAACAGCGCGACGTAGTGCAGGGGGCTGCTGTGTCTGTCTTGTCTGCCAACGGTAGCGGTAAGCCATGCACTCAACCTGTCTTTCTTCTGTCGTCCACCCCTTTTTGTGTTCTCCCTGTTCTTGTGTGCATCAGCTTCATCAGGCGGAGGTACAGTGGCACCGGAGCACGAGGGAGCTGCATCCCACATGGCCATGGAGGGCCACACCACGGACTCAGAATACACCAGTGGGACGGAGGGTGAGGGGAGCTTCACGGCGGGGACAGGATCAGCAACCAGCGACACAGACTCGTCCTCCAATGGGAGCTCCCTTGTGGTGGTGGCAAAATCTATGCCCCCCACTTCTACAGGTACAGCCACCACCCCCCCTACCAGCACCGCCCTCCCAGCAGCCCCTCAGCCTTCGCCCCGTGCCTGCTCACCCAGGAGGGTGGGCATCACCTTCGCCCCAGGCACCTCATACCCTGCCCCTGTCACCTCTGCTGCCCTCAGTGAGGAGGCCATTGACCTCCTCAGGTCCCTCACTGTTGGGTAGTCTACCATTTTGAATGCCATCCAGGGTGTAGAAAGGGAATTGCAACACACAAATGCATTCATGGAGGGCATTCATTCTGGTCAGGCTGCCCGTCATCGAACCCTCCAAACTCTGGCCTCAGCACTGATGGCAGCCATTGTCCCTGTGTCTAGCCTCCCCCCTCCAACTTCCTCCACCCAGACCCAATCCCCTGTCCCAAGCACACCATCAGACCAGCCTGCACCCACCTCACCACACAAGGGAAGCTCAGGCAAACATAAGCACCACACATCCCACAGGCACTCACGCAAGCATCACACACATACAGACACACCAACATCCACTGCCCCCACTGTGTCCCCCTCCTCGTCGTCTCCCTCCTCCCTCCCAGTCTCGTCTACACTCTCACCTGCATGCACTACCTCTACAGCCACTACGTCCCGCACCAGCACACCCACCACCACACCCCGCTCACGTGCACCCACCACCCCCACTCCCATTTACACGTCCCCTGTGTCCTCTCCCAGTGTGTGTGACGCCCCCTCCGAAGATACACAAACGCAGGCACACACCCACCCAACAGCCATCCACCTCACGACAGCCTCCAGCGCATGCACCTTCACCCAAAATCACCAAACGTACTCCTCCTACAACCACTACCTCTTCCTCCACTCCCAAACCCCCTCCAGCTACCCGTCCCAGTTTTCCTAAGAAACTTTTCCTTGCCAACCTTGACCTCTTTCCCACCCCCCCCTCCAACTCATAGGTCCTGTACTAGCACCTCAGCCAAAAAATCGCTGGGACCAGTGGTGCCTGTTACAGGTATGTGAAGTGCACTGGCCACCAGGCCAGCCAGTGTGGCACGGAGCCACAGAACAGCCAGTCCCCCCCCTGTGAAGCACCAGAAGTTGGACAGTGCCCGGCGGGAGAGGGGGAAGACTCCAGCCAGCAAAGCCGCTCACAAGGGTCCCAGGGGTAGTGTCGACTCAGCTGTGACTCCTCCCAAGGTGGGGAAGGGGCAGAAGAAATCTCCAAAGTCTGGGAGGGGCAGCACGGTGGAGAAGACCGCCATCATCCCCGCTGCCCAGGAGGCCACCGCCAGCCCAATCGTAACTGGCCAGGAGGCCACCGCTGGAGTCACTGCCCAGGAGGCCAGCCCAATCGTCACTGGCCAGGAGGCCACCGCCGGAGTCACTGCCCAGGAGTCCACCGCCAGAGTCACTGCCCACGAGGCCAGCCCAATCGTCACTGGCCAGGAGGGCCCCGCAAGCCACAGCCCAGCTGACCCAGTAAGGACCGCCAGCCACAGGCCTGCTGGGCAATGAAGGACCACCTTGGCAAGCACCGCTGAACAGGCCAGGGACCGCTGAACAAGGCAAAGACCACCATGGAATGCACCGCTGAACAGGGCAAGCACTGCTGAACAGGTCAGAAACTGCCAACTCAAGCACTGCTGAACAGGGCAAAGACCGCCATGGAATGCACCGCTGAACAGGGCAAGCACCGCTGAACAGGTCAGAAACTGCCAACTCAAGCACCGCTGAACAAGGCAAAGACCGCCATGGAAAGCACTGCTGAACAGGGCAAGCACCGCTGAACAGGTCAGAAACTGCCAACTCAAGCACTGCTGAACAGGGCAAAGACCGCCATGGAATGCACCGCTGAACAGGGCAAGCACCGCTGAACAGGTCAGAAACTGCCAACTTAAGCCCCGCTGAACAAGGCAAAGACCGCCATGGAATGCACCACTGAACAGGTCAGAAACTGCCAACTCAAGCACTGCTGAACAGGGCAAAGACCGCCATGGAAAACACCGCTAGCCCATTAGCGGCAGGGGCAGTGACGCAACAGGGACCGTCACGGGGTGAGTGCTGCACTCTGGGCACCAGTCCCCCTCCAGAACCAGTGGAGACATGCATCCACTCCGTCTGTCCTGCACAGGATGAAGCACTCTGGGCACCAGTCCCCCTCCAGAACCAGTGGAGACATGCATCCACTCCGTCTGTCCTGCACAGGATGAAGCACTCTGGGCACGAGTCCCCCTCCAGAACCAGTGGAGCCTGTAATCCACTTGAGAGACTGTGGCTTTGCACTCCCCAGGATGGTACAGTGGGCAACCCACCCACTGTAGAGACTTGAGAGACTGTGGCTTTGCACTCCCCAGGATGGTACAGTGGGCAACCCACCCACTGTAGAGACTTGAGAGACTGTGGCTTTGAACTCCCCAGGATGGTACAGTGGGCAAGCCACCCACTGTAGAGACTTGAAAGACTGTGGCTTTGCACTCCCCAGGATGGTACAGTGGGCAAGCCACCCACTGTAGAGACTTGAGAGACTGTGGCTTTGCACTCCCCAGGATACATCAATGGGCATGGAGCCCCCTCGTGAATCTGGCGTGGTGCACTCATCCGGCTGAGGTGCCTCCCATTCCCTTCCCCCTGAGGTGCCTGTTGTATTTCTATCTGATGCCCCTGCAGTGTTCTCTCCGTTTTGATCAGGTATCTAGTGTGGGCCTCGCCCGTGCATTTTGGGCCCAGTGGTCCACGGACAATGAATGGTGCATTACCTGCACTACTAATCATGGTGAATATTTTGTTTAATGTGTGTATGTATATATTTGGTTACTGTATTTTGATATATTACAATGGTTCAACTCATTTCCTTTTGTCCTGGCATTCTTCTGGGGGGGGTTGGGGGTTGTTACTGTAATGTTTGGTTATGCATTGGTGTGTGTGTTGTAGTGGGTGAGGGTGGGGGTGGGGGTTGTGATGTTGGTTGTGTGTGTCCCTGTGTTCTTCCCTCCCCCTCCCCTATGTCATAGGTGCAGTGCTCACTGTGGTCTTCGCCGATGGCATTGTCGATCCTCGAATAGGAGCAGGAAGGCTATCGCAGTGAGAATATAGAGTTCCGGCTCCATGGCGTCCGGATTCCTCGTGGGGTGTGTAGAGGTGAGCGTTTTCCCTTTGAAATGGCTGTCTCCGCCGTGTTTTTATCTGTGGTGAATCCGCCCCGGAAAAGGTGGCGGATTGGTAGGTTGTGATACTGTGGGCGGTACATTGTCCTCCGCCTGTCTGTTGGCGGTGACCGCCACGCTGTTTGTCTGTACCGCCGTGGCGGTCGGAGTGTTAAAGTGGCTGTCTTTGTTGGCGGTTTCCGCCACGGTCATAATTCCAATTTTTTTTCCGCCAGCCTGTTGGCGGTTTTACCGATGCTTTAACACCGACCGCCAGGGTTGTAATGACCACCATGGTCTGTACGGAGTATAAAAGGTAAGCCCCACAAATAATACCTAAAGTGGTTTATGCGCCAACAACAAGCCAATGCCTCCTTCTCTATAGCAGAATAAGATCGTTCAGCCCCTTGCAATCGGCGTGATGCAATTCCAATGATCCTTTCCTCCCCATCCACCACCTGGATCAATACTACACCCAGACCCACACTGCTGGCATCGGTCATCACAATCGTTTTCTTGGTAACATCAAAATGTCCCAACGTGGGGGCACTGGCAATCGATCGCTTAATTTCCTCAAATGCCCTCTCACTCTCAGTCTTCCACTCAAATACCGCTCCTTTTTTTAACAATACTCTCATAGGCTCCACAAGATCAGCAAAATTATGTACAAAGTTTGAGCAATACTCGGCTAATCCTAGGAACGATCTTAGCTGATCCTTGTTGTCCAGTCTGGGAGCTTCGCTAATTGCCCTTACAATACTTTGTTTTAGTTTGACCCCTTCAGCAGATATCTCATGCCCCAAATAAATCACCCAACTGTTTCTTAACTGGCACTTTTCTCTCTTCACATTCAATTCATGGTTTTTAATTCTTTGCAACACTTCCTTCAATAACTCATCATGCTCATTAAAAGATTTGCCCACAACTATTATATCATCCTGGAAACACAGTACATGGTCTAGACCTTTAAAAATGTTCTGCATTATCCTCGGAATACAGCTGACACTGACGCCAAACCAAAAGGCATCCTACAATATCGATATGCCCTCAGCGACGTCACAAAGGCAGCCAGGGGTCGTGATTCCAGATGCAAATTGACCTGATGATATGCTGCGGACATGTCTAAAACACTAAGGCCCTCATAACAACCCTGGCGGTTGGTGATAAAGCGGCAGTAATACCGACAACAGGCCGGCGGGAAAAAATTTGAATTACGACCATGGCGGAAACTGCCAACACAGACAGCCACTTTAACACACCGACAGCCACGGCGGTAGAAACAAACACCACAGCGATAACCGCCAACAGACAGGCGGAAGACAATGTACAGCCCACCGTATCACAACCCACCAATCCGCCAGCTTTTCCGGGGCGGTACCAACGCCATCAAAAGCATAGTGGAAACAGAATACAGAAGGGAAACCACTCACCTTTCGACACTTTACGAACAGCCAGGATGCCATGGAGCCCGAGTTACAGGTCCTGCCGATGCTGGTCTACCTCATCATCTACCAGGAACATCAAAGACGGCGGCGACGACCACGGTGAGTACTGCACCTAGCACACTGGGTAGGGGAGGAGGGAAAAGAGATTGACACACACACGCAACACACGCACCCCACACCCACAACAACACACACACACATATCCAATCACATCACAGACATACTACGTCACCCCCTGGAAGAACGCAAGGACCAAATGAAATGAGTCTAACAAGTGTAATAATTGAACAATCAGATAGGCCAAGATAACTTATAATCATCAGTATATTCAAATATTAGCAGCAAGTACACAAGTCCGTACACTGTCCCATTAAATGTTCGTGGACCATTGGTCACAAAAAGCATGGGCAAAGCCCACACATGCCACCTGCCTCAAAACAGAGAGAACACTGCAGGGGCATCAGGTCGAAAACACACAGGCACCTCAGGGGGAAGGTGAGGGGGGCACCTCAGCTGGATGATGGGACGATGCCACTGCTCCTCGAGGGGGCTCCATGCCCACTGCCTGGTCCTGAGGAGTGCAAAGCCACAGTCTCTTAATGCTCTCAAGTGGGTGGGTTGCCCACTGTTTGGTCCTGGGGAGTGCAAAGCCACAGTCTCTCAAGTGGATGCTTGTCTCCACTGGTTCTGGAGGGGGCATGGTGCCCAGAGTGCTTCATCCTGCTAAGGACTGGGTTAGTGGATGCTATTCTCCACTGGTTCTGGAGGGGCTTTGTGCCCAGAGTGCTTCATCCTGCCAAGGACTGTGTTAGTGGATGCTTTTCTCCACTGATTCTGGAGCGGGCTTTGTACCCAGAGTGCTTCATCCTGCTAAGGACTGGGTTAGTGGATGCTATTCTCCACTGGTTCTGGAGGGGGCTTTGTGCCCAGAGTGCTTCATCCTGCCAAGGACTTTGTTAGTGGATGCTTTTCTCCACTGGTTCTGGAGGGGGTTTTGTGCCCAGAGTGCTTCATCCCGCCAAGGACTGTGTTAGTGGATGCTTTTCTCCACTGGTTCTGGAGGGGACATGGTGCCCAGAGTGCTTCATCCTGCCAAGGACTGGGTTAGTGGATGCTTTTCTCCACTGGTTCTGGAGGGGGCTTTAGGCCCAGAGTGCTTCATCCTGCCAAGGACTGTGTTAGTGGATGCTTTTCTCCACTGGTTATGGAGGGGGCTTGGTGGCCAGAGTGCTTCATCCTGCCAAGGACTGGGTTAGTGGATGCTTTTCTCCACTGGTTCTGGAGGGGGATTTGTGCCCAGAGTGCTTCATCCCGCCAAGGACTGTGTTAGTGGATGCTTTTCTCCACTGGTTCTGGAGGGGGCTTGGTGGCCAGAGTGCTTCATCCTGCCAAGGACTGGGTTAGTGGATGCTTTTCTCCACTGGTTCTGGAGGGGGCTTGGTGGCCAGGGATGCTGCACCTGGGGTGTGGCAGTTCCCATTCCCGCAAGTGGGTGTCTGAGCCACGAGAGTTTCCAGTAACAGGTAGCATGATACTCCATGGACGCAGAGACACACTCCACCTTGCGACGACTTAGGCTGCAAACTGCAGGTAGTGCCAGTGCTGGTGGTGGTGCCTCATGTGGTGTGTGCAGGGTCCAACACATCTCCTGCAGCCTCGGATGGCTGCCCACTGGGGATGGTGCTGTGGTGGCACTGCCTGGGCACGTTGCAGGGCAGGTGGCAGTGGCTGCGGCAGTGTCTGCAGCGGAGATGCTGTTGGGCTGCCCGTGGTGCAGGTGTCAGTAGTAGTTGAGGGAGACACGAGGCCGTCTCCTGCAGCCTCGGAAGGCTGCCTACTGGGGATGATGCTGGTGACTGTAGTTGCAGCAGCTGCCATGCAGGTGGCGGTGCAGGTGGCAGTGGTTGCAGTGGGGCTCACCGCGGTACAGGTTGCTGGGCTGTCTTGAGAAATGGGGGTCACCAGTCCCTCACCCGGAGGCTCCATGCCCTGAGGTGACTTTGCTTTGCTCTTGTCTCCCTTCCACACCTTGCAAGTCGCTGCTGGGACCTTGGCACTGTCCTTTTTGGTTCTGGATGAGGCCTTGCTGGGTGGGTGGTGCGGCTCTTCTTTTCTGCATGCTGGCCCCTTCTTTACCTTGGCAGGTGGTAGAATTGGGTGGCACACTGCCAGCCCTGATAGGTGTCCCTTTCAATCCTCCCGGACTTGCAGGGTCCACAGTGGATGTTGATTTTGTGGCTGAGGTGCTGGTCTGGGCTCTAGACAACCTCGGCCTAGGGGAAGGAGGGGGGGAGCTTCAGGGAAGAGGTCAATGGAAGCCAGGAAAAGTTTTTTAGACACAGTGGGACAGGAAGATGGAGGCAGTTTGGGAGTGGAGTAGGAGGTAGTGGTTGTAGGGGGTGTATGTCTGCTGAGTTTAGGTGAAGGTGCATGGGTTGGAGGCTTTTGTGAGGTGAATGGCTGTTGAGTGAGAGTGCTTACAGACACACTGGGAGAGGACACAGGGGACGTGTGAATGGTAGTGGGGGTGGTGATTGCACGTGAGTGGTGTGTTGTGATGGGCGTGCTGGTGATGGAAGTACTGGCTGAGGACGTAGTGCATGCAGGTGTGAGTGGAGACGAGACAGCGAGGGAGGTGGAGGACTGGGTAGAGGAAGTTGGAGGGGGGAGGCTTGACACAGGGACAATGGCTGCCAACAGTGCTGAGGCCAGAGCCTGAAATGCTCTCAGTTTGGCTGCCACACCAGAATAAATGCCCTCCAGGTATGCATTTGTTTGCTGCAAATGCCTCTCGACACCCTGGATGGCATTCAAAATGGTTGACTGCCCAATAGTGAGGGATCTCAGGAGGTCAATAGCCTCCTCACTGAAGGCAGAAGGGCTGACTGGGGCAGGGCCTGAAGTGCCTGGGGCAAAGGAGATGCCCACCCTCCTGGGTGATCGGGCAGAGGAAACACGCTGAGGGGCTGCTGGGAGGGCGGTGCTGGTGGGGGGGTGGCGGCTGTACCTGTTGTTGTGGTGGGCAAAGAGGTGCCCGCCACAGCCAGGGAGCTCCCATCCGAGAAGGAGTCGCTGTCGCTGGTGTCCCCTCCTGTCCCCGTCGTGGATCTCCACTGGTGCCTTCAGACTTCATATATTCACCCTCCTGGACCATGTGGGTTGCAGCTCCCTCCTGCTCCGGTGCCACTGCTCCTCCGTCAGATGATGCTAATGCACACAAGGACAGGTTGACAAAACAAAAAGGGTGGGAAAGCAAAGGAGACACATGGTCAATCCCAGCAACACCACTACCGTTGTCGGACACAACACACAGGGAGCGGCCCTATGCACTAGGCCATGCACTAACTGTTCGTAGGAAAATCACCTGCGGGGACTATGCCTTAACCCATTTGCTGCACACCTGGAACCCACAGTAGCCTGACTGGTTGTAGATGGCCACTACCACTATTGGGGTTGGAGTGCCACAGAGCCTGCCTACCCTAGCAAGTTCGCCCTGGCCTAGGGGAACCCACAGCCCACATCCCCCACCCAGACACATCATAAAGCGCACAGAGTCAGCTGGATGAGGCTGCATTCACCCACTTGTGACTGCTGTGATGCCCTCAAGCGCCCATCCAACTCCGGATAGGCCACTGCCAGGATCCGGAACATCAGGGGGGTCATGGTGCGACGGGCACCCCTTCCACGTTGGGAGGCCATTCCCAGCTGGGCCTCCACCGCCTTCTTGCTCCAGCAGTGCAGGTCCTCCCATCTCTTGCATCAGTTGGTACTCCGTCTATGATAGACCCCCAGGGTCCGTACTTCCTGGCGATGGCACGCCAAATACCCTTCTTCTGGTGGGCGCAGATCTAGAGGAAAGGTAAAGTAAGAAAGGAACTTACTCCCCCGTCCGGTTCGTCATACTCATTGGCCAACAGTTCCCACCCATGCCCTGACACACATACACTCACCATCCTCACATGCAGCCCTCAGGCCCCCCCAACATGTATGTACCAGCCACACTAGTCCATACATTCATGTCCCACGCATCATGCTCACAGTGTACTCACCTGTTTGTCTGGTGGACCGTGGAGTAGCGTGTACTGGGGGAGGACCCCATCCACTAGTCTCTCCAACTCCTTCACACTGAAGGCAGGGGCACTTTCCCAAGACACTCGAGCCATTGTCGCTTCCAGACACAGGTCACAGCAGCACTTGCAGTGTAGGTCCTCTCCTGTTGAAGGTCAGGTATCAAGTGAGTGAACAGCTAGAAAATAGCAGTCACGTCCACGGTGGTGCGTACCGTCACCGCCCGCGTACATCGTCATTGGCTCCTGGAACCCATGGGGCCCAATGATAACCAATGCAGAATAGCGCGGCGGTCTTCGACCTCCTACCGTGACGCTGCAGAACGCCAGCATAGTTACCTCATTTCCCCTTGTCCCTCCTTACAGGTCAGGCAGCCGCCATTTCAGGGTGGCACATGGCAGGGCACCTAACTGCGTCACAGCACATTTGGGCAAAAATACTGACAGACAATGCCACACACTGATGTAATCACATTAGTGCAAAACCCTTGTGCAAACTATGTTGTACATTACCCTCTGCCCACCGTTCTCCTCCATAGGCCACATCCACTGGGACAGATAATGAGATGGCGTCATCCTCCGGTGTACAGACCCCTGGTGGACCTTTCAGCAAATGGAAGACAGACACATCATTATCACCTACAGACTTGATCATGCCACGATCCAAGAACTGTGTGCCCAATTGGAGCCAGACCTGATGTCAGGTATCCGCCATCCCACAGGTATCCCCACTGTAGTGCAGGTCCTGTCAGTGCTCCATTTCCTGGCCAGTGGTTCCTTTCAAACATCAGTGGCCATGGCATCAGGGATGTCTCAGCCAATGTTCTCTAACGTGTTGTCCAGAGTGTTATTTGCCCTGCTGAAACACATGTGCAGCTGCATCCTTTTCCCCCAGGTGGAGGATTTGCCAACAGTGAAAGCTGACTTCTATGCCCTGGGACATATCCCCAACATCCTTGGTGCCATTGATGGCACACATGTGGCATTTGTCCCCCACCCCTCAGGAATGAACAGGTTTCCAAAAATTGTAAAAGCTACCATTCAATGAATGTGCAGATGGTTTGTTTGGCAGACCAGTACATCTCCCATGTGAATGCCAAGGATCCTGGCTCTGTGCATGACTCTTACATTTTGAGGAATAGCAGCATCCCTTATGTGATGGCCCAACTCCAGAGGCACCGTGTGTGGCTAATAGGTGATCCCAAGGTCCCCACACAGTATGAATAGGTGTCTGGGTATGGGGTAGTCCCTAAGGGTTGGTGGATGTCTAACAGACATCCCTCGACATTTACAGGTGACTCTGGTTACCCCAACCTCTCATGGCTACTGACCCCAGTGAGGAATCCCAGGACAAGGGCAGAGGAACGCTACAATGAGGCACATGGGTGAACTAGGAGGATTATTAAGTGGACTTTCGGCCTCCTGAAGGCCAGATTCCGGTGCCTCCATCTAACAGGTGGCTCCGTATACTACTCACCGAAGAAGGTGTGGCAGATCATCGTGGCTTGCTGTACGTTGCACAACCTGGCTTTGTGACGCCAGGTGCCTTTTCTGCAGGAGGATGGGCCTGATGTTGGTCTTGTGGCAGCTGTTGAGCCTGTGGACAGTAAGGAAGAGGAGGCAGAGGAAGAAGATATTGACAACCGAAAAAACATCATCATGCAGTACTTCCAGTGAGACACAGGTAAGAGACTGGCACTGCTCATCTCATATCTGACTAATGTAGGACATTGTATAAGTCTGCCTTTTTACCTCTGTTTATGGACCCTGACAGTTCACTTTGGCTTCCCTTTCACAGATCTGGGTACCACATTCTGCCTTCTGCTATGTTTACTGCTGCCCAACAACTGTCATACCTTGGTATGTGCAAATGAACATTTCAATTGATATTTGTCAAAGAGGTTGTAATAATACATTTGTGAAAGTACAGACTGACTCCGGATTGTTTTGTGATTCAAGGGTGTTTATTTAAGTGCTAATAAGTAGGGGGGATGTGCAACGGGCTGGGGTGATGGTGGAGGAATATCCATGGTAGAGTCCAGTCTGTTTGTATCACAGGCGCATTGTCCAAAGGGGCATAGGAAGTGGAGCAATGTCAGTTCAAGGTGGACAAGGCAACATAGTGGGACAGAAGGGTGACAATCAGGAGAGTCCTATTTCCTGGCGGGGGTCTTGGCAATGTTCTCTGTCTTGTGCCTGGATCGTAGGGACTGTTTGCGGGGTGGCTCTCCTTCTGCAGGGGGTGGGGTGCTGGTGGCCTGTTGTTCCTGTGGCGGGACCTCCTGTCCACTAGCGCCGGCGGACCTGGAGGGCTGTTCATTGTTCGGGGCCCGGGGCATGGCACTTTCTCCCTCATGGTGTTGGCCATGTCTGTCAGCCCCCCTGCAATGGTGACCAGGGTGGTGTGAATGGACTTCAAGTCCTCCCTGATCCCCAGGTACTGTTCCTCTTTCAGCCGCTGGGTCTCCTGAAACTTGGCCAGTACCGTGCCCATGGTCTCCTTGGAAAGGTGGTATGCTCCCATGATGTTGGAGAGTGCCTCGTGGAGAGTGGGTTCCCTGGGCCTGTCTTCCCCCGTCGCACATCAGTCCTCCCAGCTTCACTGTTATCCTGTGCCTCTGTCCCCTGAACCGTGTGCCCACTGCCACTGACCCCAGGTTCCTGATCGTCCTGGGTTAGTGGGTTTGCCTGGGGTCCCTGTAGTGGTGGACACACTGCTGATTGACGTGTCCTGGGGACAGTGGCATGGGCCCGCTGGGTGGGTGCTGTGCTGGTGATTCCTGAGGGGGGACGTTCAGTGGTAGGTTGTGACTGTGGCAGGGGAACCGACTGTCCAGAGGTTCCTGATGGGCTGGGCTGATCATCTTGATCCAGGCATGCAGAGCTGCTGTCATCACTGTGGGCCTCTTCTGTGGGTGGACTGGAGATGGCTGGCACCTCCTGTCCGGTAACGTTGTATAGGGATCCTGTTGGGGTGTAAATGCATTGTTATTGTATCTGTGTGTGCCATCTTGTGCAATGGGTGTGTTTCCTTTTTTTACTATGCGTGCATTATCGGCTTGGCCCTTGTGTGTGTGGTGATTGTGAGGGGTGGGTGAGTCTCTCTACTGGGCATGCTGTGGTGATGGGTGTCCATACAAGTCTGTGATGGGTGTCCATGCATTGCTGTCACATGCAGGGCTTGGTATTGGGATGTGTAGGTTGTGATGGCGGGGTATCTGTGGAGTGTTGGGGTGATGGGTGAGAGGGTAAGGGTTGGGGTTTGTGATGGCATGCAGGTAGGGTGGGGGATATAGTAGTAAAGCTTTGACTTACCAGAGTTCCGTCCTCCTGCTACTCCTGCGAGGCCCTCAGGATGCATTATTGCCAAGACTTGCTCCTCCCATGTTGTTAGTTGTGGGGGAGGAGGTGGGGGTACACCGCCAGTCCTCTGTACGGCTATCTGGTGTCTGGATACCACAGAACATACCTTCCTCCGTAGGTCGTTCCACCTCTTCGTGATGTTATCCCGTGTTCTTGGATGCTGTCCCAATGCATTGACCCTGTCAACAATTCTCCGCCATAGCTCCATCTTCCTTGCAATGGACGTCTGCTGCACCTGTGATCCAAATAGCTGTGGCTCTATCTGAATGATTTCCTCCACCATGACCCTGAGCTCCTCCTCAGAGAACCTGGGGTGTCTTTGAGGTGCCATGATGTGGTATGGGTGATGTGTGAGGTGATGGTTGATGTGATGTGTGGGGTGATGTGTTGGGGTGTGTTCATTGAGGTGCGTGGATGGTGTATGAGTGAGGGTGTTGTGTGTCTGTGGATGCTGGTGTTGTCTTTGCTTTTCTGTCTATCTGCTTCTTCCAAAATTGTCGTTGTGAGGGGTTGTGGGTAATGTGGGTGGGTGTTTTATAGTGTTGTGAGTGTGTGGGAGTGGTGTGTGTATGTGTGTCAGGTGTGTGTGTTTTGAATTGTCCAATGTGGTTGTGTTTTGTAAATGTGTGTGTATTTTGAGCACGGCGGTGTGTACCGCCAATGGATTACCGTGGTTGAATGACTGCCGCATTGATTCGTGGGTTGTGATAGTGTAGGCGTAGTTCTGTTGGCGTGACGGTGTGGGTTTTGCTATTACCAGTTTATCACTGACCTTTGGTGTGGCCTACTTGTTTCGGTGTCTGTATTGTGGAGGATTTCTGAGTGTGGGTCATAATATCCGTAGCAGATTTCTGCCACGGACACGGTATGTTGGCGGCCGTCTGCACAGCGGTCAGCGGCATTTACTGCCAGGGTTGTAATGAGGGCCTAAATACCTTGCCACCACCCATCACACTTAACATTTCCTTAATGTTCGGTTGTCTATCCACCCAAATATTCATATTAAGATCCCTCAAGTCAATGAATAAACGGATCATATTCCCTGCCACACAAATGGGTGCAACCATTAAGATGACTCAATGGGTTCAATTATTTTTCTTCCAGCAATTTGTTAAGTTCTCGTTGCAGTGGATCTGTCATCAGAAACGGTACAGGTCTCATCTTGTGTACCACCGGCACCGCATTACTTTTAAAAATGATACGGTGTGTTAATCCCTTTAATTTACCTAATTCGTCAGTGAAGACCTTCGAAAACTTGGCCATCAACTTTTCACACCATTGCTCATCTGTTTTCCAACTTTCCACATCATCCATCCGTTCCACAACAATAACTGGTTCAGCCGCATTAGGATCAAGTATAATATTCAGATCTGTCTGATGCCGCCATCCTAGGAGGTTTGATCCTTCACCAGTAACATACACCTTTCCATGAACTCCATTACCTTTAAATAAAATGTCCATCCACTGCATTCCCAATATTTCTATTTATTTCCCCCCATATCCAACTTTCTTCACATCAGCCTTCAACAACTCTTCAAATTTTTTCTTAAACTCTTTTCATAAGTTTCTCTAGATATTAGTGTAAACAAACTACCAGAGTCCACTAATACTTTTACAACTATAGAATCCATCGTCACATTGCAGTGAGGTTTCTCCAATTTACTTGAACTTTTTCTTTTCCAATTTTCCTTACTAGTGGATTCCGTAACTAGCTGATCAAACTTCTCAACTTCGTCAACCGTCAGCACAATTTCATGATCATCGTCCTTCATGTCATCCACAGATTTAATACTACTATTTGTTACTTTTCTTTTAGATCCACATACCTAGCTATATGACCTCTCCTACCACACGATCTACATGTCAAAGTTCACACAGCACAGGTTGAACTTGAAGCTATGTGCCCTTGGCATTCACATCTAAAGCATAAGATACTCATATTTTCCTCTCTCCGGTCTTTACCCCAGCATTCTCTGGCATCCTTTCCTGTCTTTTAGATCTAACTTCCTTCACCTCAACGGTGGTTACATTTCCAGAATCTTTCATGTAACTTCTAGTTACCCCAATCTCCTTCATCCACGCACCAGTATGTTCCATACCCCTTGCTATTTGTATACATTCTTCCAACGTCGGATCCATGGATAACAATTTTTCCTTCACCTTTTTGTTGCTTATGCATCGTACTATTTGATCACGTATTAGGGAGTCACTTAAGTCATGAAAATCACATGTGACAGCCAAATCTCTCAAAGCAGCAAGATAGGACATTACATCCTCAATTTGACCTTGAACACGGGAAAAAAACTTATGACGTTCAAACACTATACTTAATTTGGGAGTAAAATGTTTCTCCAACATTTGCAGGGACATTTCATAAACATTCGTAGGCTGTCCCTCTGCCATTCCCAAAGATATTTTAGGCAAGTCATTGTATATTCTTCTTCCTTCTGCTCCCAAATGATGTAGTAAAATTGCTTGTTTCCTAATAGGACTATATTTATCACCAGCTATGGCTAACAAACAAGTTGTAAATATATTCTTCCATCTTTTCCATGTAATTGTTGGTTCCCCTGGTACAGGTAGAAAACATGGTGGTGCAGAAATATTTTGCTCAGCCATCCTGCAAAGAAAAATGCAAAACAACAAACTACCAAAAAATACTAAAATAACAATCTATATTAACAAATTAAAGTAACAATCCAAAATAATAATCTAAAATAATAATCCTAACAATTATTCTAAGTAGATTCCACCAATTATTCTAAGAAGACTCCAATTCTTTGCAGATGCAGCAGTCCCTTTTCTCTCTCCATTGCTGAAATATGTTCACAGTCCTTCTTCCCTTTCAATGCATTTACAAGCACTGAATTCAGCTTACTCAACAAGTAGCTTCCAGTAATAAGGGAAGTCATGATTTCCTTACTGCGCCTCCAACCTCTTAATCACGATCCTCTAAACAGCTAGCAGCCCACGTCTGTCCTTGCACGGCGTGCCATTATGAGGTACACTGTCGGCGCTTACACACTGCTTCTATTTAGCAGGTTAACGCGTGTGCATATCCCAAAATGATATTGTGCTCACATGCCACCTGCCAAGCATCGCATGTGCTATTGTTTCTTTTCAAGGCATCCCCACGCGCACCGGCCGTTGCGCTTTGCTTTTATTTCGCCGCACACGGTTAAGGAGGAACAATTGTATTACTGTGGCAAATAAGTTAAGCGGTAACAATTGACCTAATATGGAAAATAATTTCGTATTGTGCGTATTGCTGTAGCTGAGTTAACACTGTTGCAAAAAAAAAAGCCACTGTTAATCCTGCGTAGATTTGATAACTCAAGTAATTAACTCACATCAATTTCAGTCTCCATATCTTTGTTCTGCCATCCAGCTTCCTTTAACCAGGGGTTGGGAGTTATAAATGTCTCTGCCCCCTGCGCAGAGTGCCTCGTCGCCAATTCATTTAGGAATCACACAGGAGATGACGAATAAGAGGTTCTTTATTCCAGTAATTTGTCATGAACAGCTTACATAGCTCACAGCTTCCTCCCAGTTACACAGCCTCCAGTCTCTGCTCCATTCCAAACCCCCTCCTAGAATGTTATTCCCCTTCACATTCCATTCCATTCCTATAAGCATAACCCTACATCTGGCTTTCTTTATCAATTTACATAGAGGTGCAGTTGTAGTAGCAAAAGTCATTATGTAACATGAACAATAACTTGCTGTTCCCAAAAAGGAGAGTAAATCAGATACATCTTTTGGATGTGACATATTCACCAATGATGATACTTTGGTTGGAACTGGTCGCATTCCTTCTCTGGACAAATATGGCCATAAAAAATTATCTTTGATCAATTTCACATTTTTCAGCATTCAAATTGAGACTAGCTTAACTTAATAGCTTCCACTTGTACATGATCATGTTCTTGTTGTTTCTTCACAAAAAACAAAAAGTCATCACTGTAATTCATACAGTTTTGGCTGGTCTGATGATATTTTTTTTGTCTCCTGGAAAATGTCATCAGCCGAACAAATTCTAAAATTTTGTTGCTTACATTTAAAAAATCTAAATGTGTAGAAAATGTAGCTAGATATTGCAATTTTTCATCTATTTACAATTGGTGATAACCTTTTTACAAATCCAACTTTGAGAATACTACTGAACCATTGCAACTGCCTATCATGACATCTAAGTGTGGACCTGGATGTCTCTCCCTTTCAATTGCGAAGTTAGGCATTCTCACATCTACACATGTATGACTTTTGTCTGTGTTTTGTTTTGTAATCACAACTATTGGAGAAACTCATGTTGTTGGGTCATTGCTGGTTCTATAATATCTTGCTTTATCAGAGAATTTACCTCATCCTCTACTTTTGTGAAGGAGTACAGGTACTCTGCTTTGCATCTGAGCTACTACTTTGATTGATTCATTTGTATGAAGAGTCACATTCCTATGTAATTTCCCAATTCCTTGAAATGTAAGGATACTTTCCTTAAATAGGATGCTGTGTTGTTACATGAAATTTAATTGCAAGTAAATCCATCACTTGTGCTTTAATGTTACTTAACAAATAAGGTACCGGTATGTCTCCTTGTAGAACATAAATTTGCTCTTCACTAGTTACATGTCCATATGTAAACAGTTCTTTGAATTTTCCCATGTTAGCTACTGGACGCCTGGCTCCCCACTTGGAAAACATTTACAGTTGATGGACTCAGAGTTGGTTTTTGAGGCATTTTCTTATATGCAGAAAAGCACATTATATATCAAGTTTCACCACTATCTAGAACAAATGCACCCTTTAAGTGGCCTCAGAATACCTACTGTAGGATGTTTTATATGGTCCATTTGAATCATACATATCTGGCCAGTCTCTGTATTTTCATGTGTTTGTTGTATTTTATACAGTCATTCTATTGAGTTTTCTTCAATTGTCATTTTAAGTCCAGAGTGTCATTCATGATTCTGATTTGTCTTATACGTCTACTATTCCCTTGCTTCTTCCATTCTCTAGCATTCCATTTTCCAAATTTTCTGATTTCACTTTACACACAGTTGTAAAATGATTATATTTTCTGCATTTCCAACACTGTTGCCCTGGTGCTGGACAAGGTCCCACATGTGTAAATTGAAATCCACACTTGTGACGTTGTTTCTTTCCTTTCTCCTCACTCTTAAATGTTTCTGTTTTACTTTCAGTGTCCTTTATCATTTTCTTACTTGCACTATTATTTTAATTCACCCTTGTTCTATAATAGCTGCATGTGTTATTGCACTGGTTTACATTTGAGCCAGTTTCAGAATGGTTGGCAAATAGGATGTCTTTTCTTCCAACTTTTTTCCTCAACTCTGTTGAGTTACAGTCTTCAGTAATTTTAAGGCTTATGGCTTTCTCATTACTGAACAAATTCACATTACATTACAAGTTTCCTTAAAATCATCACAAACTCACCCATGGATTCTTCCTCATCTTGCAAAGTCATATTGAAGGTATATCTTATAAAATCTATCTTTTTCTACTGGTCAATTTTTTTCTTAACGCATTCTATTAGGCTTGTAACATGTTTGTCTCCTGATCAGGGAATGTCACAATTTGGTCTTCTACTTCTACATGGAGTAGCAAGTCCCTTGCTTGCTCATCTGAATGTTTTTTGCATTTGCCTTCTAAAAAATGCTCAAATTTCCATTTCCATCTTTTCCACCTTGGAGCAATAGTATGTTGTTCTGTCGTGTCAAATGGAATTAGCCTGTGAAAAATTGTGCTAGAATTACTCCCTTCCAAGCAAGAAGATCCCTTTGAGATTGGTGAGCCCACCATGCATGCCCGGCTGTGCTGGGAGAGTGGGTTGGCCTAGAGTGTGCCTTCACTAGGTTGCAGCGGGGAAGACTGCTGCTGGTGCTGCTGACCTTGACTGTGAAGGGAGCCAGCAGGTGCCTCTAGGGAGGAGCAGACAAGCGTGTCTGCCAGGTCTAGCCCTGGCCTGGCAGTCCCCCTGGCAGGGTTGCCCTGCTCTGACCTGCAATGTGGAATGGGACCAGTGAAACCCTTAGGCCTGCTTTCTTGAGAATACAGGAGAGCAGAAATCCAGATGATGGGGAGAAGAGGTGCTAACCCTGCAATGGCTGGAGTGTGGTACCACTGGCCAGAAAGGGAGGTGTAGTGCTCCCTGCCATTTGACCCCTGAACTGCAGACCCGAAGACAGAGAAAGAACCTCCGACTGGGGGAGATTTCAGAGGTCAGTTTTCAGAACCTGTCCCCAGAGAAGATGCCATCATACTCAATACACTGGTAAAGAGCCATGACGCTTTCCACTATTTAGGAACTAGTGGGGCTGCATGGTGGTGCTGCGCCCACTGCACACCTGAGTGCACTAGTGCTATGCCGACCGGCCATTGCTGGGCCCATCCCTTAACCTAGATTGCCTGGTTGGTGCTTGTGTCACAGGTCTGCTGCCCTGCTGATTGGACTATGGGGAAACTAAAGACTTGGCAAATGGATGCTCTGGTGTCAGGGCCGGGATAAACCACTCACCGAGAGGAGGTGGGGGCCCTGAGCAACTCCCTCATTACAAATGCAATTTAATAGGATACTGTCTGCTATTGTGGACACAAAGGTGGTGCGACAGCAAGATATAGGCGCTGTCTCAGTGGGGCTTGGTGTCCTGAGGGCAGAACACCACAAACTTGCAGACAGAGGGAAGAATGTGGAACGGGACATGAGGATATCTGACTGCCAGAAGGGAACTTGATGCAGCACTAACAGAGTATGTGTGTTGGAACATAGAGCCGAAGATTCTAAAGGTCACAACATGAGGAATAACATCCTCATAGTGGGTCTCCCTAAGGCCACTCAAGGAAGTGATATGGTGGCCTATCTAGAGCAGCGGCTTCAGATGAAGGTTGCCCCAGAGTGTCTGACTCCTTTTTTTACTCTTGAAAGAGCACACAGAGTACCTGCCTGGCCGCTGGCCTCTTGCCCCTGGCAGACCAACCTGCCCTGTGGTTGCAAATCTTCTACATTTCAAGGATAGGGACACCCTCCTCCAGAGAGCTAGAGAAGATGGTCTGTACAGCATTGATAACAGCAAAGAGAAATTGTTTCCAGATTATACAGGCACTGCACAAGCTAAAAGAGCCTTATATATTGGCTGTAAAAAGAATGCCTAAAGAGAAAGGGATATGATATTTCTGCAAGGACTCCAAGGCAACGTGGGACTGGCTGGACATGTGTAAAGCACGAGCAGCACCTTCAAAGTCCCATGTGCACACAAGAATGAAGAATCCTGGATTCAGGAAAAGGCCACGGAAACCCCAGGACATTATCACTGCTAAGACATTGATGCAGATTAAAATGGATAGGGACAGGGCTGCTACCCTGCAGACAGCAGCAGACATCATGACCTAGGCAAGATCAGAAACTGAGATGGACACTGGGTCAGACAGGCAGACATCAGACTTACATTCATAGGGTCTGTTGCTGGCTCTGAGAGATTTACCGGTGGTTACCTCCTCAATGGGTGGGTTAAATGATCTAACACCGCTATGCACTTTCCTCTGACACAAGTGGCTGAGATGACCCTCACCTCTGCTGTTGAGAAGAACAGTTCAAGCACGCTGAGATACTCCCCTTTGATGTGGATGTTTCAGGTAACCACTGAGGCACATGGTACAGCCCAATCATGGCCCACCTGTCTGTCACCAGTCAACTATCTGCTGGATCAACGGCCTGGGCTGGCTCTTGACAGATGGCTGTGTATCTGCCAGAGCAGAGCTCCACTCCCTGTTTTAATTCTCTCCAGCACACACCTCACTTAACCTCCTAAAGGGAGGCTAGTGGAGTTGGACTAATGTTACAGGTTTCTGGTTATCGTACGTTTGGGGGGGCAGCCATTACTGTGCATCCCTGGAAAAGGTGAGTTAATTGTGGGAATGTATTTTTACTTTAATCGTTTGTCTTTGGGATGCTATAACTGGGGTGGTAATGGAGGAGTGGTGGACTTCCAAGGGGACTGGCCGGGAGTGGTCGGGAATGCAGATATCCCAATGGCTAACAAGAACACAGGGTTAATATGCATGTCCTGGAATGTGCAAGTCATCGGATCTGAACACAAACGTCACAACATCCACAAATACATGAATCGCAGGGGGGGGTACACATAGCCATGCAGCAGGAGACCCGTGTAGGGGTGGAGTTATAAACACTGCGCCTTAGGTGGCATCGACAACTCTATGCCAACTCCTATTCTGCTTATGCACGAGGTGTGCTGATATGGGTGAGAGCTGGCTCCCTTTTTGAACCCTTATGAATGTTTATTGATGTGGATGGGAGATATGTATTGGTGAAGGGCAGGTTACTAGGGAAGGAAATAACTTGGAGGAGTATGTATGCACCCAATCAGGATCAAGCGCCTTTCTTCTGCTCTCTATCAGCCCCTCTAGGGCAGTTTGTGGACAGAGACATATTGGAGGTGGGGATTATAATTGTGTTATGGATGTACTCCTGGGCCCTTCCACACCCCCTTTGCCAGGAGTGCCGGCCCATAAGATAGCAGTAGGCTTCAGAGAATGGCTCCAAAGTTGGGAACTGACTGACATCTGGTGGAACCATCATGGTATGAAACAAGACTACTCTTTCTATTCCCCCATTTATTTCTTGCACACACACACCTGGACAGATTCATCTGCTTTAGACAATTGAGTCAGTATATCACTTTCACTGAATATTTAGGGTGCACACTGTTGGACCACAGCCCCTTGCCACTAGGGCTATGCCTTCTGGATGCTAGACCTGTGATCCCGACATGGCGCTTTCAGCCAGTGGCATTGTAGGACCCATGTTATCAGAAGACACTAGGCACGCCCATAATAGAATACATTGATACAAATCAGGGAACTGCTTCATCAATCATTCTGGAGTGGGAGGCTTTTAAAGACGTAGTTCCCAGTCACTGCATGGGGCAATCTGTGGGTATTAGTAAAGAGCTTAATGCAGAACTCCATACTTTGGATTCTACACTTCACATGCTTTAAATAACTCTGATACGCTACACTACAACTGCTACTTGACAGGAAAGAACAGTATTACACTATAATGGAAAAACTGCAATGTCATTATTATACATACTTTGTAGAGAGAACACAAGATGCAGAGGGCCAATCATGGAGGCTGTTACCATAGCTCATTCAGCCTGAATCACGGGGCACTCCTATCACACACCTTACCTCAGCTGCGATCATACACATCCACTCGCCAGAGGGCATAAATGAGGAGATCTGGCACTAGTAGGAAACACTATATAGTGAACCAGACATACTCTCCAGCAACTGGTTGGATGAATTCTTGAGAAGCCTCCCCCACCCAATACTGCCATCTACTGTGCTGGACTGCTTAGGAGGCCCGGTGACGATTCAAGAAATTAGACTGGCCATCAAACATATGGCCAAGGGTAAGACACCAGGCCCAGACGGACTTACAGCGGAGTTCTATGCCACTTACCTGGACCTGCTGGCTCCTCATCTGGAGACACTTTACGCCAAGTTCCCAAGGGTGGGCTACCTCCCAGACACCAGGCGCACTACAACAGTCATCCCTCCTCCTAAGACTAAAATAGTGGGTGCACCTGTCACCCCATTCAGCCTATTGTTCATGCTGAGTATGGGCTTCAAAGTCCTGAGCAAGGCCCTAGTGACCACATTACTCCCTTATGTACAGTTCCCAATTCGTAGAGACTAGAATGGATTAATTTCACTCCGTAGTATATCCCTTAACCTTAGGAGACATTATGATGTCCTTTAGCACCTCGGAGTCCAAGATCAGCTAGGCTTGGTACATATGTTGGTGGACCTTGAGAAGACCTTTGGTTCAGTGAGGTGAGAATACCTGACGAAGGTTATGGGCAAACTGGGACTAGGTGCAGCCTGGATTAGATGGATCACCCTGCTCTATACAAGACCAACTGCTAGTGTTCAGACAGGCACCAGCATCTCTGCCACTTGTGCCATCTCTCAAGGCACAAGGCAGGGCTGCCTGCTGTCATGACTACTATTCGCACGGCCATACAACCATAAGCGGAACTGGTTTGACAAGAAGGGAGAGGGAGCGTCATTGTGGTGGATGGATATGAGCAAAGAATCTTCCTATATGCTGATGGCATTCTCCTCTATCTACCTGGTGGCACTATGGGGGCCTAAGTGGCAATGCTGTGTTTAGATCACTTCAGGGTGATATTAGGGCTGAAAGTTAACAGAACCAAAACAGGTTTGTTCCCTTGTAAGCAGGGTGACCTTTCACCGCAGAAGCCTCCGGAGGGGCTTATATGGTCCCAAGTGACATTCAAATATCTGGGATGCAGATATATCACCTATTAGATGGTATGCATGAGGGGAACCTGGGTAGGGCACTGCTCTCCCTGCATATACATGTCTTACTTTTTGGAGGTCTTTGAGCTTCCCACCTATGGTTCAGGTATCGATCTCCAAGATGATAATGCTCCCGCTGTAGTTGTATTTCTTCACAAATGTCACGGTTAAGGTTACAGGAGCATGGTCCAACAGCTAGATGTCTTATTGCAAGAGCTGTTATGGGAGGGGGGCAGACATAGAGTATCTCTTGAGGTGCTGAGATGACCATGGGCACAGGGAGGACTCGGGGTCCCAGACTTCAAGCTGTACTATCTGGTAGTGCTGCTGCAATGGTTGGCCAGGTGGCTCGATGACACCAGTAGTCATATCCTAGACCTCCTGGGACTGACATCACACCAGGGACTTTTACTGGCTAAGCTATTGCACCCACATATCCTGATCCCACAGATGAGCATTCTTTTATAGGTGGCTCTACATAGTTGGCGCTGCAGCATGGTAATAACGCGACAACACCATTGTATGTGCCTGCTTTACGACTTGTGGGATTAGCACATGGATCCCCCATTAGTTGCTTCACTGCTGCTCAACTTCATAACTGGGTGACAGTCAGCACAGCAACAGTAGGGGACTGCTTTGAGATGGGTACCCTGATCGTGCTAGAGGGTCTTTTGGACCGCTAGACCTTATCTGGGGATCCGTTTTTGACATATAAGGTGTTGGTAAGGACATATATAGAAATGTGGCATGTGGGGAGAGAAGAACTCCTGTCACTCGGTGCTCCAGCAACTCCTGTCACTTGTCTCAGGGAGGCGACAGGTGACATGGCTAAATAGAGCACTAAATGAGATGGGGCAGAGACCACACCAAGTGCTGATGATATACAATGGGGAAGCCCAAAAATGTCTGAGGTCGCAAACGTTGGATGCTAACTTTACACACATGACGTGGGGCTGCCGAATACTTCAGACCTACTGGACCGAAGATATGCATCACCTCTGAGAGGCCCTGGGGTGTACCTTACTGCTCACAATAGAGACATGCCTCATGGGGAGCTTTGCTCATCCCAAGAAATTCAGAGTGGCACCAGGTTTCTGGACCTAACTCTTTCATTAGCTAGGCACAGAATTGCACTGACATGAAAGTCTATGAATGTACCTGTGGTGGTGACCTGTGTTTGAGATGTTACAGCCTGGGCCAGAGCTGAGGATAGTATACTCAGGCAAAAAGACGCCTGGGAAATCCAGAGACAACCTATAGCAGGGCTTAGGGGGGAGATTATTGATAGCTGGGAATGTCCTGGTGAGAATGTGTGTGCTGACCGAACTGACTCAGATGTTGTTGAAACGGACAGTGATACCAAAATACAGAGTCGGACAGTTAGGGAATATATGCCATAGACCCAAAACTGCTGTCGGAAGTGACTACCTCTCATAGCCCCCGGGTACAGAAACGTTCCTCATGTAATGGTTTTTACATGATCTAGCAAAACCTAACTGGCTAGGCTGCCTCCCTCCCTCCCAAGGCACAGAAGCATGTGCACCTGAGGGAATGGATTACATATGGAGTTCAGTAGCTGGACAGATGCCACACCATAGGTTCTCCCTATGGAATTAAGTTCCCAGAGACTTTAGGTTTGTTCTTTAAGTTTGATTAGAGAAACGATAGTTAAAGCTGGTCCTCTATCCTAGAGACCTTACATCAATACTGATGTAAAACGTAGTGTACACAGGACACTACAGACCTGAGCTGACACCGGCCACTACGACCTTTACACCACACAGGGGTTGGACCTGTTGCAGCCCTCGGCCCATCTTAGCACTCAGAATACCAAACTACATAGCAGATGGAAATAAGCATACAGGGTACGCACAAAAATATGGGAATAATTAATGTAAAAGTATGGTCAAATTATATAATTTACTATGTGGATTCTTCTTCTTCTTTGTTTAAAAAAAAACAAAAAGGGAATGTAAGTCCTGTGAGAGACTATTGTAAAGTAGCAAATGCCAATGAAGATATATGTAAAAAAGGAAATACTTTCTCCCTCTTCCAATAAATGCCTTTGTTCCATCACTGTTATTTCTGTCGATGTAGTTTCACTTCTTGTGACATTTGTTTAATTTATTTTCCTTTCCTTCTGATTTATACTTATATATTACTTTGTTATTTAATTATACTATGATTGGTTTACTTTAGTATTTTGAAATGTTAACAAAATTCACAAATGCCTGGTTTGAAAATAGCTTCAGTTCATGACGTATCCAATCACCTGACTTTAAAATGCCTACTCCCATTGAATTGTATGAGGAACAGCTGAAATACCTTACCTTAAGATGGCTGCTGTCTCCATGTTCTCATGATATCTCGCACTTGCTGAGCAGATACTTCACATGAGTAAAATCTATATTCATCTTCCTTTCAAGCACACCCTACTGCTTGAATAAAAACGTGCACCTTTGCCCCTTCTCTGCCTTGACAGCACTTACCTTCCTTTCTTTGTACTCAACGATGCCAAAAACTGGCTATTTTCCTTATGATGCTTGGAGTCAGATATTCTCCTGTCACCCAAGACTTACTTCTTACAACAGCCTTGTCCACCTCTTCCTCTGCATCACCAAATTGTAGCATCCAGGTACCACACTGAGTCATGGATAGTGTGCAGGTATATTATTTAATTCCTTCATATCCTTGCTCTTCATTAGACTAACTGACTTCAGAATCCCACATACATAATCATTCTATTTCCAGTACTCATGCTCTAATCATTAACACTACACATGGTTTTCCTTCTAACTTTTTTGCCTTCACGTCTCTTGTTTTGCTGACTTTGTTTTGCTGGCCTTAGGACTGCTAACCAGTGCTAAAGTGTTTGTGCTCTCTCCTTAAAACATGCTGAATTAGCTTATATCCAACTGGCATAATTAATTTACTTGTAAGACTGTAGTAGAGTGGCACTACTTTTGCCCTGGGCTGTAAATTCAATGCTACTAGTGGGCCTGCAGCACTGATTGTGCCACCCACTTAAGTATCACTTTAAACAAGTCTCAGGCCTGCCATTGCAGCCTGTGTATGTGCAGTTTTAAACTACCACTATGACCTAGCAAAGTAAACCTCTTACCAGGCCTACACCTTCCTTTTTAATACATATAAGCCACCCCTAGTGTAGGCCCTGGGCAGCCCAGGGGGCAGAGTATAATGTATATAAAAAGTAAGACATGTACTTTTAAGTTTTACATATCTTGGTAATGAAAAACCCTTCTGTAAGACCTACATCTCTAAAGGGATAACATTGGAATTAACTTATTACATTTTATAAGTGTAATTTTGAAATGGAAACACCTTACTTTTTCATGTTTGGTGTCTCTGAAATCCCAATTTAAAATCCTAACTTAGGCTGAAGTTGAATTTTAAATTACAAGTATGAAAATGTCATTTTTAGAAAGTTACCATAATAGATAGGGTAACCCAATTATTCCCACAAGAACTGGGTACTTAGAGTTATAATGTAACAAATGTTCAAGGAGAACTGCAACCGTCAGGACTTGCTGAATGGATGAATCGGTGTTCCGCACTTTTTGTAGAAGCAGTATTAGGGATTCCCTACACGTTCATCACTGTGGGTGGAAGTATGAGGCATATTATGTTGAGCAGAGAGGATCTTTGGACTGCGATGGCAAGTTAGATTACTTAATAGTGTCCTGACACAGTGTCTGAGTAACAGAAGCAACAATTGTTGTAATTAATTCCTTTATGACACGTTGTCCTGAGGATGGTCTCAGGGACTGTTTAAGCCGCAGGAGACCAAAACGTTGACCCTAGACCCTCATGATGAAAATCATAGCATTTCTGATGGATTATTTCATGAAGGATTGTGATTGCCTGTGTGTCATCAGACAGGATTGATTAATTATTAAATGTTGTTTGTATTAGATAGTCAGGGGTTTGTGCCCTCCTTGTGTCCCCTAGCTGTGGAGTTAGTGAGACTGGAGTAGGTTACCTGTGC
This sequence comes from Pleurodeles waltl, assembly GCF_031143425.1. Taxonomy (NCBI): domain Eukaryota; kingdom Metazoa; phylum Chordata; class Amphibia; order Caudata; family Salamandridae; genus Pleurodeles; species Pleurodeles waltl. The sequence goes on from NC_090440.1 coordinate 498,621,887, forward strand.
TTGCATACATGATGAATCAGTGTTGTTGATGCTGCTCTAATTTCTTGTATAAACTTGATGATCCTATAAAATTGACATCCATTTTATATCACGCTGTATGTGGATTTATTCAAATACAGAATTGGTCCTTGCTTGGAATGGAACATTAAATTTTGATATTCATCTATATCGAGGTAATTATCAAAATGAGTTCTACTTGAACATTTGTTACATTAGAACTTTTAGAAAGTTGGCATGTTCTTGCCTCAGCCATTTGTTGCCTGCAGCCTGTCTCTGAGTCACATGACTTGGTGTGGGTGACAGCTAGGCCTTGTGTATTCCTCCTCAATGGCAACATACAATGGGGACCATAGGCATGACTGAATGGCCATCTCTGGCCAGACGGGCTGGAGGAGCTGGACCCAGCCCACTTACACTTGAATAGACTGTGTTCTGTCTCCACACAAAGAGCTACATACCCCATGTAGTTAGCCAGGAGCCAGGTCCAAGGAGAAAGGGCACCTGTGCATTTTAAAGGCATGTTTTAGAAGCTTTTCCCCACTTCAAAGGCACAAAGAACTGGGTATAAATACAGAACCTCAGACACCACCACTTCACTACACTTCTAGACCTGTGGATTCTCTGCCAGGAAGAAGGAATGCTGTGCAGCTACAATGACTGTCAGTCTGCTGGATTGCTGCTGTGAAGGAACCGTTGCAGTGCTGTGCTTCCTTCTGCCCTCTTGCCTGGATGTTAAGGACTGGACCTGCACCTTTTGGACCAAGAACCCAGAGTGCCTCCAAGGTCTAGTTTACTGGCCTCCAGCACTGAAGCCTTAGGGACACAACAGGATTTCAACAGCCTTGCACCTGCACCTGAACTCTACAATTTATGAGTCTACCCTGCCAAGTGGTGCACCCCAGCGCTGGGCCATTTGAGGTGGGATTAAAGTGCATTGCCACCCTCTGTGGTTCAAGCAGAACTGATGCAGCTCCGTGGTGTTTTGGACCTGTCACAATGACCCGCATCACCGCCACCATCCATCGGAAGTGAAAAAGGGGAAACATCCTGAACAACTAGGTCTAAACCACTACTTGCCTGAACCACTACTGCTAAACAACTAAAACGTCTCTACAACTAAGTACTGAACAACTACTGTCTAAACAACAATTGTGCCTGAATAACAATTGCCTGAACAACTAATTTTAAGGTAAGGTTTTCTTTTTGGTTTTTATGGTGTATTAGTTGTTTAGAATATATATATATATATATATATATATATATATATATATATATATATATATATATATATATATATATATTAGTTGTTCAGGCAATTGTTATTCAGGCACAATTGTTGTTTAGACAGTAGTTGTTCAGTACTTAGTTGTAGAGACTTTTTAGTTGTTTAGCAATAGTGGTTTAGGCTATAGTTGTTTAGGACCTAGTTGTTCTGTCACATATTCGTGAAAAAGTGTTATGCAGTCTTGGCACTGGCCCTCATATGCTTCATTGACAACAGCTTTAAAGATGACATTGGACCCCTCATCTCAGCCTCACAGCTTTTTGGAACCAACACATCGCTCCAGCTGCGAACCACATCCTCGGCATTAGACTTCACATTGCAAGCCTCATCTACAGTATGAAGGTGAATGCCCCTTCCTCGCAGCCTCACCGCACCTAGGAAGCAATGCATCACTTCAGCTGCACAAAACATTTTTGACATGCATCTTCACAGCGGTCCGCAAACCCAGGATTTAAGCTACTTTGTCAGCATGCCTAACTGGGTCCCGGTAGCCAGCCTGTGAGTCATTGCAGTCAGCGTGAACTTGTGACTATGTCCCGGTACGGCATGGCCAGCACACCACAGTTGGCGCTTTGTGCTTTTTAGCACTATTTTTACTACAGTCTTCAAAACTGCATATCTCTGGTTCTACTAATTGGATGTTTGTTATTTTGGTCTTGATTTATTTATTAAAATAAGTTATATTTTACTAAAATGGTGTAGGACTATTTTAGGACTATTTCGTGTGGTGTTTTCACTTTATTACTGTGTGCACAAACACTTTACATATTGCCTCTAAGTTAAGCATGACTGCTTTGTGTCAAGCTGCTACAGGGCAGAGCACAGGTTGATTTAATGTTGGCTTGTGCATTACCCTGACAAGGTTTGTGGTTGTTGCTTGACCAGGGCTCACACTCAAGTCAACCACAACCCAAATTCTCACAGTCGGTTTTGACTGTTGTTTAACCTGAAATTACCACATTTTAGCTATCAGCTTGGCTAATAAGGTCCACTTTTATTTTGGTAACTCAGCCTACTTTTTGCCCTAGTCCAACCCTGTTCCTAGTATCAACAAACAAGACTCTATCTTAGGAGGTATTTGTGGAAATCCACTATTTCTGTCTGTGGATCACAATTGTGGATTGTAATGTTAATTTTCCATGTCCAGAATTTGAATCCATGGAAAGGAAAATGGTGGATAAACAGATTCCTGCTGTGAGACAGTGATGACTACTAGATTTCTAGCATCATATTCTCTATCCAAACTCTCAGGACAACCTATTACATTCTGGTCCACAAAGCACGGTTAGAATATACTTCTTGCTTAAGTTTCTCTGATTGATAGCAGACAAACTGGTTGAAACATATGTATGTTTAGGCCAATCGTACTGCTCACTCTGTTAATCAATCAACAGTTGGTCCTGTTTTAGGATAATTCTGATTGATTCAGCTTTTCAGTCTGTCGAAGTGTAGATCACATTGAAAAGGCACATACATGAGTTAAATCCACATTAAGAAATGCAAGAATTTAATTAACTGGAATTCTCTACTGATTGCAGGATCCTAAAAATGTTGGATTCCACCCATCTCAAAATTCAGCAGTTTTGAATTGCATCTACCACTATATTGAGCACAAAATTGCCCCTACGATTATATATAAATGTAAGGCCTTCATTTTTAGTGACAAAGGGCCAGATGTAGCAAGGCTTTTGCGCCTCGCAGTGCCCATTCCCATTTTGCGAGCTGGTAACCTGGTTACCGACTCGCAAAATGGGAATGCGACTCACAAATAGGAAGGGGTGTTCCCCTTCCTATTTGCGAGTCGCATCGCAATGCAGAATTGCTTTGTGACCATGAACGCGCTCGCAAAGCAATTCACAGTTACCACCAGTGTCACACTGGTGGTAACCCATTCGCAAAAGGGAAGGGGTCCCCATGGGACCCCTTCCCCTTTGTGAATGTCCCTGAATACATTTTTTCAGAGCACGTTTCATTTTTTCGTGTGCAATGCAACTTGTTTTCCTTTAAGGAAAACAGGCTGCATTACAAAAAAAAAAATGCTTTATTGAAAAGCAGTCACACCCATGGTGGTCTGTTGTCTCCAACAGGCCACCATCCCTGTGAGTGCTGCGACTCGCACAGGGGTCGCAAATTGCAACCCACCTCATTAATATTAATGAGGTGGGCCTTTGTGACCCCCATGCGACTCGCAGATGGTGTCAGGGACACCATCCTGCATCCGGCATTGCGACTCGCAAATTGCGAGTCCAATGCCGGAATTTGCTACATCTGGCCCAAAGTGTTTAGTTCGATATTGATCGGGCCCAATAAAGTCTGACTAAGCTGGGTCAGAATTTATCAGTCCAGCATTTAACTCCGAATTACAAGTTTGTTCCTGGGAATGACCACAAACAGAATTTAACTGATTTGGAGTTTGACGGATGGGGTTGCTCTATCACAAACATGATGGATGCTGCATTCGCCATATTATATGATACCTTTGTATCCTATAGAAATCAGAATTCAACGGATGGAATATCCATCACGTTTGTGACAGAGTAACCCGTGTTCCAAATTCGAAATCAGACCCTTAGTGTTCAATGCACCAAAATGAAAATTTCTTGGTAATTAGCAGGCATTTTTCGCTGATAAATTTTGCCAATTTCGACCTGACAAAATATATCAGGGAAACACTATGGGAGAGCAGTGTTAGCTACCAAACTCTTAATTGTCTTGTACAGTCACAGGATTTACTATACTTATTGCAATTAAATTGGTCCCCTCATCATGAGAGCCTAAATATAACAATTTTTTCCATTGGTTGTAAGAATCCTTTATATCAGCACTTTTGTTTGAGTCTTTGTGTAGAGTTCTAATTCATAAGTTATGTGGCTTTATCACATCCGAAACTACCGGGTGAGATGAAGTCCAAACGCAAAGTTAAATTTCAGCCAGTCAAAACTTTGGAAATTAAACATCAGAAAAATGCAATGTAATTACCAGAACATGTGGATTTGGTATAATAAGTATTGCACCAAACACCCATTCATAATAAGGGCCTTATTGCAATTCAATTTTGCACATTGTGAGGTAAACGAGTTTGCTCTTTTTCATATTAGTTCAGAGCCAGCATTTAAAAATATGTTCAAATATGTTTCTCCTTCATGTGTTTATTCCATATTTATACTACTAGAGCACAAAGGTGATAAAGGGGTAGTTTTTTATCCACACAAGAGTGCAGAAACATTTGCACCCAATGAGGAAACGTTTTGTTGAAAAGAAACAACGCACGATAATTTGAAAAATATGGAAAGTATCAGTCTGGATCTTTATTTTCTTTTTTAAGCAATTGTCTAATGCTTCTTACGTCTGAATCCGTATTACTTTTGTGTTGTCTACAAATATATTTTAGTATTGCCACAATCAGTCTCTATTTTATAGTATAGATACGTTAATTGATTTAATTATTATCTTGAACTACCTGCCACATTAATATTATTTTTTAGGGTCGAGCCTGTGTCGCATGTGCTTGCGCTTGCATATCGCTAGTGAGAAGCTTTAGGTATTAGAAAAGGGCTCGGAGCCCCGTCGACATCACGTCAGTGTCTTTCATTGGCATGTTGGCTTGCCTGGTAGAATCCGCTTCCTTTGATTAGTGGAAGGCACGCATACGTCATGCCTTTTCCGGTGGTTAGCCCTCCTCGAGCGTAGCGACCAAGCACAGAAAACATGTGAGGCTCGCTGGGTTTGTGGACTACTTTTTCTCTATTTTCGCAGCGCAATCTCGCTGGGCAGAAGTCGAGCGCTTCACATACTATCGACCCTGTTACACAGTTAATTGCACTTTTGCCGCTTACGTTCATAATTGTACTTTTGCTGATACTTTTGCTGATAGGTATTATTAGTGTGAACTGTAGCAGCGTGATCGCGCTGTTTTTTTCTTTTCATGAAATTAAAATCCGGTTGGGAGTTTACAACTGTGAATAGCTGTAACTCCGACAAATGCGAGACCCTAGTGCATTCCAAATGCTTGTTTTAATTGCAATCGCTAAAATTCGACGCAAACAGATTTTTGGTGGGTCGACATCCAATTGCAGACATCTTTGTTCATATTTCAGAGGAGCAAGTGACAAGTCCACCAAGCCTGGAGCTCGTGGGGAATGACTTATGAATGAAATGGGGCCCTTACCCCGACCTCGGTTAGCTGCAGCGAGCCCTAAAGGCTTTGCATCGAGAGATCTATCATTTACCGAATCTCAAATCATCGAATGTTCTTAGACGTCACCTTAAAACCGTGTCCCATTTAGTGTTTTCCTTTGCAGGTCACGGTGTCATTTTACTCAAGGTTTGTTTCTCTGTGGCACTGTTTTATTGGTGCGGGTCGTAATTTAGACTGTACAGTCTGGCGGGAGAGAGATTATTTACATCATCTTGATCTGCGGAACGTGTCCTACAACTAACTCACTCAATTTATGCGTTGCAGGCATTTTCTCTTCACTTCCTACTGCCAGGTCAAACACTTTTATTTCATGTAAGTACTTTGACTTTGAAATCCAGTTTCATTGAAGGGCGCCCACAGATACCATATCAGGTGTAAGATTTCAGAATTCACTTGGGTTCTGCTTCCCAGGGTGTTCTTTATGCCCCTTTTATGAGTATGAAATGATTCTCTTAATTTATATCAAAAGACTTGAAGGAAATCGATTACGAACACGTACACATTTGTGTGACAAATACTAAGGTGGAAAGGTGAAACATGGAAGGAAACAATCCCAGAGCAGCAACATGATGCATGAGAACCTGTGTCAAATCACGCTTACATACGCATTTCCCACGATATACTAATTTCATCGGGTCAATTAAGGGCGATGCCTCTTTTCGACCATAAAACTTTGATGGGGTTCCTTTACATGTGGGGCATGGGGCCAACCTACTTTGCCCATTGACTGGATAACACCATTCGAAATGGGCAAGTCAGAGCCGTATATAATGCGCAATGTGGGGTTGATGTCACCTGCAGCTGCACCACCAAGCAGGGGACACTTAGTGGCATATTTATACTCTGCGCCAAATGTGCGTCAAAAATGTTGACGCACATTTGACGCAAACCTTGCCCCATATTTATAAAATGACGCCTGACCCTGCGAACGTCAAAATCCCTCCGTGTGCATCAATTTCTGGATGCGGGAAACCGCCTTGCGTTAATGACATGCAAGGTAGACGTTCCCTTCCAAAAAATGACTTTAAGGCCTGTGCGCCTTATTTATACTCCTGCGTCATTGTGACGCACAGGAGGGGGCGGGCCTTAAAAAACTGTCACAGTCTGATGTGCGCCGTTTTTTAACGCCTGGTTGAGGGCAGGCGTTAAGGGACCTGTGGGCTCACTTCCATGGTCCCAAACCATGGAAGCAGTCCAGAGGTGCCCTTCCCTGCCCCCAGGGACACCCCCTGCCACCCTTACCCACCCCAGGAGGACACCCATGGATGGGGGGACCCATCCCAGGTATGTACAGGTAAGTTGAGGTAAGTATTATTTTATTTATTTTTTAAAGTGGCATTTATGGGGGGCCTAATGTGGGCCCCCCTACATGCCACTGTGCCCAGTGGCCATGCCCAGGGGACAGAAGTTCCCTTGGCATGGCCATTGGGCAAGGGGGCCGGACTCCTGTCTTTGCTAAGACAGGAGTCATTTCAATGGGGGTTGTGCGTCAAAAAATGGTGCAAGTCCGGTTTGAGCCATGATTTTTGACTCAAACCTGACTTGCACCATTTTTTGACGCACAACCCCCATTTTTCCCTACGCTGGTGCTGCCGGGTTTGGATAATTTTTTTTTACTCTGACTAGCCCGCAGCGCCGGCTAACATCATCCTTAAATAAGGCACCCGCCTGGCGCACAGGAATGGCGTTAACTGGCGGTAAATTTTTTGACACGTCAAAAAGTATAAATATGGGCCTTAGAGAGTTATGATACAAATCTATGCTAATAACATGTTTGTGAGTTGTAGCATGTGTGCTTAGAAACAAAAGATCAGCTACTTGCTGAAATTTGTACAGACATGTTTGTAGAGACATCCAGGTGTTTGGAAGCCTAGTCAGTAAGAATTGTACACTCCAGGGATCTGAATATTGCAGTAAGAAGAGACTGAGTGCAAATGGCTTGGCTAAATGCTTCAAACTTCGGTCATGGAAAAGTGTTGCAAAAAAGACCGACATTTTTCCATGATAGGGATTTGAGGGCAAGTAATGTTTTAAAGAATAGAATATATGTAAAGAAGAGCTGCTAAAAAGTAAACTGTGCCACAATTCATCTTTTATTATTTCCAATTCAACAACGAATTAGAACATGAAAAATGACACAGAACAAGTGAAAGTGATATAGGAGACAACAGGTAAGAAGAATGAGAAGGGAAAAGAGGAGAAATTATTCTGGGTGTAGTAGAAAGGAGGGGAAGAAACATCCATGCCAACCAAGAAGAAAGAAGACAGGTATTAGCACAGACAATAGGTACTGCTTATGATAGTTGTGAGGCAACCTTTTGCTTAGCCAGTGCATGTTGACAACGATGAACTGTATCATCAGAAAGAAATACGTATTGCTCATGCTGAACAGCATAGGCCAAAAAAGTCCACGTTTCTAGTCCCAGTATGAGGACATATATGGGTGCAGGCTAGGCATTTAAAGGTACGTTGAAAAATATGAAAAGTGCGCAAAAGCACAGTATGGAAAAAAAGATTAGGGTGGTAGTAAATTGCAGCTGCAGGACCTTTAAAAATTAGTAAAAAGCAGTACAATGAGAAACGTGGAGTGGGAGAGGGCGAAGCAATTGTATGCCATGTACAGAACAAAAATGCTGCAGTACACATACAAAATAATGAGCAGGAAGAGGCAATGGAGCAATGGAGAAGCTGGGTTGCAGGGAAACGACAAGAAAAAGAAAATAATCATGGGACAAGGAGGGGCAGGAGAAGCAATGGGCAATCTGGAGGACACAACACAAAGAGTGCAAGGTCCTGGATGTGAGGGGGTAAGCAGCAAAAAGTGGTAAAGAAGCTATGTTCAGGAAGGGGCAACACAAGTAGAGGATGGAAAGCCATCCAATTAGAAGCACACAGATATTTGCAAAACAAACAACCAATAATACGTAATGAAATCCCACCGTAATTACTTGTAACGTACACAAATATTCTTTTTAACCTCTTAGCTGCTGGGCCTTTTCCCCCCAGTTCTGAGCTCTTTTTTGGCTATTTGAGGTAGTTTGCGCTTAGGCCTTCATAAAGTTTTGTCCATATAAGCTATCCATGCCAAATTTGCGTCCTTTTTTTCCAACATCCTAGGGATTCTAAATGTACCCAGAGTTTGTGGGTTCGGGAGGAGACCAAGAAATTAGCCAAAATACAGCTGGTTGCTGATGAAGGCTTGTGTTTTTTTCCCTAAAAATGGCACCAACAAAGGGTTTGTGGTGCTAAAATCACCATCTTCCCAGCGTTCAGGAACAGGCAGACGTGAATCAGAAAACCACATTTTTCAACACAATTTTGTCATTTTACTGGGACATACTTCATTTTTACTATTTTTGGTGCTTTCAGCCTCTTTCCAGTTAGTGATAGGAATGGGTGTGAAACCTATACTGGATCTGGAAAGCTAAGCATTTCTGAAAAGTAGACAACATTTTGAATACAGCAAGGGGTCATGTGTGTAGATCCTACAAGGTTTTCCTACAGAAAATAACAGCTGAATTAAAAAATATTGAAATTGAGCTGAAAGAAACAGCCATTTTTTTCCACGTTTTACTCTGTAACTTTTTCCTGCAATGTCAGATTTTTTAATAGCAATATACCGTTACGTGTGCTGGACTCTTCTGGTTGCAGGGATATAGGGCTTGTAGGTTCATTAAGATCCCTAGGTACCCAGAACCAATAAATGAGCTGCACCTTGCAATGGGTTTTCATTCTATACCAGGTACACAGCAATTAATTTGCTGAAATATAAAGAGTGAAAAATAAGTATCAAGAAAACCTTTGTATTTCCAAAATGGGCACAAGATAAGGTGTTGAGAAGCAGTGGTTATTTGCACATCTCTGAATTCCGGGGTGCCCATACTAGCATGTGAATTACAGGGCATTTCTCAAATAGACATCCTTTTTACACACTGTCTTGCATTTGGAACGAACAAATGTAGAGAAAGACAAGGGGCAATAACACTTGTTTTGCTATCCTGTGTTCCTCCAAGTCTCCCGATAAAAAGTATACCTCACTTGCGTGGGTAGGCCTAATGCTTGCGACAGAAAACGCAACATGGACACATCACATTTTAACATTGAAATCTGGTGTGTTTTTTGCAAAGTGCCTACCTGTATATTTTGGCCTCTACATCAGCCAGCACCTAGGGTAACCTACCAAACCTGTGCATTTTTTTAAACTAGACACATAGGAAAATCCAGGATGGGGTGACTTGTGGGGCTCTCACCAGGTTCTGTTACCCAGAATCCTTTGCAAACCTCAAAATTTGGCCAGAAAAACACTTTTTCCTTACATTTCCGTGACAGAAAGTTCTGGAATCTGAGCCACAAAATTCCTTCCACCCAGCGTTCTCCCAAGTCTCCCGATAAAAACGGTACCTCACTTGTGTGGGTAGGCCTAGCACCTGCAACAGGAAATGCCACAAAACACAATGTGGACACATCACATTTTCCTAAAGAAAACAGCTGTTCTTTGCAAAGTGCCCAGTTGTGGATTTTAGCCTCTAGCTCAGCCAGCACCTAGGGAAACGTGCCAAACATGCGCATTTTTGAAAACTAGACACCTAAGGGAATCCAGGATGGACTGACTTGTGGGGCTCTCACCAGGTTCTGTTACCCAGAATCCTTTGCAAACCTCAAAATGTGGCCCAAAAACACTTTTTCCTCACATTTCAGTGACAGAAAGTTCTGGAATCTGAGAGGAGCCACAAATTTCCTTCCACGCAGCACTCCCCCAAGTCTCCTGATAAAAATGGTTCCTCACTTATGTGGGAAAGCCTAGCACCTGCGAAAGGAAATGCCCCAAAACACAACGTGGACACATCACATTTTCCTAAAAAACACAGAGCTGTTTTTTTGCAAAGTGCCTAGCTGTGGATTTTGGCCTCTAGCTCAGCCGGCACCTAGGGAAACTTACCAAACCTGTGCATTTTTTAAAACTAGACACCTAGGGGAATCCAAGATGGGGTGCTTTGTGGGGCTCTCACCAAGTTCTGTTACCCAGAATCCTTTGCAAACCTCAATATTTGGAGAAAAAAAACACCTTTTCCTCACATTTCAGTGATAGAAAGTTCTGGAATCTGAAAGGAGCCACAAATTTCCTTCCACCCAGCATTCCCTCAAGTCTTCTGATAAAAATGGTACCTCACTTGTGTGGGTAGGCCTAGTGCCCGCAACAGGAATAGATTACACAACGGTCAATGTTGGTCTTACATGAGGCAACTGTTGACCCTGGGGTGATCTATTCCTGACGCAGGCACTAGGTATAGGCACTCAAGTGGGGTAGTGTTTTTATCAGGACAGGTGAGGAATCACAAGGGTGGTAGGAATTTTGTGGATCCCAGCATATTCCTGTAGTTTGTGTGACAGAAAAGCAAGAAAAATAACGTTTTTATTCAACATTTCAGCTTTGCAGGGTATTCTGGGTAAGAAAACTTTGGGGAATCTACACAAGTCACACCTCTGTGGACTCCTCCGGATGTGTATTTTCCAGAAATGTTTGGGTTTAGTATGTTTCCCTATATGGCCGCCAAACCCAGGACCAAAAACACAGGTGCCTGCCTTAGAAAAACAGTTTGTTTTGTGATAGATAATTTTGATATCTCCACAATACGATCTGGGTGGTGGAATTTGGGGGTGAACTAAATTGGGGAGCTCCCAAGAGAGCACTCTCTCTCTGTGCTTGCCGCCACATTCACCTGCTCTCTGGGTTGGGCTAAGCCACTATTGCCCCGTTGCACAGACTGTACTTGCGGAGAGACAGCAGGACTGTCCTCATCACCTCCCTCATAATTTACTGGAAGAGGAGTTATCCAATGGGACTCCTCCGACTGAAAAATCACTCCCAGAGTCTGCACCTTTGTCCTATCCTTCAGATGGTGTCTCAGTATCTGCTGTCTCAGTCTCATCCTATGTCAGAGCTGTCCTCTATAACCCGAGTGATGGCGTCAGCAGCAGTCATCCATCAAGATGCCATCTCTGCTACTGGCTAAACCGTTGCTCTAAAACACTAGCCTACGTAGACAGTCACAAAATTGCTGGTGTGTGTGTGATACGCGCAACAGTAGAGGCCACCTTACCTGCACTTCTTCCCTCAATCAGCACGTTCTTTCAAGACACTCAAAAACCACCTTGTCACATACCATTCGTCACAGTCTTTAGCACGTCCTGTGCCCTGTCCAACAATCATTATTGGTGCTACCACTCCCATGTCCTCCTCCTCGGATTCCCTCATTACCACCCAGCAAAAGTGCCCTTCATCTCTCCATAGCTGCCCCCCACCCCATACATACATTTCATTTGTATTATAGTGCATGTAATGGCTGACTTTACTAATGTCCTCAGCTATTTACATAAAATACAGATTTGCTCTTTGCAGTAGGCATATAAACCTTCTGTGCTTCTTTATGGCACTAAAACTGCCACTAGACAAAAGTCTGATCCTTTTGTAGCAGAAACATAATCACAAGACTTACTTGACTTTTTTATTGCTGTCTAAAAGCTACAGTTGAAATGTGTCAGGTGAAGTATGTGCATTGCTTTGAAGACGCAAGCTGCAACTGCAAGACAACTGGTGGTAGAGAGAGAGAGAGAGAGATCACTTTTATATGTGGGTCTGGTTTTCCTGGGAGCCGATCGCAGCCCCCAGGGAAACCACACATGCATTGACAAAAGTGATCTCTCTCTCTCTCTCTCTCTCTCTCTATATATATATATATATATATATATATATATATATATATATATATATATATATATAAATATTTATATATATATGTATATATATACATATATACATGTATATATATATATATATATATATATATATATATATATATATTATATATATATATATAGATCTATCTCCATATAGATATATCTATAGATTGATCAAATGTATATATATATATATATAGATCTATCTATAGATATATCCATGTAGATAGATATATCTAGCTAAATAGATAGATAGATCTATATATATATAGATCTATATATATATATTTATTTATATATATATATATATATATATATATATATATATATATTTTTTTTTGTAGTTGTATGGTTTCCTTGGGGGCCAAAATGGCCCCCAGGGAAACCCTACAACTACTAAATAAAAAAAAGTATTGCCCCCACACGGGGTCATCCTGCCCACGGACGACCCCCTGTCAATTTCTTTCTATTCTTTCTTTTTTTTTTTCATTTAGCCCGGGGGGGGGGGGACACCTACCTCCATGTCCATTTTTCGAGGGGGCTAACACCCCCAAGTGAAATCCCTGGTGTCTAGTGGTGTTTCCTGGCCCTCGTTCGCAGGTGTGTTGTGATCGAGGGCCAGAAAACACGTTCAGGAAGGCCTCGTGTGAAAGGGCAGAGTCTCCCCTTTCATACGAGGCCTTCCCGAACGTTGGTAAGGCCGTTACGGCCGCTTCCTGCTCCAATGGGGAAAACAACACTGTAATGTCGACTTCACAAAGGGGCAGGTGGGGGGGAGACACTGAAGACCTTCCGTGTCTCCCGGGGGTTTAAAAAAAAAAAAAAAATCCTCGGGTGCGATGCACCTGAGGATTTTTTAACCCCCTCCCTGGTGTCGGCCACTGGTTGTGACCCGCTCCAGGGAGGTAGTGTGGGTGTCGGCCAGTGGCCGACGCCCACACCTAATGGGTTGATGCTAAACTACAATTTAAGACAGACAGGACACCGGAAAGCACATACTGATATATGACTAAAGAGGTGATTCAATTTTGAAGTCAGTTCTATTTTGTCACTACAAAAATGCAAATTATGCAATTTCAATTCAACAAGCTCCGTTCATCACAATAGATATTTTTTGTCAGGAATGCAAAAAATTGTCTGACCTATGTGGGGCAGTTGTTACATCATAGTCTGTCAAGGCGATGAGAGGTAGACTGTTTCCTCAAGGCTAGAGGATTTTGGAAAAAATGTATAAATGAGCACACGTTGAACAATGACAAAATATTTTTTCATTGGCAGAGATTTTTGCTGATTAAGGTTTCTAGGGTGACAGGAGATACCCTAGAAACATGTTCTGCCTCTTTCTCAAAGCATTTGTTTTAATGCAGAGTTACACACAGACAAATAGCGTGATCTTTGAGTTTAAAACCATGTTTCATCTTTTGGAAAGTTTGTTTTACACCCATGAATGGATTTACTCCAATTGATGTTTTCGTTTGAGTAATTCTACTCATGTGGGTGAAGAATGAGCATTCCTCTGAGGAAATATTCTGAAAGTTTGTGCGCGCCCTGAAACCTACTCATTTTTGTGAATATCTGTAAACAATTTTTGACCCCTTTCTGCTCACAAAATGGTTGGTGGTTCATTATTCTCAGGATTAAACTGGTTAATGGTGGATGCGAGAAGTGGACACCTCCCAAAATGAGAGAGTAAGTAGTGGGGAAAATGTTTTTGCCACTGAAAAATGTTAATGCCACATTCTCTTCCTATCCTCTCTGTGTGTAGGACAGAAGAGTATTTGAGTACAGAGGAATGTGATTTATCATGTATTGTACAAATAAAATGTATATCACATGGTTTATGATTGAAATTCACCTGCATGAAAAGTGTAGATTAGGAAAAAAAAATACAAAACAATTAAAATATATACTACAGCAAGCAAAAAGATACACCACCACCAAAAGTCAGATTGAATATTCTAACTTCAATGTAAGCAAAAGTAGGAAAAATGTTGGACTTTGAAGGGGTTTGATGTACCATTCTCTATCCAATGTAAGCAACAATTGGGAAAATGTTAGACTTTGAAAGCGTGAGATTTACTATCCCCACTCCAATCTAAGCAACAGTAGGGAAAGTGTTGGACATTTGCAGGGATTAGGTTTACTATTGCCACTTCAATACAAACAGAATCAAGGAAAGTGTTGGACTTGTGAAGGGTTGGATTTACTATTCCCATAAGCAGCAGTAGGGAAAGTTTTGGATTTTGAAAGGGCTGGGTTTACCATTACCACTCCAATGTAAGCAACAATAGGGAAAGTGTTGGATTTTGGAGGGGTTACATTTGATATTTCAAATCCAATCTGAACAACATTAAGAAAAATGTTGGTCTTTGAGGGGCTTAGATGTACTATTTGCAGCCCAATCTAAAAACTGTAGAGGAAGTGTTGAACTTTGGGGGTAAGGTAAACTTATTATTTCCAGTACAAATGTAATCAAAATCAGGGAAAGTGTTGGGCTTTGGACATTTTACATTTACTATTCTCAATAAACTCTAAGAACAGTATGGAAAGTGTTGGGCTTGGGAGAGGTTAGATTTGCTATTCCACTACAAAGTAAGGAAAATCAGGGAAAATATTGAACTTTGAAGGGTTGGATTTTTTTCTATTCTCACTTCAATCTAAGGAACAACAGGTAAAGTTTTAAACTTTGGAGACATTAGATTTACTATTCCCATTCCATCATATGCAAAATCAGTGTTGAACTTTGGAGGGTGAGATTTTCTATTTCCACTCCAATATAAGTAGAATTATGAAAAACATGGGACTTTGGACAGGGTAGATTTACTATTCCCACTCCCACATAAGCAAAATCATAGAAAGTGTGGACTTTGAACGAGTTTGAATCACTATTACAACTGAACATAAGAAAAAGCAGGCAAAGTGTTACGTAGGAAACGTTAGATACACCATTCCAATCACTATTTTCCTTTTTTTTTTTTAAACCTTTAAATACCCAACAACATAAAAATACTAACACATTTGTAAAAATATATGCATCCTAAAGAAATAAAACTGGAAATATTTTAGAAAAATTATATTTAGCAATACAAATAATTTAATAAATATAAAACAAAATAATTACATGTAGGCCATATACATACCCGTCTTCCTAACTAAAACACCAAAAAACCCTTTAAAATAAAATATTAATACTTAGCTAATCTCATTAAGATTGTAATTCAATAAAAAAAATACATTAAAAAAATATAAAATTAACTTTTAAAAATTATTACACACTTATCAATGAATTGGCAGTTAATTAGAACACAACAAATATTTGATATAACAAATGATACATTAAATAGTTTAAGTAATTTTTTACCTGTTAATTATTTATCATACTAAAGGAATATATAGAAAATAATAAAAATGTATAATTTAAATACCTTGCAATCCTATTTCTTTACAAATCAAACATCCTGCTACTAAACTATAAATTGATAACTAAACTACCCAAAACAATTAATTACATATTAAAAATCACAAATTGGCTTACACAGAAAAGCAAATAATCAATTACGTAATGAACATAATTAATTACCAATTAAAGATTTGATCAAAGTAAAAAATAACAAACTAAAAAAAATAATAATGGCCAACTCTATTTCCCCCCTACAGACCCAACAACCTTCTACTACATAAAAAAGTATACATTTAATTAATTAAAACTTAAAATTAAATAAAAAATAATTTTTAGAATATTCTGAAACCTACCACCAATAGCATAACTAATACATTAAATTAATTAAAAACAATCTTTAGTAGCTGTATAGTAAAGTGAACAATTTTATATACAAAATATAAGAAAGGGTGTTAAATACCTAAAAACAATATTCCTAATTTCTATATTCAGTTCTTCTATATACTTGACTTTATACATAAAGGAAACAATCAATTAGCCTCCTCTTCTAAGAGAGAGTGCGAGGGACCTCCAAACTTGCTCTGGCTTCATAAAAATCAAACATCCAGGGAATTTACAGCTCTCTGGTTACCAGAAAAACTTTTGCACCATGGGGCAAGGTTAACCCAGAAGAAGTATAATTCTTTCCTCACCCTTTTCCCAGAGTTTTCTCATCCTGAATTCACAATAGTCCTGCTAGGTAGATTTTGAGGTATGTAAAGATCAAAGGGACACAAGACCTGAAGATAAATAATAAATTTGAATCTATAGAACAGGTGGGGTAAGCTCTCAGATCTCAGAAACCAAATGGTGCAGATATATGAAAGTCAGGCATTTATTACCACATCAAAACAATAACATGGCAACTACTGGACAACTCATCAAATCTAAGAAATGGATTCAGGCAAAATACTAAAACAAGCACTAATACCTCAACTACTTCTGAATAGCAGAACGGTCAAGCACAACCATTTTCACTTGGCATGGGTGTGGGACTAAAAGCTAGACTTTGCAGTGGGGAGACATGCAGGCTAGAAAACAAAACTACAAGAAGTGAGTCAGGTGCAAATTCGGACGTCAAATTATTGTTGCACTGAGTAGCCTCTTTCTAGCGTGGTTACCCACACTTTTGGCCTGTTTGTGAGTGTGTGTCAGTGTGTTTTTACTGTGTTACTGGGATACTGCTAGCCAGGACCCCAGTGATCATAGATAAAAACCTATATGTCAGTGTGTTTTGCCTGTCTCACTGGGTTCCTGCTAGCCAGGACCCCAGTGCTTATAGTTTGTGGCCTAATGTATGTGTTGTCAGTAGTGCTGAACTGTGTCACTGGGGCTCTGCTAACCAGAACCCCAGTGCTTATTCTCTCTCTGCTTTTAAATTTGTCACTGTAGGCCAGTGACTTAACTTACCATTTTCAATTGGCATACTGGACCTTCCTTATAAGTCCCTAGTATATGGTACCTAGGTACCCAGGGCATTGGGGTTCCAGGAGATCCATATGGGCTGCAGCATTTCTTTTTTCCCCCATAGGGAGCTTAGACAAAACCCTTACACAGAACTGCCATTGCAGCGTGCATGAAATAATGCACACATTATTTCACAGCCATTTTCAATGCACTTAAGTAACTTATAAGTCACCTATATGTCTAACCTTCAGTTGCTGAATGTTAGGGGCAAAGTTATTAAGTGTGAGGGCACTCTTGCACTACCAAAGGTGCCCCCACATAGTTCAGGGCCATTTCCAAGGACTTTGTGAGTGCAGAGACACCATTACATGAGTGCACTACATATAGGTCAATACCTATATGGAGCTTCACAATGGTAACTCTGAATATGGCCATGTAACATGTCTAAGATCATGGAATTGTCCACCCATTCCAAATCCAGTACTGGGGAGCCAATTCCATGCATCCTGGGGGCTCCACCATGGACCCCTAGTACTGCCAAACCAGCTCTCTGAGACTTACACTGCAGCTATAGCTGCTGCCACCTCACAGACAGGGTTCTGCCCTCTTGGGGTCTGGGCAGCCCAGTCCCAGGAAGGCAGACCAAAGCATTTCCTCTGAGAGCAAGGTGTTACACCCTTCCCCTTTTGAAATAGGCATTACAGGCTGGGGAGGGGTAGTCTCCCCCAGTCTCTGGAAACGCTTTGAAGGGCACAGATGGTGCCATCCTTGCATAAACCAATCTACACCGGTTCAGGGACCCCTTCTCCCCTGCTCTGGTGGGAAACTGGACAAAGAAAAGGGAAGTGACCACTCCCCTGTCCATCACCACCCCAGGGGTGGTGCCCAGAGCTCCTCCAGTGTGTCCCAGACTTCAGCCATCTTGCTTTGGAAGGTGTGGGGGAACTCTGGAGGGCTCTGAGTGGCCAGTGCAGCAGGTGACGTCAGAGACCCCTCCTGATAGGTTCATACCTGATAAGGTAGCCAATCCCACTCTCAGGGCTATTTAGAGTTTCTCCTGTGGGTTCTCTTCACATTCTGCTTGCAAGTTTCCTTCAGGAATCCTCTGCAACAACTTCAGACTCTTCTGACCTCCGATCAACCGCAGCCTGCTCCAAGAAATGTTATAATTGCAACAAAGTGTCTACAGGAGACACTTTTATTCAGCAACCTCAAGTCCAAGTCAGCAACTGCAACAGTTTCCATAGTGTGCATGCTCTAGGGACTCCCTGTCTTCATCCTGCACCAGAAGGACAGAAGAAATCTCCCGTGGAGTGATGGAGTCACTCCCCTGCTCCAAGCAGTCACCTTTCAAGGTGATGACTGGTACCCTGGGACTCCTCTCACAGTGATGCAATTTGGAGGAGGTAAGACCTTGCCTTCCCTGAGAACGTTGGGATCCCTGTGTATTGTGTCTTCTTCGCCTCCTGAAGCCTCTGTGCACTCTTTGCAAAATTCCTTTGTGCACAGCCTGGCCCAGGTCCCCAGCACCCTGCGACGCTTAACTCACTGAGTTGTTCTATGGCAGCGTGGGACCTTCTTTTGTTGTGTTGCATCAACTGCATTTTGCCCCTTCCTTGAACCCAGATCCTGCGGCTTCTGGGGGTGCTGGCTGGCATCCTTAGGGTTCTTTTAAGTGCTGAGGGCCCCCTATTCCTCCTCACACAGAGTTGAGGCCTCCAGGTCCCTCCTGGGTCCATCCAACACCATTTTAATGAAAAACACACTTTTTCTGTAGCCAAGGCTTGTTGGCACCTTCCAACACGAAATCTCCTCTGCAACAATCTTCACACCATGGGACATCTTTTGCATCATGCAGAAACCCACTGGCATCACCCTAGGACATCTTTTGCATTATGCAGAAACCCACTGACATTATGCAGAAACCCCTGCAGTCTTCAACCAACTGGGGACTCTTCTTTTGCACCCTCTTCTGGGTTGGCAGGGGCTCCTGTCCTTCTTGGAACTTCCTTTGACTTCTGGACTTGGTCCACTTCCTTTGCAGGTCTTCAGGTCCAATAATCCAGCAGTTGTTCTTTGCAGACTTGCTTGGCTGCTGCAAAATCCCCAAAACAAGGTGTAGTGTGTCCTACGGAAACTTGCAGTACTTTACTCCTGCTTTTCTGGGCTCTGGGGTGAAGTAATTTACTTACCTTTACTGTATTCTTACTCTCCCCGCGATTCTGCACACACTACACTTGTCTAGGGGAGAGTTTGTGATTCACATTCCACTTTTTTAGTATATGGTTTGTATTGCCCCTAGACCTATCTTCTCCCATTGCATTCTATAGGATTTCCTACTGTAGGCATTGTTCTATGACTATTTACTTTTCTAATTTTGGTGTCTAGTGTATATATTGTGTATAATACTCACCTCCAGAAGGAGTATTGTCTCTAAGATATTTTTGGTACTGTGTCACCCAAATAAATACCTTTATTTTTTGTAACACTGAGTATTGTCTTTACTTGTGTATAAGTACTGTGTAACTATAAGTGGTATTGCATGAGCTTTGCATGTCTCCTAGTTCAGCCTAAGTTGCTCTGCTATAGCTACCTCTATCAGCCTAAGCTGCTAGAACACTACTACATTCACTAACAATGGATAAATGGACCTAGTGTGAGGTGTAAGTACCCAAGGTACCCATTACAAGCCAGGCCAGCCTTCTACACACTGGTACTATAATCCTCTCAATCACACAAGTGGAGCAAATGGAAGTCAGAACACTCCTAGTCGAGGAGAAAGAATGCTGTCACATATACACAAATCTCTTGGCGGTTACAGAGACCATGACATCCTATGTAGGCAAAGGCAATGTTCTGATAACATGAAAATTGATGCAATCCAGTGGGACTTTGCTTCCAAATGAATGCTAAACACTAAATTTTCTTAACTGAATTCAATATCTCGGTCATAGGAATACTGTCACCTAAAATGAGTTGGTTAATGCAAAGCATACATGGGGATAAGTGTTGAGAGATGGGCTCTAATGCTCCTTAAAGGTGCTTGAACACTGCCATTAGGAATAAAATGAGTGTGATGATAAGCATTATCACTGTTTTCTGTATTAAAAGATGTTGCAGGGAGAGTGAGGAAGGGGTTTTACTGTTTTAGAATTAGAGCTAGAGAGTGATAGGAATAGAGGGTAGTGTTATTGGAGATACATGTATTGGGGGAGGGGTTTGAGGTTCTGCATTTTTGTAAGTACTGTTTTATTGTGTGGTATGCTTCAGCCTAAAATCAATAATAATATTTAATCTTAAAACACGTTCACATACCTGAGAGTCCATGGCATTGGTGAATAATTCTGAGTTGGGGCAGGTTTTGGGTAATGATGAAATGTAGTCAGCGGATACTCAAACCTCTGTTCCTTCATTTTTTATTCTTGGTATCTGTAGTTTCTGTATTGTCATAAATGACACATCAACGCTGGCTATGTCTTTCACATGTAAGAACATATTTAATTATACTTAAGTGAACGCGCAGGTGAACGAGCTAGAAGAACAATATTGACAATCATTGATTCCTGAGAACGAATGAAAGGCGTATGTCTGTTGCCTTGCACCTGTTATTTTTATATAAAGCAGCAGACTTTGGAGTCTCCTCCATCCAGCACTGCAGTGGAATACTGTCTGCTGCTGTAAGAGAGTGGGGAACATCGGTGGAAATGACATTTTCAGGCAACTGAGATTAATAATGATATCATAATGTCTCCATATTTCTCCTTGGCACCTGTTGAGTTGTTGTACTTGTCCATTAGCACTCAATTTAACATAGTAAGGCAGTTCATAAATTCTTCCTCCCTGCATATAAAATCGGCTAAAAGACACAAAATGAGCTTTTAAATTTGAAAGAATTAACATCTCCGGAACTGAGGTATTTTTAGTGTGTTTCTATGAAAATGGATATCGATATTTCCTCAGCGCTGATGGTGATAAAGGCCAGCGGAATCCACTGTTTTGTTTCAGTTTTCCTGCTTTTAGAAAGGGTGGAGGCTGGGGGGGCTGGGGCAGGCATGCACTTGCTGCCTCGGGCAGTTCTCAGGAAACCGCCTGACACAAGTAGTGCTTCAGGCCCGAGCATGGAAAGGTCAGCGAGTTCAGACGTTTTTGAAGTTAAATCACCTCATTTCTCTCCCGTCATTGTCTGGTAATAGATAGGAGAGGTTATTTTTCTTTGGTCAATACAAAGACGAGTCACTCCTAAAAGGATCTAGACAAAGGGGGAAAGAAGCTTGCTTTCACCTGGATGTCCTGTCTCTGTAGGACAAATTGCAGAGTGTAGCCATTGTCATCTGACATTTCACTCGGCTATGGCAGATATGAAAAATTAGCATTTTCTGTGGCTTGGGCTGTCAAGGTTGGGTGCCTTCTAACTAGCTTCTGTGTCCTGGCTGACATCTGTTTGAACCTAGCTCAATAGTAACACGAGAAACATGTGACTAAGCGTCGGCCACAATGCGGACAGGCCCAGCTATTAGCCGACCTGCACGCACTCTTCCTTAGTACATTCCATGTTCACCTTAGGGCAATCCGTGGCCACTTACACGGTTGCGTGGTGGAACCCTAGCCAGCACACGTATTCCTTCTGTGGAATGGTAATAGTTAGAGATGGTGCTATCATATCACTGTTTGAATCTACGTATTTTGTATTCAGCTAATATGTGTTTGTTTGTTTTGTGATAAGGATTTTTCCAAAGTCACGTGGTTCTTATTTCTTGGAACACTGTTTCTCATCCACAGGCGATGAATGATGACAGTACTGTCCCTCGCAACTCTTCTCACAGTGATAAAGTGTCAACTCCATCTGCTTTGGAATAATGCAGAGGTTTCCTTTCCTTACGGAATCTTGCAGCTAAATTGACTAATCTGTAGACGCACGTAAATCGCAAGTTTTTTTTTTCGCAACGGCCTTGCGTTTTTGTGGACGCTAAAAAAAAACCCAATAATTCTGTTATTATGTTGCTATTATATTCCATTATTATGCAGTTTACTGTACCTTTACACAAAGGGCATACTGATAATGACAGCAGACTAAAGCTATGTTATAATCAAGTTATGTTCCTAAAATGTATGTTACATTTTCTTAAACACTTCAATAGTTATCAACAGCTTGCTAATTGAAAATATGCACAGAGGAATTCCTTTTTTCATTAATGCATTGACGAGAGGAGAGATTTAAATCTGAGAGTCAACTAAATGTTTTTAAAAGGTTATTGGTGTATTAGTGGTTGGTTGAATATTATGTTCCCCCAAACCCTTTACCTTACCCCCCTGTTTTGCTGAATTAGTTTATTTTGGCATTAGGACTTTAATCAGTGGTAAAATGTTTGTGCCCACTCCCTTAAACATGGTCAAATTGGCCTATACTTAATTTGTACATTTATTTTACTTACAGGTCCCTAGTAAATGGTACTATATTTACCCAGGGCCTGTAAATTACATACTGCAAGTGGACTGAAGCACTCATTGTTAAGTGGTGAGTCTCAACAGTCGTAAAGTTGATATTAGTAAATTAGTTTTGTAGTTTGTGAATACTATAAATATAGTAAACTTACACAAAAGTGTAAAGTTACCTTTGTAAATCAGGCCCCACATGCCTTGGCAGTTGTGTTTCACTGTTGTAAGACTATTTGTCCCATAGACTAACTCAGTTTCTGAAATTACGCTTAATAAGTAAATATTTCCGTTTGAACTGTAATTTGAAAACTTCTTTAATGGGAAAGTCAGATTTTAAGTTACTCTTCTGAAAATGCCAATTTTAGAATGTTTACATTTTTCTGCCTAAACTAAATGTGCTTTTCTGCCAGTGTGGATGGCTCGCCCATGGTGTTTTGTGTAATCCTTCCAGACATGAAGACAAAAGTGCCTTAGGTGTGGGCAGGGTGTTGCTCTCCTAAGAAAGATGCCCTAGGGTTTATACTCACCCCTTTCTGATCTTCAAAGAGTAGCCTCAGGGCTTGCCTACCCCCTTCTTGACTTCTTAGGGCTGCCTGCCTTGCCAATGAAAGATGCAGCTCACAATTAGGACTACCTGCCCTTTGTTTCCCTAGACAGTTTGGAGACAGAGGGGGAAGGGCAGAAGTTAGACAAAGGGGGCATCCCTTACCCACAGGCTGGGCTGGGAGATAAACATGGCACCTTCAGAACCTCTCATCCGAACACTCCTGGACCTGTGGAAGATTCAGAAGAAGTACTTCCCTGCTATCCACAGAAGGAAGATTAACCTGCTTGCCTTGAACCCAGGCTCCCCAGAAGTGACTCCAGGCATCAGTTGGCTGACCTCCTGTTTCAGTTATAGGGAGACAACAAGCTTCCAGAGGCCTCCCTGCAACTGTCCAGCTGACCAGCGCCAGCTAGACCAGCTTTGACCTGCCTGAGCCCTGCTGCTGACCTCTGCTGTAGTGTGTCCTGATCCCCAAGAGTTGACCCTCCAGGTCCTGGAATGTTGGAATGCATAGGTGTGTACCCCTTATAACTGCATTTCTCACAAATGCAATATATTATTAAACAAGTGTTACATGCTGTTTACAGAGTAATATGCATGTATTTTTGTGGTATAAACTTAGCCAAAAACCAGCAGAGTGCTGTACATCATCAAAGTTCATCACAAACTCATAGATTAATAGGAGGGGTTCTTGTTTGTGGATAGTTCATGCATTGGAATCTATTCGCCTTTGCAGAGATGTGTCTTCAGATTTTCCTAAATTGGGAAAGCTGTGGGTCGGTTCTCCTGGCTATGGAGATTTTGTTCCAATCTTGGGTGCATATGAAAAAGGTCTGCTAGCTTGTTTTGTTCTTTCTTTTTAGTCTGTATTCTGATGTCGTTCTGACTGCAGGTGTGATGAGAACCTTCAAAGATGATGATCTGGAATGCTGAATAAGCAGGGGTGCTGCCCATGATGACTTTGTAAATGATGCAGCTATTTTTAAAGATGGTGCGGGCAGGTCCCAGGCCACCTTTCCCCTGCCATTGAATTCCTCTTTCCTGTTTGCTGCCTCATTCTCACTCCCGTCTCCTCTCCCCCCTAGACTTTTCTGAGTGCTTTCTCCTGCTTTCTGCCTCATTTTCACAGTTTTGTCCCTCCTTTCCCTCTATTTTTCTAAGGGCCAGATGTATCAAACGTTTTGGCATTCGCAAACGGTGCGAATCGCAGAAATCGTACGTTTGCGAATGCAAAAAACTGGTTTTGCGATGTATGAAAGGCATTCGCAGGCCAAAAACAAGGAATGGCAAAAATTGCGAATTTTTGCGTAGTGACATGGTTTTGTGTGGCTGTGTATCGCAATTTGCGAAATTAAAAAACAATTCGCTATTTGCATATCGCAAATTGCGAGCCCGAATACTGACTCGGAAATAGAGATTCGGTATTTCTTGTCGCAAAATGCGATACGCAAATTGCGACACACAAAACCATGTCGCTATGCGATGCATCGAAAAATCGCAAATTGCGAATATTCGCAGAATGGCCTTTTTCACATGCAATTTACCACGGATTGAAACCAGTTGATAACCAGGTGCAACCTATATTAAGAGGCCCAGAATGCCTCAGCCTCTTTTCCACAATGGCTGCACTCTACGTCATGCCGAGGAGAATGAGGATATTGGCAGGTTTGAGGAGAGGGAGGAGGAGACAGGAGCTCATTTTCAGAGTGCGCATAACCCTTTTTGACCAGACTGAGGTGGAGATTTATGATAAGTACAGGTTGAGCTCAGCCATGATACTTGACCTGATAGCTGAGCTACAACCCATACTGCAGCGCACAAAACACAGGACCAATAGCATACCCACTCATGTGCAGGTATTATGCTCCCTGCACCTACTTGTCTCAGGGAGCTATCAAGGGGTGATAGCAGCAGCTGGAGGGGTATCACATAGTGCCCTCCCTAGATTTTTCAATGCATTTCTAAATGCCATGCTGAGCAGGATACACCTGCACATCAGATTCCCCCACACCCCACAGAAAATACAGCAGACAAAAATCGATTTCTACCAGATAGCACAGTTCCCCCATGTCCTAGGTGCCATAGATGGGACACATGTTGCAATCTGCCCACCATCGACCACAGAGTATGTGTACAGCAACCGTAAAAACCAACATTCAATGAACATACAGGTGATATGCAATGACTCCTACATCATAACTGATCTCGTGGCCAGGTACCCAGGGAGCACACATGATTCTTACATCTTTCGCCACAGCGGGATTCACACAAGACTGCTAGCTGGGGAATTTGGTGAAGGGTATCTACTAGGTAATTTCCAACTTTACAATGTTGCATTGATGGCAGTGTGACGTCAGATGGCACAGCTACTCATTATACCCTCTGTTCCTTCCAGGAGACAGTGCCTACGCAGTGCGCACCTACATGATGACGCCCTACCTAAATCCTGCAACACCAGCAGAGCGGAGATACAATTCAGCACACAGGGCAACCCGAAATGTGGTTGAGCGCACCTTTGGCCTGCTGAAGAGTCGCTTCTGGTGCATCCACAAAAGTGGAGGGGCACTACAGTACAGCCCGGACACGACCTGTAGAATAGTGGCCACATGTGCGATCTTGCACAATATAGCTACCACTAGGGGCATACCTGTGGAAATATCAGAGCCAGACTCAGATGAGGAGGATGATCCCATACCACCCCTACAGCCAGCAGACAGGACTAGTGCAGCAGAGGGCAGGCAAAGGCATGCTGACATCACGCACAACCATTTCAGATGTAAGTAATGACAACACCACCTCACTGACATGTATTCCGGTAGTTAGCACCTTCATTACCTTGACTTCAGGTAACATATGTGTCACTAGGACAAAGCAATGCACAATAGGCAGACATGAGCCATTCACTGTTATCATCATAGTTTTACTGTATTGCTACATGTGAAGGTAGTCCCCTGTAGCCCTCAATGTCACTTCTTACGACCACGCATTCCACTTGAGTGTGCAGTGGCCTCGCCAGCATCTCTTGTATCAGGCTCACAGGCAGTACTGTGCCTGGCACTGGGACGCCTAGGATCCATCACGGGGACTGCAAGACTGTTGAGGCTAGATGACTCCTCAGTATCCCCAACACCCAGTTCGCTGGGTGTAGCACTGCGTGCTGCCTGCATAGCATCAAGAACGCTGGTTATTTGCACCAATCCCTCTGCAACGTCCCGACTGCTATGTGCGGCCACAGCACGCCGTGATATTAGGGCAGTTGATGTAACGAGCCGATTTACGGATCTGCAAAAGCCATTGAACATTCCCATGAATTGCCGTTGGCGCCTGCGATGGCTCACACGCTTATGCCTGATCTCAGTACAGAGTTCCTTAATGGCATTTGTCAGATCCTTCATGTTATCTGCAACTGCCTGTGCATTGCCCTCATGTTTTTGCATTGCAGGCGCTGCACTTTGAGCATGGATGCTTCCAGGCCACCGAAGATTGATGGGCCCTCACCTTCATCTGTGTGCTGTGTGCCTGCATTGTGAGGCCTCCTGCGGGGAGTTGAGTGATGCTGGTGCAGGGACTGCTGCCTTCCTTTGGATCTAGCTTCTGGGGGTGGTGTGTGGCCTTCATCCAGCATTTCATTAGAGTCAAGGTTCAACTCGTGGAGAGGTTGCCCTGCGTCTGATTGGTGCTATGCACAATGACTCACTGGTGTTTGAGTCGGACAGTGGCTGTGTTTCTGCATCCCCCACATTGGCACATCCTGCTGCTGCTGGGCCTGAGCCATCTGCAACGACAATGTGCAGTATGTCATTTATGATTGTATCACCAAATGTTGCACAATGGTAATAAATGTACACCTACATTGTATCACTGTGAATTGTGTGTGTTGTTCTTCTGTGTGTCTGTATATTTAATTGCTATCTATGTGCTATTTTCAGCTCAGGGTTGTGGACTACCACTCCCATAAGGCATTGTTGTGACGCATGTAAGATGTGGAATGGACTACTTATCACAATGCTTTGCACTTATT
This sequence comes from Pleurodeles waltl, assembly GCF_031143425.1. Taxonomy (NCBI): domain Eukaryota; kingdom Metazoa; phylum Chordata; class Amphibia; order Caudata; family Salamandridae; genus Pleurodeles; species Pleurodeles waltl. The sequence continues at coordinate 498,648,958 of NC_090440.1, forward strand.
GCTATTTCCTAAGGTGCATTTGTACATTCACATATGAGGAGACACATCATTATTTGACTTACCTTTGCTGGTGCTGGGTGTACAGGAAGTGTCAATGTCAGTGACCCCACTGACAGCTTCTGGAAGCAGTGTGGACTCCACCAGGTCTTCCATGGGGGTGGAGGGTGTCTGGGTGGATGGTCCGCCTCCTGTGCTCCTTGCTTCCTTTAGCCTGCTGGCCACCCTCTCCTTGGCACGGGAATGGAGGTCGTACCACCTCTTGCGTATGTCTTCCACTGAACACTGCGCAACTCCCACTGTGCAGATTTTGGTCTGGATGTCAGCTCAAAGTTTCAGCTTCTCACTCTCTGGTACCTGGAGTGAGCTCGTCCCAAAGAGCCGGTCATGGCTCCTGACCACCTCCTCAGTGAGCACCTCCAATTCTTGCTCACTGAATTTCAGCTTCCTCTTCCTCTCTCCCTTCTCCTTCCCATTGCCAGCATTAGCCATGTTGGTGTTAGGTCCTGGCTTGCTCCCACAATAGCCTCCCTGGGGCTGGTCTGTGACTCTCTGACTGCTCCTGTGGGTGTGGTACCTGGAAACAGCATGGGCTGACTCACCTCCTGCTTGTGATGTCATCAGGCTGTTTTCGCAATTTGCGATTTTCAAATACCGAATTGCAATTTTGTATGCGATTCGGTATTTGGACCTCGCAAATTGCATTAGCGATTTTTAAGAAATCGCTATTTCCGATTCGCAAATTTGGTACATCACATTTTGCGTGCCGGAAATAGCGATTTCTTAAAATTCGCTATTTGAGACTCGCAAAGCAAAATCTTGATACATCTGGCACTAAGTGCTTTCACCTGCTTTCTGCCTCATTTTCACAGTTTTGTCCCTCCGTTACCTCTATTTCTGAGTGCTTTCTTCTTCTTTCTGCCTCATTTTCACTACTTTCTTCCTCCTTTCCATCCATTTTACTGAGTGCTGCCGCCTCCAAGCACCTGTCCCTTCTCCCAGGACCTTCTTAATGGAGTCTCAGCAGATGTGTGCAGTGGGTGCGCCGTTGGTATGCCAGAGGCAAGCCTGTCTGCATCCGTCTGCACTTGGACCACGCCATGGGACCTCTGGCTCGTCCACCCCATGAAGAGATACACCCCCACTGACTTCCAATCCCTGGACCCCGCACACACCAAGAACCACTGCTACTGCTCGTCCCAGCATATCACCATAGGACTGTTCTTCTGGCGACACTGCCACTTCACCTTCAGCAACAAAGTACCAATGCACCTGACACATCAATCAAGACCACCATGACACACCTCAAGTGCATCCTACTCAATGCACATTCACTAGTTAAACACTCCACTGAGGTCTGGAACACAATCTCCTCCCTCACCGTTGATGTCATCTTCCTCACAGAAATTTGGCTCAACCCTGCTTCCACCGAAGACACCACCACCGCCATCCCCGAAGGTTAGAAGACAACATACCAGGACCAAACCAACAAGCACGAAGGCCGAATCACTATCATCTACAGAGATACCATCCATTGCATGAACCAACACCAGTAATGGAGCACTTCAGCTTCTAACTCCATGCAGATGGAAAAAGCACCACCAGGGGCACCTTGCCTGTAGACTACCAGGCCATGCCCCAGCTTCTGCAATGACATACTAAAATTCATCACCATACAAGCAATCAACTCCAAGCACTACATATCTCTAAGGAACCTCAACTTCCACCTCAACAACCCCAGCCACCCCAACTCCACTAACCTCCTGAAAAGCAGCTAGTCACCAACCCTACTCACATCACCGGACACATGCTGAACCCCATCTTCACCTTCACCTCCAGCGATAGAGTCAGGTACATCCATTCCACACCACTCATCTGGTCCACCCACCACAGTGTACACTTCACCATCTCTGGACACACATACCCCAGCACCATGCCACCCAGATGCACAAGAAGAAACTGGAAAAAGATATCAGGAAACCAGTAAACAAAACTCTCTGCTCCCACCTCCCAGACTCCACACATGATACTAAAGGAGCTTCTCCCATTGTATCACGGTGTGCACCGACACCATCACCCCCACCAAGACAGCCCAGGTCAAAGAGCAAAGCAAAATAGCAAGCTGGTTCACCAAGGAACTGCACTCCTCCAAATGCAACTGCTGACAACTTAAAATAAAGTGGAGCATCAGCAAAAAAACTGAGAACTGCTGCACCTTCAGGACCACCCTCAACTAGCACCACCGCTTCCTGAAAGAAATCAAAAAGGTACTAACAGAATGGATTAAAGCCACCACACACCACATCAAAGAACGCTTCACCATCGTGAAGGAGTTCACCAATCCCGCAGCCACCAAGAACGACATCACTGTCTCCCAGGAACTGTACAACTACCTTGAGGGATTCTTCAACAACAAGATCTCAGCTACCTATGAAAACTTCAAACGTCAAACCATGACAGCATCAACTAGCTCACATACACATGTACAAACCTCGAACACTTTCTCAGCCACTGGGAACTCCTCACCATGCAAGACTCTATCCCCATCATGAACTCTGTACACTCAGGGGCACTCATGGGCCCCTGCTCCCGCCACTTCTTCAACCTTGGAAGCAGGACCATCAGCGAATACCACCATCACTGTGACCTCCTCCCCTGAGGTCCGGAAACATCCACCGACTCCGCTGAATTGAAGAACTACCGGCCCATCTTTGGGCTCCCCTGTACAGCTAATGTCCTTCGAGAAACCAATCAGCCAGCAACTCATCCAACACCTAGAAGACCACAACCTCCTGGACCCCTCCCAATCTGGATTTTGAGCTAATCACAGCACAGAGACAGCCCTGATTGCAGCTACAGATGACATCAGAGCCCTCCTGGACTTTGGGGAAACAGCAGCCCTCATCCTACTGGACCTGTCCACTGTGTTTGACACCATCTCCCACCACCTACTGATCAACAGACTCCACCACATCGAGATTCAAGGAAACACCATCAAATGGATCACCTCATGCCTGTTCTGGGCACATTTGCACATCCAAGAGCTTGATTACAGTAAGATGCTGTTGCTTGCAACATTCAGACCTATTTGGGTATCTTAATTGTATCCTTAAATTTCAAGTTTGCAACAACCAATGCTTGTTAAATGTCTCATTTTTTTAAACCAATGCTTGTTGATTATGCACATCGTATCCCACCTGCTAAACGTGTGCCAACTGTAACTGCCAAAACATGTGTTCTTCACAATCTGATCTGTATTGGACATGTGCCACAATCAGGATGATAATTGCTCATTTCCCTTAACAAGCAATCAACTGCCTTTCCACCTGCTCCAATTGTAACTACCTAAACATGTGCTCTTCACAATGTGATCTGTATTGAACATGTGCCACAATCAGGAAGATAATTGCTCATTTCCAGAGCAAGCAATCAACTGCCAAAAGGCACATGTGCACATTTGATTATTTAAGGATGCTGTAAGTCTGAGGCCTTGCTTGTATTCGTACCTATTGCTCTGCTCATCTGTTTCCAGTCAAGTCAAGTTCCTTGTCCTCCAGCCTGCCTCCAGTCGAGTTCCAGTGCAAGTCAAGCTCCTTGTTCTTAAACCTACCTCCAGTCCAGTTCCAGTGTTCCTCGTTCTCCGACCAACTTCCAGTCAAGTTCCAGCACTTCTCATCCTCCGGACAGCCTCCAGTTGAGTTCCTGCAATCCTCGCCCTCCGGTCAGCTTCCTGTGGAGTCCCTGGTCTCCTCTTCCATCTTCTGCAAACAATCCTGTATTTCCTGTAAAAGAGAGAAAATAAGAAAGATGAAACAACCCAGTTTGGGTTCTTCTGAATTTTCAAGCAAGTAATTTCATTTCAATATAAAGAAAGATTAAATGAAACAAAACAGAGCTCGGTCTTTTAAATAATTTATGACAATAAGAACTAGTGTAATATATCATTTGGGTGGGAATCCAAGATACTGTTACACAGACATTAAGGAAAGAGATACTTCCTGTAACAAGAGGTCCACTGAGAATTAGGAGAGTGGAAATAGAGCAAGTTCATCAAAACTATTATTGGCAAGAGATTACGTCAGAACACAAAGAAGTCCTTTAGTCAAGTTGATTGTTTTTGAGTTTAGGCATTGCTCTAGAGACTCTGAAAGTATTGTAAAAAGAGGAAGAGACTTGTTCATCCTTATAGAAACATACACACAACATGCCAACAATAACTAACATTATTCAATGTACAAAAGTTTATGCAAGTTCAATGTATTAATGAAGTAATTATTTTGCAGCCCAGAATCCTAATAAAACAAGAACCTAGTAATCAGAAGTCCTGATGCCCAACACAACACGCATTCCAGGGTCCAGCAGTCCAATTCTGTAATTCAGGAAGCAGAAGCTGGTATTTTCTCTTTTTCTTTTCCCAAAACTCCCTTCCCCTGGAGGACTTGTGAGAGGCCAATGTACTCTTCATCACGCTCACGTTTGTCCTCACTGAGATTGGGGAATTGTCACTGCCCTATTGGAACGCCTGAAATTCAGGTGAATGGCTAGCACAGAACAATACCTTGCCAGCAAAATCCAAAGGATCAGTCTCCCACCAGTCACCTCAGAGCCCAAGAAGATCATCTGTGGTGTCCCCCAAAGACTGTCCCTCATCCCGACCCTCTCCAACATCTACATGGCACCCTTGACTGTTAGATCACTGTCACTGTCCAAAGATCCCTCCACCACAAAGTCTAACATCTACAGATACATGATGAACATAGAGGATGAAGGGCAGCTATCTCAAACTCAGCACCAAAAAAACAGAAGTCCTTGTCTTTGGGACAGCACCTCACTATGGAGTGACACATTGTGGCCTGCAGAGCTCAATACACCCCTTGCCCCATCAGACCATGCCTGCAATATCGGCATCATCCTGGATAGCAAGCTATCCATGAAGAAACAAGTCAATGCATTGTCATCCACCTGCTTCCACATCCTTTGTGTGCTCCATAAAATCTTCAGATGGCTTCTGGTAGGCTCCAGAAGGACCGTCACACAGGCCCTCATCACCAGCAGACTAGACTATGGAAACTGCTCTAAATGGAAATTACATCTCCTGAAGAGACTCTAGACAATACTGAAGTCAGCAGGAAGACTCCTATACAACCTCCCCAGAAGGGACCACATCACACCCCATCTAAAAAAACTACACTGGCTCCTGATTCAGAAGACATGCCACAAGGCCCTGCACAGTGAAGGACCAGCATACATCAACAAACACCTGACCTTTCACCAATTGACCAGACACCTACCACCAGCTACCCTTTCCCCATGTAGAGCCAACAGCAGAGGCTTCTCCTTGTCACACCTGACCTTCCCCTGCACCTCAGGACCGCACCATCACTCCAGCGATTCAGAAGAGAGCTAAAGACCTGATGTTCAAATAATCAGTGTTCTATGCAGCCGTATAGAGCTCTAGCGCCTCAAGACCATCCTGGGTGATTTGCCGTGCTCTATAAATGTTTGATTGATTGATTGATTGAGCAAGGGTAGCCAATGAAGCTACATCAGGATGGAGGTGATACATTCATATTTCTTCAGGCCCAGCATAAGATGTACTGTGGCAGGTAGGATGTCTTTAGGGGTGCCGGTGTGGAGTCTGGGATACCATTGAGTACAACATTACCATAAACCAGTTGCAAAAGTATGAGGGCTTCAATAGCAGTACTGATGTAGCTTTCTGGAAGAAACATTTTCACTTTCTTCAGAAGAGAGAACTTGTACCAAGCCATCTTTGTTTTTTTGGCATTGTGTTCCTTAAAGGAGAGGTTAGTGGCTGTGGTGCATCCAAGTCACTTGGCATTCACTGAAAGTTGCAGTTAGAAGCTTCATGTCAGTGAGCCATGTTTGTACTGTTTCTTGTCCCTTGTTCTTGGAAGATTAAAGAATTCTTTCTTAGTTTGGGTTGAGCATCAGGTAGGCGGTGAACAACCAGGTCTGGGTGATATGCAGGTAGTATTTGAGGTGCAAGTTTGAAGCAGAGGAAACGTTCATGTAGAGTTCTGTGTCATCAGCATATTGATAATTCTTGATGTTATTATCTATGAGAACATCACCAAGTGGCTGGCAGGGGACAGTATGGAATCAAGCGGGAGGGGCCTGGGCTCCACAGGTGATAAGGCTCATTTGGGACTTAGAAATAGCCACAGAAGAAGTCATTTGGAAAGATAAGAGGATAACCAGTAAAGAAAACTGGTAGTGCACATCATTTGAGACTCCACAGTCTGTATGAGAGTGTGATGGGCAATTGTGACAAAGGCAGCTGAGACGTTCAACAACTTTAGGATGCAGGGGTCATGTTAATTTGCGGTCAAGATGGCATCATCTATGATGTGCAAGTTGGCATTCTCCATGCTGCAACGTGATCTGAAGACAGTCTGGTAGTCATGCAGGTGATGGTTAGCAGGAGTTGTATTGTATTTTAGTACATTGATATAGCTCATATGTGGAGAGCTAATAAATGGTCTCTGTTTTTACCTTAGAAGTTTTGTATAACATGTAGGGTCATCATACTACTTATGAATCTTGTTAGGACATTGAGCAGTCACAAAAGTGCAAAAACAGAAAAACAGAAACACAACTACTGCCTAAAGGATAGGAGTGCCTATTAGCAGTGTTAGCAGGGCATGGAACTAAAGTCAAAAAAAGGGGTACGCTCTTTTACACTCCTGATTTACAGTGCAAAGACTTATGAGCCACAGTTACCAAAGGATTTTGTGTTACAAAACTCCTAATTTACAAATGAAGTCAATTTTTTAATTTATAAGAAAATAAACTTATATTCATGAATCTATATACTCACATCTAAATTACAGCAATATTGTGCAGTTTACATCATAGCGAAGCTGCTCACATGAACAATTTGGGAGAATTACAAAGTTTGCATGTAGTGAGCCCCCACAATCTTGCCAGTTTATGATTATTCACTCTCTTTTGACGGTCGTATTCCCATCCTCGAAGCAGCTGGAGATTTCATCCTTTCATAGGGAGTAACAAGTGCTTACTAAGGGTGGGAAGGAGGATGAAATACACCAAAATGTATGAGGGTGTAGGGGTTATGCTAAGGGCAAAACATTAACTCTATGTAAGAACCAATTCACAATTCCTAAATCTTGCATAATTCCAAAAAGATGTGCATTTACCTCACACATAGGCACATGCATGTGTTAATATTTTTCCGACCCTTTTTAAAATCAGGCACACTGAAATAGTCCAAAAAACTTCAGGTTATTGTAAACTGCAAAGGTGTCTTTCTATTTCAGCGTCTAAATTCTGTATTGTAAAATTCCCACTTGAAGTAATGCAATGGCTGGACCTCGTGCAGACTAAGGGGGTTATTCTAACTTTGGAGGAGTGTTAATCCGTCCCAAAAGTGACGGTAAAGTGACGGATATACCACCAGCCGTATTATGAGTTCCATAGGATATAATGGACTCGTAATACGGCTGGTGGTAAATCCGTCACTTTTCCGTCACTTTTGGGACGGATTAACACCTCCTCCAAAGTTAGAATAACCCCCTAAGTACCTATGACATTCTGTATCTTATGCGAGGTTACACTATGAACTTAACAACAGTGCAGCTTGTCAATTCTCAGTAATGCCTCTCCTGCTCAGGCTCAGTAATGTACATTGCGTGTCGAAAGGTTTTGTTAGGATCTCCCAGCATAGAGGGCTCAGTGTGCTGAACATTCACCACTGATCACATATGGTGATCTTAAGGCCACTAGTGAACAGCCCAGCAGACTGGAATCAGTCTTCCACCTTTCAAATGATTTTAAATTAAGAGTTCTAACAAGCACTAGCAAAGGTCTGGCCTATGCAAGTTGGTGCATTGATCCATTTTTGTATTGCAAGCATATGCCACAAAATAAAAACAAAAAAAAGGCTTCCCAAACTTGGTGCCCATATGTTTACAACAAATAATGTAAATTAAATAGATCTGACGTAGTGGTTTCAAAGGAGAGAGGTATACTTATACAGTTGTGTACAGTCGCAGCTGCGGGAGTCACAGGGGTGGGTCAGTGCACGGGGATGGGCGGGGAATGAGGAAATTATTCTAATGAAAAAATAAATTTTAAAATACTTACCTCCGCGCCACCCGTGTCGCTAATGCTCCATCTTCTCCTCAGCAGGCAGACACAGACTCCCAGGCTGCCCTGTGGCCAATCCTGACGCTTCTCAAAGCAGCATTAGGATTGGCTGGGAGCGCACACCCAGGGCACTCCCAGGCAGACTGGGAGTCTGTGCCTGCTCTCTCCAGCCAAGAAACACAGTGCCAGGTTGGAGAGAGCACACTACGTATGTGTGTTTGGCCAGCCCGAGACTGCCGGCCAAACACACATGCGCTCTGAGGGGAGTGCACAATGCACTCCCTTCACTGCTCATTATCCCCAATACTCCACTCTTTTCACAACGAAAGGATAATAAACATAGTTTATCCTTTCGTTGTGAGAGGTTTAAAGCTTCTGCTGCTGGCGTTGGAGTGATGCTCCTCCACCATAGTGGAGTAGCCGCCACTGGTTATGTCAACTCTTTATTTAGTTTTGATGTAGTTTATAGTAAATATGACTAATACTGCGGGTCAGAGACTGTTGCACTACACGTCCCAAATATGCCCAAGGGGAACCAGAGCCCACAGCCATGCTTCCAACATTGCGCTCATAGGTGCGCTTCGACTCCCGCAGCACCGGGACAAGAGACTGCTGCATTCACAAATCCCATATGCCAACAGGGAATGCCCAGGCCTGACGCCAACCCCCCAACATCACGCTCAAAAGCATGCTTCGACACCCTCGCTGCTGGACACGTGCCTGCCACACCCAGGTGAAGCCCATCGGAGCCCAGAGGGGATAGGCTGATCCAAACCACATGGATTGGAACTGAGAGATACAGTGCAGCTCTATTGAGCTCCTTACTTCAGTTTCCATTTGATAATTTTTTTAACTTGGCATTCGTACGTTATCCCTAGAGTCTTTCTTTTTTACTGTTCTGTGGTGATGTGATTTTAACATCGATGGCAAAGTGCAAGTTAGCTCTAAAAAGGCTGGAGGGGTAGGTGCTAAGAAATCTGGTACTCTAAATGGCTATATTTAAATGGTTGTTGATGGAAATTACATGAGTGGAGAAACTTCTCTGAATAGCCCTATCGCAACCTGACCCAGATGCATATTATACTAAATATGAAGGGGTGTATGGAACTCTTCAGGACAAATGGGTTTCTTCTCCTCATGCTCAAAAGGATTCTCCTTGCTGGTGTTATCCACTAAATAAAAAAGAGTAAGAAGTTTACGAACCTCACTAAGAGTACTCCACTGGTATCTTCTTTGCCAAGCGCTCATTCTAATCTCAAAGAGTCCTTGGAAGTAATGTTGAAGCAATTTGATTTCTGATCTGATCGAGATCAATATGTCAGGGTTGTATGAGCACCTGGGGTGCACTGAGGACAAATGAACAACTGTGGATATTAGACTGAACCGTAGTGGGGTTAACAGGGCCTATACTGTGGAGCAGAGGCCGCTTAGCCCTGCTCAGGATCTGAGACCATCGACTGGGGAGAGGGGATGGCCTATTAACTGTGTGCAAAACAAGGGCCTTGTCCCTGGTCCAGCACCATTACACTCCCCTAGTCGGAGGGAAATTGAACCATTGGATGTAGTAGCGAGGTGGTTCAGCCCAACAGAGAGCCCTGCCCATCCTACTAAGTCAGTAGGGCCAACTTCAAGTTGTACATCTAGATGTGACCTTCCCCAGGTAGCATGTCCCTGTGTAGTTACTGGGGCTGATGTCCCAGTGTTGCGCCGTTGAGCAAGTGAGCCCACTCTGGCTCCTATTATTAAATCAATTCATTGATTTAAAGGGAATTCCAGGTTCTAGAGTTGCTTATTTTTTGAAGTCCTCATGGCCAGCAAGATGTGCTGGATAGGCAAGATGCCTAAGGAATTCAAGGGGATTATATTATTGCCTCCTTTAGAAGTCCCCAGGTGGCTACACACATGATCGCGACCTTTAAGTTAAGTAACTTCCATAGCAACAGGATCAAGATCCTGCCCCTTGGAGTCTTCTACAGAAACCTGGAACCCCGTCCCGTTTTTCTCTAACCATCTTTATTTATGTCCCTATTTCTAACCGTTTTGCTCTCTTGGGCTGTCTCTCTGCAAATGATTGACCCAGTCCTGGCTATGTGGCAAACCCTTCTCCAACAGAGGAGCTTACCAGCGGGATGGGCTGTGCGCCAGCTCACTGTAGCTCCCCACTTACCCCGGAAGTTTTTACCACCTTAATGGGTAAAGAGTCGCAGAGACTAGATAAGGAGACAATTTTAACCATGCAGAGGGATTTGGCTCATGATGTAAATATCTTATCCTAGAGTATTGCAGTTCTAGCTAGCAAAATAGATTGCGAAGTATGGCTGCAGTAAATAATCAAGTATGACATCATTCTCTTGCAGGAGACTTGGGCCACCAAGGATGTTAATATGGATAGTTATTATTTATACTTAGTTCCTACAGTCCGCTCTTCTGCGGGAAGAGCCAAGGTGGGCATAACATCCTGGTTCAGAGTCAATTTGGGCTGTAGTGTTACCTCAATTCCTTCTTTTATTTTGAGTTTTTTTTTATCTGAGTGGCCCAATGGTATGAACATTGATTTAATTAACCTTGATTTAGATCATATTGTGAACCTTAATCAGCTGTCAGATTTTATTTTGTGTCTTGAGACTCTGTTTCCCTTTTTGCATAAAGGATTTTACATTAGACTAGGTGGTGATTTAAATGTTAAACTAGGGACAACCCTGTTGGAAAATGTGCAAACTATGTTTGATGGTCTTGATATCGGGAGTGACATGACACACAGGGACAGGGGAGGTCAGGCCCTCTTGCAACTCATTAAAAAGTTTAATACCCATAATGTCATTAAAATTTATGATCCATCCTAGATGACCAAAATTCTCTTTGAGCGAGGGGAGAGTGTGCTTCAGTAATAGATTATATTTTGGTAAGCCAGGATTTATGAGACTCGGTGTCCCGAGACACATTTGAAGAAAGCCTACATAGTTACCACAACCCCTTCAGTCTAGACTTATGAAGCGAGGGGGTAGGGGGTAAAATCTTGACTGCCCAGTCCCTTGAAGCCAAAACCCAGGGCTTGTGGTAGGCCTGGAGACATGTGGGTATGAACACTTTGCCTGTGTCAACTTGCTTGAGAGTCCAGGTGACGTGTCCAACCACTGGAACTAGTAATTAGTAGTTTACTGATCAAATCTAGCTCACCAGGGACAGGTGGGCACAAGTGGTGTGATCAGTCCTGTAGAAAGGCCTCATAGTGACTCCATGAGGTTGTAAAGGGATATAATGAGAGTGCACCAACGCAGTGTGGAAAACAGACTCACCCAAAGGTTAAGGCAGAAAAAGCTGCAGAATTAATCCTAGGGTGAGCTTGTTTTGGTCTGTAGATCAAAAGATTCTAGAGCATTTGGGCAGCTATAACAAACATAAAGTCTGTGGGGGCAAAGTATAACACCGTAATCACCACCATCAGCCAAGAGGCATGGGTTCAAAGCAGTGTATGAGCCATTGAGTTTCATCCCAATTGGGGAGGAGGAGGTACCGTTTCCCTTGGTGCTGGAGGTTGACGTTTCACTTGGTGCTGGAGTTTACTGTAGAGGAAGTGAGTGAGGCAATTAACAAAATCCCGTTCAACAAGGCTCTTGCCTGGTTGGGGATCCATGGATATGTACAAATATGCCACAGATATATGGGCCCCTCTGCTGTGCAACAGGTTTAATGCCCTCTGTAAATCAGGTCTTCCTCCATCATGGCATTCTGTGGTAATCGCTTTAATATTTCAAAAGAAAAATCCTCAATTTCCAGAATGCTACAGTCCATATCATTATTGGACTCAGCTGTAAAGCTGGTGGGCTAGGCGGTGCTGGCACACCCCTTAGATTGGGCCTGGAAGGCTGACATTCTGTTGAAGACATAATATGGATTCCGTGAGGGGCTTGGTATGATGGAACAATGATTGATTTACTTGCATTTGCTGATTAGCAAACATAGCGTTGTGAAGCAGGGAACCATCTGCTTGGCCTTCATGGGCTTAGCCTGAGTCTTTCGCAGTGTGGTGAAGTCCAAACTCTGGGAGCGACTGATCAATTTTGGAGTTGATTGTGACCTGGTTCAATTCTGAGAGCCCTTCATTATGACCTGTCTGTGCCAGTGAGATTTGGCCCTTCGGGAGAGAGAACAGACTGGTTTAAGATTGGGTGTGGGGTACACCAGGGGTGCATCCTCTGTTGTTCCTGCTGTATATTAACAGTTTAGTTCCTGCCCTGGCTGGCATATCTGCGGACACTCCTTCCACTGTTTGTAAAAAGGTACTGTCCTATTATATGCGGATGATTCGGTCCTTCTCTCAAGAACCCCAAATGGTTTAAACATTCTGTTTCAAGAATTTGTCACACTCTCTTGGTTTCGTTAAACATTGTTCTAAAACATTTATAACAACATGTAATCTTAAGTAAACCAAGATGAAGGGTGTTATTTTACAAGGACACCTATTGGCTTTGACCCAGAATGTTTCTTACCTGGATGTTGTTTTTGACGCAAAGGTGAATTGGGGCCTGTGTATAGCAAAAATCTGCAAGAAATGTAAGAGCTCAATCAAATAAGTTTTCAACCTGTCTAGACGGATTGAGAAAAAACAGTGCCCCCCTTACTGGAGATATTCAGGCATACGTGTATCCCCATACTAATGAATGGTTCAGTCATTTGGGGATATATCGCAGGTCACCCAGAATACAGTGTTGAGGAGATTATTGATGAAAAAATATGATCTCAAAGAGGCCAATGAATGTACCAAAATCTCTGTCAGGGAGTACATTGCCTTACAGAATTATTTTGGGCTGGACATGTAAATGAAATGGATTGATCTCCTTTGGAAGAAAATTCTACGTATGCGCTTTTGTACGGGTTTTTCCCTTTTCTGTAAATTTTATTCTAATCTTAGCAAACAGCGTTTAGTACCGATCAAAAGGAAACAAGGCATCTGTAGTTCGATGGTGGCCCTGGAATACTTACAATTGTTGGACTCCCCATCATTTTGTGTCAATATTTGCTCTTTTTTTACAAGCACTGTCACTAGGAGGAATTCAAAGCTTTTTTGATTAATTTGGGGCATTGAGAACAGGGGGGGGCTGTCAGAATTAGGAAAAAATTATTCTGGGCTATGTAAATTTTATATGACCAATTATGATGTATTGTCCATACTGATATGTCGTAATTATGGTAATCATATTACTTGGCACCTGCACTTTACTTAATTGTCAGATAAAGGGGTGAGGGCGATAGCTCACCGTTTTAATTTTTGATGATGGATGGCTGTTTTTGATGTTTTTATTCTGTGAACTTTGCTGATGTTTTTAATGTGATGATCTGTTGTATATGTACTTTTATGGTTACCCTTGTAATCAAAATAAAGATTTAACGAAAGAATGACATACTGGAGAACAGAAAATGTACTATTAGTTATGAAAGACTGTAGTCAGAAGTCCTACTTTAAACACATAATAAATGATGAAGAGGGTATAGAACGTAAAGAAAAAACATTGGCAAAATAAAGTATTGCCTTATCAACCCATACCTTAAAATATGCTTCTCTTTATGTGGATGTGCACATGTGCAAGAGCGAAGTGCTTTTACTTATATTGCTATAAGGACAGTGGCTGGAGTGGGATCATACATTGAATATTCAGTTTGTAATGTGGGCGGACACAGAACATCTATGTATATGTATATATATAAAAGTATTCACTGAAAAAAACAAAGGCTCCAGGGATGTAATAGTTAGGAAATAGAATAAGTAAAAACATAAAAAATCACTTACAAATCCAAAGATTACAGGGATGTTATAGTTAGGTTCATATTTTGCACACACAAAACCATAGAAATTCAGCAGTTATAGTTTACGTATTTCAAGAACCAATAATTTGTGTCCTAGGGTAACTGTAGCTTGCACCCCTGTCATGCACAGTTTTCAAAAAAATGTCACTGCAAATGTTGCAGTGAGATTATCAGTGATGTGACAGAAGATGTATTGAGTGATGTAATATGTGAGGTAATTTGGCAGCCAGCACCCTTTGGAGGGTGGTATACAGACCCTCCCGAGCCCAATTTCTGCCACATTTTGTTACGGGAGAGTGTATGTGGTTCCTGGGCCATATTTGGCCAGAGGGAGCCCCATTCCCTGGGTCCACCCTTAATTTATGAGGGAGCAGGCATGCATGTGGCCCTGGGGACCTCATCCCCAGGGCCCACAGTCTAATTTATGGGGAGAGGGCATGCAGCCCCCCTCCTCAGACTGATTTTGGCCCCAAGGGACCCATCTCCTGGCACCCAGCCATATTATGAAGGGCTCTTTCTCCAGGCCAATATATCCCAGGGACCCCACCCCTTGGGGCCTACTCAATTAATAATGGGGAGTGGGCCACTTGCCCCCCTCCCCAATCCGATTTGGCCACAGTGACCCTATCTCCCGGGACCCAGCTAATTAGGCAAAAGGTAAGCGGTTCATGTGTCTCCCCCTTTTGGTCCGATTTGAGCTCCGGGGACCTGTCCAATAAATAATGGGTGCCCTGAGCCCACCCAGGATGCATCTTTGTTGGGGTATTGGGGGAAGTTTCAGTGCCTCTGCAGCCCCAGCCGGGTCTGTTCCTCCAGTGGGAGATAGCATTCCTCCTGCAGGGAGCAGCTAAAAAAGCTGCTTTGTGCAGACAGGAGCAATTTTTTCCATCCTGCTTCAGTGTTGGCAGGGAAACAGATAAAAAGCTCGATCCCAGCTAGCAGGAGCATTTTTCATGCTCCCACCCACTGGGAGCAGACTAAGCCCTCATTGCAACTTCAACGGTCCTTTCACAAGACCGCCAAAGCCGCTGCAGGCAAAAGTCCCCCAGTAATGGAGGTTCTTTTGTCTGTTCTATTAGCAGTTTTCCGCTGGCCCAGCGGAAAACTCACCACAACATTGACGCTGGCTTGTAGTCGAGCCGGCGGCAATGTTGTGGTGCATCAGGAGTGACAGCACCCGTCCCGCATTTCACTGCCCGTAATTCGGGCACTGAAATGTGTGACGGGGCTGTCCATGGGGCCCCTTCACTGCTCATGCTAAGTGCATGGGCAGTGCATGGGCCCCCTGGGGCCCCCGGCACCCCTTTCTGCCTGCCTTTGCATGGCGGTGAGACCGCCATGCAAAGGTTGGTGGGAAGGGGACTTGTGATACCTAGGGCAGCGCTGCCCTGCGGATTGCAACCACCTACACCGCCAGACTGTCGACAGGCAGCAACCTGGCAGTGCCGGCGTGGCACATCTGCCATGGTCATAAAAGGGCAGTCGGACTGCCCTGTCTGAGCATGTCCGACCGCCACCCTCGTAATGAGGGCCTTAGTGTTTGCTCTCACTTGAGGGAGCTTTGAAATTGCTCCCACCAAGTGAGAGCAAACACAGGTTTCCCTGCCAGTACTTGGCAGGGAAACCGCTATGTCCCAGGGATATCCCAGGGATGGGCACCTCGAGACATAGCTGGAGCCATCCCTGGGGGATGGGTGTCCCCAGGGCATTTAATGGCTGTATAAGAGGTGGCCCCATCTCCTTTGCTTTTATGGCTGGGCCCCAGGGGATGGGGTCCCGGGCCAAAATTGGCCTGGGGAGGGGGACGGACAGCCTCTACCCTAAAGAAACATTCCCGAGCCTCAGGGGATGGGGTCCCCAGAGCTGGAATCGGCTATGTGCCCCCTCTCACTTTATATTAAGCTTAGGCCCTGGGGCATGGGGTCCTCTGGCTGTATTTAGCCCAGGGAAGGGGGCCATGTGGCCCCCTTCCTTTCTGAATATCAACTGGGCCCTGGGAGATGGGCTCTCTGGGGCTGAAATCAGCCTGGAGGGGCGTCACAAGTTACTCCCTTTCCCAATAATATATATTAATCCACCCCCGGGACCTTGCCCACCCTTGGGACATAAAATATCAAGCACAGAACACTGCACTAATTTTATTTTTTCAAATTTGCCTGCAGATCTCCAGATCACCATGGAGTCACAGGAAAGTTTAAAAAAAAAAAACGTTTTTACCCCCAGACTACCCGAGGGACCCCACCACCTGACCTAAGGGGTCAGGTTTTCCTAACTTGGCCCCTTGTTGTTTTAAATCTTTTTTTTGGGACTTAGTTGAGTCCAATTTCCAAAATGGCTGCCACTATTTCCTGGTTGAAGTGGTGATTGCAATTAGATCCCACCATGAGATCTGTCAGATCCACAGAGGATTTGTATCCCTAGATATGCATAAATTGTTTTTACTAACTCCAAAACTATTAAACAGATTTACCCCAAATCACAGAAAGAGATCTTTCTGGACCAAAGTCTAGCTTTCTGCCAAACTTGGTGTAATTTCCTTCAACGGTTCAGGCTGTAGTCTTGTCTAAAATCCCCATGGGGAATTGCTTTGGGAAAATACATTTTGGCCTCCCTTTTTCTAGTCAGCAGCAAAAAACAAAACATGCTTTCCCTATGAAAACTAGGCCCTAACTATAACTACCTACTGTCGACCACCAGTAGGTAATGTACATTGTTTAATTATGTTTTATTTATTACAAGAGGCTAGCAAGTAAGTTAAAGCTAATTATAAATAGCACACCTTGTTAAACATGATAGGGTTGTACTACCCTCCAGATATTCTGAATCTCTTAAGTTTCTTTTGTTTTGCACTTTTAGTGCACTAAGGTTTTCACTTGACTTTCACTATTACACTATTCAAACACATGCATTAGTATTTCTCCATGATAATTAATGCTGCTATCCCCTGCTTGATGTTGGCATCTAACATACAACACAAAGATGATCAAACACTATCTGAGTACACATGTCCAACATACAACACACAGATGATCAAACACTATCTGAATACACATGCCCAATGCTTCAGCACATACCTTAGTGGCTCATTTGCTGAATTTCCCTGTAGTATGTTACTACTTCAGCAATGATACTGCAATATTCTTTGTCAATATTTGTTTGGGCACTTGATTACATGCGGCTTTAACTATCATCATCAGATGATTGAATCAAATACATTAACATAAGCCTAGATTGAGCTTTGAGTCATTCCACTTCAAATCATTATACTCTTCTGCTTTTTCTCTTGCTGCCATTGGCTTGAGACACCATCAATCACCTCCTTCTGTTTCCTTCTGCTGCCTATGAAGTCCCTGTATTCCAGTACATGAGGTACTATTTTGTCTTCTGTCTCTCTCTTCTTAGAGCTGCTCTCCCATTCCCCCAAGGCATCCACTCTCTATTCTTTCTTCTCCAATCTACTCACTCATCTAGTGTTTTCTTGTCCTTCCTCCTCTCACCCTTTGCTCCACTCCCTTTCAGAAAAAAATATGACGGCCAGCAGCTGCACATTGTTACTGGGCCACTAGCTTCTTTTTATTTTTGCATGGCATCCTAACAATACTTTAAAATAATGTGCCAGAAATGGGCATCAGCCATTTTGGAACCCTACTTTAAGAGTGAAGTACAATAAGAAAATTCCAAAGATGATCACCAATGCAACAGTACAAATGCACTTGCACAAGTGGCCGTCTTGGTATACTTTTTTATTGTATCTAAGAAAAACCATTCCATTGTGGCTCCCGACAACATTCATGGACAGCAATCTTAGATTGGTCGGAAGATCAGCAAGTTGATGTATTAGTGTTCCACCCATATGATCTGAAGGACTGCCTGTGATATTCTTAATTAAATTATACCAATTATTGCGGTGTAGTACAATCAGTGCTTGTGAAGTAGTGATTCATTTGCAAAAAAAGGTAATTTACTCATTATGGAATATGATTTTATAGCAGCAATTTTCATAGATTTCCAAACCAGGTGATTTCGTTGCAGTCTACACTTATCAGTAAATTTTGTGAAGGACAGTGGTAGCAGAGCAGCTTGAAATTAGGCCAGGGTGAACATTTTATTATGCTAGTGAACTTTGCAAAATGTGGGGAATTTAACATCAAGCTTGTTACGCAAAATTCCCAAATTATGCCATTACTCCACATTGCATAATTACACAACATTTCCAGAAAGAAATTATGGCAAGTGCATGCAAACAACAGAATGCGAGGAGCCATTGTTCTCTGTGCTTTTGTTAACACTGCATTTTGCACTAAAATATAGCACAAATAAGGAGTTTGTATTTCCTATAATTAAATATAATTTTGCCAAAATTTCTCATAATTAGGTGAAAGCAAATTGAGAATTTCGCACACACTTTCTTGTTCACACAATGCATCTAAGAGAGAAATACAATTATCATTGTATTCTCATTGTTCATTCCATCGCAATGATTTTTAGTGTAGATTTATTCTTCTCATGATTGTTATTCTATTGGTAAATCTATAGAGCTCTGTCTGCCACTGGTATGTTATTGGTTTCCAATCCTAGTCCAGAGTTAGAATTGTCTAAGAATCAACCACAAACTGCACTTTGCCACATGTCCAAAGCGCATTGACTGGCTACTAGAATTAGCTGAGATATTGAATTGCTGCCTTTGTGCATGTTTGATCTTTGTAGATGAGTGGGCGGTGTTCTGAATAATATGTTCATCAAATGTGTGTTTGTTTGTCTGTCGGTGATACCATTTCTAATATCATTTTGGTAACTGTAATATGAGTGACTCCACAATGGTTAGGGGTAATGATTTGTCCATACAGTAAAGTAAAGAAATTAGTTTGTGGTGATTTGTTAAATGTGCTTTGCTCTTTTTGCGTGACATTGCCTAATACTTAGTACACTAAGCATCCAGGTGACAAGCCAATGGTATATTGTTAATCTCTTTTGCATAGGATGCATGAAAAATATTCTGAATAATGCATGTTTCCACATTTTTATTGGGAGATTACCATATAATGACTTATTTCTGTTTGGCATAAATTAGTGTCTGATGCTGTTATGAGCAATGTGAGGCTACCAATAGGTTATGTTTATGCTGTGTTTGATGTGAGATTTCTGGTCAATAGTACTCTTTTAGATGTTTCTGTGTGATGTTTTATTGTAGCTGGTGTTGTTGGGAAAAACGTGTTAGCCAACTTTAGTGCATATTGATTCTGTGTGGCGTCTCATGTTATTTCCAAAGTGTTTTCCATTTGCACTAACTTGAATTAGCAGATGAAGTTAGCTTTCAACTAATAGAGTATATGAGGGACATCCCCTGGAAGTCTCTATTTGAATTTCTAAAATGTGATATGTTATATATTACTGTGACAATGAATTCTCCCTAAACAGAAGAAATTCTGTAAATGGCCAAAGACGTGGTCACAGACCCAATCAAATGCCCCCTCTACATTCACTGTTATAAGCAATGCATAGAAAACAGCCTCCCTATCTATGGCAGTAGTCAGACTCTGCATTTGAGTAAGTACAATGCTCTCACAATCAAAATAGCTTTGACCTTCTCTAACCATTAGTGGAATAAGAGGGCCTATTCTATAGCTATTATATATCAGTAGATGTTTGAGGTAGAGTATACAATATATAAAGGTGTCTATGACACATAGCACAGTTATTTTTAAAGTTATTGCTATTTTTATTTTTAACTATGCCCCACATTACCATCTTAATAGTATGGAAAATATACTTTTTGGAATATATTTGAACTGACTCCAGTGCAAGTATTGCTGCAGATATACAGTTGTAAGAAATCAACTTTTGCACTAAGATCCAACATTAGCCATAATGTGTAAAGCTTTTTCCACTATTCTGCACAGGAGAACTGTTCAGGGTCCACTCATAAATGTATCCTTAGTATATTTGTTGTTTAAACATTTATCTTAGGCTCTTCTACTGTGATATTGATATAGAAGAGCAAATTTGACCACTTCAGCGTATAGACTTTCTCCAGTCTTTGTTGGATTGCCGAATAGCAAATGTCCCCTCTACCCCAAAGCCAGGTTCATAAGTAAATCGTAACCACTGTATGAATTTGCCGCAATGTTGTTTGCACTGCAGTTAGAATAGAAAATCTTATTCCAGTCATTGCTCTAAATGTTTTTTAAAATTGAGAGGGAATAGTAAATCTCAACCTCTCATGTGTGCAGTTTCCCTGGTGCTTGTCAGACTATAGTGAGAATTGAAATGTTGACACCCCCCACAGTGATTGCATTTTCCCTAATGCTTGTAGGATTCGAGTTATAACACTAAATGTGAGTCCCTGCAATGTATGCACATTCTTAAATGTTTGTCTGAGTCTTGAGGCTCTGTCTCTCCCTGAGGGTTGAACTAGCCTGGCAATTCTGATTCAACAAGTGATGGTACAATCAACACTTTCCTGAACCCATTGCTAGCCATGCAAAGGATATTTATGATGGAGAGCAGTAAAGCCAGAGAAAGGGGAATGGGACAAGAGAGGCAAAGAGAGACTCTGGGTATATCTGTTCTGCCTCTTCCTTCTGCTGGACAGAATATTCACTGCATAGGTGTTGGTATCTACAACAAGAACTAACTCCTTTAGTATTTTGTCATCTACATTACAGTTCATTATTTCTACTATGAAATGGGATCTTTCTTGTAATAATCTCTCTGTTATTCATTTTTTATGGTTGATGAACACTCCATGACTTTTTAGAGCTCAAAGATAGAATTGTCATTTTCAATAGCTGCATGGACTCATCTGAAATTTAATACACTTTCCTAGATTGATAACTACCTTCAGTGAATGGTAAATCATGTCTGTGATCTGAATGATTCTCAGTGACGGGCACAATACATAGCTCATCAACTGTAACATAACAAATACATAGAAGTTTTGTGCTTTCTCTCCTTACACTATGCATTCATTAACTAGCACTGGCAATGCCTAGATACATTACTGGATTCAAGTAATATAAACAAAGTGTGCACAAGCTATAGTAGAGTTTGTAATCTGAGGACAAATTGGCCCTTTGAGTTGATAATCTTGGAAGGATGACTCCTGTATTAATGTGGAAATCACAGTCTATATTCTTGATCTGAAATGTTATCCAGAATACCTATGTGAAATCAGTCAGTCTAAAATAACACTCACTGAAATCACTATAACCTCCAATCTCCAAACAAACGCCTGGCAAGAAGTCTCAGACTGTAGAAACTACCTGACATATTTGTACAGAAAGGAATACTCTGAAGCACAAGTAACTTGTATCTTATACATCTTTGATAGATACCACCATTCCAAGCACTGCAATTCCAGAGACACTCCCGAAATACAGTATGTCTTTACTCAGGTAGCATGTTTCATGAAGTGCAAGTATCAAAGCCATGTAGCCTCACACCACCTGGAGTCCATACCTCTGGAGGTAAGTGAGTCTGTACCATCCTAGCATTTACATGTGACCTCAGGTCAAGGATCATCACACTAACCTTTAAGAGACAATCCTATGCCTTAGCATTCCCCCTTGATAAATTCTAATCTCATACCTTCTAGGTTAATGTAATAGATATATCATAAGCTTTTACTTGGTCAACAGAAACACTATTTTAAATAATTTTATATCATGTTTGATCGAGCAGCAAACTTGCCCTCTAAAATGTATTATTAAATTATTTTTAAAAATGACTCTTTGCCACAACTCATTATGAATAATGAGCAGCGGACAATGCAGAAAGGTGAATAGTTACATTTTCTTAAAAGAAATTTAAATGCCACCTTTGTTGGGCTAAATCGTTACCTATAGGCAACAGTTGAAGCGATTTAGAATTTCCACTCATACATAAACCCAACAATAACATTTAGGTCTGTGGAGACATAGCACATGCTTTATTCACAAATAGACAAATCCTGGAAATGTGAGTGAGATGTAAAAGTGTGTGGAATTAAGATTTGAAGTGATGAGGTGTGTGAAGTTCACAATCCAAACATTCATGAAGTTGTGAAGGATGTCAACATTTCACAACTTCACAAGTGGGCATAATTTCTCACAAAAAGAATTGGGGCATTTTTTATGGGAGAATTATTCCGGGAAAAAAGTTTGTTTTGTCAGTGTTTTTGCTGGCAACATCAACATTTTGTGGGATTTTAATTATATATTTTAAAAAACTAATTTTCAACTTTATGAGTTTTAAAAGAATCTGCAAATGGTAGAAGCAAAGCTTGAAAGCTTCAAACACACGTCTTTTAGTAACAAGGTTTCCTTACTAAAATGGTTTTCCAAACTTATACAAGGGTTTGCTACAGGTATGAATTGTAGATGATACTTTAAGTACATTTCCCACTATTCTGCCCATCTTCAATCCAAGTATTACCAAAATCCTCTATGTAAGGTGTTGCATTGCTCTTTAAGCTAGATCTGCACTCTAGCAATACAAAATAAACTTGGATATTTCACATGCTAAGAATCTAATGATTCAGTTTAAGTTTAGCCTGTTCTCCAAGTCATCACTCAGAACGTACAATGCATTTCCTTTATTGTACTTTTAGTGTGTATGATCTATTTGATACATATGTGAATATGATTGAGAAGTTTCAGCATGTGTATCATATATGTGTTGCCAGACAAGTGAAGAAGAATCAGTTCTATACATGTTATCTGAAGAATGAGCTATTGTACGAGTGCAGTGCCTTTATGTGGGGTTTGTTACTTTGAAGCATACTTAACACAGTGTTTTTACATCTCAGTGAATGTTACATTGGGAATTGTTACATCAGAAGTCACTACACAGGGACCTATTATATTGCATGATGAGGTGTGTTGCATCGTTTTCACACAAATAGCAATAGCAAGGTAAATAAGTTGCTAATAAATGTAATGTTAATTTTGAAAATATTGCATAAAATATAATATATCAATTAAATGCAAAGTAATTACATAAATTATATTTACAATCAATATGTACATTTTCTCTAATCTAGACACAAAATACTTATTATTAAAGCATATATCATTAAAAATAAATAAAACAAATACATGTATTTTTTGGACATTTATGATATGTATAAATGTATATACATAAATCTATTAATTAAAAAAAAAAACAGATTTTAATTATTTAATACACTTTTTTATATTTGCTATAGGCATGAGGAGCTAAAGGGTATAAATATATGCATTTGTGTTTTTTTTTAATTATGTTCAACAATGAAAATAATGTATTAAATTATTCAATATTGTATCTACTTTTTAAGTACAGGTTTTCATTAATTTCCATGGAAAAAGTATATTTTTTGCAGTCTCTTTTTCCTCACACAAAATGTTTTGAGTCTATTTCTTCAGCCAGTGGAGGTACATGTAAGAGAAGACAGGTGCTCCTGATGTGGTTATTAGTAGCATTTTGAGGTATGTTTATTGCAGAGAATGGTGGGTAGGTGATAGGTGAGAGATTAATTATAAAGTGTTAATTTAGTGATTTTTGGGGGGACTTTTAGGTGTTTTTGGTGTAACAGGTTACCTGACTTTGTGCCTGTTTGTCTCATGAAGGAAGAACAGTATGCTATGACTTGACATACAAATGTGGTTTGAGCAAGGCGAGTGGCACATATTGCCTTGATGTCACCATCACACAAAAAACATGTCTGATACAATCTCCTGGACTTTCATTCTACCAGATGGCAAGTTGACTCTGTACAATATCTGTCTATCCTAAGTGGGTGTCTGTCCCAGAATCAACACATGTTCCCTTTGTACTTTCCATCAGCCAATATCACTGCAAATGTTACAACTTTGAAATGTCTAAATGAAGATGGGATGATGAAGGACCCTGAAACAGAATAAGAAGGAATAATTAATGATTTAATATATTACATTTGACTCAAATGACAACTTTGGAGGATACACATACATAGCACAAGCAAAGTTATTCTATGTCAATAACCACAATAGTCAATGTAGGGAAACTCTGATCCACTAACATCTTTGCCTTGGACTTTCCTGAACGACCATTTCCACCAAATTGATTTAACGTTCCATATGTTGCAAAGGGGAACCTGGCCTAGCATTTCGGGCTGGATTGCTCCCATGGGGAGCAGGGTCAAGGCTGTTTTGCAAATCCCATCCAAAGTTTCAAGATGTTCTGACATTGGAGGTTTCAATATGTAAAGGTAAATTTACACTCAGGTGAAGAATTGGTCAATCACATTTTGACATAGGTCAACTCCTTCTTCTTTAACACTGTCATCGTCATTGGGCATTTCAACATCCTCACCTGGTGGCTCTTCGCGGTCTCCCTCCTCTGCAATTATATGGATATTCTGTTGCAGGGCAATGTTGTGGAGCATGCAGCAGGCAACTGTGATTTGGCACACCTTATCAGGTGAGTAGAGGAAGGCTCCACTTGTTTTGCCCAGGCCTTCAAGGGCCGGAAAGCCTGCTCCACTGGCCTACATGTTCTTTCATGGACCTCATTGAAGCAGACTTCCTCTGGCGTTGTTGGATTCCTCAGCGGCGCTAACAAACATGGTCTATTAGGATAAGCTGAGTCTCCTACATGGAATCAAAATATTAATAGATTAATTTAATATCAAGCCATTGTACCTCACTAAACTTGGATTTAAGCAAATTATCCTGAAGTCATATTGTACATACCAATAAGCCAGGCCCCCTCCAGTCAAAGTTGTTTCATCTTCAGGGGTATGGTAATGTTCCATAGTAGAAATGAATCATATGTTGATCTAGAAAAGGGGCCACACACACTTGATATGTATAAACCTGGTAAGCAGACAACTTGCACTTTGATGGAATGGAAGTTTTTCCGATTGCGGTAGACCTGTTCACTTGCATGTGGTGGCACCAAGGCAATGTGCATGCCATCAATTGCTCCAGCCGCATGTGGTAGTCCATCTAAAGCATTAAGTACTCCCCACACAATGGCCAAATCCTGTTGACGTGGGGACTGGATGTAGCTGTCATCAAAGAAGCAAGGACTCCTTGTAGCACACCACTGAAAGTTGCTTGGGGCATTCCCCCAGATACTGCCACAGGGTACTTGCCAGTGGCCACAAAATGAAGTACTGCATGAGTTTCACTATTGGGGTTATTGCTTTTGTATTTCTATTGTGAGGCAGGAGATCAGGCTCCAACTTCTTACACAAATCCATGATACTTTGCCTATTTAGACAAAATATTTTATCACATCCCGTTTCTCCATTTTTGCAAGGTCTGGCAAGGGCTGGGACACCTGAGGCCATCGTCTCCTACCCATGCCTGGGTTCAAAGATCTGCATGTATGGGAAAGAAAATATACGCTTGAATGGTCACACCATACTTTGAACATCAATACACATCTTAATTCTTGGTAACATTAGGAATGTCATTGTATAATACATGGTCACACATTATTATCAAATGTTTGGAACATCAAAACTCATTTTTTCATTTTCTTTTTCCTTTTTTTAAAGTATTATTTGCAATTTATTTATTTTTTTAAATGAATGCCGCCAACGGAGGTATTACTTCCCCCGCAGCACTATCCATGTCAGACACAGTCACAATTCACATTTTATTGTGTCATATGTTGCCAAGAAAAGTGTAATTTGTATCTGATATTTATAAATACACTAGCCTCCATTTTGAGTGCTGGTGGTGCACTAACAATTCAAAAATGCACAACTTCATACCCTTGCTGTAGGGACATTCAATAGCCAAAGTTGACCGTGTAGTAGGTGGTACCCTCCACAATGGTTCCTGTCATAGGCTAACCTGTGTGATGGCTACGCAGGAAAGCCAATGGCCATGTCCTTCTCCATCACAGATCACGTCCACCATGTACTTCTACACGTCGTATTGAAAAAAAGCTCACTTACCTCCTAACACTGCAGGCTGTCTCTTTTCAAGTGTTAGAATAAATATTCACTTGATTCATTAAGTTGACTTAGTGCATTAATCAAAAACATTTTGATAGTGTGTAGTTGGTGCTATGACACAATGATAATGAGCATCTGCTCCAAAAATACTGGAAACATGGGTACAGTGGCATTATTCTTAATCTGGAACATGTTTGAAACTGTTTGTACAGCCAATTTCTATTCAGTTCATGTGGACTGCAGCAGGTAGGCATGACACCTTAGCCCTTCACAAATGTACATGTAAGGCAGTGTGTGTAAAACACAGTAAATCTGTATGCCAAACTGTGTTAATCTCAACAGCCAGGAATGTGTCCACATTGGTGAGAGAGTTACACATCCCCCAAACAACAATTTGATGTCCTTAGTTCTGTCCAGATGAGAAATCAAGGATGGTAAGAAATGTGATACTTAAAGGGACATTTGCAGATGGAAGGTTACATCACAAAGATGTTGTGGTATCCCATCTTGAGAAGTCAATTTCAAGCCCAACACATGGCTCTATTTGAAATGTGAATATGTTTTAGCTCTGTACTGCAGTGGGTAAGAAATGTCTCATGGCGTATGTTTTTACTCATGATGTCAAATCCCTTTGTCACGAAGGGGACTACAAGTGTATAAAAGACAAAGGCATGCATGATATAGGAGCTAGCATGGGACATTTCTAGATTTTGAGACAATGTGTGATCAAAGCTCATGTTCAATTGTATTTGTACGGATACCCTCAAACTGTTGTATCTGTACTTCTGCATCATCTAGGCAAGACAAAGGTGACAGCGGCCACGTCAGCAGGGAGGAAGCTGGCCAGTGTGGCTATGGTGGGGACACCAAGTACATTGCAGGAGCCAGTGGCACAGAGGTTGAGGGGACTGGCACAGAGGCCACGAGTAACTCTACAGCTTCTTCAGAGACCTCCAATGAAGACCAGTCCCTAGTTGTGACAGACTATGGACCGACACTGCCCCTTCGTCATCATCCGCCACCCACGTTTCTATCCCCACCTTCACTCTTGCTCCCCCTCAGTTGGCCATAGCTGCCCCCTTAAAAGGGGTGGCATCACCTTTGCTGCAGGTACCTCCTCCCCTGCCCTGATATCCAAGGCTGCGCTCAATCAGGAGCGATCTTTTAATGATGATCGCTGTAGGCTAGATCGTATTACTAAATGCAATCCAGGGCTTGCCATCTACAATACCCAGATGCTGGCTTACCTGGATGGCATTCATGGTGCCCTGTCTGTCCTACAGTGGTCATTCCAGGGTATGACATCCTCTTTGAGTGCAGCCTTCCACCCATCCCAACCTCGCTCCCAGACTCCCACCCCTTTCCAATCACAAATCCCTCTAGCCAGAATTATCCCGGGTACATTCAAACATTTGCAGACACCTACTACCACAAGCAGCACATCCTCACACCGACATAGCAATAAACACTGACACATGCAGACACACCATGCCACCAACACCACAGCAAGCATACCCACAATCATCAGCACACCCACAATGACACAGACACACACACACCTACCACCAGCACACCTGCAGACACCACTGGCACCGCAACACAGACATCCACACTCACCATCTGTGCACCCACAGTCAGCACACTCACCATTACACCAACAAACACACACCACCAGCACACCCACAGTCAGCATACTACTACTACACCAACACCCACATACATCAGCAGTACACCCACAGACACCACAACACAGACCCCCTCCACAGAAGACACAGCCACACACATATTTTCTGAACACAAACGCCCACACTCACCCACCCAACAGACACCCAGTAAGAAACACAAATTGAAACATACAGCAGATACACCAGACCTTCTGGCACCAACACCTTCAACAGATGCATGCACAACAGGCACAGCCACCTCCTCTACCTCCCAATCCAAAATCCCTAGCAACCACTGACCTATTGTCCAATTGAGGACCTGCTTTTGTCCCTGGTTCTGATCCCTTCCACATCCCAAACCACCCATTTCACATTCCAAGCCCCCCTTTCCAACTCCCATCCCTGCCCTCCCAAACATACATCCACTTCTCCCAAATGTCTCCCCACCCCTACCAACCCCATCCCAGCCCTTCCAAATCCCAACCCACCACTACCATTCCCACCCCTACCAAACCCAAACACACCCCTCCAAAACCCAAACACACTCCTCCCAAATCTAAGGACCACCCTGTGGCATCATTGAGGTGCATGCTCTCTGCCCTATAGATGCCCTTTCCAGATTAGGTTTATTTTGGCAGTGATATTAAGAGGAAAGTTGTGGGCATGAACCCAGTCTGTGGACTACAGGACTAGTGCCTTTATTTTATAAAATGTATTTCATTTAGTTATGAGAGAATTATCTCATTTTTTTAAACATTTTTGATTTAAGAATACTTTGTCCTGCCCTTATTTAATGAATGTTTCTAAGTGTTTGCTGATAATATTATTTCTGCTAATGTGTGTGCCATGCACTTACTCTCATTTGTGCCAGCGAACAGAACAGTTTGTGGATTTCAGTTGTTTTTTAATTGCATACATTAGTGTTGTACATTTGTGCTGGATATGGTTATTTTGGTGCAAGCACTCATGTTGGTACTGGACACTTACATCAAAATGAAATGTGTTTCTGTTATTGTGACTGGAGAATGCATGTGTGTTTATTTTGTTATGATGTGTCAATGATATGCACATATGCATTACACAGGGAACCTGGCACTTTATAGTTAAGTGACATCTAATGCTTGTGATATACTGCACACACCAAGGGGACATGTGGCCTTCATACATCTCTGCTATATTTGCAGTTTAGAGGTAAGATTGGTAGTACATTCTGTTTAAACCCACTTGTAGCATGTTGTAGTGGAATTACTACATTGTTTGGGGATTGTTTAGTTCCTATTGGATATACTATTTCTTGTAATGCTTTCGATGTTATTGGGGAATTACTGCACACACCCTTGCAGACACATTACTCTTTGTGATTGCTGTGACTTTTTGTGTAGGCGTCCATTGCCATGAAGGCAGTTCATACCAAATTGATGGGTGCTACTTATATCTCGAGGTCTGTTCTGATACATTTTCTAGGTACAACATTATACACATAAACATTGAGCATCATTATGGTGTTGTTTGCCAAAAAATACACATGCACGAGTCCAGTGCTACTGTGAAGCAACAGTTACGAGGCTAACAGGTATGACCGTGACTTACCTTCCAATCTGGCAATGACGGGGTTGATTTGCATCTTGGCACAGGCCCAGGAGCAACGGCAGGACTGGTATGACTGGGTTCATGGTGGCAAAAAATGTGGAAAGCGTAAAAAAGGTGAGTTCCATCCTTTTATCCTTCCCAATCTTCCTACTCAGGTATGGAGGTTTAGCCGTCCAATTGCATTGGTGGGAACGCACATCATGATTGGCTCAGTTGGAAATGGTGCTGGCGTCTCACCGCCACCCGCTTTAGCCTATGGTGCTGTTCATGTGGGAGGATGATTCTTACCGGTGACTGCGGACCATAGGCAGTCTTTCGCCTATGCTCCCATTAACATCTTAATAGGGTGGGCAGACCTTCATGGCGGCAGAGGGTTTTTCAGATGGAAAAGCAATGGCAGGACTGTTACCTCAAAGATCTAAATCAGGTCCCATGTGTTCTGAGTCAAGAATTGTCACCATGTCATGAGAGTTCTTTATTAGAATATGGTCAACAGATTCCAAGTCAGTTGCTTGGATTTGCCTACCTTGCAGGAATGTGTGGCGTTGACCTCCCGTATATCCAATAATGGAATTAACTTATCTCTGAGGTACTGTTCAGTTCCTGAGAAGACTTCATCAATATCTTGCAGGAAAGACAAATTAATATCCAATCCATTTGTCCATGAAGTAATTTAATACAGTTCCTATTTTTCTTTTATGTCAGTAAAAGTAATCTCTTTGGATTTTACCATTACAAAGCACACATATTTACTCAGTGGGTATCAAAGCTAAGGTTGAAAACATTTTACATTTAAATTCAAATTTCATTCTAGACATGGAGTCTTCTGATAGAGATGTTTTTGATATCTAAAAATGTTGCAAATTTGAAATTCATTATTATTATTCTGAAGGTTGCTTTCCTTGTTTTTCACACACAACTGCGAAAAATGCCATATTTGTCGAAGTATAATTGACTGACAGTATGCTATACATGAGGAGAATGGTATTGTCATTAATGTTCCTGTGTATGCTAAAGCTCAATGGTGGGGGGGGTTGTTTTGAAAAGTTCCATCTAAGACCCAAATATTGCTTCTTTTGAAGGTTATTAGCTTATATTTGGTAGAAAATATTGGTAAAATTTCTGGGAATTCTGGCTATCATACAGTAGAAAAGATTTGTTAGAAAATATTATTTGAAAATGTTCATTGAGGTTAATGTCATTGACTGTTTTAAATTGAGGAACACTATCCCTACTCATTTTGTTTTCTGTTAATAATTCCCTTAAGTTGAGGGATAGCAGGACTTTGTCCAGAGCTATTTTGTGTTCTATGAATTGAACTCAAGGGCATACTGAAAGTGCTAGCCATGCTTTTAAACTTTTGAACTTTTGAACTGTTTCTCGGATAGTTTATGCAACGGGCAGCGAGACAGTTAACACACTTGTGTAAGGACGGGTGTTCAGTGTACCTTTCCCTATAATAAACTTAGCACATTTGGCTAAGCAGAATATTTCATCACTTAGAAATCACAAACGTAGCACAAGGCATATTCTGTAAAGAAGCAATATAAAAACTGCTGCAATAGATATTTTTGTAAATTGTGAATATTTTTCATATGTTTTTAATATGCTTTCCACATTTCACGTTGGATGGATTAGTTTCTTGAATATTCATTTTCTCTTCCTCTGTTTTTCACTATTTTTGCTTGAGTTTTTGAATAATTTGTTTTTTAATGTCGGCTTTTTTTGCTGGCTGTTTCTTTTGAAAGAGGAGTTAAGATTACTAGATCTTCTTAAAATGCTTCATTTATGTTTTGCTGGTATGTTAGTATGTTTGAATATGCTTGCCCTTCTTGTAAGATACATGGCACTGTTGTGTTATCTCTCCTGAGCTAACTGAGATACATCAGCACGGGTCAGAGATCTCCACGAGTGTCCAAAATATAGTGGGTGATACTTTTTTTGTTTTTTGTGAGTAATCATTTTAAAAATAAAAATGTGCATGCGCTTTGATAAAAATTGTAACATTGTTCAATGACTGAGCAATGTTTCCAATTTACTTTGTTTTTTGTTCCACACTGATGGGAATTCGTTGTCACTTTGGATGGCATCAAATGTTTTACCTGAAAAACAGTTACAAAAATGCATAATTACTGCTTAGACCTTACACACATTTCTTTGGCCTATTACTAGTGCCATAGCTACTTGGGAGAGAAACTGAGTTTCACTGAGAACTGTGTTGAGCCTACCAAGTGTGTGTTTGTTAGATTGGCATGAATATCCATTTCCCAAATGAATAACTCTAGTAGAAAATTATGTAATCTGTCAGACCCCGTTTGGGTGGGCAGGGCACAAAAAACATGACTCCTCAGCCCCACAAATGGTGGTGATGATGAGTTCTGGGTTTATCCAGGTATGGATCTGCAAAATGGGCCAAGTTCAACCCTTTCTGCCTTTGAATGTCAGGTTAGTGAGAGTACCAAGGCTTCTCATTGAGGCTGTGTCAGGGCAAGCGCTAAGAACTCAACATTCAACCAGCAGACATAATGTAAGGTCCAGCTCAGTGCTTTTGTCGATAGAAGAAATAACTTTTTTTTCTCACAGCAAAACTAAATACCAAACAGTTTAAATTGCAATGCAATGACACAATTGTAAACTAAGTTATGGATCTCAGTGAGGTATTACACCCCCAACCAGTATTCTCTTTCCAAGCTAAAGGGGATATCTCTTTAAGTCCTATGTGAAGCATTCACTTTTTTGGTCATGTGAAATCTGGTACTTGCATGAAGTGAGAGGGAGGGGATCCCACTTTTAAGTATATTTAGTACACACGGCATGTGGATCTACTGTCTGAAGTTTTAGAGTTGGTTTGGATTGTTTCTGCCTATATGTCATTTTCTGGTTCTTCCTCAGACACAGGGCCTCATTACGAGTTTGGCAGACTTCCTAATGAGGTCCACAGTCTTTGTGCAAAATGAGGGCTTTTACAGCAGGCAGCAACGGGACTGGCTATTAGCAAGCATATCCAAAACTTGTGCACAATGTAATATGAGATTTCTGTATCTGCCTCTCATCTGCCTTCCTGAAGCAGTAAATTAGAGACAGACAAAAGAACACACCCTCCCTAGACACATCTTTACCTTGAACAGCAGAAGTCTAGTCCTGTATCCCAACCCAGTCATAGGCCATGTGGCAGTAATTAGGAGGCACTAATTGCTGGTCTTCTGATAACAATGCCCTGATGAAATTTGTAAGGGAAGCCCTATCTCCATCCTCCTCACTTTAGGGTCCGGGTGTCGTTCCTCTAGCCACAGGAATGTAAGAAATACTCTTCCACTGGCTAGGGAAACTGCCCTCATCCTCCATCTTGTGCCATGATAAAACAGGGGCATTGAAAATAAATTCCACTGGTCCCTATACTCAGACTCAGACTACAAAAACAGAGGCCTACTAACATGCATGTGCTACAAATTCATTGCCGGGATGCACTCAATATGACGGTTGTCAGCACAAGATTCTGGGGGTTCCCTTAACAGCTTAACTTAACAAGAGGCGTGGGTAGATTGCACTCTCATTTGCACAGAAACAAAGTTCTGGTCACACTAAAACTTCACAAAAACTAGTATGGTTCCACCACTGCTTTATGTATCTCATACAGAACCTGGACAGTAGCTCTATGCCACCTATGAATGAGTCCCACTTCAGGTCACAGAACAAGTTCTTTACCTCAGATCACCAGGGATAGGTCTAGGCCTCTGCGCACATTCTACAATGGCATGATAAAAAGTCAAGATTGCAATTTTAAATGCTGTGCACCATTCAGGGAAGAGGTATATGCTTGTTTGCCATGCAGGCGACATTCCCATGAATGATCTCTTGAAAGTGATGAGAGGGCTCTTTTGGTTCAAGTACAGAACATACATTCAACAATAGGGCATCAGCACCCTTTCTTCTGAGTTCCTCGTTTCAATCATTTCTTTTCATTACCCAGTAATTAAGATATGTATATATTACAAAAGCAAATATATACTGCTATGCAAACAACTAAATGTATTAATTGCAACTCCTTGGTTTTGAACGGAACATTCTAGTGCTTTACATTAATCTTCATGCTGTTCCATGCTTTTGCTGAAACATTACTAATTCGTAAGTCCTCAAAAACCTTTGTGCTTCCTGTAGAAAAAGGTCTAAGAAACGAAATGTATGAAAGGAACACAAATAGCATTTTTTTAAAGACATCTGACCCTGGAGGTTAACTCATTCAATATATGATGTGCATGTCACACTGGTTTCTAAACACTATTTCAAAACTTTGAACTGGGTAGAACATAAGTTTTCAGTGCGTGCCTACTCTCAGGGGGAACAAGGTAATTCTGCCGTTAGTAACCACACCCTGAGTATCATTTTCTTCTTCTAGATATATCATTAAAACATTTATTTTCTTGTTGTACACATTAGAGATGCACATGCAAGTCATTTTGTTTAATGAATTCCTGTATTGCCATTATAGATGTGCAGAGCAAGCTAAGGTCATATACTATCAATTTAGCCAAGGGTGTTACGTTATTTACATGGGGAGAGGTCCCTCTTTTAATGAAGGGTAGCTGCATTAACACATATGTGTGCAATATGTGGATGTGGACCTGCACCATCTGTATTACATAAGAAACAGCACATTACAACTAGGCTCATTAAAGGCATTTTATAGCAAACTTGCAGAGCTGTGATATTTCCTTTATAATGCAATGCGTTTCAACTCCTTTCCAAAGATTTGCACTGGCTGGAAGAGAATCTTACTTACAAAGCATTTTTCCATTAGTTGGCCTGACTTACTTCAGAAAATTCAGGATTAAATCACAGGGAGGCGAAATTAAGGAAATTTGGTGCAGGGCAACACAGCAAGTCATCTTGCTGTGCTGCCCTGCATCAAAAGGAAAGGGCATGAATGTGTCATGTCTGTGCGAAACAGTGCATTTGTGTCCCCTCCAACTGCACTGGTGCTGTTTTGGCTGCTTAAAGTCAATGCAAGCCCCCTTGGACCATGGTGCAAGGGTGTCTGCATTGTTGGCAGGACTGTTTTTGTACAAGAAGGGGCACCTGCTTGCACAAAAACAATCCTGGGAGGCTAATTCCTCTTTCTATGTGCATACATAGAAAAAGGAAAGAACGGGGAGATATGAAAAAATATTTCTTCTTGTTGTGCCTCCCCTTGGAAAGGTGCAAGGTTTTGGCTCAACCCCATGTTTGCAGGCTCTTGTAAATCTGGGGATGTGTCAAAATCCATGGGTGTTGCATGAGAAAACCCACAGCAGTGCCCATGGAGCACCTCACTGGCACAGAGTGAGGCAGTGTAGTGGTTTGGCTGCCTTGCCTTAATTCCTATCTATGAGGCAATTCAAAGACATGCAAAGTGTCTTTGAGTGGCCTCATACATATGGTTAAGAGGTTTGCACCGCCTCTGCATCACTAAAAGGGACGCGACAGGAGCACAAGCTTCTCTCAAATATACACCTTAGTCACTGGAACATCTTTGTGAACTGGATCCTTATTAGGGAAGTAGTCGGGTGTTGGTTTAAAGTAAAAGGATGGGTGGTCAAAATGAAATTGGACACTAAATGAAAAATTCTTGAGCAAAGTGAATGGATGATGTGCTGGTACAGCTTTTTTTATTTTTTCCGTACTCTCTTTTGCTCAGGCAAGTCACTGAAAGCACTGGTAGCTGTAATTTTATTTTGAAGTGGGAGCGATGCACAGAAGAGCCATGATCGAGAACAGAGAGAAAGGACGACAGAGAGAGAATAAGTTGTAAGAGCAGATACAGATGAAGAAAGAAAACGAGAAGGAAACAAAAGGTGGGAGAAAGAGCATGAGGAATGGACTGAAGTAGCCAGAGAAGTGGAATCACACAATGAGCAGATGAGCACGAAAAGGAAGTTTGGAAAATGCAACAGAAACGAGGAAAAGAGAAGCAAAGACGTGGGTACAAGATACAAAGGGTAACCTAGAGTATTGTTTTAGAAATTGAACAGGGTAAAGAGAAGGAAGGGAAGAAAACCATTATGGCCTTCGATTTTAAAAATAAAATTGCATGCAACACGTCAAAAAGTACCTAGTTGAGATAGGTTGGGAATGTATTGGCTATGGAACGTAAATTTTTCTTTCGGTCTCTGGAAGAGGTCTGATGCACACAACGGGGCAATGAGTAGGTCGCAAGTGAGCAGGGTGCAGAGTGTCACCTGCTGGTGGTGTGTGAGTTGGCTTTGGTGAGTGATAATCAGTGTAACTGGTGAAGGGTGAAGAATGGCTGTCAGATGTGGGCACTGAAAGGTGGAGAAAATAGTAGGACGTATTTGAAGCTGGCAGTGCTAGTAAGTGTGAAATGATTGAACTGGTGAGCAGTGGGGCGAGTGAATTTTAATATAGATAGTAGATAGTAAAGAAATGTCATTTGTGAGCAATGTGAAACATAGGCATATGTTATTTTCGATCAGGAGAGGATTGGATGTGATATAGGAAGCTGGCTCAATTGTCCAGCATAATGTGTTGGTACTAATGAGCAGAGCAAAGGGCTGGCAATGGTATGAAGCCCGAGGGGACAGTTGTTGCCCAAAGAAAGCCGAATTCACAGGCAGCCATATGATTTCTTCATTGTGGTGTTGCTCTCACATAATAGCTGAGGTGTGCATAAAGGAATCCACCATGCCTTCATCCTGTTATCGTTGGGACTATGCAAGCTTGGTCAGAGAGCTTTATGGTACCAGTACAAAACATGAGAGGGAAGTAAGTATTCCTTAATATAACTGTGTCAAAATCAGCTTCCAAATCTGGTAAAGGGAGCTGCACAAGCAAATTAAACGATTATATATGTTCACCATATAATAGAGCAGTGTGTGTGTGTGTGTGTGTGAATGCCCAGTTCTATGTACTCTATTTTTTGGACCAACAGACCCTAAACATTGATATTGCCTAAGCTGACAGTTTGAGACCATAAATACCTGATCATTTTGGGGCATTTTTGGGCATGTCTTTTAGAAATGTATACCGTTTTCAAAACATCTATCCTTTTGAGCATGTCCGCCTCCAAAGAAGCATTTGTGTAGGAATGTGAAATACTGGATGTAAAGGTATGATAATTTCACATTAATGGCCTAAAATGTCTTTGAAAAAACGTATACTTAGTTGGAGAAAGCATATTATATTTTTGTGTTAAATAGGACCCCAACGTATTGATTAAGATGGACCGCCACTTACGTGCTCATTGCTGTTTATTAGATTTGAGGCTTTTGCTAGGCATGCACCCTTATACTGTACTGTCTAATTACGTTATTTTCAAAATGTTTTATCGCCTTCTTTTTGTCTCCTCGATTGTTTATTTGTTATTATACATTAGTTTCCTTACAAGACATTTTCCATCATAATTGCCTCTTGTTGTAACCTATTTTGCCACGCTGGATGGAATCTAGAATGCTTCACCTCAAAATTAACAAAATAAATAAAATAAAAGGTTTTACTCAGTGAGCAAAGGTTTGCAAACTGCTCCAGGACTTATATTTCCTTCCCATCTTCGCGTTTAAAGATATATTTCTGCAGTGCCTTTTGTAAAGCTGCACACGTGAACAAACATGTAGTCACGCACAGCATTTTGGCAGCAGAGCATGTTAGAAGAATTGGATATAAAGCACTAAAAAATAATTGTTGTTTTATTTTGCCCAAATCAGAAGTTAGGTTCAGAGTCCTCTGTGCAATCGTGCCTTGGAATTAGCTCCCAAAATGTGTCATTGTATCCAAACGTTGGGAAAGGCAGTTAATTTGTCTTTGCCATGGTCCATTAGGTGTCTGGTATAATGACTGTGATAAAGGTTGTTGTCGCCTCTCGTGGTTTAGCTAAAACCACAAGGGTTGTGGAAATGTACACATAAAACCACTCAATATGTTCCAAGGTTTTGCCAAATGTCCCTGTATCATGTTGTGTGAATGGCTAACAGCAGAAACCCAGGGGTATCTTATTGCAGGAAATAAGTGCTTGTTCTAGCCCTCTTCGCTGTAAGCGAGCAGACGCCGGCCTTGCTTGGGAGTTCGAACATAGGAGAACATGACAAATTCTTCAAAAATCTAATTGGGGAACAGTTGACTTAATTGGTGCACATTTGGCAGACAAAGGGACTTGAACGGTGGTCAGGTCTGATGACCCCCTCGGGGGATATAACCTTGCAACAGGCCAGTAAACTCTGTGGGACAGATTATTTCCCGAGAGAAACTGTGAGACTATGGACTTGAAATAACCCTTGAACTGCCAGACTCTATTAGGAATATTTTCACAATGTATACAGTGTCAAGAGTTAATCGCAGGAGGGATTTTAAAGATGTTTGAACATTAGACCCTTTGTTTTTAAGCCAGAGTAACATTTTAAGAGCAAGGTTGGGTATCTAGCTGATGGCTTCGACATATTGTGTATTGTTAGCCAACAAAATGTATAATATGCCCTCTATTAAAGGGCAGTTCGCTTCCGCAGAGGAGCCGCATTTACCTCACAGTGCCTGTACGATACAGAAAGGGACGGTCTAGGAATTTCCTGACACCCTGCTAGAAATCCATACGGAAAATTATCTAATCGAACAGTTTCGAAATAGCGAGTGCCCCTTTCCATCCAATTTTGTTACTGAAATAATGCGCTATTTTTAAAGGCTTTTTTAGAGTGTTGCACTCAATTCTCAATATCATGTATTTTAAAACGAAAGTAAGAATAATTTTGATATTCATGTTGTGTACTCTATCACCATTTGGTTCCTTATGGTATAGCCGTGTTTGACTTTCTATTGTCTCCTTTTAGGAGAAAACTATTTATGAATATTATGATTTCTGAAAAATTTAAGAACAAAGCTCTGTAATATTTTATGGGAAACCTACAAGTATACTGCAACTTTTGGAGCTTGACAAAACCGGTTTGAGAGGTGTGTATAAAAGCTTGCACAAGTACATCATGGTGTGTGAACAAGATGGTCAAATTATTACGTTTTAGTGGTTGTGTAATCTTGTAATTAGGATAGGGAACTGAGAAACTCTACACGATGGGCAAACAATGCTTTTTATATGAGTCCTCATTATCCTCTTGCCAAATGCTACTACCTTGATTTAAAAAAAAGTGAAAATAGTTTTAGTATTGATGTGCATAATTTTGTCTAAGCAATTTATTTATCCCACACAGTAAAGAAGCACTGTCAAAGACAAACTTTGAGTGTACATATAAAGGTATTTTCTTTGTAATCCCATGTTTAGCCAGCTAGTACCATTTATTCCAGGACTTATATTGTAATAGTAACAGCGTAAGGGCCTCATTACGAGGCTGGTGGTCCAAAGACCGCCAGCCTCGCAGTGACGGTCAGACCGCCCCAACTGCGGCACACCCACTGCCACATTACAACTGTAGCGGGCGGACCTACCATGAGACTGCCGTTCCCCACGGGAACATTGTTCCCGTACAGTGGTCTGAGCTGTACTCAGCCAGGGCGGCACTGAACTCAGCATTGCCTGGCTGTACACAACCCTACCACCAGCCTTTTCATGGTGATCACCACACCATGGAAAGGCTGGTGTTAAGGATGTGCTGGGGGCCACAGGGGCCCCCCTGGCCAGCAACCTTGGAATGCAAACTTTGCAGACAGTGCGCATTCCGAGGGTGCTGTGTGCTACGATATTGGCCTCAGCTCCCTTTAAGGAGCCAAGGCCCATATCGTAGCACTGTTCCCGCTGGTCAGCCTGGCAGGAACGCGTATTACAATACCCCCAAACTCATAATTAGGCCCAAAACATTTAGTGAAGTTGTGCAGAACAGAAAATGACACATGCTTACATTAAGGCTTGAAATTCTGGTGTGAGTTGGAAGATTTCTTTTTCCTAACATGGTAGTGGAGTTTCTGTAGAATATTCACCACCTCTAAACCCCAATGGCAGAACCAATCCACTTTTTTTAAATAAGCAATTAATTATGTATAAAGAAGGAAAAAACATCAAAATTTAATAACAAACAAGTAGAATTATCTTAGTTATCCCCAAACCATTGTAATACAGCCCACCAAAACTGACCAACTAGTAAACAACCAAATATACATTTTTCATAATCACAAAAAATCTTCGTAATAATCGTATAACTGCAAAAGTGAAAACGTCACTACTCTGAAGAATTTTTACTATTCAATCTGGTGAAATGTATTAATTTTCTTCCTAATTCTGTTCACTTTAAATCCCACCCATCCCTTTCAACCTCGAGCTCTATGCATATTTGACATGAGAGCGAGAACCAGTTCTTCTGAGTAAGAAGAACAACGGCAAATGGTAACAGAGGATAACAACAAGGAAAAGAGAGAGATAGAGCTAGAAGTGCGGTAGGGAGAGGGGAGTTAGAAAGAGTCAGAGAGAGTGGCAGGTTGTCAGAAGTGCAATAGCGTTTGATGAGGTACAAAAATGAAATAGAGAAATAGAAAGATGTTGACAGTGAGAGGTGAGGCAGATGAAGAGGTGAGGTAGAGCGATGGAAAAGAGACAATGGTGATAGTTACAGAGTGAGGAAGAGATTTGCAGGAAGAGAATTCACGAGAGATGAGATAGTAAGTTGATTTAAGAGGGGAGAAAGGGAGCAGAAGGGTGAAAGGCTGAGACAGAGGTGAGGCAGACACAAGTAGAATATATAGAGAGAAAGGGGCAGAGAGTAGAAGTAGAAGACAATCTGCACATTAACTGGGAAGTCAGAACACAGCATGAAGAGCTAATTCTGGGTGCACCACCCCTCTTCAATATTTTAATCCGGACCCTCAACATGGACCTTTGTCTGAGAGTGGCAAAAGGACTGACACTGATGCAATATTGACCAATTATTTAACACATTAGGGGCCATATTTATACTTTTTGACGCAAAACTGCGCTAACGCAGTTTTGCGCCAAAAAAATTTGCGCCGGCTAACGCCATTCTGAAGCACCATGCGGGCGCCGTATTTATTCAATGACGTTAGCCGGCGTTAGCCGCCGGCGCTGTCTGGTGTGCGTTAAAAAAAACGACGTACACCAGGCAGCGCCGGCGTAGGGGGAAAATGGCGTATGGGCGTCCACAAATGGTGCAAGTCAGGCTGAGGCAAATAAATCGCCACAACCCGATTTGCGACATTTTTTTACGACGCCCATCCCCCATTGAAATGACTCCTGTCTTAGCAAAGACAGGAGTCATGCCCCCTTGCCCAATGGCCATGCCCAGGGGACTTCTGTCCCCTGGGCATGGTCATTGGGCATAGTGGCATGTAGGGGGGCACAAATCAGGCCCCCCTATGCCACAAAAAAAAATAAAAAAAATACTTACCTGGACTTACCTTAATGTCCCTGGGGTGGGTCCCTCCATCCTTGGGTGTCCTCCTGGGGTGGGCAAGGGTGGCAGGGGGTGTCCCTGGGGGCAGGGGAGGGCCCCTCTGGGCTCATTCTGAGCCCACAGGTCCCTTAACGCCTGCCCTGATCCAGGCGCTAAAATCCAGCGCTAATGCGGGTTTTTTAGACCCGCCCACTCCCGGGCGTCATTTTTGCCCGCTAGTATAAATACGACGCATATGCATCGGAGTCATTTTTTAAGACAGGAACGCCTACCTTGCATATCATTAACGCAAGGGAGGTGTTCACGCAAAAAAATGACGCTAACTCCATGAACTTTGGCGCTAGACGCGTCTAACGCCAAAGTATAAATATGGAGTTAGTTTTGAGTAGAATTTGCATCGAAAAAAACGACGCAAATTCGGTGCAAATGGAGTATAAATATGCCCCTGGGTTCTTAGAGTCAATAAAGAGAGTTTTAAGTAGTGTTAAATTATTTATTCTTCAAAGTTTTATGATAGTTTATCAATCAAATAATAACAAATTACAGAAACACACACGAAGAGTGTTCCGAATCTGTCTCTACTCTATTTGTCTCTGTCCCACAAATGCAGTAACTCTGAATATTACTGATTCTCAGTCCGAGAAAGCGAGAAAGTTGGAAAAGAACGTTCAGTCTGTTACATTACACAGGAATTTCATGGTTATCTGTCTCGTGTGCTTCCTGCTATCATAGTATACTGAAATAGTTTATCAACTCTCTCTCAGACCTATTAAAATCTTGCAGCAGAATGAATAACTTTGTTGTATCTAACAGCTCAGTAACTGGAAAAATCTCACAATGTTCCCTATCCTCAATTCGATTTCCCTAAACTAACATAGTTAACTCAGTATGGTCAATCTCTGAAATTCTCAATCTCTCTGAAATTAATTTGTCTATAAAGTCACCTAGAGCTCTCAGCTCCAGCGACCACAGCAGCAAAGAAACAATGGCTATGAAGAATGCAGACATCGTCTCTCAGCTTATCACCAACTGATTCAGAGTAGCTCGGTGTTCTCTGGTCTCTGATACTGGATTCACCTCTCTGCTTTCCCCAGGACACCTTTTACAATTAATTGATTGATGTAGTAATATTCAGCTGATGTTGTCTTCACCGGCTTGTTGGATGGTGAAGGTTGGATACATTTCCTTCTGTTCTCATACTCTTTCATTTCTGTAAGAACAATTTTATACACATAAGTATCACACCCACGTAATTCACTTCACTCATGCAATGTACATTTCTCCAATGTTGTAGCAACATTACAGTTAAAAAGATGTAAGCACATTCCAAAGTAGTTTAGTAGGTGGGTAAAAGCGTAAGTAATACTGGTACTATCCTTTTAAAGAAAGATGTCATTTCATAGGTCAGGAAGAGGTTATAGAACAAACATTTAGAAAGTAAAAAAGTTATGCCAGCCCAGTGAGTTTTGCGAGTTGTGAAGCATGGGTTAGGCAAAGTTCAGAGCATGCTTTTAAATGTTTAAGCAATTACAGTTTTGGGCCTAGCAATTAATTCTCATGTTAATGCTTAGTACTTATGATTCTTCATTTTCTAATTTTCTGTGGAGGCCTTATCCATCCCACCTGTGATGGTTTGAAACCAAAATAAACCTACTTCAGTAATTACTCTATAATTATTTTAGATTCTTGCCTTTTTCATTTTAGTTGTTCTTTCTTTTATCTTCTTATATGCTTCACTCACTCATTTCTATATATGTTTCCATTCTTTTCTTTAACTTGTTTTCCATGTGTTTCTTTAATAATAGTGTTATTATTATTATTATTATTATTATTATTATTATTATATATAAGCAAAACAAGGCAATAATACCAGTTATCACCACTATAATAGGGAATGATATATAACTAAGGATTGCTTCTCCTTAACCTTTCACGTAAGTCCCTACTTCAACAAAACTTTTAGAGATACATACAGCTATAGTTGGAGTCTCCAAAGGATTTTTATCTAATTTCAGATTAGTAGTGTTGTTTGCATATGCTTCTATCTTTTTACTTTCATCAGGGATATAACTGCAACAATTTTCAATTCTTAGCATTTTACAGACTCCGCCCTTCTCAGCTAAAAAAATGTCTAAAGCATATCAATCTTGTAAAACCATTGATCCAACAGTAATAAAAGCTCAGTGTTTTCTAATAATATACCACCAGATGTACTAGTTGCTAATCTATCCATAACTGTGGATAGTTTTCTTATTTTCTCCTCATTAACCCCTTCGCTGCCAGGCCTTTTCCCCCTCCTGTGCCGAGCCTTTTTTGGCTATTTGGGGCAGTTCACGCTTAGGCCCTCATAACTTTTTGTTCACATAAGCTACCCACGCCAAATTTGCGTCCTTTTTTTCCAACATCCTAGGGATTCTAGAGGTACCCAGACTTTGTTGGTTCCCCAGAAGGAGGCCAAGAAATTAGCCAAAATACAGTGAAAATGTTGTTTTTTTCAAAAAAATTGGAAAAAGGGGCTGCAGAAGAAGGCTTTTGGTTTTTTCTCTGAAAATGGCATCAACAAAGGGTTTGTGGTGCTAAAATCACCAGCTTTCCAGCTTTCAGGAACAGGCAGACTTGAATCAGAAAACCCATTTTTTCAACACAATTTTGGCATTTTACTGGGACATACCCCATTTTTACGATTTGTTGTGCTTTCAGCCTCCTTCAAGTCAGTGACAGAAATGGGCATGAAACCAATGCTGGATCCCAGAAACCGCAACAGTTCTGAAAAGTAGACAAAATTCTGAATACAGCAAGGGGTAATTTGTGTATATCCTACAAGAGTTTCCTACAGAAAATAACAACTGAAAAAGAAAAATATTGAAATTGAGGTGAAAAAAACATAAATTTTT
This sequence comes from Pleurodeles waltl, assembly GCF_031143425.1. Classification (NCBI taxonomy): domain Eukaryota; kingdom Metazoa; phylum Chordata; class Amphibia; order Caudata; family Salamandridae; genus Pleurodeles; species Pleurodeles waltl. The sequence continues at coordinate 498,692,276 of NC_090440.1, forward strand.
CTCTACGTCTTAATCTGTAACTTTTTCCTGCAATGTCAGATGTTCGAAAGCAATATACCGTTACGTCTACTATACTCCTCTGGTTGCGGGGATATATAGGGCTTGTAGGTTAATCAAGAACCCTAGGTACCCAGAGCCAATAAATGAGCTGCACCCTGCAGTGCGTTTTCATTCTATACCGGGTATACAGCAATTCCTTTGCTGAAATATAAAGAGTGAAAAATAGCTATCAAGAAAACCTTTGTATTTCCAAAAAGGGCACAAGATAAGGTGTTGAGGAGCAGTGGTTATTTGCACATGAATTCCATGGTGACCATACTAGCATATGAATTACAGGGCATTTCTCAAATAGATGTCTGTTTTACACACTCTCTTATATTTGGAAGGAAAAAATGTAGAGGAAGACAAGGGGCAATAACACTTGTTTTGCTCATCTATGTTCCCCCAAGTCTCCCGATAAAAATGATACCTCACTTGTGTGGGTAGGCCTAGCGCCCGCGACAGGAAATACCCCAAAACGCAACATGGACACATCACATTTTTTGAAAGAAAACAGAGGTGTTTTTTGCAAAGTGCCTACCTGTAGATTTTGGCCTCTAGCTCAGCCGGCACTTAGGGAAACCTACCAAACCTGTGCATTTTTTAAAACTAGAGACCTACGGGAATCCAAGGTGGGGGACTTGTGGGGCTGTGACCAGGTTCTGTTACCCAGCATCCTTTGCAAACCTCAAAATTTGGCTAAAAAACACATTTTCCTCATATTTTGGTGACAGAAAGTTCTAGAATCTGAGAGGAGCCACAAATTTCCTTCCACCCAGCATTCCCCCAAGTCTCCCGATAAAAATGATACCTCACTTGTGTGGGTAGGCCTAGCGCCTGCGACAGGAAATGCCCGAAAGCACAACGTGGACACATCCCATTTTTTGACAGAAAACAGAGCTGTTTTTTGCAAAGTGCCTACCTGTAGATTTTGGCCTCTAGCTCAGCCGGCACCTAGGGAAACCTACCAAACCTGTGCATTTTTTAAAACTAGAGACATAGGGGAATCCAAGATGGGGTGACTTGTGGGGCTCTGACCATGTTCTGTTACCCAGAATCCTTTGCAAATCTCAAAATTTGGCTAAAAAAACACATTTTCCTCACATTTCGGTGACAGAAAGTTCTGGAATCTGAGAGAAGCCACAAATTTCCTTCCACCCAGCGTTCCCCCAAGTCTCCCGATAAAAATGATACCTCACTTGTGTGGGTAGGCCTAGCGCCCGTGACAGGAAATGCCCCAAAACGCAACGTGGACACATCACATTTTTTTAAAGAAAACAGAGGAGTTTTTTGCAAAGTGCCCACCTGTAGATTTTGGCCTCTAGCTCAGCCGGTACCTATGGAAACCTACCAAACCTGTGCATTTTTGAAAACTAGAGACATAGAGGAATCCAAGATGGGGTGACTTGTGGGGCTCTGACCAGGTCCAGTTACCCAGAATCCTTTGCAAACCTCAAAATGTGGCTAAAAAAAAACATTTTCCTCACATTTCGGTGACAGAAAGTTCTGGAATCTGAGAGGAGCCACAAATTTCCTTCCACGTAGCGTTCCCCCAAGTCTCCCGATAAAAATGATACCTCACTTGTGTGGGTAGGCCTAGCGCCCGCGACAGGAAACGCCCCAAAACACAACGTGGACACATCCCATTTTTTGAAAGAAAAAGAGGTGTTTTTTGCAATGTGCTTACCTGTAGATTTTGGCCTCTAGCTCAGCCGGCACCTAGGGAAACCTACCAAACCTGTGCATTTTTGAAAACTAGAGACCTAGGGGAATCCAAGATAGGGTGACTTGTGGGGCTCTGACCAGGTTCTGTTAACCAGAATCCTTTGCAAACCTCAAAATTTGGCTAAAAAAACAAATTTTCCTCACATTTCGGTGACAGAAAGTTCTGGAATCTGAGAGGAGCCACAAATTTCCTTCCACCCAGCGTTTCCCCCAAGTCTCCCGATAAAAATGATACCTCACTTGTGTGGGTAGGCCTAGCGCCCGCGACAGGAAATGCCCCAAAACACAACGTGGACACATCACATTTTTTTAAAGAAAACAGAGGAGTTTTTTGCAAAGTGCCTACCTGTAGATTTTGGCCTGTAGGTCATCCGGCACCTAGGGAAACCTACCAAACCTGTGCATTTTTGAAAACTAGAGACCTAGGGGAATCCAAGATAGGGTGACTTGTGGGGCTCTGACCAGGTTCTGTTACCCAGAATCCTTTGCAAACCTCAAAATTTGGCTAAAAAAACACATTTGTCTCACATTTCGGTGACAGAAAGTTCTGGAATCTGAGAGGAGCCACAAATTTCCTTCCACCCAGCGTTCCCCCAAGTCTCCCGATAAAAATGATACCTCACTTGTGTGGGTAGGCCTAGCGCCCGCAACAGGAAATGGCCCAAAACACAACGTGGACACATCACATTTTTTCATAGAAAACAGTGCCTACCTGTCGATTTTTGCCTCTAGCTCAGCCGGGACATAGGGAAACCTACCAAACCTGTGCATTTTTCGAAAACTAGAGACCCAGGGGAATCCAAGATGGGTTGACTTGTGGGGCTCTGACCAGGTTCTGTTACCCAGAATCCTTTGCAAACCTCAAAATTTGGCTAAAGGAACACGTTTTCCTCACATTTCGGTGACAGAAAGTTCTGGAATCTGAGAGGAGGGACACATTTTCTTCCACCCAGCGTTCCCCCAAGTCTCCCGGTAAAAATGATACCCCACTTGTGTGGGTGGGCCAGGTGCCTGCAACAGAATAAGGCCCAAAACGTGTAGAGATAGAGGGGATAGCACAGCGAGTTTATAAGGACATATTCTTTTATACATCTTTAGACTGACTCTGCTTTGGGGACCCACAAAATTGAGGTGTCATTTTACTTGGGAGGCTGAGGTGAACACTGGGGAGTAGGAATTTTGTGCTGGAGCAGTGATCCTACGAAGAAAAGTCAGGAAAATATGCTTTTTTAAGCAAATTTTCAGGTTTACAGAGGAGTCTGGGTAAGAAAATGTTGGGGGATCCATGCAAGCCACACCTCCCTGGACTCCTTGGGGTGTCTAGTTTTAAAAAATGTCTGGGTTTGGTAGGTTTCCCTAGATGAAGGCCGCACCCAGGACCAAAAACATAGGTGCCCCCTACCCCCCAAACACAGGTAGTTTTGTAAGATATCATTTTGATGTGTCCAGATACGCCCGTGATGTGCCAAACACTAAAATTGTGAAAAGAAACGCACTTAGGTTATGTGAAAAAGACCCCTCACCCACCAACCAAGTTGGTGGCATGCTTCATCATCGGGGTCCCACCTGAGGCACCTAGCGTGTCACAGGTGTGCTGCGACACCTGATTACAGCGGAGCAGGTTTTGTCATTTTTACCACACATACTGGTTGGATTTGGCACGAGGGTGAGTGATGGTTCAGTGGATCAAATTTTATTAACAAGAGCTTTCACAAAAATGATATGCACTGTTAATAACTGAAAGGCAAAAAACTGAACCAATGACTAACAGCTCGTGAGCTGTAAAACCGCGACAAGGCACCAACCGCTTTACAGTCCATTCACACAACTTTCATACATGACACGTACAAGACCATTCACACCGCCAGCCACGGGCCCAGCACATTACAACACTCACATCGACAGACAGCGCCACTCAAGGGCCCATCACTTACATACGCCCACATGCCTGATACAACAATCACACCAGCTGATGGGAGTGTGTGGACTGGTGTTTGGCTGGCAGTGTGTTGCAGTAGCCAACAGCAAGTCAATATGTACACTCTCAGCCAAGCCCCACTCCACACACAATGGCATCATTTTCTTTTTTTTAAACAGAGGAACCCCTAACTAAGTAGAAAGAATTACAAAACTACAAACACAAAAGCTCTAACTAAGTACATGACAGAAATGCTAACCATGAAACTGAACACATGAAAATACAAAACAGACATGAGTTTACACTCATGGTTGTTCCCAGAAATTCTTTTGGGTGTGGTAATTCTTAAAACAACCACCCACACACAGCCCAGGCTTTGAAGGACAATCTGGGCAGTACATTTGAGTCTCCCTCCGGATACCCCTTCGAAAACACACTCTACATTTCTTAGCTGGAAAGTCTTTTTTGGGTGTGGGAGGAATGTGCTCAGCAAAGTGGCAATCTTTCAATCTAGCCACATCCTCCACCACTGCTTCTCTAGGAACTCTGGCCTGTTCCACCACAATAAGGCTCCCTATCACTGACTCCTGAAATTTCACAAATGTCATCTTTGACTCTGGAGACCTATCCCTAAACACAATAAAAGCATTGAAGGTTGCTAAGTGGAAGAGATGAATTGCTAACTTCTTATACCAAACGTAAGACTTACGAATAGCAGTATAAGGTTCCAACCTCTGATCAACTCTATCTACACCTCCCATTTGCTTATTATAATCTAAAATGCACACAGGTTTGCGCACTTCAGCAACCTGGCCCCAAACAGTCACGGGGGAAGTACTCTCATCATGGATGGTACTTAGCATGTAGACATCCCTCTTGTCTGAAAATTTCAAAGCTAGCAGCTCATCATTCCGCAAGGCACAGCACTGTCCCCTCTCAAGTTTTTTACAAACAAGCTCCCTTGGATAGCCTTTCCGGTTACAACTAATTGTGCCACAAGCAACAGTGTCCACTTTAAACAATTCCTTGAACAACTGCACTCCAGTGTAGAAGTTATCTACATACAAATGGTGACCTTTGTTGAACAGTCGTCTACCAAGATCCCACACAATTTTCTCAGTAACTCCAAAAGTGGGAGGACAACCAGGGGGGTCAATATTGGAATCCCTACCAGTGTAGACACAGAAACTATACACATATCCTGTACTACTTTCAGACAACATATACAATTTAATTCCATATCGTGCCCTTTTGGTAGGAATGTACTGCCTAAAAACCAAACGACTCTTGAAGAGGACCAAAGACTCGTCCACACTTATCTCTTTGCCTGGAACATAGACCTCCGAAAACCGATCTACAAAATGATCAAGGACAGGCCTAATCTTAAAAAGACGGTCAGAATCTGAGTAATCTCGTGGCAAGGCTAATGCATTGTCAACAAAATGCAGCATCCTAAGAAGAAGCAAATACCGATTACCACTCATGGTCGCAAGAAATATAGCTGTTGCCATCAAGGGACTAGTAGACCAATAAGAAGCCAGTGACGGCTTCCTTATCAACCCCATCAAAAAAGTCAAACCCAAAAACTTTTTTATCTCCTCCAAATTTGTGGGAATCCACTGGGCAGCTCTAGAGTGTGGCCTAAGTCTAGCAGCGTTGTCCCTCAAATGCGTCTCCGCATACAAATTAGTCTGCTCAACAATCTCTTCCAAAAACACATCATCCATGAATAACTCAAAGAAATTGATAGGCAAAAAGTTCTCTGTATTGGCGTTACACCCTGGGAGACCAGTAAAGGCAGGCAACTCTGGCTGCTCCATGTTTGGGGCAACCCAGACATCAGGTCTTATAACGGGAAACCTTTCAGCCCCAGGTTGCTGCACTAATGGCACATCAATGTCCTCCTCTAAAACAGGCCCTTCATCTGCACTGAGTGTGGCTTCATCATCAGAAGATTCCCCTCCAACAGAAACATCACTGCCAGAATCTCTCACTTCCTCCTCTGCCTCAGATGCAGAGTCCGTCTCATAATCATGATCAGACAATGACTCAAAAATTATACCAACCACCTGCTGAGCAGTCATCCTGTGGCTAGCCGTGATCTTTCCTACTAAAATTAACTGGACAAATTCACCACCAACAACCAGCACTGTGTAAGACAAGTAACAAAGTGTAGCTTTGTTAGTAAGAGTTATAAACTCAAAAACTATACCGCTCACTTGCCTGAAAAAGCTTGATTCACCAGCAACTACTCTGCACAGACACAGCAATGACCAATGATATCCCACTAAAAAGAAAGAAAGAAAGAAAGAAAGAAAGAAAGAAAGAAAGAAAGAAAGAAAGAAAGAAAGAAAGAAAGAAAGAAAGAAAGAAAGGCAAATTAGAAATAAGACAAAACAAATATCATTGTGCACAAATCTAAGGACAATTTCACACACAATCCTGCATTTAGTACACCCCCTACCAACATGTCATTCATCCTTTGGAGTAAATTGTTTTTACTTACCTAAAACATGCAACTGTGCAAACTGCAGGTCAACCACCGCCAAAACCGCAAGGAGCCACAGCAAATAAAGCAAAAGCTTTGAACTAGAACAAAAAGGAGGAAAACATTTTTTATCACAAATGCAAATACTTCATGAGTTGACAAACACCCCACCATCAAACATTTAGAAATTGGTGCCTAAGTGGATTCTGCCATAGGGGCAGATGGGCCTACTAAAAAAATAGGCCTATCTGCCCCAAGGAGGGCAGAAAATACCTTTAGTAGTGTGTCCCCATGGGGAGCGACCCTTGCCAAAGGGGACAGCCCCAAAACAAAAAAATCAAAAAAACACACACTATCCCTGGTGCCTAAGTGGCTTCTGCCCCCCTTGTGGCAGATGGGCCTAAAAATAATAGGCCGATCTGTCCCCAAGGGGTGCAGAAATGGCCTTGGTACATGTGCCCCCAAAGGGGGGGCGACCCTTGCCCAAGGGCCCCCCCCACTCATCCACTAACACACACACACACTATCCCTGGTATCTAAGCGGCTTCTGCCCCCACGGGGGCAGAAATGGCCAACAGGTCAATGCCCCCTTTGGGGGGGGGGCACCCCGTGCCCAAGGGGACGCCCCCCCACTAAAGTAAACTAATAAAAAAAAATCCCTGGCATTCCAGTGGTTTCTGCCCCCCTTGGGGGCAGATCAGCCTAAAAATAATAGGCCGATCTGTCTCCAAGGGGTGCAGAAATGGCCTCAGTACATGTGCCCCCGAAGTGGGGGGCGACCCTTGCCCAAGGCCCCCCCCCATCCACTAACACACACACACACTATCCCTGGTGTCTAAGTGGCTTCTGCCCCCCTTGGGGGCAGATGGGCCTAAAAGAAATAGGCCCATCTGCCCCCAGGGGGGGCAGAAATGGCCAACAGGTCAATGCCCCCCTTGGGAGGGCACCCCGTGACCAAGGGGACGCCCCCCGCCCACAAAAATAAACAAATTTAAAAAAATCCCTGGCGTTCTAGTGGTTTCTGCCCGCCTTGGGGCAGATCAGCCTACAAATAATAGGCTGATCTGCCTCCAAGGGGGGCAGAAATGGCCCTAAAATACATGCCCCCCAAAGGGGAGTGACCCTTGCCCAAGGGGCCGCCCCCCCATCCACTACACACACAATCCCTGGTGCCTAAGTGGCTTCTGCCCCACTTGGGGGCAGATGGACCTAAAAAAATAGGCCGTTCTGCCCCCAAGGGGGGCAGAAAAGGCCAACAGTTCTATGCCCCTTGAGGGGGGTGCCCCTTGCACAAGGGGGCACCCCCCCCACATAAATTCACTAATAAAACGACATCCCTGGTGTTTCAGTGGTTTCTGCCCCCCTTGGGGGCAGATCGGCCTAAAAGAGAAGGGCAGAAATGGCCGTAAGTAGTTGCCCCAAAAGGGGAGCGACCCTTGCCCAAAGGGCCGCTCCCCGACAGTGAAACCACAATGAAATTTAAAAAAAAAAAATCCCTGGCGTCTAGTGGGCAATCCTGCTGCCCAAAGAGACACCGGGGGAAAGGAAAACCCTTTCCTTTCCCCCGGTGCCTCTTTCTGCAAAGCCCTCCACCCACCGGGAAGAGAAACTCACCTCTTCCAACCTCGCCGCACAGGAAGCAAATGGCTTCCTATGCTACGGAAACCCAATAATGATGTCAGTGCGCGATCGCGCGCTGACGTCATTATGGGGGGGTGGGGGGGTCGGGGTGGAAGGGGAAGGGCTTCCCCTTCCATCCCTGCCTTTCGGGGGTGGGGAGAAGCACACAGAGGGAGCGAGAGCGCTCCCTCTGGGCTGTGTGCCGAGGACGTAGTGGTTACGTCCTCGGCACAGCAGCACTGTGCCGAAGGACGTAACCACTACGTCCTCGGCACAGAAGGGGTTAAACACCACTCCTACAGCTGGGATGATTGCTCCAAATACCTCTCCCATCATTTGTGTTCCCTCATTCACACTTCGTGTGAACCTTTTTATTGCTGGTGTCATTGTGAGTGCATCCAAAGAATCTACATAATACATTTTGGGAAAGATAAGCCCTAAGTAGAATATTTCTTCCCAAAAGATAGATAATTTAAATTAAGCATTTGTTCCACAAATAAAATATACTCCAGTTATAGTTGGGCTATCTTCTTGTAAAATTTCCCTTTCGTCCCCTGATAACTCAAAGGTGAGGTCACATCTACTATTTCCCACTAATATTTTCTTTCCCCTTATTCATCATTTATATAGACATAATTTTCCAATAAATATTTCATCCAACTTCCATTTAGGTACGGTCACCTTTTCCTAAATACATTCTCCTCTCTGTTCCACACTTTCTTTTGTACATCATTTTTGTTATTCCCAGCCTTCATTAATCTTTCATTTCGTTTTTCTAGCATTTGTAGAAAAATCCTCTCTTGTCTATATTTATTTTGCAGGTTAAATTCCTGACATGTGCATTAACTAACAGTGTTTATAAGAAGGAAGGGTCTAAAATATTGCCAAGGAGTGTCCATGTCTTTAGAATTTGGGTGTAGATTCATATCTTTCATAAAGCACCATTTCATAATCTGAAAATTAATATTCAAAATATTGCAATCTATATACTAGGCTAAGCAATATACTGTAATAAGTAGCATAAGAGAATGGTATGTGATGATATGAAACTTGTTCATCTACTGAAGAAGGTATGTTTGCTCAAACACTACAACCCTTAACATTTAAAGCTCCAGTGTATTCTTGCACTAATTTTGAATAAACATTTATTGCATATTCATCCTTCATGCAGTCTACAAAGGATGATTTCAGTCTGTCTTCATCTAATGTGGAATGATATGTTGTATTGTGTAGTAAAGGTATTGTTTTCTTGGTCTCTGGTGTAAAGTAGATTACTAGATAAATTACTATAGCTGTTAATACTAAAAATATAAGGAGTGTTCCAAAAAATATCTTAACTCTGGCTCTAGTTACAGTAAACATCTTCTCTACAATCAGATCTACTACCAAATAATCTGTTTAGTAACAGCAATGAGGAAAATACAAGAAAATAATGTTTTTTTTCCTCTTCAAAGTTCTTTGTTAGTAAATCTTCGTTAGACAATCCTGAATAATACTCAGTGTTCTTTTTATTTGTTATCCCTAAATGTATTCTTCCTAATCTCAACTCTAGGTGAGGTTCTTCTTATTTTTTCATGTATTTATTCTTTATTCATTGAATGTCTTTTGCAATTTGAAGTTTTTTGTCTCTGTGCAGTTTTTTTTTTTCTTCTGGTCCTCAAGTTCCCTTGGTTCTTCTGTGTTTCCTTCTGCACCTTGGTTTCTAAAAAATAAAGTTTGCACCTCATAGTTATCACCATTCTGTGAGATGTCCGACAATTGGACCACTTCACCTATTGGAGTTTCTTCAACCCAACTTTCTCTTTGCTGGTTGTGACAACTATTTTCTTCTCATGCAAAGTTCAGTGGCACATACACCAAAGATATTGCCTCTATTTCTTCTTCTGGACTTCATGCCTTCTGAGTGTGTGAGGCATGGATCCAGTTTGGAATTTCAACACCCTTTGCAGCAATGGTTGTGATCAGAACTATCTGAAAGGAGTCTTTCCAGCAAGGCTCTAAACAGGTCTTTCTCACATGCTTCTTAATATAAACCCACTATCCAAGCATTGTCTTTGACTTGGGTTTTTAGCTACAGCTTCAATCCTGTCAAGACACAGAATGTACCACATCAGCCAGGCATTTGCAGTAATTGACTACCACGTCATATGTTATAATCACAAGTACATTTGCAGGGACTACAAGTAATTTTATGGGTCTTTCCATCAATACCTGGTGAGCAGATAACCCAGTTTTTTAATCAGGTATGTTTCACAAATTCATTACATGTAGGGGTAAATCATGTGGCCATTTCAATTATGTTTTATGCACAGACTTAAGCCAATCTTGATTATATAGTACCATTCAATTGCTCAACTATTCCTGAGGCTTCTGGACAATAACTGCAATTAAGTTTCAGATCAACCCTGAATTCTGGACACAACATTTTTATAATCTCACTAATAAATAAGTACCTCGATCTGATTCCAGAGAAACAGGTGTACCATACCTTCGTATGAGTTCTCTCAGTAGTAATATAGACACTGTTAGACTGTCATTTCTTCTTGTTGAATACGCCTCCATCCTCCGGAAAAAGATGCAGACAATCACCAAAATGTTCCTTAGCCCATTGCAAGGTGGCATTTCAATAAAATCCACCTGCATCCTTTTGCAAGCTCCTCTAGGTTTACCTCCATGGCTCATTAATACATGTGTCCTTTTTTCCCACATTTATTTGCTGACATTCAACACATTTGTTGCAAACTTCTTCTGCTTGTGCTCTGAATTTTGGATTGTATTAATAAGGTTGGAATGTGCGAATCATTGCATTCCTCCCTAGGTGTGCCTGACCATGCAGATATTGTATCATTGGAATCAGCAAACTGTCTGGTAGTATTGGTTGCACTTCCAGTGAAGCCCACACATTATTTTCATCAAACCCACATCCTATCCTAATTCAACCCTGCTTTCCCTAAATTGGTTCATTCTCTTGCATTTGTCTTAATTCATCGCAACTGTCTGCTGTTATTAAAATGATTGCAAGAAGGCTCCCTTCTTGATTTCCAGCCATGTATGATCCATTGTAAATGCATGACATAGTTGCACAGTAACATGCCACTTCATTAGCATACCTGTTACTAATGTTGGCATACCTATAGCCACTCCTATATGCAGCACATTTTACAACAACTATTTCAATGGATTCTTGTAAAACCTCCATTAGACCTTTCACTTTGTTGCCTATTGCTAATAGGATTTGTGGCCGAGACCATGAAACCTCATTGTGACCATAATTGCCCATAGACATGGGCAACGACAAACCTGTACTGATTGTGAAAATCAACACTGTTACTCCATTGGCTTGTTTACCGGCTCTAGTAAGAGAGATCAATTCTGCAACTTGGGCAGATGTAATTCCTTGTAGTCATGCTGCTTTGACTACTTCTTGTATGATGCAGACTGCATATGCTGCTCTTAAGCATCCTTCATTTGTTCTTAAAATAAACCATTTACAAAAAGTGTATGATGTGGATTAAATAAAGGCTCATCTTTCATGTCTGCTTTGGGTTTGGTGGACAAGTCAGTGACATCAAGGCAATCATGTTCATAATGATCAGATTCTTGTTCTTCAGGTATTGGCAACAACATACTGGGATTTAAAACATGACATCTTTTTAGCACAACTTTGTTTCCAGACAATATTTATTGTTCATATTTAGTAAGTCGCAAATTTGTGAGGTGGTGTGTTTTAGTCTTGGTTAGTAACACCTCAGCTGAATTCGGGATCACAACAGTTAAGGGAAATCCCAAATACAATGTTTTCACACTTCTCGAGACTTGCACTCACTGCGGCTGCTGTCTGCAGACATCCAGGCAACGCAGCATCTACAGGATTAAGAGTCACGGAAAAATAGGCATTGGTCTTTCGTAATTTCCATGAATTTGAGTTAACACTGAGAGAGCATACCCTTCCCTCTGATTGCAAAACAGAATACATTCTTTGTTGTAATCTGGCATTCATGCATTCATAGTCCCATGGAATCAGATCAGTAATATATTTGTGAGTCATTTTTAACAATGGTTTAGCCATTAGGGAAAATTTGAGTATCCACTGTTGACAGTAGCCAACCATCCTAAGAAACATTCTGACCTTTTTTTGTGTTCTCAGGGTGCTCATTTTTAAACGGATTTCAATTTTGTCTATGGACACCTTCCTTGCCCCTTTCTCAATTACGTAGTATTGTACTTCTTTTTTCTGACAATACTGTGATTTCTGTGGTGACACCTTGTGTCCATTTTCAGATAGATGGTTTAGCAGTGCTATAGAATCTTACTGACATTTTTCTCCAGTACTAGACGCAATCAGCAGATCATCAATGTACTGGATTGGGACTGAGTTTCCTGGAAGATTTAATGACCCTAGAGTTTTCTTTAAAATTTGATTCAAAAGTGAAGTGGTCTCAGTGGACCCCTGTGGGAAGTGACACCCCAAGATTACCATCTCTTGGAACATGAAGGAAAATAATAATTGGCTGTCTTCATGTAAAGGTATAGAGAAAAGGACATTGCAGAGGTCAATCACAGTGAACCATTCAGCTGTGCACAGTATCTAGTAAAATATTGTGGATGGATTCAGCACCTCAGGACAACATTGTATTACACTTTCAGTGATTTTTCTCAAATCCTGTACTATTCTGCATTTGCCAATTGATTTATGTAATCCCATAATTGGTGAGTCCATGGACTCAGTCACTTCTTTTAAAATTCCTTTCTCCAACATCTCATTTGTCAAGGGTGTAATTCCTGCTATTGTTTTTGGAGTCACTGGGTATGAGGGTATATCTGGAAAACAATTGCATCAGGTTTAACTTTTACTCGCACTGGCTCCACTCCCTTTATTAATTCAACATCTGATCCAGTGACATCCCAGACATCTGCCTTCACCTTTCCAATCAGCTCTTTAGGTAAATGATCAAACTCTAACATTGGGAAGAAATCTGCATTTTCAGTCAAACCTGATCTGATAGCCACAATTTCATCATCATGAATTTGAAAGACAACTCTGTCTGGAGTACAATTGACAGTGCAATTTAAGTTGTGCAGTAAATCCCTTTCTAACAGATTAACAGAATTGGAATCACATAGATTACTTACTGGGACTGATTCTGAAATTGGATTTGTAACGAGTTTATTTGCAACACCTATCACTTGTATTATTTTTCCAGAGAGGGGTAGGTCTGGTACTTTTGCTGTTCTCACAGTTGAATGGGTCACCCCATTGTCTATTGCAACTTGATCTAAATATGGTCCACTCTGGTCTACCTCTAAGATTCCAACAGGCATGCAGTCTGCATCCCCTTTGAGGCACCTTTATTGTGACATGCCAAAATGTCTCATCCTCATCAAACAATGGAAATTGTGATATTATTTCAGGAGTATGAGTTACATTTTGGGTCAATCAGGGTTATTGATTTTGATTAAACTGGACTCCGTTCACATTAGGCAGAATCACAGGCGGCTGTGTCATGGGTATCAGTTGTTTTTGATTCTGTACAGGGGTTTGAATTTGTCTCACAGGGGCATTCAAAGGTTGAACCTGATTCATCCCTTGTATCTGATTAGCATGATTCTTATCAGGATTAAATCTACATTTGTGTTTCCAATGTCCCATCTTGTTACGCATATGACAACCATTTGCTTTTTTTAGTGTTGCAATATTGACACCTGTGCCTGATTCATTAGGAACTCCCCTTCCTCTTCCTAAAATCATTTGATTCACTGCCTGCATCACTCCTCTCATTCCTTGAATGGCTGTCACATTGTCAATGTTTACAGAACTCTGAAATCCTCAGTGTACCAACTTAGTCTGGGTTAACATTTATTTCTCCTTCATTATTTTGCTGTTTTATTCTCTGTTCATCACTACAGTACTGTGAGTATTTCAAAATGTCATCCAAATATTTTGTCTACCAAAAAATGACATTCTGCTGCATATGTTGACAAATTCCAGGTTGCAATCCAAGCACAAAAGTAGTAACAAAGAACCCCCGGAGCTCAATGTGTCTGTCCTACATGTTTCTAAAAAGCTTTCATCAACCTCTCATAGAACTCATGCACAGTTTCCTAATCTCTTACTGCATTCCGTTCAATTTTAAATAATTTAGGGCCAGATGTAGCAAGTCGGCAATTTGCGACTTGCAAATTGCGAGTCCCTGCGACTCGCAATTTGCAAGTCGCAAATTGCTATGCAGTACGGTGTCTCAGACACCGACTGCGACTCGCAATGGGGTCGCAATGACCCACCTCATGAATATTCATGAGGTGGGTCGCAAATTGCGGCCCCATTGCGAGTATAGGCACTCGCTAACATGGAGGACTGCTGTCGTCAGCAGACCTCCATGTTCGCGACCTGCTTTTCAATAAAGCAGTTATTTTTTTTTAAGTGTAGCCTGTTTTCCTAACAGGAAAACGAGCTGCACTTCAAAAAAACCAAAACCTTTAGTTTCGGTTTTTTTTCAGGGCAGGGAGTGGTCCCTTGGACCACTCCCTGCCCTGAAAAAATAATTTGGGGTCCAGTCACAAACTGGAAGGGGTCCCATGGGGACCCCTTCCAATTTGCGAGTGGGTTACCATCCACTTGAAGTGGATGGTAACTGCGAGTCCATTTGCGACCGCGTACGCGGTCGCAAATGGAATTGCATCCCACTGCGAGTCGCAAATAGGAAGGGAACACCCCTTCCTATTTGCGAGTCGGAAATGCATTTTGCGAGTCGGAGCCGACTCGCAAAATGCATTTCTGAATGGCAAAGTGGCTTTTGCGCCTCGCAAACGGTGATTTTCGCCGTTTGCGAGGCGCAAACACTTTGCTACATCTGGCCCTTAGATCCTTAGAAGCAATTCTCCTTTTCAGAAATTCACTTGCCTCAGTGTACCAACTTCCCTCTGTGGCTTTGAGTTTGGCCTTCAAACAGCTACCTTACATTCAGCCCACAAATAACTCAATAGTACTATATTAACCCTTTCAATGCGGGTGTCGGCCACTGGCCGACGCCCCCACTACCTCCCTGGTGCGGGTCACAACCAGTGGCCGACACCAGGGAGGGGGTTAATAAATCCGCACCCGAGGATTTTTTTTAAAATTTTGTTCCCTGGGAGACACGGAAGCTCTTCCGTGTCTCCACCTGCCCCCCACCCGCCCGCGGCGCGCTGACGTAACTATGTGGATTTCCCCATCGGAGGAGAGAGCGGCCTTGCGCCCGATTCCTGCTCCAATGGGGAAAACGGCCACCAACGGCCTTCCCCACGTTCGGGAAGGCCTCGTAAGAAAGGGGAGAGTCTCCCCTTTCTTACGAGGCCTTCCTGAAAGTGTTTCCTGGCCCCCACATCGCAGCACAGCAGGCTGGAAGTGGTTCCTGGCCCCCGTAGGCAGGGCTACCCCCTGTGGGGGCAATACTTTTTTTTAGTTGTTGTAGGGTTTCCCTGGGGGCCATTTTGGCCCCCAAGGAAACCATACAACAACTAAAATATATATATATATAGATCTATATTAATCTATATATATAGATATATCTATGTAGATATATCTATCTACATGGATATATCTATAGATAGATCTATAGATATATATAGATATATGTATATATCTATATATATCTATAGCTCTTTCTATAGATATATATATATAGAGAGATAGATCTATATATATATATATATATATATATACATATATCACTTTTGTCAACACATGTGTGGTTTCCCTGGGGCCTGCAATCGGACCCCAGGAAAGCCAGACCCACATATAAAAGTAATATATATATATATATATATATATATATATATATATATATATATATATGTATATAAATATATATATATATATATATATATATATATAGATTTGCCACCAGTTGTCTTGCAGTTGCAGCTTGCGTCTTCAAAGCAATGCACATACTTCAACTGACGCTTTTCAACTGTAGCTTTTAGGCAGCAATAAAAAAGTCAAGTAAGTATTGTGATTATGTTTCTGCTACAAAAGGGTCAGACTTGTCTAGTGGCAGTTTTAGTGCCATAAAGAAGCACAGAAGGTTTATATGCCTACTGCAAAGAGCAAATCTGTATTTTATGTAAATAGCCGAGTACATTAGTAAAGTCAGCCATTAGCTGCGCTGTAATACAAATGAAATGTATGTGCGGGGTGGAGGGCGGCTATGGAGAGATGAAGGGCACTTTTGCTGGGTGGTAATGAGGAAATCTAAGGAGGAGGGAGTAGGAGCACCAATAATGATTGTTGGACTAGGCGCAGGAGGTGCTAAAGACTGTGATGAATGGTATGTGACAAGGTGTTTTTTGAGTGTCTTGAAAGAACGTGCTGATTGAGGGAAGAAGCGCAGGTAAGGTGGCCTCTACTGTTGCGCGTATCTCACACACACCATCGATTTTGTGACTGTCTACGTAGGCTAGTGTTTTAGAGCAACAGTTTAGCCAATAGCAGAGATGGCATCTTGATGGGTGACTGCTGCCGTCACTCGGGTTATGGAGGACAGCTCTGACATAGGATCAGAGACTGAGACATCAGATACTGAGACAGCATCTGAGGGGTAGGACAATGGTGCAGACTCTGGGAGTGATTTTTCAGTCGGAGGAGTCCCATTCGATAACTCCTCTTCCAGTAAATTATGAGGGAGCTGATGAGGACAGTCCTGCTGTCCCTTCGCAAGCAGTCTGTGCAACTGGGTAATAGTGGGTTAGCTCAACCCAGAGAGCAGGTGAATGCGGCGGCAAGCAGAGAGAGAGAGTGCTGTCTTGGGAGCTCCCCAATTTAGTTCAGCCCCAAATTCCACCGCCCAAATCGTATTGTGGAGACATCAAAATTATCTATCGCAAAACAAACTGGTTTTGTAAGGCAGGCAGATGTTTTTTTGGTCCTGGGTTCGGCGGCCATATAGAGAAACACATTAAACCCAAACATTTCTGGAAATTAGACATCCAGGGGAGTCCTCAGAGGTGTGACTTGTGTGGATTCCCCAAAGTTTTCTTACCCAGAATACCCTGCAAAGCTGAAATGTTGAATAAAAACTCTATTTTTCTCGCATTTCTGTCACACAAACTACAGGAATATGCTGGGATCCACAAAATTCCTACCACCCAGTGATTCCTCACCTGTCCTGATAAAAACACTACCCCACTTGAGTGACTACACCTAGTGCCTGCGTCAGGAATGGATCACCCCAGGGTCAACAGCTGCCTCATGTAAGGCCCAACATTGACCGTTGTGTGATCTATTCCTGTTGCGGGCACCAGGCCTACCCACACAAGTGAGGTACCATTTTTATCGGGAGACTTGGGGGAACGCTGGGTGGAAGGAAATGTGTGGCTCTTCTTAGATTCCAGAACTTTCTGTCACCGAAATGTGCGGAAAACGTGTTTTTTTAGCCACATTTTGAGGTTTGCAAAGGATTGTGGGTAACAGAACCTGGTCAGAGCCCCACAAGTCACCCCATCTTGGATTCCCCTAGGTCTCTAGTTTTAATAAATGCACAGGTTTGGTAGGTTTCCCTAAGTGTCGGCTGAGCTAGAGGCCAAAATCTACAGGTAGGCACTTTGCAAAAAACAGCTCTGTTTTCTGTCAAAAAATGGGATGAGTCCACGTTGTGTTTTGGGGCATTTCCTGTCGCGGGCGCTAGGCCTACCCACTCAAGTGAGTTATCATTTTTATTGGGAGACTTGGGGGAACGCTAGGTGGAAGGAAATTTGTGGCTCCTCTCAGATTCCAGAACTTTCTGTTACCGAAATGTGAGTAAAATCTGTTTTTTAGCCACATTTTGAGGTTTGCAAAGGATTCTGGGTAACAGAACCTGGTCAGAGCCCCACAAGTCACCCCATCTTGGATTCCCCTAGTTCTCTAGTTTAAAAAAAGGCACAGGTTTGGTAGGTTTCCCTAGGTGCCGGCTGAGCTAGAGGCCAAAATCTACAGGTAGGCACTTTGCAAAAAACAGCTGTTTTCTGTCAAAAAATAGGATGTGTCCACGTTGTGTTTTGGGGCATTTCCTGTTGCGGGAGCTAGGCCTACCCACACAAGTGAGGTATCATTTTTATCGGGAGACTTGGGGGAACGCTGGGTGGAAGGAAATTTGTGGCTCCTCTTAGATTCCAGAACTTTCTGTCACCGAAATGTGAGGAAAATGTGTTTTTTTAGCCACATTTTGAGGTTTGCAAAGGATTCTGGGTAACAGAACCTGGTCAGAGCCCCACAAGTCACCCCATCTTGGATTCCCCTAGGTCTCTAGTTTTCAAAAATGCACAGGTTTGGTAGGTTTCCATAGGTGCCGGCTCAGCTAGAGGCCAAAATCTACAGGTAGGCACTTTGTAAAAAAACAGCTCTCTTTTCTGTCAAAAAATGGGATGTGTCCACGTTGTGTTTTGGGGCATTTCCTGTTGCAGGCGCTAGGCCTACCCACACAAATGAGGTATCATTTTTATCGGGAGACTTGGGGGAACGCTGGGTGGAATGAAATTTGTGGCTCCTTTCAGATTGCAGAACTTTCTGTCACCGAAATGTGAGGAAAATGTGATTTTTTAGCCACATTTTGAGGTTTGCAAAGGATTCTGGGTAACAGAACCTGGTCAGAGCCCCACAAGTCACCCCATCTTGGATTCCCCTAGCTCTCTAGTTTTAATAAATGCACAGGTTTGGTAGGTTTCCCTAGGTGCCGGCTCAGCTAGAGGCCAAAATCAACAGGTAGGCACTTTGTAAAAAAACAGCTCTCTTTTCTGTCAAAAAATGGGATGTGTCCACGTTGTGTTTTGGGGCATTTCCTGTTGCGGGCGCTAGGCCTACCCACACAAATGAGGTATCATTTTTATCGGGAGACTTGGGGGAACGCTGGGTGGAATGAAATTTGTGGCTCCTCTCAGATTCCAGAACTTTCTGTTGCCGAAATGTGAGGAGAAGGTGTTTTTTTAGCCACATTTTGAGGTTTGCAAAGGATTCTGGGTAACAGAACCTGGTCAGAGCCCCACAAGTCACCCCATCTTGGATTCCCCTAGGTCTCTAGTTTTCAAAAATGCACAGGTTTGGTAGGTTTCCCTAGGTTCCGGCTGAGCTAGAGGCCAAAATCTATAGGTAGGCACTTTGCAAAAAACGGCTATGTTTTCTGTCAAAAAATGGGATGTGTCCACGTTGTGTTTTGGGGCATTTCCTGTCGCAGGCGCTAGGCCTACCCACACAAGTGAGGTACCATTTTTATAGGTTGCCTTGGGGCACCGCTGGGTGGAAGGGAATTTGTGGCTCCTCTCAGATTCCAGAACTTGCTGTCACCGAAATGTGAGGAAAACGTGTGTTTTTAGCCACATTTTGAGGTTTGCAAAGGATTCTGGGTAACTGAACCTGGTCAGAGCCCCACAAGTCACCCCATCTTGGATTCCCCTAAGTCTCTAGTTTTCAAAAATGCACAGGTTTTGTAGGTTTCCCTAGGTGCCGGCTGAGCTAGAGGCCAAAATCTACAGGTAGGCAATATGCAAAAAACAGCTCTGTTTTCTGTCAAAAAATGGGATGTGTCCACGTTGTGTTTTGGGGCATTTCCTGTTGCGGGCGCTAGGCCTACCCACACAAATGAGGTATCATTTTTATCGGGAGACTTGGGGGAACACTGGTGGAAGGAAATTTGTGGCTCCTCTCAGATTCCAGAACTTTCTGTTGCCGAAATGTGAGGAGAACGTGTTTTTTTAGCCACATTTTGAGGTTTGCAAAGGATTCTGGGTAACAGAACCTGGTCAGAGCCCCACAAGTCACGCAATATTGGATTTCCCTAGGTCTCTAGTTTTTAAAAATGCACAGGTTTGGTAGGTTTCCCTAGGTGCCGGCTGAGCTAGAGGCCAAAATCTACAGGTAGGCACTTTGCAAAAAACAGCTATGTTTTCTGTCAAAAAATGGGATGTGTCCACGTTGTGTTTTGCGGCATTTCCTGTCAAGGGCGCTAGGCCTACCCACACAAGTGAGGTACCATTTTTATAGGGAGACTTGGGGGAACGCTGGGTGGAAGGAAATTTGAGGCTCCTCTCAGATTCCACAACTTCCTTTCACCGAAATGTGAGGAAAATGTGTTTTTTTAGCCACATTTTGAGGTTTGCAAAGGATTCTGGGTAACAGAACCTGGTCAGAGCCCCACAAGTCACCCCATCTTGGATTCCCCTAGGTCTCTAGTTTAAACAAATGCACAGGTTTGGTAGGTTTCACTAGGTGCCGGCTGAGCTAGAGGCCAAAATCTACAGGTAGGCACTTTGCAAAAAACAGCTCTGTTTTCTGTCAAAAAATGGGATGTGTCCACGTTGTGTTTTGGGGCATTTCCTGTCGCGGGAGCTAGGCCTACCCACACAAGTGAGGTACCATTTTTATAGGGAGACTTGGCGGAACGCTGGGTGGAAGGAAATTTGTGGTTCCTCTCAGATTCCTGAACTTCCCATCACCGAAATGTGAGGAAAACGTGTTTTTTTAGCCACATTTTGAGGTTTGGAAAGGATTCTCGGTAACAGAACCTGGTCAGAGCCCCACAAGTCACGCCATGTTGGATTCCCCTAGGTCTCTAGTTTTCAAAAATGCACAGGTTTGGTAGGTTTCCCTAGGTGCCGGCTGAGCTAGAGGCCAAAATCTACAGGTAGGCACTTTGCAAAAAACAGCTCTTTTTTCTGTCAAAAAATGGGATGTGTCCAAGTTGTGTTTTGTGGCATTTCCTTTCGTGGGTGCTAGGCCTACCCACACAAGTGAGGCATCATTTCTATCGGGAGACTTGGGGGAAGCTGGGTGGAAGGAAATTTGTGGCTCCTCTCAGATTCCAGAACTTTCTGTCACCAAAATGTGAGGAAAATGTGTTTTTTTAGCCACATTTTGAGGTTTGCAAAGGATTCTGGTTAACAGAACCTGGTCAGAGCCCCACAAGTCACCCCATATTGGATTCCCCTAGGTCTCTAGTTTTCACAAATGCACAGGTTTGGTAAGTTTACCTAGGTGCCGGCTGAGCTAGAGCCCAAAATCTACAGGTAGGCACTTTGTAAAAAAACGGCTCTGTTTTCTCTCAAAAAATTGGATATGTCCATGTTGTGTTTTGGGGCATTTCCTGTCGCGGGCGCTAGGCCTACCCACACAAATGAGGTATCATTTTTATCGGGAGACTTGGGGGAACGCTGGGTGGAAGGAAATTTGTGGTTCCTCTCAGATTCCAGAACTTCCTGTCACCGAAATGTGAGGAAAATGTGTTTTTTTAGCCACATTTTGAGGTTTGCAAAGGATTCTGGGTAACAGAACCTGGTCAGAGCCCCACAAGTCACCCCATCTTGGATTCCCCTAGGTCTCTAGTTTTCATAAATGCACAGGTTTGGAAGGTTTCCCTAGGTGCCGGCTGAGCAAGAGGCCAAAATCTACAGGTAGGCACTATGCAAAAAACAGCTCTGTTTTCTGTCAAAAAATGGGATGTGTCCACGTTGTGTTTTGGGGCACTTCCTGTTGCGGGTGCTAGGCCTACCCACACAAGTGAGGTATCATTTTTATCGGGAGACTTGGGGGAACGCTGGGTGGAAGGAAATTTGTGGCTCCTCTCAGATTCCAGAACTTTCTGTCACCGAAATGCAAGGAAAACGTGTTTATTTAGCCACATTTTGAGGTTTGCAAAGGATTCTGGGTAACAGAACCTGGTCAGAGCCCCACAAGCCACCCCATATTGGATTCCCCTAGGTCTCTAGTTTTCAAAAATGCACAGGTTTGGTAGGTTTCCCTAGGTGCCGGCTGAGCTAGCGGCCAAAACCTACAGGTAGGCACTTTGCAAAAAACAGCTCTGTTTTCTGTCAAAAAATGGGATGTGTCCACGTTGTGTTTTGTGGCATTTCCTGTCGTGGGCGCTAGGCCTACCCACACAAGTGAGGTATCATTTTTATCGGGAGACTTCTGGGAACGCTGGGTGGAAGGAAATTTGTGGCTCCTCCCAGATTCCAGAACTTTCTGTCACCGAAATGTGAGGAAAATGTGTTTTTTTAGCCACATTTTGAGGTTTGCAAAGGATTCTGGGTAACAGAACCTGGTCAGAATCCCACAGGTCACCCCATCTTGGATTCCCCTAGGTCTTTAGTTTTCACAAATGCACAGGTTTGGTAGGTTTTCCTAGGTGCCGGCTGAGCTAGAGGCAAAAATCTACAGGTAGGCACTTTGTAAAAAAACGGCTCTGTTTTCTGTCAAAAAATGGGATGTGTCCACGTTGTGTTTTGGGGCATTTCCTGTCGCGGGCGCTAAGCCTACCCACAAAAATGAGGTATCATTTTTATCGGGAGACTTGGGGGAACGCTGGGTGGAAGGAAACTTGTGGCTCCTCTCAGATTCCAGAACTTTCTGTTGCCGAAATGTGAGGAGAACGTGTTTTTTTAGGCACAGTTTGAGGTTTGCAAAGGATTCTGGGTAACAGAACCTGGTCAGAGCCCCACAAGTCACCCCATCCTGGATTCCCCTAGATCTCTAGTTTTCAAAAATGCACAGGTTTGGTTCGTTTCCCTAGGTGCCGGCTGAGCTAGAGGCCAAAATCTACAGGTAGGCACTTTGCAAAAAACAGCACTGTTTTCTGTCAAAAAATGGGATATTGTCCACATTGTGTTTTGGGGCATTTCCTGTCGCCGGCACTAGGCCTACCCACACAAGTGAGGTACCATTTTTATAGGGAGACTTGGGGGAACGCTGGGTGGAAGGAAATTTGTGGCTCCTCCCAGATTCCACAACTTCCTTTCACCGAAATGTGAGGAAAACGTGTTTTTTTAGCCACATTTTGAGGTTTGCAAAGGATTCTGGGTAACAGAACCTGGTCAGAGCCCCACAAGTCACCCCATCTTGGATTCCCCTAGGTCTCTAGTTTAAACAAATGCACAGGTTTGGTAGGTTTCACTAGGTGCCGGCTGAGCTAGAGGCCAAAATCTACAGGTAGGCACTTTGCAAAAAACAGCTCTGTTTTCTGTCAAAAAATTGGATATGTCCACGTTGTGTTTTGGGGCATTTCATGTCGCGGGCGCTAGGGCTACCCACACAAGTGAGGTACCATTTTTATAGGGAGACTTGGGGGAACGCTGGGTGGAAGGAAATTTGTGGCTCCTCTCAGATTCCAGAACTTCCTGTCACCGAAATGCGAGGAAAACGTGTTTTTTTAGCCACATTTTGAGGTTTGCAAAGGATTCTGGGTAACAGAACCTGGTCAGAGCCCCACAAGTGACCCCATCTTGGATTCCCCTAGGTCTCTAGTTTTAAAAAATGCACAGGTTTGGTAGGTTTCCCTAGGTGCCGGCTAAGCTAGAGGCCAAAATCTACAGGTAGGCACTATGCAAAAAACAGCTCTGTTTTCTGTCAAAAAATGGGATGTGTCCACGTTGTGTTTTGGGGCATTTCCTGTTGCGGGCGCTAGGCCTACCCACACAAGTGAGGTATCATTTTTATCGGGAGACTTGGGGGAATGCTGGGTGGAAGGATATTTGTGGCTCCTCTCAGACCTCCGGAACTTTCTGTTACCGAAATGTGAGGAGAACGTGTTTTTTTAGCCACATTTTGAGGTTTGAAAAGGATTCTGGGTAACAGAACCTGGTCAGAGCCCCACAAGTGACCCCATCTTGGATTCCCCTAGGTCTCTAGTTTTAAAAAATGCACAGGTTTCCCTAGGTGCCGGCTGAGCTAGAGGCCAAAATCTACAGGTAGGCACTTTGCAAAAAACAGCTCTGTTTTTTGTCAAAAAATTGGATGTGTCCACGTCGTGTTTTGTGGCATTTCCTGTCATGGGCGCTAGGCCTACCCACACAAGTGAGGTATCATTTTTATCGGGAGACTTGGGGGAATGCTGGGTGGAAGGAAATTTGTGGCTCTTCTCAGATTCCAGAACTTTCTGTCACCGAAATGTGAGGAAAATGTGTTTTTTTAGCCACATTTTGAGGTTTGCAAATGATTCTGGGTAACAGAACCTGGTCAGAGCCCCACAAGTCACCCCATCTTGGATTCTCCTAGGTCTCTAGTGTTCAGAAATGCACAGGTTTGGTATGTTTCCCTAGGTGCCGGCTGAGCTAGAGGCCAAAATCTACAGGTAGGCACTTTGTAAAAAAACGGCTCTGTTTTCTGTCAAAAAATGGGATGTGTCCACGTTGTGTTTTGGGGCATTTCCTGTTGCGGGCGCTAGGCCTACCCACACAAGTGAGGTACCATTTTTATACGGAGACTTGGGGGAATGCTGGGTGGAAGGAAATTTGTGGCTCCTCTCAGATTCCAGAACTTCCTCTCACCGAAATGTGAGGAAAACGTGTTTTTTTAGCCACATTTTGAGGTTTGCAAAGGATTCTGGGTAACATAACCTGGTCAGAGCCCCACAAGTCACCCCATCTTGGATTCCCCTAGGTCTCTAGTTTTAAAAAATGCACAGGTTTGGTAGGTTTCCGTAGGTGCCGGCTGAGCTAGAGGCCAAAATCTACAGGTAGGCACTTTGTAAAAAAACGGCTCTGTTTTCTGTAAAAAAAATGGGATGTGTCCACGTTGTGTTTTGGGGCATTTCATGTCGTGGGCGCTAGGCCTACCCACACAAATGAGGTATCATTTTTATCGGGAGACTTGCGGGAATGCTGGGTGGAAGGAAATTTGTGGCTCCTCTCAGATTCCAGAACTTTCTGTTACCGAAATGTGAGGAGAACGTGTTTTTTTAGCCACATTTTGAGGTTTGCAAAGGATTCTGGGTAACAGAACCTGGTCAGAGCCCCACAAGTCACCCCATCTTGGATTCCCCTAGGTCTCTAGTTTTAAAAAATGCACAGGTTTGGTAGGTTTCCCTAGGTGCCGGCTGAGCTAAAGGACAAAATCTACAGGTAGGCACTGTGCAAAAAACAGCTCTGTTTTCTGTCAAAAAATGGGATGTGTCCACGTTGTGTTTTGGTGCATTTCCTGTCACGGGCGCTAGGCCTACCCACACAAGTGAGGTATCATTTTTATAGGGAGACTTGGGGTAACGCTGGGTGGAAGGAAATTTGTGGCTCCTCTCAGATTCCAGAACTTTCTGTCACCGAAATGTGAGGAAAATGTGTTTTTTTAGCCACATTGTGAGGTTTGCAAAGGATTCTGGGTAACAGAACCTAGTCAGAGCCCCACAAGTCACCCCATCTTTGATTCCCATAAGTCTCTAGTTTTCAAAAATGCACAGGTTTGGTAGGTTTCCCTAGGTGCCGGCTGAGCTAGAGGCCAAAATCTACAGATAGGCACTTAGCAAAAAACAGCTCTGTTTTCTGTCAAAAAATGGGATGTGTCCACGTTGTGTTTTGGGGCATTTCCTGTCGCGGAAGCTAGGCCTACCCACACAAGTGAGGTACCATTTTTATAGGGAGACTTGGGGGAACGCTGGGTGGAAGGAAATTTGTGGCTCCTCTCAGATTCCAGAATTTTCTGTCACCGAAATGTGAGGAAAACGTGTTTATTTAGCCACATTTTGAGGTTTGCAAAGGATTCTGGGTAACAGAACCTGGTCAGAGCCCCACAAGTCACCCCATCTTGGATTCCCCTAGGTCTCTAGTTTTAAAAAATGCACAGGTTTGGTAGGTTTCCCTAGGTGCTGGCTGAGCTAAAGGACAAAATCTACAGGTAGGCACTGTGCAAAAAACAGCTCTGTTTTCTGTCAAAAAATGGGATGTGTCCACGTTGTGTTTTGGGGCATTTCCTGTCACGGGCGCTAGGCCTACCCACACAAGTGAGGTATCATTTTTATCGGGAGACTTGGGGGAACGCTGGGTGGAAGGAAATTTGTGGCTCCTCTCAGATTCCAGAACTTTCTGTCACCGAAATGTGAGGAAAATGTGTTTTTTTAGCCACATTGTGAGGTTTGCAAAGGATTCTGGGTAACAGAACCTAGTCAGAGCCCCACAAGTCACCCCATCTTGGATTCCCATAAGTCTCTAGTTTTCAAAAATGCACAGGTTTGGTAGGTTTCCCTAGGTGCCGGCTGAGCTAGAGGCCAAAATCTACAGGTAGGCACTTAGCAAAAAACAGCTCTGTTTTCTGTCAAAAAATGGGATGTGTCCACGTTGTGTTTTGGGGCATTTACTGTCGCGGGAGCTAGGCCTACCCACACAAGTGAGGTACCATTTTTATAGGGAGACTTGGGGGAACGCTGGGTGGAAGGAAATTTGTGGCTCCTCTCAGATTCCAGAATTTTCTGTCACCGAAATGTGAGGAAAACGTGTTTATTTAGCGACATTTTGAGGTTTGCAAACGATTCTGGGTAACAGAACCTGGTCAGAGCCCCACAAGCCACGCAATATTGGATTTCCCTAGGTCTCTAGTTTTAAAAAATGCACAGGTTTGGTAGATTTCCCTAGGTGCCGGCTGAGCTAGAGGCCAAAATCTACAGGTAGGCACTTTGCAAAAAACAGCTCTGTTTTCTGTCAAAAAATGGGATGTGTCCACGTTGTGTTTTGTGGCATTTCCTGTCGCGGGCGCTAGGCCTACCCACACAAGTGAGGTATCATTTTTATCGGGAGACTTGGGGGAACGCTGGGTGGAAGGAAATTTGTGGCTCCTCTCAGATTCCAGAACTTTCTGTCACCGAAATGTGAGGAAAATGTGTTTTTTTAGCCACATTGTGAGGTTTGCAAAGGATTCTGGGTAACAGAACCTGGTCAGAGCCCCACAAGTCACCTCATCTTGGATTCCCCTAGGTCTCTAGTTTTCAAAAATGCACAGGTTTGGTAGGTTTTCCTAGGTGCCGGCTGAGTTAGAGGCCAAAATCTACAGGTCGGCACTATGCAAAAAACAGCTCTGTTTTCTGTCAAAAAATGGGATGTGTCCACGTTGTGTTTTGGGGTATTTCCTGTTGCGGGTGCTAGGCCTACCCACACAAGTGAGGTATCATTTTGATCGGGAGACTTGGGGGAACGCTGGGTGGAAGGAAATTTGTGGCTCCTCTCAGATTCCAGAACTTTCTGTCACCGAAATGCGAGGAAAACGTGTTTATTTAGCCACATTTTGAGGTTTGCAAAGGATTCTGGGTAACAGAACCTGGTCAGAGCCCCACAAGCCACCCCATATTGGATTCCCCTAGGTCTCTAGTTTTCAAAAATGCACAGGTTTGGTAGGTTTCCCTAGGTGCCGGCTGAGCTAGAGGCCAAAATCTACAGGTAGGCACTTTGCAAAAAACAGCTCTGTTTTCTGTCAAAAAATGGGATGTGTCCACGTTGTGTTTTGTGGCATTTCCTGTCGTGGGCGCTAGGCCTACCCACACAAGTGAGGTATCATTTTTATCGGGAGACTTCTGGGAACGCTGGGTGGAAGGAAATTTGTGGCTTCTCCCAGATTCCAGAACTTTCTGTCACCGAAATGTGAGGAAAATTTGTTTTTTTAGCCACATTTTGAGGTTTGCAAAGGATTCTGGGTAACAGAACCTGGTGAGAGCCCCACAGGTCACCCCATCTTGGATTCCCCTAGGTCTTTAGTTTTCACAAATGCACAGGTTTGGTAGGTTTTCCTAGGTGCCGGCTGAGCTAGAGGCCAAAATCTACAGGTAGGCACTTTGTAAAAAAACGGCTCTGTTTTCTGTCAAAAAATGGGATGTGTCCACGTTGTGTTTTGGGGCATTTCCTGTCGCGGGCGCTAAGCCTAACCACAAAAATGAGGTATCATTTTTATCGGGAGACTTGGGGGAACGCTGGGTGGAAGGAAACTTGTGGCTCCTCTCAGATTCCAGAACTTTCTGTTGCCGAAATGTGAGGAGAACGTGTTTTTTTAGCCACATTTTGAGGTTTGCAAAGGATTCTGGGTAACAGAACCTGGTCAGAGCCCCACAAGTCACCCCATCCTGGATTCCCCTAGATCTCTAGTTTTCAAAAATGCACAGGTTTGGTAGGTTTCCCTAGGTCCCGGCTGAGCTAGAGGCCAAAATCTACAGGTAGGCTCTTTGCAAAAAACAGCACTGTTTTCTGTCAAAAAATGGGATATTGTCCACGTTGTGTTTTGGGGCATTTCCTGTCGCCGGCGCTAGGCCTACCCACACAAGTGAGGTACCATTTTTATAGGGAGACTTGGGGGAATGCTGGGTGGAAGGAAATTTGTGGCTCCTCTCAGATTCCACAACTTCCTTTCACCGAAATGTGAGGAAAACGTGTTTTTTTAGCCACATTTTGAGGTTTGCAAAGGATTCTGGGTAACAGAACCTGGTCAGAGCCCCACAAGTCACCCCATCTTGGATTCCCCTAGGTCTCTAGTTTTCAAAAATGCACAGGTTTGGTAGGTTTCCCTAGGTGCCGGCTGAGCTAGAGGCCAAAATCTACAGGTAGGCACTTTGCAAAAAACAGCTCTGTTATCTGTCAAAAAATTGGATATGTCCACATTGTGTTTTGGGGCATTTCATGTCGCGGGCGCTAGGGCTACCCACACAAGTGAGGTACCATTTTTATAGGGAGACTTGGGGGAACGCTGGGTGGAAGGAAATTTGTGGCTCCTCTCAGATTCCAGAACTTCCTGTCACCGAAATGCGAGGAAAACTTGTTTTTTTAGCCACATTTTGAGGTTTGCAAAGGATTCTGGGTAACAGAACCTGGTCAGAGCCCCACAAGTCACCCCATCTTGGATTCCCCTAGGTCTCTAGTTTTCAAAAATGCACAGGTTTGGTAGGTTTCCCTAGGTGCCGGCTGAGCTAGAGGCCAAAATCTACAGGTAGGCACTATGCAAAAAACAGCTCTGTTTTCTCTCAAAAAATGGGATGTGTCCACGTTGTGTTTTGGGGCATTTCCTGTTGCGGGCGCTAGGCCTACCCACACAAGTGAGGTATCATTTTTATCGGGAGACTTGGGGGAATGCTGGGTGGAAGGATATTTGTGGCTCCTCTCAGACCTCCAGAACTTTGTGTTACCGAAATGTGAGGAGAACGTGTTTTTTTAGCCACATTTTGAGGTTTGAAAAGGATTCTGGGTAACAGAACCTGGTCAGAGCCCCACAAGTCACCCCATCTTGGATTCCACTAGGTCTCTAGTTTTCAAAAATTCACAGGTTTGGTAGGTTTCACTAGGTGCCGGCTGAGCTAGAGGCCAAAATCTACAGGTAGGCACTTAGCAAAAAACAGCTCTGTTTTCTGTCAAAAAATTGGATGTGTCCACGTTGTGTTTTGGGGCATTTACTGTCGCGGGAGCTAGGCCTACCCACACAAGTGAGGTACCATTTTTATAGGGAGACTTGGGGGAACGCTGGGTGGAAGGAAATTTGTGGCTCCTCTCAGATTCCAGAATTTTCTGTCACCGAAATGTGAGGAAAACGTGTTTATTTAGCGACATTTTGAGGTTTGCAAACGATTCTGGGTAACAGAACCTGGTCAGAGCCCCACAAGCCACGCAATATTGGATTTCCCTAGGTCTCTAGTTTTAAAAAATGCACAGGTTTGGTAGATTTCCCTAGGTGCCGGCTGAGCTAGAGGCCAAAATCTACAGGTAGGCACTTTGCAAAAAACAGCTCTGTTTTCTGTCAAAAAATGGGATGTGTCCACGTTGTGTTTTGTGGCATTTCCTGTCGCGGGCGCTAGGCCTACCCACACAAGTGAGGTATCATTTTTATCGGGAGACTTGGGGGAACGCTGGGTGGAAGGAAATTTGTGGCTCCTCTCAGATTCCAGAACTTTCTGTCACCGAAATGTGAGGAAAATGTGTTTTTTTAGCCACATTGTGAGGTTTGCAAAGGATTCTGGGTAACAGAACCTGGTCAGAGCCCCACAAGTCACCTCATCTTGGATTCCCCTAGGTCTCTAGTTTTCAAAAATGCACAGGTTTGGTAGGTTTTCCTAGGTGCCGGCTGAGTTAGAGGCCAAAATCTACAGGTCGGCACTATGCAAAAAACAGCTCTGTTTTCTGTCAAAAAATGGGATGTGTCCACGTTGTGTTTTGGGGTATTTCCTTTTGCGGGTGCTAGGCCTACCCACACAAGTGAGGTATCATTTTGATCGGGAGAATTGGGGGAACGCTGGGTGGAAGGAAATTTGTGGCTCCTCTCAGATTGCAGAACTTTCTGTCACCGAAATGCGAGGAAAACGTGTTTATTTAGCCACATTTTGAGGTTTGCAAAGGATTCTGGGTAACAGAACCTGGTCAGAGCCCCACAAGCCACCCCATATTGGATTCCCCTAGGTCTCTAGTTTTCAAAAATGCACAGGTTTGGTAGGTTTCCCTAGGTGCCGGCTGAGCTAGAGGCCAAAATCTACAGGTAGGCACTTTGCAAAAAACAGCTCTGTTTTCTGTCAAAAAATGGGATGTGTCCACGTTGTGTTTTGTGGCATTTCCTGTCGTGGGCGCTAGGCCTACCCACACAAGTGAGGTATCATTTTTATCGGGAGACTTCTGGGAACGCTGGGTGGAAGGAAATTTGTGGCTTCTCCCAGATTCCAGAACTTTCTGTCACCGAAATGTGAGGAAAATTTGTTTTTTTAGCCACATTTTGAGGTTTGCAAAGGATTCTGGGTAACAGAACCTGGTGAGAGCCCCACAGGTCACCCCATCTTGGATTCCCCTAGGTCTTTAGTTTTCACAAATGCACAGGTTTGGTAGGTTTTCCTAGGTGCCGGCTGAGCTAGAGGCCAAAATCTACAGGTAGGCACTTTGTAAAAAAACGGCTCTGTTTTCTGTCAAAAAATGGGATGTGTCCACGTTGTGTTTTGGGGCATTTCCTGTCGCGGGCGCTAAGCCTAACCACAAAAATGAGGTATCATTTTTATCAGGAGACTTGGGGGAACGCTGGGTGGAAGGAAACTTGTGGCTCCTCTCAGATTCCAGAACTTTCTGTTGCCGAAATGTGAGGAGAACGTGTTTTTTTAGCCACATTTTGAGGTTTGCAAAGGATTCTGGGTAACAGAACCTGGTCAGAGCCCCACAAGTCACCCCATCCTGGATTCCCCTAGATCTCTAGTTTTCAAAAATGCACAGGTTTGGTAGGTTTCCCTAGGTCCCGGCTGAGCTAGAGGCCAAAATCTACAGGTAGGCTCTTTGCAAAAAACAGCACTGTTTTCTGTCAAAAAATGGGATATTGTCCACGTTGTGTTTTGGGGCATTTCCTGTCGCCGGCGCTAGGCCTACCCACACAAGTGAGGTACCATTTTTATAGGGAGACTTGGGGAAATGCTGGGTGGAAGGAAATTTGTGGCTCCTCTCAGATTCCACAACTTCCTTTCACCGAAATGTGAGGAAAACGTGTTTTTTTAGCCACATTTTGAGGTTTGCAAAGGATTCTGGGTAACAGAACCTGGTCAGAGCCCCACAAGTCACCCCATCTTGGATTCCCCTAGGTCTCTAGTTTTCAAAAATGCACAGGTTTGGTAGGTTTCCCTAGGTGCCGGCTGAGCTAGAGGCCAAAATCT
Source organism: Pleurodeles waltl (assembly GCF_031143425.1). Classification (NCBI taxonomy): domain Eukaryota; kingdom Metazoa; phylum Chordata; class Amphibia; order Caudata; family Salamandridae; genus Pleurodeles; species Pleurodeles waltl. Next base: position 498,723,420 of record NC_090440.1, read on the forward strand.
ACAGGTAGGCACTTTGCAAAAAACAGCTCTGTTATCTGTCAAAAAATTGGATATGTCCACATTGTGTTTTGGGGCATTTCATGTCGCGGGCGCTAGGGCTACCCACTCAAGTGAGGTACCATTTTTATAGGGAGACTTGGGGGAACGCTGGGTGGAAGGAAATTTGTGGCTCCTCTCAGATTCCAGAACTTCCTGTCACCGAAATGCGAGGAAAACTTGTTTTTTTAGCCACATTTTGAGGTTTGCAAAGGATTCTGGGTAACAGAACCTGGTCAGAGCCCCACAAGTCACCCCATCTTGGATTCCCCTAGGTCTCTAGTTTTCAAAAATGCACAGGTTTGGTAGGTTTCCCTAGGTGCCGGCTGAGCTAGAGGCCAAAATCTACAGGTAGGCACTATGCAAAAAACAGCTCTGTTTTCTCTCAAAAAATGGGATGTGTCCACGTTGTGTTTTGGGGCATTTCCTGTTGCGGGCGCTAGGCCTACCCACACAAGTGAGGTATCATTTTTATCGGGAGACTTGGGGGAATGCTGGGTGGAAGGATATTTGTGGCTCCTCTCAGACCTCCAGAACTTTGTGTAACCGAAATGTGAGGAGAACGTGTTTTTTTAGCCACATTTTGAGGTTTGAAAAGGATTCTGGGTAACAGAACCTGGTCAGAGCCCCACAAGTGACCCCATCTTGGATTCCCCTAGGTCTCTAGTTTTAAAAAATGCACAGGTTTGGTAAGTTTCCCTAGGTGCCGGCTGAGCTAGAGGCCAAAATCTACAGGTAGGCACTATGCAAAAAACAGCTCTGTTTTCTGTCAAAAAATGTGATGTGTCCACGTTGTGTTTTGGGGCATTTCCTGTTGCGGGCGCTAGGCCTACCCACACAAGTGAGGAATCATTTTTATCGGGAGACTTGGGGGAATGCTGGGTGGAAGGATATTTGTGGCTCCTCTCAGACCTCCAGAACTTTCTGTTACCGAAATGTGAGGAGAACGTGTTTTTTTAGCCACATTTTGAGGTTTGAAAAGGATTCTGGGTAACAGAACCTGGTCAGAGCCCCACAAGTGACCCCATCTTGGATTCCCCTAGGTCTCTAGTTTTAAAAAATGCACAGGTTTGGTAGGTTTCCCTAGGTGCCGGCTGAGCTAGAGGCCAAAATCTACAGGTAGGCACTATGCAAAAAACAGCTCTGTTTTCTGTCAAAAAATGGCATGTGTCCACGTTGTGTTTTGGGGCATTTCCTGTTGCGGGCGCTAGGCCTACCCACACAAGTGAGGTATCATTTTTATCGGGAGACTTGGGGGAATGCTGGGTGGAAGGATATTTGTGGCTCCTCTCAGACCTCCAGAACTTTCTGTTACCGAAATGTGAGGAGAACGTGTTTTTTTAGCCACATTTTGAGGTTTGAAAAGGATTCTGTGTAACAGAACCTGGTCAGAGCCCCGCAAGTGACCCCATCTTGGATTCCCCTAGGTCTCTAGTTTTAAAAAATGCACAGGTTTCCCTAGGTGCCAGCTGAGCTAGAGGCCAAAATCTACAGGTAGGCACTTTGCAAAAAACAGCTCTGTTTTCTGTCAAAAAATTGGATGTGTCCACGTCGTGTTTTGTAGCATTTCCTGTCATGGGCGCTAGGCCTACCCACACAAGTGAGGTAACATTTTTATCGGGAGACTTGGGGGAATGCTGGGTGGAAGGAAATTTGTGGCTCTTCTCAGATTCCAGAACTTTCTGTCACCGAAATGTGAGGAAAATGTGTTTTTTTAGCCACATTTTGAGGTTTGCAAAGGATTCTGGGTAACAGAACCTGGTCAGAGCCCCACAAGTCACCCCATCTTGGATTCTCCTAGGTCTCTAGTGTTCGGAAATGCACAGGTTTGGTATGTTTCCCTAGGTGCCAGCTGAGCTAGAGGCCAAAATCTACAGGTAGGCACTTTGTAAAAAAACGGCTCTGTTTTCTGTCAAAAAATGGGATGTGTCCACGTTGTGTTTTGGGGCATTTCCTGTTGCGGGCGCTAGGCCTACCCACACAAGTGAGGTATCATTTTTATCCGGAGACTTGGGGGAATGCTGGGTGGAAGGAAATTTGTGGCTCCTCTCAGATTCCAGAACTTCCTCTCACCGAAATGTGAGGAAAACGTGTTTTTTTAGCCACATTTTGAGGTTTGCAAAGGATTCTGGGTAACATAACCTGGTCAGAGCCCCACAAGTCACCCCATCTTGGATTCCCCTAGGTCTCTAGTTTAAAGAAATGCACAGGTTTGGTAGGTTTCCGTAGGTGCCGGCTGAGCTAGAGGCCAAAATCTACAGGTAGGCACTTTGTAAAAAAACGGCTCTGTTTTCTGTAAAAAAAATGGGATGTGTCCACGTTGTGTTTTGGGGCATTTCATGTCGTGGGCGCTAGGCCTACCCACACAAATGAGGTATCATTTTTATCGGGAGACTTGGGGGAATGCTGGGTGGAAGGAAATTTGTGGCTCCTCTCAGATTCCAGAACTTTCTGTTACCGAAATGTGAGGAGAACGTGTTTTTTTAGCCACATTTTGAGGTTTGCAAAGGATTCTGGGTAACAGAACCTGGTCAGAGCCCCACAAGTCACCCCATCTTGGATTCCCCTAGGTCTCTAGTTTTAAAAAATGCACAGGTTTGGTAGGTTTCCCTAGGTGCCGGCTGAGCTAAAGGACAAAATCTACAGGTAGGCACTGTGCAAAAAACAGCTCTGTTTTCTGTCAAAAAATGGGATGTGTCCACGTTGTGTTTTGGGGCATTTCCTGTCACGGGCGCTAGGCCTACCCACACAAGTGAGGTATCATTTTTATCGGGAGACTTGGGGTAACGCTGGGTGGAAGGAAATTTGTGGCTCCTCTCAGATTCCAGAACTTTCTGTCACCGAAATGTGAGGAAAATGTGTTTTTTTAGCCACATTGTGAGGTTTGCAAAGGATTCTGGGTAACAGAACCTAGTCAGAGCTCCACAAGTCACCCCATCTTGGATTCCCATAAGTCTCTAGTTTTCAAAAATGCACAGGTTTGGTAGGTTTCCCTAGGTGCCGGCTGAGCTAGAGGCCAAAATCTACAGGTAGGCATTTAGCAAAAAACAGCTCTGTTTTCTGTCAAAAAATGGGATGTGTCCACGTTGTGTTTTGGGGCATTTCCTGTCGCGGGAGCTAGGCCTACCCACACAAGTGAGGTACCATTTTTATAGGGAGACTTGGGGGAACGCTGGGTGGAAGGAAATTTGTGGCTCCTCTCAGATTCCAGAATTTTCTGTCACCGAAATGTGAGGAAAACGTGTTTATTTAGCCACATTTTGAGGTTTGCAAACGATTCTGGGTAACAGAACCTGGTCAGAGCCCCACAAGCCACGCAATATTGGATTTCCCTAGGTCTCTAGTTTAAAAAAATGCACAGGTTTGGTAGATTTCCCTAGGTGCCGGCTGAGCTAGAGGCCAAAATCTACAGGTAGGCACTTTGCAAAAAACAGCTCTGTTTTCTGTCAAAAAATGGGATGTGTCCACGTTGTGTTTTGTGGCATTTCCTGTCGCGGGCGCTAGGCCTACCCACACAAGTGAGGTATCATTTTTATCGGGAGACTTGGGGGAACGCTGGGTGGAAGGAAATTTGTGGCTCCTCTCAGATTCCAGAACTTTCTGTCACCAAAATGTGAGGAAAATGTGCTTTTTTAGCCACATTGTGAGGTTTGCAAAGGATTCTGGGTAACAGAACCTGGTCAGAGCCCCTCAAGTCACCTCATCTTGGATTCCCCTAGGTCTCTAGTTTTAAAAAATGCACAGGTTTGGTAGGTTTTCCTAGGTGCCGGCTGAGTTAGAGGCCAAAATCTACATGTCGGCACTATGCAAAAAACAGCTCTGTTTTCTGTCAAAAAATGGGATGTGTCCACGTTGTGTTTTGGGGCATTTCCTGTTGCGGGTGCTAGGCCTACCCACACAAGTGAGGTATCATTTTGATCGGGAGACTTGGGGGAACGCTGGGTGGAAGGAAATTCGTGGCTCCTCTCAGATTCCAGAACTTTCTGTCACCGAAATGCGAGGAAAACGTGTTTATTTAGCCACATTTTGAGGTTTGCAAAGGATTCTGGGTAACAGAACCTGGTCAGAGCCCCACAAGCCACCCCATATTGGATTCCCCTAGGTCTCTAGTTTTCAAAAATGCACAGATTTGGTAGGTTTCCGTAGGTGCCGGCTGAGCTAGAGGCCAAAATCTACAGGTAGGCACTTTGCAAAAAACAGCTCTGTTTTCTGTCAAAAAATGGGATGTGTCCACGTTGTGTTTTGTGGCATTTCCTGTCGTGGGCGCTAGGCCTACCCACACAAGTGAGGTATCATTTTTATCGGGAGACTTCTGGGAACGCTGGGTGGAAGGAAATTTGTGGCTCCTCCCAGATTCCAGAACTTTCTTTCACCGAAATGTGAGGAAAATGTGTTTTTTTAGCCACATTTTGAGGTTTGCAAAGGATTATGGGTAACAGAACCTGGTCAGAGCCCCACAGGTCACCCCATCTTGGATTCCCCTAGGTCTTTAGTTTTCACAAATGCACAGGTTTGGTAGGTTTTCCTAGGTGACGGCTGAGCTAGAGGCCAAAATCTACAGGTAGGCACTTTGTAAAAAAACGGCTCTGTTTTCTGTCAAAAAATGGGATGTGTCCACGTTGTGTTTTGGGGCATTTCCTGTCGCGGGCGCTAGGCCTACCCACAAAAATGAGGTATCATTTTTATCGGGAGACTTGGGGAAACGCTGGGTGGAAGGAAACTTGTGGCTCCTCTCAGATTCCAGAACTTTCTGTTGCCGAAATGTGAGGAGAACGTGTTTTTTTAGCAACATTTTGAGGTTTGCAAAGGATTCTGGGTAACAGAACCTGGTCAGAGCCCCACATGTCACCCCATCCTGGATTCCCCTAGGTCTCTAGTTTTAAAAAATGCACAGGTTTGGTAGGTTTCCCTAGGTGCCGGCTGAGCAAGAAGCCAAAATCTACAGGTAGGCACTTTGCAAAAAACAGCTCTGTTTTCTGTCAAAAAATGGGATGTGTCCACGTTGTGTTTTGGGGCATTTCCTGTCGCGGGCGCTAGGCCTACCCACACAAGTGAGGTACCATTTTTATAGGGACACTTGGGGGAACGCTGGGTGGAAGGAAATTTGTAGCTCCTCCCAGATTCCAGAGCTTTCTGTCACTGAAATGTGAGTAAAATATGTTTTTTAGCCACATTTTGAGGTTTGCAAAGGATTCTGGGTAACAGAACCTGGTCAGAGCCCCACAAGTCACCCCATCTTGGATTCCCCTAGGTCTCTACATTCAAAAATGAATAGGTTTAGTTGTTTTACCTAGGTGCCGGCTGAGTTAAAGGACAAAATCTACAGGTAGGCACTGTGCAAAAAACAGCTCTGTTTTCTGTCAAAAAATGGGATGTGTCCACGTTGTGTTTTGGGGCATTTCCTGTCACGGGCGCTAGGCCTACCCACACAAATGAGGTATCATTTTTATCGGGAGACTTGGGGGAACGCTGGGTGGAAGGAAATTTGTGGCTCCTCTCAGATTCCAGAACTTTCTGTTGCCGAAATGTGAGGAGAACGTGTTTTTTTAGCCACATTTTGAGGTTTGCAAAGGATTCTGGGTAACAGAACCTGGTCAGAGCCCCACAAGTCACCCCATCTTGGATTCCCCTAGGTCTCTAGTTTAAAAAAATGCACAGGTTTGGTAGGTTTCACTAGGTGCCGGCTGAGCTAGAGGCCAAAATCTACAGGTAGGCACTATGGAAAAAACAGCTCTGTTTTCTGTCAAAAAATGGGATGTGTCCATGTTGTGTTTTGGGGCATTTCCTGTTGCGGGCGCTAAGCCTACCCACACAAGTCAGGTATCATTTTTATCGGGAGACTTGGGGGAATGCTGGGTGGAAAGATATTTGTGGCTCCTCTCAGATTCCAGAACTTTCTGTTACCGAAATGTGAGGAGAACGTGTTTATTTAGCCACATTTTGAGGTTTGCAAAGGATTCTGGGTAACAGAACCTGGTCAGAGCCCCACAAGCCACCCCATATTGGATTCCCCTAGGTCTCTAGTTTTAAAAAATGCACAGGTTTGGTAGGTTTCCCTAGGTGCCGGCTGAGCTAGAGTCCAAAATCTACAGGTAGGCACTTTGTAAAAAAACGGCTCTGTTTTCTGTAAAAAAAAATGGGATGTGTCCACGTTGTGTTTTGGGGCATTTCATGTCGTGGGCGCTAGGCCTACACACAAAAATGAGGTATCATTTTTATCGGGAGACTTGGGGGAACGCTGGGTGGAAGGAAATTTGTTGCTCCTCTCAGATTCCAGAACTTTCTGTTGCCGAAATGTGAGGAGAACGTGTTTTTTTAGCCACATTTTGAGGTTTGCAAAGGATTCTGGGTAACAGAACCTGGTCAGAGCCCCACAAGTCACCCCATCTTGGATTCCCCTAGGTCTCTAGTTTAAAAAAATGCACAGGTTTGGTAGGTTTCCCTAGGTGCCGGCTGAGCTAGAGGCCAAAATCTACAGGTAGGCACTATGCAAAAAACAGCTCTGTTTTCTGTCAAAAAATGGGATGTGTCCATGTTGTGTTTTGGGGCATTTCCTGTTGCGGGCGCTAGGCCTACCCACACAAGTCAGGTATCATTTTTATCGGGAGACTTGGGGGAACGCTGGGTGGAAGGAAATTTGTGGCTCCTCTCAGATTCCAGAACTTTCTGTCACCGAAATGCGAGGAAAACATGTTTATTTAGCCACATTTTGAGGTTTGCAAATATTCTGGGTAACAGAACCTGGTCAGAGCCCCACAAGGCACCCCATATTGGATTCCCCTGGGTCTCTAGTTTTCAAAAATGCACAGGTTTGGTAGGTTTCCCTAGGTGTCGGCTGAGCTAGAGTCCAAAATCTACAGGCAGGCACTTTGTAAAAAAACTGCTCTGTTTTCTGTTAAAAAAATGGGATGTGTCCACGTTGTGTTTTGGGGCATTTCCTGTCGCGGGAGCTAGGCCTACCCACACAAGTGAGGTACCATTTTTATAGGGAGACTTGGGGGAACGCTGGGTGGAAGGAAATTTGTGGCTCCTCTCAGATTCCAGAATTTTCTGTCACCGAAATGTGAGGAAAACGTGTTTATTTAGCCACATTTTGAGGTTTGCAAACGATTCTGGGTAACAGAACCTGGTCAGAGCCCCACAAGCCACGCAATATTGGATTTCCCTAGGTCTCTAGTTTTAAAAAATGCACAGGTTTGGTAGATTTCCCTAGGTGCCGGCTGAGCTAGAGGCCAAAATCTACAGGTAGGCACTTTGCAAAAAACAGCTCTGTTTTCTGTCAAAAAATGGGATGTGTCCACGTTGTGTTTTGTGGCATTTCCTGTCGCGGGCGCTAGGCCTACCCACACAAGTGAGGTATCATTTTTATCGGGAGACTTGGGGGAACACTGGGTGGAAGGAAATGTGTGGCTCCTCTCAGATTCCAGAACTTTCTGTCACCGAAATGTGAGGAAAACGTATTTTTTTAGCCACATTTTGAGGTTTGCAAAGGATTCTGGGTAACAGAACCTGGTCAGAGCCCCACAAGCCACCCCATATTGGATTCCCCTAGGTCTCTAGTTTTCAAAAATGCACAGGTTTGGTAGGTTTCCCTAGGTGCCGGCTGAGCTAGAGGCCAAAATCTACAGGTAGGCACTTTGCAAAAAACAGCTCTGTTTTCTGTCAAAAAATGGGATGTGTCCACGTTGTGTTTTGTGGCATTTCCTGTCGTGGGCGCTAGGCCTACCCACACAAGTGAGGTATCATTTTTATCGGGAGACTTCTGGGAACGCTGGGTGGAAGGAAATTTGTGGCTCCTCTCAGATTCCAGAACTTTCTGTCACCGAAATGTTAGGAAAATGTGTTTTTTTAGCCACATTTTGAGGTTTGCAAAGGATTCTGGGTAACAGAACCTGGTCAGAGCCCCACAGGTCACCCTATCTTGGATTCCCCTAGGTCTTTAGTTTTCACAAATGCACAGGTTTGGTAGGTTTTCCTAGGTGCCGGCTGAACTAGAGGCCAAAATCTACAGGTAGGCACTTTGTAAAAAAACGGCTCTGTTTTCTGTCAAAAAATGGGATGTGTCCACGTTGTGTTTTGGGGCATTTCCTGTCGCGGGCGCTAAGCCTACCCACAAAAATGAGGTATCATTTTTATCGGGAGATTTGGGGGAACGCTGGGTGGAAGGAAACTTGTGGCTCCTCTCAGATTCCAGAACTTTCTGTTGTTGCGAAATGTGAGGAGAACGTGTTTTTTTAGCCACATTTTGAGGTTTGCAAAGGATTCTGGGTAACAGAACCTGGTCAGAGCCCCACAAGTCACCCCATCCTGGATTCCCCTAGATCTCTAGTTTTCAAAAATGCACAGGTTTGGTAGGTTTTCCTAGGTGCCGGCTGAGCTAGAGGCCAAAATCTACAGGTAGGCACTTTGCAAAAAACAGCTCTGTTTTCTGTCAAAAAATGGGATGTGTCCACGTTGTGTTTTGTGGCATTTCCTGTCGCGGGCGCTAGGCCTACCCACACAAGTGAGGTATCATTTTTATCGGGAGACTTGGGGGAACACTGGGTGGAAGGAAATGTGTGGCTCCTCTCAGATTCCAGAACTTTCTGTCACCGAAATGTGAGGAAAACGTATTTTTTTAGCCACATTTTGAGGTTTGCAAAGGATTCTGGGTAACAGAACCTGGTCAGAGCCCCACAAGCCACCCCATATTGGATTCCCCTAGGTCTCTAGTTTTCAAAAATGCACAGGTTTGGTAGGTTTCCCTAGGTGCCGGCTGAGCTAGAGGCCAAAATCTACAGGTAGGCACTTTGCAAAAAACAGCTCTGTTTTCTGTCAAAAAATGGGATGTGTCCACGTTGTGTTTTGTGGCATTTCCTGTCGTGGGCGCTAGGCCTACCCACACAAGTGAGGTATCATTTTTATCGGGAGACTTCTGGGAACGCTGGGTGGAAGGAAATTTGTGGCTCCTCTCAGATTCCAGAACTTTCTGTCACCGAAATGTGAGGAAAATGTGTTTTTTTAGCCACATTTTGAGGTTTGCAAAGGATTCTGGGTAACAGAACCTGGTCAGAGCCCCACAGGTCACCCTATCTTGGATTCCCCTAGGTCTTTAGTTTTCACAAATGCACAGGTTTGGTAGGTTTTCCTACGTGCCGGCTGAACTAGAGGCCAAAATCTACAGGTAGGCACTTTGTAAAAAAACGGCTCTGTTTTCTGTCAAAAAATGGGATGTGTCCACGTTGTGTTTTGGGGCATTTCCTGTCGCGGGCGCTAAGCCTACCCACAAAAATGAGGTATCATTTTTATCGGGAGACTTGTGGGAACGCTGGGTGGAAGGAAACTTGTGGCTCCTCTCAGATTCCAGAACTTTCTGTTGTTGCGAAATGTGAGGAGAACGTGTTTTTTTAGCCACATTTTGAGGTTTGCAAAGGATTCTGGGTAACAGAACCTGGTCAGAGCCCCACAAGTCACCCCATCCTGGATTCCCCTAGATCTCTAGTTTTCAAAAATGCACAGGTTTGGTAGGTTTCCCTAGGTCCCGGCTGAGCTAGAGGCCAAAATCTACAGGTAGGCACTTTGCAAAAAACAGCTCTGTTTTCTGTCAAAAAATGGGATATTGTCCACGTTGTGTTTTGGGGCATTTCCTGTCGCCGGCGCTAGGCCTACCCACACAAGTGAGGTACCATTTTTATGGGGAGACTTGGGGGAACGCTGGGTGGAAGGAAATTTGTGGCTCCTCTCAGATTCCACAACTTCCTTTCACCGAAATGTGAGGAAAACGTGTTTTTTTAGCCACATTTTGAGGTTTGCAAAGGATTCTGGGTAACAGAACCTGGTCAGAGCCCCACAAGTCACCCCATCTTGGATTCCCCTAGGTCTCTAGTTTAAAAAAATGCACAGGTTTGGGAGGTTTCACTAGGTGCCGGCTGAGCTAGAGGCCAAAATCTACAGGTAGGCACTTTGCAAAAAACAGCTCTGTTTTCTGTCAAAAAATTGGATATGTCCACGTTGTGTTTTGGGGCATTTCATGTCGCGGGCGCTAGGCCTACCCACACAAGTGAGGTACCATTTTTATAGGGAGACTTGGGGGAACACTGGGTGGAAGGAAATTTGTGGCTCCTCTCAGATTCCAGAACTTCCTGTCACCGAAATGCGAGGAAAACGTGTTTTTTTAGCCACATTTTGAGGTTTGCAAAGGATTCTGGGTAACAGAACCTGGTCAGAGCCCCACAAGTCACCCCATCTTGGATTCCCCTAGGCCTCTAGTTTTAAAAAATGCACAGGTTTGGTAGGTTTCCCTAGGTGCCGGCTGAGCTAGAGGCCAAAATCTACAGGTAGGCACTTTGCAAAAAACAGCTCTGTTTTCTGTCAAAAAATGGGATGTGTCCACGTTGTGTTTTGGGGCATTTCCTGTTGCGGGCGCTAGGCGTACCCACACAAGTGAGGTATCATTTTTATCGGGAGACTTGGGGGAATGCTGGGTGGAAGGATATTTGTGGCTCCTCTCAGACCTCCAGAACTTTCTGTTACCGAAATGTGAGGAGAATGTGTTTTTTTAGCCACATTTTGAGGTTTGAAAAGGATTCTGGGTAACAGAACCTGGTCAGAGCCCCACAAGTGACTCCATCTTGGATTCCCCTAGGTCTCTAGTTTTAAAAAATGAACAGGTTTGGTAGGTTTCCCTAGGTGCCGGCTGAGCTAGAGGCCAAAATCTACAGGTAGGCACTATGCAAAAAACAGCTCTGTTTTCTGTCAAAAAATGGGATGTGTCCACGTTGTGTTTTGGGGCATTTCCTGTTGCGGGCGCTAGGCCTACCCACACAAGTCAGGTATCATTTTTATCGGGAGACTTGGGGGAACGCTGGGTGGAAGGAAATTTGTGGCTCCTCTCAGATTCTAGAACTTTCTGTCACCGAAATGCGAGGAAAACATGTTTATTTAGCCACATTTTGAGGTTTGCAAATATTCTGGGTAACAGAACCTGGTCAGAGCCCCACAAGTGACCCCATCTTGGATTCCCCTAGGTCTCTAGTTTTAAAAAATGCACAGGTTTGGTAGGTTTCCGTAGGTGCCGGCTGAGCTAGAGGCCAAAATCTACAGGTAGGCACTATGCAAAAAACAGCTCTGTTTTCTGTCAAAAAATGGGATGTGTCCATGTTGTGTTTTGGGGCATTTCCTGTCATGGGCGCTAGGCCTACCCACACAAGTGAGGTACCATTTTTATTGGGAGACTTGGGGGAATGCTGGGTGGAAGGATATTTGTGGCTCTTCTCAGACTCCAGAACTTTCTGTCACCGAAATGTGAGGAAAATGTGTTTTTTTAGCCACATTTTGAGGTTTGCAAAGGATTCTGGGTAACAGAACCTGGTCAGAGCCCCACAAGTCACCCCATCTTGGATTCTCCTAGGTCTCTAGTGTTCAGAAATGCACAGGTTTGGTATGTTTCCCTAGGTGCCAGCTGAGCTAGAGGCCAAAATCTACAGGTAGGCACTTTGTAAAAAAACGGCTCTGTTTTCTGTCAAAAAATGGGATGTGTCCACGTTGTGTTTTGGGGCATTTCCTGTTGCGGGCGCTAGGCCTACCCACACAAGTGAGGTACCATTTTTATACGGAGACTTGGGGGAATGCTGGGTGGAAGGAAATTTGTGGCTCCTCTCAGATTCCAGAACTTCCTCTCACCGAAATGTGAGGAAAACGTGTTTTTTTAGCCACATTTTGAGGTTTGCAAAGGATTCTCGGTAACAGAACCTGGTCAGAGCCCCACAAGTAACCCCATCTTGGATTCCCCTAGGTTTCTAGTTTTCAAAAATGCACAGGTTTGGTAGGTTTCCCTAGGTGCCGGCTGAGCTAGAGGCCAAAATCTACAGGTAGGCACTATGCAAAAAACAGCTCTGTTTTCTGTCAAAAAATGGGATGTGTCCACGTTGTGTTTTGGGGCATTTCCTGTTGCGGGCGCTAGGCCTACCCACACAAGTGAGGTATCATTTTTATCGGGAGACTTGGGGGAATGCTGGGTGGAAGGATATTTGTGGCTCCTCTCAGACCTCCAGAACTTTCTGTTACCGAAATGTGAGGAGAATGTGTTTTTTTAGCCACATTTTGAGGTTTGAAAAGTATTCTGGGTAACAGAACCTGGTCAGAGCCCCACAAGTGACCCCATCTTGGATTCCCCTAGGTCTCTAGTTTTATAAAATGCACAGGTTTGGTAGGTTTCCCTAGGTGCCGGCTGAGCTAGAGGCCAAAATCTACAGGTAGGCACTATGCAAAAAACAGCTCTGTTTTCTGTCAAAAAATGGGATGTGTCCAAGTTGTGTTTTGGGGCATTTCCTGTTGCGGGCGCTAGGCCTACCCACACAAGTGAGGTATCATTTTTATCGGGAGACTTGGGGGAATGCTGGGTGGAATGATATTTGTGGCTCCTCTCAGACCTCCAGAACTTTCTGTTACCGAAATGTGACGAGAACGTGTTTTTTTAGCCACATTTTGAGGTTTGAAAAGGATTCTGGGTAACAGAACCTGGTCAGAGCCCCACAAGTGACCCCATCTTGGATTCCCCTAGGTCTCTAGTTTTAAAAAATGCACAGGTTTGGTAGGTTTCCCTAGGTGCCGGCTGAGCTAGAGGCCAAAATCTACAGGTAGGCACTATGCAAAAAACAGCTCTGTTTTCTGTCAAAAAATGGGATGTGTCCACGTTGTGTTTTGGGGCATTTCCTGTTGCGGGCGCTAGGCCTACCCACACAAGTGAGGTATCATTTTTATCGGGAGACTTGGGGGAATGCTGGGTGGAAGGATATTTGTGGCTCCTCTCAGACCTCCAGAACTTTCTGTTACCGAAATGTGAGGAGAACGTGTTTTTTAGCCACATTTTGAGGTTTGAAAAGGATTCTGGGTAACAGAACCTGGTCAGAGCCCCACAAGTGACCCCATCTTGGATTCCCCTAGGTCTCCAGTTTTAAAAAATGCACAGGTTTCCCTAGGTGCCGGCTGAGCTAGAGGCCAAAATCTACAGGTGGACACTTTGTAAAAAAACGGCTCTGTTTTCTGTCAAAAAATGGGATGTGTCCACGTTGTGTTTTAGGGCATTTCCTGTTGCGGGCGCTAGGCCTACCCACACAAGTGAGGTACCATTTTTATACGGAGACTTGGGGGAATGCTGGGTGGAAGGAAATTTGTGGCTCCTCTCAGATTCCAGAACTTCCTCTCACCGAAATGTGAGGAAAACGTGTTTTTTTAGCCACATTTTGAGGTTTGCAAAGGATTCTCGGTAACAGAACCTGGTCAGAGCCCCACAAGTCACCCCATCTTGGATTCCCCTAGGTCTCTAGTTTTAAAAAATGCACAGGTTTGGTATGTTTCCGTAGGTGCCGGCTGAGCTAGAGGCCAAAATCTACAGGTAGGCACTCTGCAAAAAACAGCTCTGTTTTCTGTCAAAAAATGGGATTTGTCCACGTTGTGTTTTGTGGCATTTCCTGTCGTGGGCGCTAGGCCTACCCACACAAGTGAGGTATCATTTTTATCGGGAGACTTGGGGGAACGCTGGGTGGAAGGAAATTTGTGGCTCCATTCAGATTCCAGAACTTTCTGTCAATGAAATGCGAGGAAAACATGTTTATTTAGCCACATTTTGAGGTTTGCAAATATTCTGGGTAACAGAACCTGGTCAGAGCCCCACAAGCCACCCCATATTGGATTCCCCTAGGTCTCTAGTTTTCAAAAATGCACAGGTTTGGTAGGTTTCCCTAGGTGCCGGCTGAGCTAGAGTCCAAAATCTACAGGTAGGCACTTTGTAAAAAAACGGCTCTGTTTTCTGTAAAAAAAATGGGATGTGTCCACGTTGTGTTTTGGGGCATTTCATGTCGTGGGCGCTAGGCCTACCCACACAAATGAGGTATCATTTTTATCTGGAGACTTGGGGGAATGCTGGGTGGAAGGAAATTTGTTGCTCCTCTCAGATTCCAGAACTTTCTGTTACCGAAATGTGAGGAGAACGTGTTTTTTTAGCCACATTTTAAGGTTTGCAAAGGATTCTGGGTAACAGAACCTGGTCAGAGCCCCACAAGTCACCCCATCTTGGATTCCCCTAGGTCTCTAGTTTTCAAAAATGCACAGGTTTGGTAGCTTTCCCTAGGTGCCGGCTGAGCTAAAGGACAAAATCTACAGGTAGGCACTGTGCAAAAAACAGCTCTGTTTTCTGTCAAAAAATGGGATGTGTCCACGTTGTGTTTTGGGGCATTTCCTGTCACGGGCGCTAGGCCTACCCACACAAGTGAGGTATCATTTTTATCGGGAGACTTGGGGGAACACTGGGTGGAAGGAAATTTGTGGCTCCTCTCAGATTCCAGAACTTTCTGTCACCGAAATGTGAGGAAAATGAGTTTTTTTAGCCACATTGTGAGGTTTGCAAAGGATTCTGGGTAACAGAACCTAGTCAGAGCCCCACAAGTCACCCCATCTTGGATTCCCATAAGTCTCTAGTTTTCAAAAATGCACAGGTTTGGTAGGTTTCCCTAGGTGCTGGCTGAGCTAGAGGCCAAAATCTACAGGTAGGCACTTAGCAAAAAACAGCTCTGTTTTCTGTCAAAAAATGGGATGTGTCCACGTTGTGTTTTTGGGCATTTCCTGTCGCGGGAGCTAGGCCTACCCACATAAGTGAGGTACCATTTTTATAGGGAGACTTGGGGGAACGCTGGGTGGAAGGAAATTTGTGGCTCCTCTCAGATTCCAGAATTTTCTGTCACCGAAATGTGAGGAAAACGTGTTTATTTAGCCACATTTTGAGGTTTGCAAACGATTCTGGGTAACAGAACCTGGTCAGAGCCCCACAAGCCACGCAATATTAGATTTCCCTAGGTCTCTAGTTTTAAAAAATGCACAGGTTTGGTAGATTTCCCTAGCTGCCGGCTGAGCTAGAGGCCAAAATCTACAGGTAGGCACTTTGCAAAAAACAGCTCTGTTTTCTGTCAAAAAATGGGATGTGTCCACGTTGTGTTTTGTGGCATTTCCTGTCGCGGGCGCTAGGCCTACCCACACAAGTGAGGTATCATTTTAATCGGGAGACTTGGGGGAACGCTGGGTGGAAGGAAATTTGTGGCTCCTCTCAGATTCCAGAACTTTCTGTCACCGAAATGCGAGGAAAACGTGTTTATTTAGCCACATTTTGAGGTTTGCAAAGGATTCTGGCTAACAGAACCTGGTCAGAGCCCCACAAGCCACCCCATATTGGACTCCCCTAGGTCTCTAGTTTTCAAAAATGCACAGGTTTGGTAGGTTTCCCTAGGTGCCGGCTGAGCTAGAGGCCAAAATCTACAGGTAGGCACTTTGCAAAAAACTGCTCTGTTTTCTGTCAAAAAATGGGATGTGTCCACGTTGTGTTTTGTGGCATTTCCTGTCGTGGGCGCTAGGCCTACCCACACAAGTGAGGTATCATTTTTATCGGGAGACTTCTGGGAACGCTGGGTGGAAGGAAATTTGTGGCTCCTCCCAGATTCCAGAACTTTCTGTCACCGAAATGTGAGGAAAATGTGTTTTTTTAGCCACATTTTGAGGTTTGCAAAGGATTCTGGGTAACAGAACCTGGTGAGAGCCCCACAGGTCACCCCATCTTGGATTCCCCTAGGTCTTTAGTTTTCACAAATGCACAGGTTTGGTAGGTTTTTCTAGGTGCCGGCTGAGCTAGAGGCCAAAATCTACAGGTAGGCACTTTGTAAAAAAACGGCTCTGTTTTCTGTCAAAAAATGGGATGTGTCCACGTTGTGTTTTGGGGCATTTCCTGTCGCGGGCGCTAGGCCTACTCACAAAAATGAGGTATCATTTTTATAGGGAGACTTGGGGGAACGCTGGGTGGAAGGAAATTTGTGGCTCCTCTCAGATTCCAGAACTTCCTGTCACCGAAATGTGAGGAAAACGTGTTTTTTTAGCCACATTTTGAGGTTTGCAAAGGATTCTGGGTAACAGAACCTGGTCAGAGCCCCACAAGTCACCCCATCTTGGATTCCCCTAGGTCTCTAGTTTAAAAAAATGCACAGGTTTGGAAGGTTTCCCTAGGTGCCGGCTGAGCTAGAGGCCAAAATCTACAGGTAGGCACTATGCAAAAAACAGCTCTGTTTTCTGTCAAAAAATGGGATGTGTCCACGTTGTGTTTTGGGGCATTTCCTGTTGCGGGCGCTAGGCCTACCCACACAAGTGAGGTATAATTTTTATCGGGGAACTTGGGGGAACGCTGGGTGGAAGGAAATTTGTGGCTCCTCTCAGATTCCAGAACTTTCTGTTGCCGAAATGTGAGGAGAACGTGTTTTTTTAGCAACATTTTGAGGTTTGCAAAGGATTCTGGGTAACAGAACCTAGTCCGAGCCCCACAAGTCACCCCATCTTGGATTCCCATAAGTCTCTAGTTTTCAAAAATGCACAGGTTTGGTAGGTTTCCCTAGGTGCCGGCTGAGCTAGAAGCCAAAATCTACAGGTAGGCACTTAGCAAAAAACAGCTCTGTTTTCTGTCAAAAAATGGGATGTGTCCACGTTGTGTTTTGGGGCATTTCCTGTCGCGGGAGCTAGGCCTACCCACACAAGTGAGGTACCATTTTTATAGGGAGACTTGGGGGAACGCTGGGTGGAAGGAAATTTGTGGCTCCTCTCAGATTCCAGAATTTTCTGTCACCGAAATGTGAGGAAAACGTGTTTATTTAGCCACATTTTGAGGTTTGCAAACGATTCTGGGTAACAGAACCTGGTCAGAGCCCCACAAGCCACGCAATATTGGATTTCCCTAGGTCTCTAGTTTTAAAAAATGCACAGGTTTGGTAGATTTCCCTAGCTGCCGGCTGAGCTAGAGGCCAAAATCTACAGGTAGGCACTTTGCAAAAAACAGCTCGGTTTTCTGTCAAAAAATGGGATGTGTCCACGTTGTGTTTTGTGGCATTTCCTGTCGCGGGCGCTAGGCCTACCCACACAAGTGAGGTATCATTTTTATCGGGAGACTTGGGGGAACGCTGGGTGGAAGGAAATTTGTGGCTCCTCTCAGATTCCAGAACTTTCTTTCACCGAAATGTGAGGAAAATGTGTTTTTTTAGCCACATTGTGAGGTTTGCAAAGGATTCTGGGTAACAGAACCTGGTCAGAGCCCCACAAGTCACCTCATCTTGGATTCCCCTTGGTCTCTAGTTTTCAAAAATGCACAGGTTTGGTAGGTTTTCCTAGGTGCCGGCTGAGTTAGAGGCCAAAATCTACAGGTCGGCACTATGCAAAAAACAGCTCTGTTTTCTGTCAAAAAATGGGATGTGTCCACGTTGTGTTTTGTGGCATTTCCTGTCGTGGGCGCTAGGCCTACCCACACAAGTGAGGTATCATTTTTATCGGGAGACTTCTGGGAACGCTGGGTGGAAGGAAATTTGTGGCTCCTCCCAGATTCCAGAACTTTCTGTCACCGAAATGTGAGGAAAATGTGTTTTTTTAGCCACATTTTGAGGTTTGCAAAGGATTCTGGGTAACAGAACCTGGTGAGAGCCCCACAGGTCACCCCATCTTGGATTCCCCTAGGTCTTTAGTTTTCACAAATGCACAGGTTTGGTAGGTTTTCCTAGGTGCCGGCTGAGCTAGAGGCCAAAATCTACAGGTAGGCACTTTGTAAAAAAACGGCTCTGTTTTCTGTCAAAAAATGGGATGTGTCCACGTTGTGTTTTGGGGCATTTCCTGTCGCGGGCGCTAGGCCTACCCACAAAAATGAGGTATCATTTTTATCGGGAGACTTGGGGGAACGCTGGGTGGAAGGAAACTTGTGGCTCCTCTCAGATTCCAGAACTTTCTGTTGCCGAAATGTGAGGAGAACGTGTTTTTTTAGCAACATTTTGAGGTTTGCAAAGGATTCTGGGTAACAGAACCTGGTCAGAGCCCCACAAGTCACCCCATCCTGGATTCCCCTAGGTCTCTAGTTTTCAAAAATGCACAGGTTTGGTAGGTTTCCCTAGGTCCCGGCTGAGCTAGAGGCCAAAATCTGTAGGTAGGCACTTTGCAAAAAACAGCTCTGTTTTCTGTCAAAAAATGGGATGTGTCCACGTTGTGTTTTGGGGCATTTCCTGTCGCGGGCGCTAGGCCTACCCACACAAGTGAGGTTCCATTTTTATAGGGAGACTTGGGGGAACGCTGGGTGGAAGGAAATTTGTGGCTCCTCTCAGATTCCAGAACTTCCTGTCACCGAAATGTGAGGAAAACGTGTTTTTTTAGCCACATTTTGAGGTTTGCAAAGGATTCTGGGTAACAGAACCTGGTCAGAGCCCCACAAGTCACCCCATCTTGGATTCCCCTAGGTCTCTAGTTTAAAAAAATGCACAGGTTTGGTAGGTTTCCCTAGGTGCCGGCTGAGCTAGAGGCCAAAATCTACAGGTAGGCACTATGCAAAAAACAGCTCTGTTTTCTGTCAAAAAATGGGATGTGTCCACGTTGTGTTTTGGGGCATTTCCTGTAGCGGGCGCTAGGCCTACCCACACAAGTGAAGTATAATTTTTATCGGGGAACTTGGGGGAACGCTGGGTGGATGGAAATTTGTGGCTCCTCTCAGATTCCAGAACTTTCTGTTGCCGAAATGTGAGGAGAACGTGTTTTTTTAGCAACATTTTGAGGTTTGCAAAGGATTCTGGGTAACAGAACCTGGTCAGAGCCCCACAAGTCACCCCATCCTGGATTCCCCTAGGTCTCTAGTTTTCAAAAATGCACAGGTTTGGTTGGTTTCCCTAGGTGCCGGCTCAGCTAGAGGCCAAAACCTACAGGTAGGCACTTTGCAAAAAACAGCTCTGTTTTCTGTCAAAAAATGGGATGTGTCCACGTTGTGTTTTGGGGCATTTCCTGTCGCGGGCGCTAGGCCTACCCACACAAGTGAGGTACCATTTTTATAGGGAGACGTGGGGGAACGCTGGGTGGAAGGAAATTTGTGGCTCCTCCCAGATTCCAGAACTTTCTGTCACTGAAATGTGAGTAAAATATGTTTTTTTAGCCACATTTTGAGGTTTGCAAAGGATTCTGGGTAACAGAACCTGGTCAGAGCCCCACAAGTCACCCCATCTTGGATTCCCCTTGTTCTCTAGTTTTCACAAATGCACAGGTTTGGTAGGTTTCCCTAGGTGCCGGCTGAGCTAGAGGCCAAAATCTACAGGTAGGTACTTTGTAAAAAAAACGGCTCTGTTTTCTGTCAAAAAATGGGATGTGTCCACGTTGTGTTTTGGGGCATTTCCTGTCGCGGGCGCTAGGCCTACCCACACAAATGAGGTATCATTTTTATCGGGAGACTTGGGGGAACGCTGGGTGGAAGGAAATTTGTGGCTCCTCTCAGATTCCAGAACTTTCTGTTGCCGAAATGTGAGGAGAACGTGTTTTTTTAGCCACATTTTGAGGTTTGCAAAGGATTCTGGGTAACAGAACCTGGTCAGAGCCCCACAAGTCACCCCATCTTGGATTCCACTAGGTCTCTAGTTTTAAAAAATTCACAGGTTTGGTAGGTTTCACTAGGTGCCGGCTGAGCTAGAGGCCAAAATCTACAGGTAGGCACTTTGCAAAAAACAGCTCTGTTTTCTGTCAAAAAATTGGATATGTCCACGTTGTGTTTTGGGGCATTTCATGTCGCGGGCGCTAAGCCTACCCACACAAGTGAGGTACCATTTTTATAGGGAGACTTGGGGGAACGCTGGGTGGAAGGAAATTTGTGGCTCCTCTCAGATTCCAGAACTTCCTGTCACCGAAATGCGAGGAAAACGTGTTTTTTTTGCCACATTTTGAGGTTTGCAAAGGATTCTGGGTAACAGAACCTGGTCAGAGCCCCACAAGTCACCCCATCGTGGATTCCCCTAGGTCTCTAGTTTTCAAAAATGCACAGGTTTGGTAGGTTTCCCTAGGTGCCGGCTGAGCTAGAGGCCAAAATCTACAGGTAGGCACTATGCAAAAAACAGCTCTGTTTTCTGTCAAAAAATGGGATGTGTCCACGTTGTGTTTTGGGGCATTTCCTGTCGCGGGCGCTAGGCCTACCCACACAAGTGAGGTACCATTTTTATAGGGAGACTTGGGGGAACGCTGGGTGGAAGGAAATTTGTGGCTCCTCTCAGATTCCAGAACTTGCTGTCACCGAAATGTGAGGAAAACGTGTTTTTTTAGCCACATTTTGAGGTTTGCAAAGGATTCAGGGTAACAGAACCTGGTCAGAGCCCCACAAGTCACCCCATCTTGGATTCCCCTAGGTCTCTAGTTTAAAAAAATGCACAGGTTTGGTAGGTTTCCCTAGGTGCCGGCTGAGCTAGAGGCCAAAATCTACAGGTAGGCACTATGCAAAAAACAGCTCTGTTTTCTGTCAAAAAATGGGATGTGTCCACGTTGTGTTTTGGGGCATTTCCTGTTGCGGGCGCAAGGCCTACCCACACAAGTGAGGTATAATTTTTATCGGGGAACTTGGGGGAACGCTGGGTGGAAGGAAATTTGTGGCTCCTCTCAGATTCCAGAACTTTCTGTTGCCGAAATGTGAGGAGAACGTGTTTTTTTAGCAACATTTTGAGGTTTGCAAAGGATTCTGGGTAACAGAACCTGGTCAGAGCCCCACAAGTCACCCCATCCTGGATTCCCCTAGGTCTCTAGTTTTCAAAAATGCACAGGTTTGGTAGGTTTCCCTAGGTGCCGGCTGAGCTAGAGGCCAAAATCTACAGGTAGGCACTTTGCAAAAAACAGCTCTGTTTTCTGTCAAAAAATGGGATGTGTCCACGTTGTGTTTTGGGGCATTTCCTGTCGCGGGCGCTAGGCCTACCCACACAAGTGAGGTACCATTTTTATAGGGAGACGTGGGGGAACGCTGGGTGGAAGGAAATTTGTGGCTCCTCCCAGATTCCAGAACTTTCTGTCACTGAAATGTGAGTAAAATATGTTTTTTTAGCCACATTTTGAGGTTTGCAAAGGATTCTGGGTAACAGAACCTGGTCAGAGCCCCACAAGTCACCCCATCTTGGATTCCCCTTGTTCTCTAGTTTTCACAAATGCACAGGTTTGGTAGGTTTCCCTAGGTGCCGGCTGAGCTAGAGGCCAAAATCTACAGGTAGGTACTTTGTAAAAAAAACGGCTCTGTTTTCTGTCAAAAAATGGGATGTGTCCACGTTGTGTTTTGGGGCATTTCCTGTCGCGGGCGCTAGGCCTACCCACACAAATGAGGTATCATTTTTATCGGGAGACTTGGGGGAACGCTGGGTGGAAGGAAATTTGTGGCTCCTCTCAGATTCCAGAACTTTCTGTTGCCGAAATGTGAGGAGAACGTGTTTTTTTAGCCACATTTTGAGGTTTGCAAAGGATTCTGGGTAACAGAACCTGGTCAGAGCCCCACAAGTCACCCCATCTTGGATTCCACTAGGTCTCTAGTTTTAAAAAATTCACAGGTTTGGTAGGTTTCACTAGGTGCCGGCTGAGCTAGAGGCCAAAATCTACAGGTAGGCACTTTGCAAAAAACAGCTCTGTTTTCTGTCAAAAAATTGGATATGTCCACGTTGTGTTTTGGGGCATTTCATGTCGCGGGCGCTAAGCCTACCCACACAAGTGAGGTACCATTTTTATAGGGAGACTTGGGGGAACGCTGGGTGGAAGGAAATTTGTGGCTCCTCTCAGATTCCAGAACTTCCTGTCACCGAAATGCGAGGAAAACGTGTTTTTTTTGCCACATTTTGAGGTTTGCAAAGGATTCTGGGTAACAGAACCTGGTCAGAGCCCCACAAGTCACCCCATCGTGGATTCCCCTAGGTCTCTAGTTTTCAAAAATGCACAGGTTTGGTAGGTTTCCCTAGGTGCCGGCTGAGCTAGAGGCCAAAATCTACAGGTAGGCACTATGCAAAAAACAGCTCTGTTTTCTGTCAAAAAATGGGATGTGTCCACGTTGTGTTTTGGGGCATTTCCTGTCGCGGGCGCTAGGCCTACCCACACAAGTGAGGTACCATTTTTATAGGGAGACTTGGGGGAACGCTGGGTGGAAGGAAATTTGTGGCTCCTCTCAGATTCCAGAACTTCCTGTCACCGAAATGTGAGGAAAACGTGTTTTTTTAGCCACATTTTGAGGTTTGCAAAGGATTCTGGGTAACAGAACCTGGTCAGAGCCCCACAAGTCACCCCATCTTGGATTCCCCTAGGTCTCTAGTTTAAAAAAATGCACAGGTTTGGTAGGTTTCCCTAGGTGCCGGCAGAACTAGAGGCCAAAATCTACAGGTAGGCACTATGCAAAAAACAGCTCTGTTTTCTGTCAAAAAATGGGATGTGTCCACGTTGTGTTTTGGGGCATTTCCTGTTGCGGGCGCAAGGCCTACCCACACAAGTGAGGTATAATTTTTATCGGGGAACTTGGGGGAACGCTGGGTGGAAGGAAATTTGTGGCTCCTCTCAGATTCCAGAACTTTCTGTTGCCGAAATGTGAGGAGAACGTGTTTTTTTAGCAACATTTTGAGGTTTGCAAAGGATTCTGGGTAACAGAACCTGGTCAGAGCCCCACAAGTCACCCCATCCTGGATTCCCCTAGGTCTCTAGTTTTCAAAAATGCACAGGTTTGGTAGGTTTCCCTAGGTGCCGGCTGAGCTAGAGGCCAAAATCTACAGGTAGGCACTTTGCAAAAAACAGCTCTGTTTTCTGTCAAAAAATGGGATGTGTCCACGTTGTGTTTTGGGGCATTTCCTGTCGCGGGCGCTAGGCCTACCCACACAAGTGAGGTACCATTTTTATAGGGAGACTTGGGGGAACGCTGGGTGGAAGGAAATTTGTGGCTCCTCCCAGATTCCAGAACTTTCTGTCACTGAAATGTGAGTAAAATATGTTTTTTTAGCCACATTTTGAGGTTTGCAAAGGATTCTGGGTAACAGAACCTGGTCAGAGCCCCACAAGCCACCCCATTTTGGATTCCCCTAGGTCTCTAGTTTTCAAAAATGCACAGGTTTGGTAGGTTTCCCTAGGTGCCGGCTGAGCTAGAGGCCAAAATCTACAGGTAGGTACTTTGTAAAAAAAACGGCTCTGTTTTCTGTCAGAAAATGGGATGTGTCCACGTTGTGTTTCGGGGCATTTCCTGTCGCGGGCGCTAGGCCTACCCACACAAATGAGGTATCATTTTTATCGGGAGACTTGGGGGAACGCTGGGTGGAAGGAAATTTGTGGCTCCTCTCAGATTCCAGAACTTTCTGTTGCCGAAATGTGAGGAGAACGTGTTTTTTGAGCCACATTTTGAGGTTTGCAAAGGATTCTGGGTAACAGAACCTGGTCAGAGCCCCACAAGTCACCCCATCTTGGATTCCCCTAGGTCTCTAGTTTTAAAAAATTCACAGGTTTGGTAGGTTTCACTAGGTGCCGGCTGAGCTAGAGGCCAAAATCTACAGGTAGGCACTTTGCAAAAAACAGCTTTGTTTTCTGTCAAAAAATTGGATATGTCCACGTTGTGTTTTGGGGCATTTCATGTCGCGGGCGCTAAGCCTACCCACACAAGTGAGGTACCATTTTTATAGGGAGACTTGGGGGAACGCTGGGTGGAAGGAAATTTGTGGCTCCTCTCAGATTCCAGAACTTCCTGTCACCGAAATGCGAGGAAAACTTGTTTTTTTAGCCACATTTTGAGGTTTGCAAAGGATTCTGGGTAACAGAACCTGGTCAGAGCCCCACAAGTGACCCCATCTTGGATTCCCCTAGGTCTCTAGTTTTCAAAAATGCACAGGTTTGGTAGGTTTCCCTAGGTGCCGGCTGAGCTAGAGGCCAAAATCTACAGGTAGGCACTATGCAAAAAACAGCCCTGTTTTCTGTCAAAAAATGGGATGTATCCACGTTGTGTTTTGGGGCATTTCCTGTTGCGGGCGCTAGGCCTACCCACACAAGTGAGGTATCATTTTTATCGGGAGAGTTGGGGGAATGCTGCGTGGAAGGATATTTGTGGCTCCTCTCAGACCTCCAGAACTTTCTGTTACCGAAATGTGAGGAGAACGTGTTTTTTTAGCCACATTTTGAGGTTTGAAAAGGATTCTGGGTAACAGAACCTGGTCAGAGCCCCACAAGTGACCCCATCTTGGATTCCCCAAGGTCTCTAGTTTAAAAAAATGCACAGGTTTGGTAGGTTTCCCTAGGTGCCGGCTGAGCTAGAGGCCAAAATCTACAGGTAGGCACTATGCAAAAAACAGCTCTGTTTTCTGTCAAAAAATGTGATGTGTCCACGTTGTGTTTTGGGGCATTTCCTGCTGCGGGCGCTAGGCCTACTCACACAAGTGAGGTATCATTTTTATCGGGAGACTTGGAGGAATACTGGGTGGAAGGATATTTGTGGCTCCTCTCAGACCTCCAAAACTTTCTGTTACCGAAATGTGAGGAGAACGTGTTTTTTTAGCCACATTTTGAGGTTTGAAAAGGATTCTGGGTAACAGAACCTGGTCAGAGCCCCACAAGTGACCCCATCTTGGATTCCCCTAGGTCTCTAGTTTTAAAAAATGCACAGGTTTCCCTAGGTGCCGGCTGAGCTAGAGGCCAAAATCTACAGGTAGGCACTTTGCAAAAAACAGCTCTGTTTTCTGTCAAAAAATGGGATGTGTCCACGTCGTGTTTTGTGGCATTTCCTGTCATGGGCGCTAGGCCTACCCACACAAGTGAGGTATAATTTTTATCGGGAGACTTGGGGGAATGCTGGGTGGAAGGAAATTTGTGGCTCTTCTCAGATTCCAGAACTTTCTGTCACCGAAATTTGAGGAAAATGTGTTTTTTTAGCCACATTTTGAGGTTTACAAAGGATTCTGGGTAACAGAACCTGGTCAGAGCCCCACAAGTCACCCCATCTTGGATTCTCCTAGGTCTCTAGTGTTCAGAAATGCACAGGTTTGGTATGTTTCCCTAGGTGCCAGCTGAGCTAGAGGCCAAAATCTACAGGTAGGCACTTTGTAAAAAAATGGCTCTGTTTTCTGTCAAAAAATGGGATGTGTCCACGTTGTGTTTTGGGGCATTTCCTGTCGCGGGCGCTAGGCCTACCCACACAAGTGAGGTACCATTTTTATACGGAGACTTGGGGGAATGCTGGGTGGAAGGAAATTTGTGGCTCCTCTCAGATTCCAGAACTTCCTCTCACCGAAATGTGAAGAAAACGTGTTTTTTTAGCCACATTTTGAGGTTTGCAAAGGATTCTGGGTAACATAAACTGGTCAGAGCCCCACAAGTCACCCCATCTTGGATTCCCCTAGGTCTCTAGTTTTCAAAAATGCACAGGTTTGGTAGGTTTCCGTAGGTGCCAGGCTGAGCTAGAGGCCAAAATCTACAGGTAGGCACTCTGCAAAAAACAGCTCTGTTTTCTGTCAAAAAATGGGATTTGTCCACGTTGTGTTTTGTGGCATTTCCAGTCGTGGGCGCTAGGCCTACCCACACAAGTGAGGTATCATTTTTATCGGGAGACTTGGGGGAACGCTGGGTGGAAGGAAATTTGTGGCTCCTCTCCGATTCCAGATCTTTCTGTCACCGAAATGTGAGGAAAATTTGTGTTTTTAGCCACATTTTGAGGTTTGCAACGGATTCTGGGTAACAGAACCTGGTCAGAGCCCCACAAGTCACCCCATCTTGGATTCCCCTAGGTCTCTAGTTTTCAAAAATGCACAGGTTTGGTAGGTTTCCGTAGGTGCCGGCTGAGCTAGAGGCCAAAATCTACAGGTAGGCACTATGCAAAAAACAGCTCTGTTTTCTGTCAAAAAATGGGATGTGTCCACGTTGTGTTTTGGGGCATTTCCTGTCGCGGGCGCTAGGCCTACCCACACAAGTGAGGTACCATTTTTATAGGGAGACTTGGGGGAACGCTGGGTGGAAGGAAATTTCTGGCTCCTCCCAGATTCCAGAACTTTCTGTCACTGAAATGTGAGTAAAATATGTTTTTTTAGCCACATTTTGAGGTTTGCAAAGGATTCTGGGTAACAGAACCTGGTCAGAACCCCACAAGTCACCCCATCTTGGATTCCCCTTTTTCTCTAGTTTTCACAAATGCACAGGTTTGGTAGGTTTCCCTAGGTGCCGGCTGAGCTAGAGGCCAAAATCTACAGGTAGGTACTTTGTAAAAAAAACGGCTCTGTTTTCTGTCAAAAAATGGGATGTGTCCACGTTGTGTTTCGGGGCATTTCCTGTCGCGGGCGCTAGGCCTACCCACACAAATGAGGTATCATTTTTATCGGGAGACTTGGGGGAACGCTGGGTGGAAGGAAATTTGTGGCTCCTCTCAGATTCCAGAACTTTCTGTTGCCGAAATGTGAGGAGAACGTGTTTTTTGAGCCACATTTTGAGGTTTGCAAAGGATTCTGGGTAACAGAACCTGGTCAGAGCCCCACAAGTCACCCCATCTTGGATTCCCCTAGGTCTCTAGTTTTAAAAAATTCACAGGTTTGGTAGGTTTCACTAGGTGCCGGCTGAGCTAGAGGCCAAAATCTACAGGTAGGCACTTTGCAAAAAACAGCTTTGTTTTCTGTCAAAAAATTGGATATGTCCACGTTGTGTTTTGGGGCATTTCATGTCGCGGGCGCTAAGCCTACCCACACAAGTGAGGTACCATTTTTATAGGGAGACTTGGGGGAACGCTGGGTGGAAGGAAATTTGTGGCTCCTCTCAGATTCCAGAACTTCCTGTCACCGAAATGCGAGGAAAACGTGTTTTTTTAGCCATATTTTGAGGTTTGCAAAGGATTCTGGGTAACAGAACCTGGTCAGAGCCCCACAAGTCACCCCATCTTGGATTCCCCTAGGTCTCTAGTTTTCAAAAATGCACAGGTTTGGTAGGTTTCCCTAGGTGCCGGCTGAGCTAGAGGCCAAAATCTACAGGTAGGCACTATGCAAAAAACAGCTCTGTTTTCTGTCAAAAAATGGGATGTATCCACGTTGTGTTTTGGGGCATTTCCTGTTGCGGGCGCTAGGCCTACCCACACAACTGAGGTATCATTTTTATCGGGAGACTTGGGGGAATGCTGGGTGGAAGGATATTTGTGGCTCCTCTCCGATTCCAGATCTTTCTGTCACCGAAATGTGAGGAAAATTTGTTTTTTTAGCCACATTTTGAGGTTTGCAACGGATTCTGGGTAACAGAACCTGGTCAGAGCCACACAAGTCACCCCATCTTGGATTCCCCTAGGTCTCTAGTTTTCAAAAATGCACAGGTTTGGTAGGTTTCCCTAGGTGCCGGCTGAGCTAGAGGCCAAAATCTACAGGTAGGCACTATGCAAAAAACAGCTCTGTTTTCTGTCCAAAAATTGTATGTGTCCACGTTGTGTTTTGGGGCATTTCCTGTTGCGGGCGCTAGGCCTACCCACACAAGTGAGGTATCATTTTTATCGGGAGACTTGGGGGAATGCTGGGTGGAAGGATATTTGTGGCTCCTCTCAGACCTCCAGAACTTTCTGTTACCGAAATGTGAGGAGAACGTGTTTTTTTAGCCACATTTTGAGGTTTGAAAAGAATTCTGGGTAACAGAACCTGGTCAGAGCCCCACAAGTGACCCCATCTTGGATTCCCCTAGGTCTCTAGTTTTAAAAAATGCACAGGTTTGGTAGGTTTCCCTAGGTTCCGGCTGAGCTAGAGGCCAAAATCTACAGGTAGGCACTATGCAAAAAACAGCTCTGTTTTCTGTCAAAAAATGGGATGTGTCCACGTTGTGTTTTGGGGCATTTCCTGTTGCGGGCGCTAGGCCTACCCACACAAGTGTGGTATCATTTTTATCGGGGGTCTTGGGGGAATGCTGGGTGGAAGGATATTTGTGGCTCCTCTCAGACCTCCAGAACTTTCTGTTACCGAAATGTGAGGAGAACGTGTTTTTTTAGCCACATTTTGAGGTTTGAAAAGGATTCTGGGTAACAGAACCTGGTCAGAGCCCCACAAGTGATCCCATCTTGGATTCCCCTAGGTCTCTAGTTTTAAAAAATGCACAGGTTTCCCTAGGTGCCGGCTGAGCTAGAGGCCAAAATCTACAGGTAGGCACTTTGCAAAAAACAGCTCTGTTTTCTGTCAAAAAATGGGATGTGTCCACGTCGTGTTTTGTGGCATTTCCTGTCATGGGCGCTAGGCCTACCCACACAAGTGAGGTATCATTTTTATCGGGAGACTTGGGGGAATGCTGGGTGGAAGGAAATTTGTGGCTCTTCTCAGATTCCAGAACTTTCTGTCACCGAAATGTGAGGAAAATGTGTTTTTTTAGCCACATTTTGAGGTTTGCAAAGGATTCTGGGTAACAGAACCTGGTCAGAGCCCCACAAGTCACCCCATCTTGGATTCTCCTAGGTCTCTAGTGTTCAGAAATGCACAGGTTTGGTATCTTTCCCTAGGTGCCAGCTGAGCTAGAGGCCAAAATCTACAGGTAGGCACTTTGTAAAAAAACGGCTCTGTTTTCTGTCAAAAAATGGGATGTGTCCACATTGTGTTTTGGGGCATTTCCTGTCGCGGGCGCTAGTCCTACCCACACAAGTGAGGTACCATTTTTATACGGAGACTTGGGGGAATGCTGGGTGGAAGGAAATTTGTGGCTCCTCTCAGATTCCAGAACTTCCTCTCACCGAAATGTGAGGAAAACGTGTTTTTTTAGCCACATTTTGAGGTTTGCAAAGGATTCTGGGTAACATAACCTGGTCAGAGCCCCACAAGTCACCCCATCTTGGATTCCCCTAGGTCTCTAGTTTTCAAAAATGCACAGGTTTGGTAGGTTTCCGTAGGTGCCGGCTGAGCTAGGGGCCAAAATCTACAGGTAGGCACTCTGCAAAAAACAGCTCTGTTTTCTGTCAAAAAATGGGATTTGTCCACGTTGTGTTTTGTGGCATTTCCAGTCGTGGGCGCTAGGCCTACCCACACAAGTGAGGTATCATTTTTATCGGGAGACTTGGGGGAACGCTGGGTGGAAGGAAATTTGTGGCTCCTCTCAGATTCCAGATCTTTCTGTCACCGAAATGTGAGGAAAATTTGTTTTTTTAGCCACATTTTGAGGTTTGCAACGGATTCTGGGTAACAGAACCTGGTCAGAGCCCCACAAGTCACCCCATCTTGGATTCCCCTAGGTCTCTAGTTTTCAAAAATGCACAGGTTTGGTAGGTTTCCCTAGGTGCCGGCTGAGCTAGAGGCCAAAATCTACAGGTAGGCACTATGCAAAAAAACAGCTCTGTTTTCTTTCAAAAAATGGGATGTGTCCACGTTGTGTTTTGGGGCATTTCCTGTTGCGGGCGCTAGGCCTACCCACACAAGTGACGTATCATTTTTATCGGGAGACTTGGGGGAATGCTGGGTGGAAGGATATTTGTGGCTCCTCTCAGACCTCCAGAACTTTCTGTTACCGAAATGTGAGGAGAACGTGTTTTTTTAGCCACATTTTGAGGTTTGAAAAGGATTCTGGGTAACAGAACCTGGTCAGAGCCCCACAAGTGACCCCATCTTGGATTCCCCTAGGTCTCTAGTTTTAAAAAATGCACAGGTTTCCCTAGGTGCCGGCTGAGCTAGAGGCCAAAATCTACAGGTAGGCACTTTGCAAAAAACAGCTCTGTTTTCTGTCAAAAAATGGGATGTGTCCACGTCGTGTTTTGTGGCATTTCCTGTCATGGGCGCTAGGCCTACCCACACAAGTGAGGTATCATTTTTATCGGGAGACTTGGGGGAATGCTGGGTGGAAGGAAATTTGTGGCTCTTCTCAGATTCCAGAACTTTCTGTCACCGAAATGTGAGGAAAATGTGTTTTTTTAGCCACATTTTGAGGTTTGCAAAGGATTCTGGGTAACAGAACCTGGTCAGAGCCCCACAAGTCACCCCATCTTGGATTCCCCTAGGTCTCTAGTTTAAAAAAATGCACAGGTTTGGTAGGTTTCCCTAGGTGCCGGCTGAGCTAGAGGCCAAAATCTACAGGTAGGCACTATGCAAAAAACAGCTCTGTTTTCTGTCAAAAAATGGGATGTGTCCATGTTGTGTTTTGGGGCATTTCCTGTTGCGGGCGCTAGGCCTACCCACACAAGTCAGGTATCATTTTTATCGGGAGACTTGGGGGAACGCTGGGTGGAAGGAAATTTGTGGCTCCTCTCAGATTCCAGAACTTTCTGTCACCGAAATGCGAGGAAAACATGTTTATTTAGCCACATTTTGAGGTTTGCAAATATTCTGGGTAACAGAACCTGGTCAGAGCCCCACAAGGCACCCCATATTGGATTCCCCTGGGTCTCTAGTTTTCAAAAATGCACAGGTTTGGTAGGTTTCCCTAGGTGTCGGCTGAGCTAGAGTCCAAAATCTACAGGCAGGCACTTTGTAAAAAAACTGCTCTGTTTTCTGTTAAAAAAATGGGATGTGTCCACGTTGTGTTTTGGGGCATTTCCTGTCGCGGGAGCTAGGCCTACCCACACAAGTGAGGTACCATTTTTATAGGGAGACTTGGGGGAACGCTGGGTGGAAGGAAATTTGTGGCTCCTCTCAGATTCCAGAATTTTCTGTCACCGAAATGTGAGGAAAACGTGTTTATTTAGCCACATTTTGAGGTTTGCAAACGATTCTGGGTAACAGAACCTGGTCAGAGCCCCACAAGCCACGCAATATTGGATTTCCCTAGGTCTCTAGTTTTAAAAAATGCACAGGTTTGGTAGATTTCCCTAGGTGCCGGCTGAGCTAGAGGCCAAAATCTACAGGTAGGCACTTTGCAAAAAACAGCTCTGTTTTCTGTCAAAAAATGGGATGTGTCCACGTTGTGTTTTGTGGCATTTCCTGTCGCGGGCGCTAGGCCTACCCACACAAGTGAGGTATCATTTTTATCGGGAGACTTGGGGGAACACTGGGTGGAAGGAAATGTGTGGCTCCTCTCAGATTCCAGAACTTTCTGTCACCGAAATGTGAGGAAAACGTATTTTTTTAGCCACATTTTGAGGTTTGCAAAGGATTCTGGGTAACAGAACCTGGTCAGAGCCCCACAAGCCACCCCATATTGGATTCCCCTAGGTCTCTAGTTTTCAAAAATGCACAGGTTTGGTAGGTTTCCCTAGGTGCCGGCTGAGCTAGAGGCCAAAATCTACAGGTAGGCACTTTGCAAAAAACAGCTCTGTTTTCTGTCAAAAAATGGGATGTGTCCACGTTGTGTTTTGTGGCATTTCCTGTCGTGGGCGCTAGGCCTACCCACACAAGTGAGGTATCATTTTTATCGGGAGACTTCTGGGAACGCTGGGTGGAAGGAAATTTGTGGCTCCTCTCAGATTCCAGAACTTTCTGTCACCGAAATGTTAGGAAAATGTGTTTTTTTAGCCACATTTTGAGGTTTGCAAAGGATTCTGGGTAACAGAACCTGGTCAGAGCCCCACAGGTCACCCTATCTTGGATTCCCCTAGGTCTTTAGTTTTCACAAATGCACAGGTTTGGTAGGTTTTCCTAGGTGCCGGCTGAACTAGAGGCCAAAATCTACAGGTAGGCACTTTGTAAAAAAACGGCTCTGTTTTCTGTCAAAAAATGGGATGTGTCCACGTTGTGTTTTGGGGCATTTCCTGTCGCGGGCGCTAAGCCTACCCACAAAAATGAGGTATCATTTTTATCGGGAGACTTGGGGGAACGCTGGGTGGAAGGAAACTTGTGGGTCCTCTCAGATTCCAGAACTTTCTGTTGTTGCGAAATGTGAGGAGAACGTGTTTTTTTAGCCACATTTTGAGGTTTGCAAAGGATTCTGGGTAACAGAACCTGGTCAGAGCCCCACAAGTCACCCCATCCTGGATTCCCCTAGATCTCTAGTTTTCAAAAATGCACAGGTTTGGTAGGTTTTCCTAGGTGCCGGCTGAGCTAGAGGCCAAAATCTACAGGTAGGCACTTTGCAAAAAACAGCTCTGTTTTCTGTCAAAAAATGGGATGTGTCCACGTTGTGTTTTGTGGCATTTCCTGTCGCGGGCGCTAGGCCTACCCACACAAGTGAGGTATCATTTTTATCGGGAGACTTGGGGGAACACTGGGTGGAAGGAAATGTGTGGCTCCTCTCAGATTCCAGAACTTTCTGTCACCGAAATGTGAGGAAAACGTATTTTTTTAGCCACATTTTGAGGTTTGCAAAGGATTCTGGGTAACAGAACCTGGTCAGAGCCCCACAAGCCACCCCATATTGGATTCCCCTAGGTCTCTAGTTTTCAAAAATGCACAGGTTTGGTAGGTTTCCCTAGGTGCCGGCTGAGCTAGAGGCCAAAATCTACAGGTAGGCACTTTGCAAAAAACAGCTCTGTTTTCTGTCAAAAAATGGGATGTGTCCACGTTGTGTTTTGTGGCATTTCCTGTCGTGGGCGCTAGGCCTACCCACACAAGTGAGGTATCATTTTTATCGGGAGACTTCTGGGAACGCTGGGTGGAAGGAAATTTGTGGCTCCTCTCAGATTCCAGAACTTTCTGTCACCGAAATGTGAGGAAAATGTGTTTTTTTAGCCACATTTTGAGGTTTGCAAAGGATTCTGGGTAACAGAACCTGGTCAGAGCCCCACAGGTCACCCTATCTTGGATTCCCCTAGGTCTTTAGTTTTCACAAATGCACAGGTTTGGTAGGTTTTCCTACGTGCCGGCTGAACTAGAGGCCAAAATCTACAGGTAGGCACTTTGTAAAAAAACGGCTCTGTTTTCTGTCAAAAAATGGGATGTGTCCACGTTGTGTTTTGGGGCATTTCCTGTCGCGGGCGCTAAGCCTACCCACAAAAATGAGGTATCATTTTTATCGGGAGACTTGGGGGAACGCTGGGTGGAAGGAAACTTGTGGCTCCTCTCAGATTCCAGAACTTTCTGTTGTTGCGAAATGTGAGGAGAACGTGTTTTTTTAGCCACATTTTGAGGTTTGCAAAGGATTCTGGGTAACAGAACCTGGTCAGAGCCCCACAAGTCACCCCATCCTGGATTCCCCTAGATCTCTAGTTTTCAAAAATGCACAGGTTTGGTAGGTTTCCCTAGGTCCCGGCTGAGCTAGAGGCCAAAATCTACAGGTAGGCACTTTGCAAAAAACAGCTCTGTTTTCTGTCAAAAAATGGGATATTGTCCACGTTGTGTTTTGGGGCATTTCCTGTCGCCGGCGCTAGGCCTACCCACACAAGTGAGGTACCATTTTTATGGGGAGACTTGGGGGAACGCTGGGTGGAAGGAAATTTGTGGCTCCTCTCAGATTCCACAACTTCCTTTCACCGAAATGTGAGGAAAACGTGTTTTTTTAGCCACATTTTGAGGTTTGCAAAGGATTCTGGGTAACAGAACCTGGTCAGAGCCCCACAAGTCACCCCATCTTGGATTCCCCTAGGTCTCTAGTTTAAAAAAATGCACAGGTTTGGGAGGTTTCACTAGGTGCCGGCTGAGCTAGAGGCCAAAATCTACAGGTAGGCACTTTGCAAAAAACAGCTCTGTTTTCTGTCAAAAAATTGGATATGTCCACGTTGTGTTTTGGGGCATTTCATGTCGCGGGCGCTAGGCCTACCCACACAAGTGAGGTACCATTTTTATAGGGAGACTTGGGGGAACACTGGGTGGAAGGAAATTTGTGGCTCCTCTCAGATTCCAGAACTTCCTGTCACCGAAATGCGAGGAAAACGTGTTTTTTTAGCCACATTTTGAGGTTTGCAAAGGATTCTGGGTAACAGAACCTGGTCAGAGCCCCACAAGTCACCCCATCTTGGATTCCCCTAGGCCTCTAGTTTTAAAAAATGCACAGGTTTGGTAGGTTTCCCTAGGTGCCGGCTGAGCTAGAGGCCAAAATCTACAGGTAGGCACTTTGCAAAAAACAGCTCTGTTTTCTGTCAAAAAATGGGATGTGTCCACGTTGTGTTTTGGGGCATTTCCTGTTGCGGGCGCTAGGCGTACCCACACAAGTGAGGTATCATTTTTATCGGGAGACTTGGGGGAATGCTGGGTGGAAGGATATTTGTGGCTCCTCTCAGACCTCCAGAACTTTCTGTTACCGAAATGTGAGGAGAATGTGTTTTTTTAGCCACATTTTGAGGTTTGAAAAGGATTCTGGGTAACAGAACCTGGTCAGAGCCCCACAAGTGACTCCATCTTGGATTCCCCTAGGTCTCTAGTTTTAAAAAATGAACAGGTTTGGTAGGTTTCCCTAGGTGCCGGCTGAGCTAGAGGCCAAAATCTACAGGTAGGCACTATGCAAAAAACAGCTCTGTTTTCTGTCAAAAAATGGGATGTGTCCACGTTGTGTTTTGGGGCATTTCCTGTTGCGGGCGCTAGGCCTACCCACACAAGTCAGGTATCATTTTTATCGGGAGACTTGGGGGAACGCTGGGTGGAAGGAAATTTGTGGCTCCTCTCAGATTCTAGAACTTTCTGTCACCGAAATGCGAGGAAAACATGTTTATTTAGCCACATTTTGAGGTTTGCAAATATTCTGGGTAACAGAACCTGGTCAGAGCCCCACAAGTGACCCCATCTTGGATTCCCCTAGGTCTCTAGTTTTAAAAAATGCACAGGTTTGGTAGGTTTCCGTAGGTGCCGGCTGAGCTAGAGGCCAAAATCTACAGGTAGGCACTATGCAAAAAACAGCTCTGTTTTCTGTCAAAAAATGGGATGTGTCCATGTTGTGTTTTGGGGCATTTCCTGTCATGGGCGCTAGGCCTACCCACACAAGTGAGGTACCATTTTTATTGGGAGACTTGGGGGAATGCTGGGTGGAAGGATATTTGTGGCTCTTCTCAGACTCCAGAACTTTCTGTCACCGAAATGTGAGGAAAATGTGTTTTTTTAGCCACATTTTGAGGTTTGCAAAGGATTCTGGGTAACAGAACCTGGTCAGAGCCCCACAAGTCACCCCATCTTGGATTCTCCTAGGTCTCTAGTGTTCAGAAATGCACAGGTTTGGTATGTTTCCCTAGGTGCCAGCTGAGCTAGAGGCCAAAATCTACAGGTAGGCACTTTGTAAAAAAACGGCTCTGTTTTCTGTCAAAAAATGGGATGTGTCCACGTTGTGTTTTGGGGCATTTCCTGTTGCGGGCGCTAGGCCTACCCACACAAGTGAGGTACCATTTTTATACGGAGACTTGGGGGAATGCTGGGTGGAAGGAAATTTGTGGCTCCTCTCAGATTCCAGAACTTCCTCTCACCGAAATGTGAGGAAAACGTGTTTTTTTAGCCACATTTTGAGGTTTGCAAAGGATTCTCGGTAACAGAACCTGGTCAGAGCCCCACAAGTAACCCCATCTTGGATTCCCCTAGGTTTCTAGTTTTCAAAAATGCACAGGTTTGGTAGGTTTCCCTAGGTGCCGGCTGAGCTAGAGGCCAAAATCTACAGGTAGGCACTATGCAAAAAACAGCTCTGTTTTCTGTCAAAAAATGGGATGTGTCCACGTTGTGTTTTGGGGCATTTCCTGTTGCGGGCGCTAGGCCTACCCACACAAGTGAGGTATCATTTTTATCGGGAGACTTGGGGGAATGCTGGGTGGAAGGATATTTGTGGCTCCTCTCAGACCTCCAGAACTTTCTGTTACCGAAATGTGAGGAGAATGTGTTTTTTTAGCCACATTTTGAGGTTTCAAAAGTATTCTGGGTAACAGAACCTGGTCAGAGCCCCACAAGTGACCCCATCTTGGATTCCCCTAGGTCTCTAGTTTTATAAAATGCACAGGTTTGGTAGGTTTCCCTAGGTGCCGGCTGAGCTAGAGGCCAAAATCTACAGGTAGGCACTATGCAAAAAACAGCTCTGTTTTCTGTCAAAAAATGGGATGTGTCCAAGTTGTGTTTTGGGGCATTTCCTGTTGCGGGCGCTAGGCCTACCCACACAAGTGAGGTATCATTTTTATCGGGAGACTTGGGGGAATGCTGGGTGGAATGATATTTGTGGCTCCTCTCAGACCTCCAGAACTTTCTGTTACCGAAATGTGACGAGAACGTGTTTTTTTAGCCACATTTTGAGGTTTGAAAAGGATTCTGGGTAACAGAACCTGGTCAGAGCCCCACAAGTGACCCCATCTTGGATTCCCCTAGGTCTCTAGTTTTAAAAAATGCACAGGTTTGGTAGGTTTCCCTAGGTGCCGGCTGAGCTAGAGGCCAAAATCTACAGGTAGGCACTATGCAAAAAACAGCTCTGTTTTCTGTCAAAAAATGGGATGTGTCCACGTTGTGTTTTGGGGCATTTCCTGTTGCGGGCGCTAGGCCTACCCACACAAGTGAGGTATCATTTTTATCGGGAGACTTGGGGGAATGCTGGGTGGAAGGATATTTGTGGCTCCTCTCAGACCTCCAGAACTTTCTGTTACCGAAATGTGAGGAGAACGTGTTTTTTAGCCACATTTTGAGGTTTGAAAAGGATTCTGGGTAACAGAACCTGGTCAGAGCCCCACAAGTGACCCCATCTTGGATTCCCCTAGGTCTCCAGTTTTAAAAAATGCACAGGTTTCCCTAGGTGCCGGCTGAGCTAGAGGCCAAAATCTACAGGTGGACACTTTGTAAAAAAACGGCTCTGTTTTCTGTCAAAAAATGGGATGTGTCCACGTTGTGTTTTAGGGCATTTCCTGTTGCGGGCGCTAGGCCTACCCACACAAGTGAGGTACCATTTTTATACGGAGACTTGGGGGAATGCTGGGTGGAAGGAAATTTGTGGCTCCTCTCAGATTCCAGAACTTCCTCTCACCGAAATGTGAGGAAAACGTGTTTTTTTAGCCACATTTTGAGGTTTGCAAAGGATTCTCGGTAACAGAACCTGGTCAGAGCCCCACAAGTCACCCCATCTTGGATTCCCCTAGGTCTCTAGTTTTAAAAAATGCACAGGTTTGGTATGTTTCCGTAGGTGCCGGCTGAGCTAGAGGCCAAAATCTACAGGTAGGCACTCTGCAAAAAACAGCTCTGTTTTCTGTCAAAAAATGGGATTTGTCCACGTTGTGTTTTGTGGCATTTCCTGTCGTGGGCGCTAGGCCTACCCACACAAGTGAGGTATCATTTTTATCGGGAGACTTGGGGGAACGCTGGGTGGAAGGAAATTTGTGGCTCCATTCAGATTCCAGAACTTTCTGTCAATGAAATGCGAGGAAAACATGTTTATTTAGCCACATTTTGAGGTTTGCAAATATTCTGGGTAACAGAACCTGGTCAGAGCCCCACAAGCCACCCCATATTGGATTCCCCTAGGTCTCTAGTTTTCAAAAATGCACAGGTTTGGTAGGTTTCCCTAGGTGCCGGCTGAGCTAGAGTCCAAAATCTACAGGTAGGCACTTTGTAAAAAAACGGCTCTGTTTTCTGTAAAAAAAATGGGATGTGTCCACGTTGTGTTTTGGGGCATTTCATGTCGTGGGCGCTAGGCCTACCCACACAAATGAGGTATCATTTTTATCTGGAGACTTGGGGGAATGCTGGGTGGAAGGAAATTTGTTGCTCCTCTCAGATTCCAGAACTTTCTGTTACCGAAATGTGAGGAGAACGTGTTTTTTTAGCCACATTTTAAGGTTTGCAAAGGATTCTGGGTAACAGAACCTGGTCAGAGCCCCACAAGTCACCCCATCTTGGATTCCCCTAGGTCTCTAGTTTTCAAAAATGCACAGGTTTGGTAGCTTTCCCTAGGTGCCGGCTGAGCTAAAGGACAAAATCTACAGGTAGGCACTGTGCAAAAAACAGCTCTGTTTTCTGTCAAAAAATGGGATGTGTCCACGTTGTGTTTTGAGGCATTTCCTGTCACGGGCGCTAGGCCTACCCACACAAGTGAGGTATCATTTTTATCGGGAGACTTGGGGGAACACTGGGTGGAAGGAAATTTGTGGCTCCTCTCAGATTCCAGAACTTTCTGTCACCGAAATGTGAGGAAAATGAGTTTTTTTAGCCACATTGTGAGGTTTGCAAAGGATTCTGGGTAACAGAACCTAGTCAGAGCCCCACAAGTCACCCCATCTTGGATTCCCATAAGTCTCTAGTTTTCAAAAATGCACAGGTTTGGTAGGTTTCCCTAGGTGCTGGCTGAGCTAGAGGCCAAAATCTACAGGTAGGCACTTAGCAAAAAACAGCTCTGTTTTCTGTCAAAAAATGGGATGTGTCCACGTTGTGTTTTTGGGCATTTCCTGTCGCGGGAGCTAGGCCTACCCACATAAGTGAGGTACCATTTTTATAGGGAGACTTGGGGGAACGCTGGGTGGAAGGAAATTTGTGGCTCCTCTCAGATTCCAGAATTTTCTGTCACCGAAATGTGAGGAAAACGTGTTTATTTAGCCACATTTTGAGGTTTGCAAACGATTCTGGGTAACAGAACCTGGTCAGAGCCCCACAAGCCACGCAATATTAGATTTCCCTAGGTCTCTAGTTTTAAAAAATGCACAGGTTTGGTAGATTTCCCTAGCTGCCGGCTGAGCTAGAGGCCAAAATCTACAGGTAGGCACTTTGCAAAAAACAGCTCTGTTTTCTGTCAAAAAATGGGATGTGTCCACGTTGTGTTTTGTGGCATTTCCTGTCGCGGGCGCTAGGCCTACCCACACAAGTGAGGTATCATTTTAATCGGGAGACTTGGGGGAACGCTGGGTGGAAGGAAATTTGTGGCTCCTCTCAGATTCCAGAACTTTCTGTCACCGAAATGCGAGGAAAACGTGTTTATTTAGCCACATTTTGAGGTTTGCAAAGGATTCTGGCTAACAGAACCTGGTCAGAGCCCCACAAGCCACCCCATATTGGACTCCCCTAGGTCTCTAGTTTTCAAAAATGCACAGGTTTGGTAGGTTTCCCTAGGTGCCGGCTGAGCTAGAGGCCAAAATCTACAGGTAGGCACTTTGCAAAAAACTGCTCTGTTTTCTGTCAAAAAATGGGATGTGTCCACGTTGTGTTTTGTGGCATTTCCTGTCGTGGGCGCTAGGCCTACCCACACAAGTGAGGTATCATTTTTATCGGGAGACTTCTGGGAACGCTGGGTGGAAGGAAATTTGTGGCTCCTCCCAGATTCCAGAACTTTCTGTCACCGAAATGTGAGGAAAATGTGTTTTTTTAGCCACATTTTGAGGTTTGCAAAGGATTCTGGGTAACAGAACCTGGTGAGAGCCCCACAGGTCACCCCATCTTGGATTCCCCTAGGTCTTTAGTTTTCACAAATGCACAGGTTTGGTAGGTTTTTCTAGGTGCCGGCTGAGCTAGAGGCCAAAATCTACAGGTAGGCACTTTGTAAAAAAACGGCTCTGTTTTCTGTCAAAAAATGGGATGTGTCCACGTTGTGTTTTGGGGCATTTCCTGTCGCGGGCGCTAGGCCTACTCACAAAAATGAGGTATCATTTTTATAGGGAGACTTGGGGGAACGCTGGGTGGAAGGAAATTTGTGGCTCCTCTCAGATTCCAGAACTTCCTGTCACCGAAATGTGAGGAAAACGTGTTTTTTTAGCCACATTTTGAGGTTTGCAAAGGATTCTGGGTAACAGAACCTGGTCAGAGCCCCACAAGTCACCCCATCTTGGATTCCCCTAGGTCTCTAGTTTAAAAAAATGCACAGGTTTGGAAGGTTTCCCTAGGTGCCGGCTGAGCTAGAGGCCAAAATCTACAGGTAGGCACTATGCAAAAAACAGCTCTGTTTTCTGTCAAAAAATGGGATGTGTCCACGTTGTGTTTTGGGGCATTTCCTGTTGCGGGCGCTAGGCCTACCCACACAAGTGAGGTATAATTTTTATCGGGGAACTTGGGGGAACGCTGGGTGGAAGGAAATTTGTGGCTCCTCTCAGATTCCAGAACTTTCTGTTGCCGAAATGTGAGGAGAACGTGTTTTTTTAGCAACATTTTGAGGTTTGCAAAGGATTCTGGGTAACAGAACCTAGTCCGAGCCCCACAAGTCACCCCATCTTGGATTCCCATAAGTCTCTAGTTTTCAAAAATGCACAGGTTTGGTAGGTTTCCCTAGGTGCCGGCTGAGCTAGAAGCCAAAATCTACAGGTAGGCACTTAGCAAAAAACAGCTCTGTTTTCTGTCAAAAAATGGGATGTGTCCACGTTGTGTTTTGGGGCATTTCCTGTCGCGGGAGCTAGGCCTACCCACACAAGTGAGGTACCATTTTTATAGGGAGACTTGGGGGAACGCTGGGTGGAAGGAAATTTGTGGCTCCTCTCAGATTCCAGAATTTTCTGTCACCGAAATGTGAGGAAAACGTGTTTATTTAGCCACATTTTGAGGTTTGCAAACGATTCTGGGTAACAGAACCTGGTCAGAGCCCCACAAGCCACGC
This sequence comes from Pleurodeles waltl, assembly GCF_031143425.1. Classification (NCBI taxonomy): domain Eukaryota; kingdom Metazoa; phylum Chordata; class Amphibia; order Caudata; family Salamandridae; genus Pleurodeles; species Pleurodeles waltl. Next base: position 498,763,545 of record NC_090440.1, read on the forward strand.
AATATTGGATTTCCCTAGGTCTCTAGTTTTAAAAAATGCACAGGTTTGGTAGATTTCCCTAGCTGCCGGCTGAGCTAGAGGCCAAAATCTACAGGTAGGCACTTTGCAAAAAACAGCTCGGTTTTCTGTCAAAAAATGGGATGTGTCCACGTTGTGTTTTGTGGCATTTCCTGTCGCGGGCGCTAGGCCTACCCACACAAGTGAGGTATCATTTTTATCGGGAGACTTGGGGGAACGCTGGGTGGAAGGAAATTTGTGGCTCCTCTCAGATTCCAGAACTTTCTTTCACCGAAATGTGAGGAAAATGTGTTTTTTTAGCCACATTGTGAGGTTTGCAAAGGATTCTGGGTAACAGAACCTGGTCAGAGCCCCACAAGTCACCTCATCTTGGATTCCCCTTGGTCTCTAGTTTTCAAAAATGCACAGGTTTGGTAGGTTTTCCTAGGTGCCGGCTGAGTTAGAGGCCAAAATCTACAGGTCGGCACTATGCAAAAAACAGCTCTGTTTTCTGTCAAAAAATGGGATGTGTCCACGTTGTGTTTTGTGGCATTTCCTGTCGTGGGCGCTAGGCCTACCCACACAAGTGAGGTATCATTTTTATCGGGAGACTTCTGGGAACGCTGGGTGGAAGGAAATTTGTGGCTCCTCCCAGATTCCAGAACTTTCTGTCACCGAAATGTGAGGAAAATGTGTTTTTTTAGCCACATTTTGAGGTTTGCAAAGGATTCTGGGTAACAGAACCTGGTGAGAGCCCCACAGGTCACCCCATCTTGGATTCCCCTAGGTCTTTAGTTTTCACAAATGCACAGGTTTGGTAGGTTTTCCTAGGTGCCGGCTGAGCTAGAGGCCAAAATCTACAGGTAGGCACTTTGTAAAAAAACGGCTCTGTTTTCTGTCAAAAAATGGGATGTGTCCACGTTGTGTTTTGGGGCATTTCCTGTCGCGGGCGCTAGGCCTACCCACAAAAATGAGGTATCATTTTTATCGGGAGACTTGGGGGAACGCTGGGTGGAAGGAAACTTGTGGCTCCTCTCAGATTCCAGAACTTTCTGTTGCCGAAATGTGAGGAGAACGTGTTTTTTTAGCAACATTTTGAGGTTTGCAAAGGATTCTGGGTAACAGAACCTGGTCAGAGCCCCACAAGTCACCCCATCCTGGATTCCCCTAGGTCTCTAGTTTTCAAAAATGCACAGGTTTGGTAGGTTTCCCTAGGTCCCGGCTGAGCTAGAGGCCAAAATCTGTAGGTAGGCACTTTGCAAAAAACAGCTCTGTTTTCTGTCAAAAAATGGGATGTGTCCACGTTGTGTTTTGGGGCATTTCCTGTCGCGGGCGCTAGGCCTACCCACACAAGTGAGGTTCCATTTTTATAGGGAGACTTGGGGGAACGCTGGGTGGAAGGAAATTTGTGGCTCCTCTCAGATTCCAGAACTTCCTGTCACCGAAATGTGAGGAAAACGTGTTTTTTTAGCCACATTTTGAGGTTTGCAAAGGATTCTGGGTAACAGAACCTGGTCAGAGCCCCACAAGTCACCCCATCTTGGATTCCCCTAGGTCTCTAGTTTAAAAAAATGCACAGGTTTGGTAGGTTTCCCTAGGTGCCGGCTGAGCTAGAGGCCAAAATCTACAGGTAGGCACTATGCAAAAAACAGCTCTGTTTTCTGTCAAAAAATGGGATGTGTCCACGTTGTGTTTTGGGGCATTTCCTGTAGCGGGCGCTAGGCCTACCCACACAAGTGAAGTATAATTTTTATCGGGGAACTTGGGGGAACGCTGGGTGGATGGAAATTTGTGGCTCCTCTCAGATTCCAGAACTTTCTGTTGCCGAAATGTGAGGAGAACGTGTTTTTTTAGCAACATTTTGAGGTTTGCAAAGGATTCTGGGTAACAGAACCTGGTCAGAGCCCCACAAGTCACCCCATCCTGGATTCCCCTAGGTCTCTAGTTTTCAAAAATGCACAGGTTTGGTTGGTTTCCCTAGGTGCCGGCTCAGCTAGAGGCCAAAACCTACAGGTAGGCACTTTGCAAAAAACAGCTCTGTTTTCTGTCAAAAAATGGGATGTGTCCACGTTGTGTTTTGGGGCATTTCCTGTCGCGGGCGCTAGGCCTACCCACACAAGTGAGGTACCATTTTTATAGGGAGACGTGGGGGAACGCTGGGTGGAAGGAAATTTGTGGCTCCTCCCAGATTCCAGAACTTTCTGTCACTGAAATGTGAGTAAAATATGTTTTTTTAGCCACATTTTGAGGTTTGCAAAGGATTCTGGGTAACAGAACCTGGTCAGAGCCCCACAAGTCACCCCATCTTGGATTCCCCTTGTTCTCTAGTTTTCACAAATGCACAGGTTTGGTAGGTTTCCCTAGGTGCCGGCTGAGCTAGAGGCCAAAATCTACAGGTAGGTACTTTGTAAAAAAAACGGCTCTGTTTTCTGTCAAAAAATGGGATGTGTCCACGTTGTGTTTTGGGGCATTTCCTGTCGCGGGCGCTAGGCCTACCCACACAAATGAGGTATCATTTTTATCGGGAGACTTGGGGGAACGCTGGGTGGAAGGAAATTTGTGGCTCCTCTCAGATTCCAGAACTTTCTGTTGCCGAAATGTGAGGAGAACGTGTTTTTTTAGCCACATTTTGAGGTTTGCAAAGGATTCTGGGTAACAGAACCTGGTCAGAGCCCCACAAGTCACCCCATCTTGGATTCCACTAGGTCTCTAGTTTTAAAAAATTCACAGGTTTGGTAGGTTTCACTAGGTGCCGGCTGAGCTAGAGGCCAAAATCTACAGGTAGGCACTTTGCAAAAAACAGCTCTGTTTTCTGTCAAAAAATTGGATATGTCCACGTTGTGTTTTGGGGCATTTCATGTCGCGGGCGCTAAGCCTACCCACACAAGTGAGGTACCATTTTTATAGGGAGACTTGGGGGAACGCTGGGTGGAAGGAAATTTGTGGCTCCTCTCAGATTCCAGAACTTCCTGTCACCGAAATGCGAGGAAAACGTGTTTTTTTTGCCACATTTTGAGGTTTGCAAAGGATTCTGGGTAACAGAACCTGGTCAGAGCCCCACAAGTCACCCCATCGTGGATTCCCCTAGGTCTCTAGTTTTCAAAAATGCACAGGTTTGGTAGGTTTCCCTAGGTGCCGGCTGAGCTAGAGGCCAAAATCTACAGGTAGGCACTATGCAAAAAACAGCTCTGTTTTCTGTCAAAAAATGGGATGTGTCCACGTTGTGTTTTGGGGCATTTCCTGTCGCGGGCGCTAGGCCTACCCACACAAGTGAGGTACCATTTTTATAGGGAGACTTGGGGGAACGCTGGGTGGAAGGAAATTTGTGGCTCCTCTCAGATTCCAGAACTTGCTGTCACCGAAATGTGAGGAAAACGTGTTTTTTTAGCCACATTTTGAGGTTTGCAAAGGATTCAGGGTAACAGAACCTGGTCAGAGCCCCACAAGTCACCCCATCTTGGATTCCCCTAGGTCTCTAGTTTAAAAAAATGCACAGGTTTGGTAGGTTTCCCTAGGTGCCGGCTGAGCTAGAGGCCAAAATCTACAGGTAGGCACTATGCAAAAAACAGCTCTGTTTTCTGTCAAAAAATGGGATGTGTCCACGTTGTGTTTTGGGGCATTTCCTGTTGCGGGCGCAAGGCCTACCCACACAAGTGAGGTATAATTTTTATCGGGGAACTTGGGGGAACGCTGGGTGGAAGGAAATTTGTGGCTCCTCTCAGATTCCAGAACTTTCTGTTGCCGAAATGTGAGGAGAACGTGTTTTTTTAGCAACATTTTGAGGTTTGCAAAGGATTCTGGGTAACAGAACCTGGTCAGAGCCCCACAAGTCACCCCATCCTGGATTCCCCTAGGTCTCTAGTTTTCAAAAATGCACAGGTTTGGTAGGTTTCCCTAGGTGCCGGCTGAGCTAGAGGCCAAAATCTACAGGTAGGCACTTTGCAAAAAACAGCTCTGTTTTCTGTCAAAAAATGGGATGTGTCCACGTTGTGTTTTGGGGCATTTCCTGTCGCGGGCGCTAGGCCTACCCACACAAGTGAGGTACCATTTTTATAGGGAGACGTGGGGGAACGCTGGGTGGAAGGAAATTTGTGGCTCCTCCCAGATTCCAGAACTTTCTGTCACTGAAATGTGAGTAAAATATGTTTTTTTAGCCACATTTTGAGGTTTGCAAAGGATTCTGGGTAACAGAACCTGGTCAGAGCCCCACAAGTCACCCCATCTTGGATTCCCCTTGTTCTCTAGTTTTCACAAATGCACAGGTTTGGTAGGTTTCCCTAGGTGCCGGCTGAGCTAGAGGCCAAAATCTACAGGTAGGTACTTTGTAAAAAAAACGGCTCTGTTTTCTGTCAAAAAATGGGATGTGTCCACGTTGTGTTTTGGGGCATTTCCTGTCGCGGGCGCTAGGCCTACCCACACAAATGAGGTATCATTTTTATCGGGAGACTTGGGGGAACGCTGGGTGGAAGGAAATTTGTGGCTCCTCTCAGATTCCAGAACTTTCTGTTGCCGAAATGTGAGGAGAACGTGTTTTTTTAGCCACATTTTGAGGTTTGCAAAGGATTCTGGGTAACAGAACCTGGTCAGAGCCCCACAAGTCACCCCATCTTGGATTCCACTAGGTCTCTAGTTTTAAAAAATTCACAGGTTTGGTAGGTTTCACTAGGTGCCGGCTGAGCTAGAGGCCAAAATCTACAGGTAGGCACTTTGCAAAAAACAGCTCTGTTTTCTGTCAAAAAATTGGATATGTCCACGTTGTGTTTTGGGGCATTTCATGTCGCGGGCGCTAAGCCTACCCACACAAGTGAGGTACCATTTTTATAGGGAGACTTGGGGGAACGCTGGGTGGAAGGAAATTTGTGGCTCCTCTCAGATTCCAGAACTTCCTGTCACCGAAATGCGAGGAAAACGTGTTTTTTTTGCCACATTTTGAGGTTTGCAAAGGATTCTGGGTAACAGAACCTGGTCAGAGCCCCACAAGTCACCCCATCGTGGATTCCCCTAGGTCTCTAGTTTTCAAAAATGCACAGGTTTGGTAGGTTTCCCTAGGTGCCGGCTGAGCTAGAGGCCAAAATCTACAGGTAGGCACTATGCAAAAAACAGCTCTGTTTTCTGTCAAAAAATGGGATGTGTCCACGTTGTGTTTTGGGGCATTTCCTGTCGCGGGCGCTAGGCCTACCCACACAAGTGAGGTACCATTTTTATAGGGAGACTTGGGGGAACGCTGGGTGGAAGGAAATTTGTGGCTCCTCTCAGATTCCAGAACTTCCTGTCACCGAAATGTGAGGAAAACGTGTTTTTTTAGCCACATTTTGAGGTTTGCAAAGGATTCTGGGTAACAGAACCTGGTCAGAGCCCCACAAGTCACCCCATCTTGGATTCCCCTAGGTCTCTAGTTTAAAAAAATGCACAGGTTTGGTAGGTTTCCCTAGGTGCCGGCAGAACTAGAGGCCAAAATCTACAGGTAGGCACTATGCAAAAAACAGCTCTGTTTTCTGTCAAAAAATGGGATGTGTCCACGTTGTGTTTTGGGGCATTTCCTGTTGCGGGCGCAAGGCCTACCCACACAAGTGAGGTATAATTTTTATCGGGGAACTTGGGGGAACGCTGGGTGGAAGGAAATTTGTGGCTCCTCTCAGATTCCAGAACTTTCTGTTGCCGAAATGTGAGGAGAACGTGTTTTTTTAGCAACATTTTGAGGTTTGCAAAGGATTCTGGGTAACAGAACCTGGTCAGAGCCCCACAAGTCACCCCATCCTGGATTCCCCTAGGTCTCTAGTTTTCAAAAATGCACAGGTTTGGTAGGTTTCCCTAGGTGCCGGCTGAGCTAGAGGCCAAAATCTACAGGTAGGCACTTTGCAAAAAACAGCTCTGTTTTCTGTCAAAAAATGGGATGTGTCCACGTTGTGTTTTGGGGCATTTCCTGTCGCGGGCGCTAGGCCTACCCACACAAGTGAGGTACCATTTTTATAGGGAGACTTGGGGGAACGCTGGGTGGAAGGAAATTTGTGGCTCCTCCCAGATTCCAGAACTTTCTGTCACTGAAATGTGAGTAAAATATGTTTTTTTAGCCACATTTTGAGGTTTGCAAAGGATTCTGGGTAACAGAACCTGGTCAGAGCCCCACAAGCCACCCCATTTTGGATTCCCCTAGGTCTCTAGTTTTCAAAAATGCACAGGTTTGGTAGGTTTCCCTAGGTGCCGGCTGAGCTAGAGGCCAAAATCTACAGGTAGGTACTTTGTAAAAAAAACGGCTCTGTTTTCTGTCAGAAAATGGGATGTGTCCACGTTGTGTTTCGGGGCATTTCCTGTCGCGGGCGCTAGGCCTACCCACACAAATGAGGTATCATTTTTATCGGGAGACTTGGGGGAACGCTGGGTGGAAGGAAATTTGTGGCTCCTCTCAGATTCCAGAACTTTCTGTTGCCGAAATGTGAGGAGAACGTGTTTTTTGAGCCACATTTTGAGGTTTGCAAAGGATTCTGGGTAACAGAACCTGGTCAGAGCCCCACAAGTCACCCCATCTTGGATTCCCCTAGGTCTCTAGTTTTAAAAAATTCACAGGTTTGGTAGGTTTCACTAGGTGCCGGCTGAGCTAGAGGCCAAAATCTACAGGTAGGCACTTTGCAAAAAACAGCTTTGTTTTCTGTCAAAAAATTGGATATGTCCACGTTGTGTTTTGGGGCATTTCATGTCGCGGGCGCTAAGCCTACCCACACAAGTGAGGTACCATTTTTATAGGGAGACTTGGGGGAACGCTGGGTGGAAGGAAATTTGTGGCTCCTCTCAGATTCCAGAACTTCCTGTCACCGAAATGCGAGGAAAACTTGTTTTTTTAGCCACATTTTGAGGTTTGCAAAGGATTCTGGGTAACAGAACCTGGTCAGAGCCCCACAAGTGACCCCATCTTGGATTCCCCTAGGTCTCTAGTTTTCAAAAATGCACAGGTTTGGTAGGTTTCCCTAGGTGCCGGCTGAGCTAGAGGCCAAAATCTACAGGTAGGCACTATGCAAAAAACAGCCCTGTTTTCTGTCAAAAAATGGGATGTATCCACGTTGTGTTTTGGGGCATTTCCTGTTGCGGGCGCTAGGCCTACCCACACAAGTGAGGTATCATTTTTATCGGGAGAGTTGGGGGAATGCTGCGTGGAAGGATATTTGTGGCTCCTCTCAGACTTCCAGAACTTTCTGTTACCGAAATGTGAGGAGAACGTGTTTTTTTAGCCACATTTTGAGGTTTGAAAAGGATTCTGGGTAACAGAACCTGGTCAGAGCCCCACAAGTGACCCCATCTTGGATTCCCCAAGGTCTCTAGTTTAAAAAAATGCACAGGTTTGGTAGGTTTCCCTAGGTGCCGGCTGAGCTAGAGGCCAAAATCTACAGGTAGGCACTATGCAAAAAACAGCTCTGTTTTCTGTCAAAAAATGTGATGTGTCCACGTTGTGTTTTGGGGCATTTCCTGCTGCGGGCGCTAGGCCTACTCACACAAGTGAGGTATCATTTTTATCGGGAGACTTGGAGGAATACTGGGTGGAAGGATATTTGTGGCTCCTCTCAGACCTCCAAAACTTTCTGTTACCGAAATGTGAGGAGAACGTGTTTTTTTAGCCACATTTTGAGGTTTGAAAAGGATTCTGGGTAACAGAACCTGGTCAGAGCCCCACAAGTGACCCCATCTTGGATTCCCCTAGGTCTCTAGTTTTAAAAAATGCACAGGTTTCCCTAGGTGCCGGCTGAGCTAGAGGCCAAAATCTACAGGTAGGCACTTTGCAAAAAACAGCTCTGTTTTCTGTCAAAAAATGGGATGTGTCCACGTCGTGTTTTGTGGCATTTCCTGTCATGGGCGCTAGGCCTACCCACACAAGTGAGGTATAATTTTTATCGGGAGACTTGGGGGAATGCTGGGTGGAAGGAAATTTGTGGCTCTTCTCAGATTCCAGAACTTTCTGTCACCGAAATTTGAGGAAAATGTGTTTTTTTAGCCACATTTTGAGGTTTACAAAGGATTCTGGGTAACAGAACCTGGTCAGAGCCCCACAAGTCACCCCATCTTGGATTCTCCTAGGTCTCTAGTGTTCAGAAATGCACAGGTTTGGTATGTTTCCCTAGGTGCCAGCTGAGCTAGAGGCCAAAATCTACAGGTAGGCACTTTGTAAAAAAATGGCTCTGTTTTCTGTCAAAAAATGGGATGTGTCCACGTTGTGTTTTGGGGCATTTCCTGTCGCGGGCGCTAGGCCTACCCACACAAGTGAGGTACCATTTTTATACGGAGACTTGGGGGAATGCTGGGTGGAAGGAAATTTGTGGCTCCTCTCAGATTCCAGAACTTCCTCTCACCGAAATGTGAAGAAAACGTGTTTTTTTAGCCACATTTTGAGGTTTGCAAAGGATTCTGGGTAACATAAACTGGTCAGAGCCCCACAAGTCACCCCATCTTGGATTCCCCTAGGTCTCTAGTTTTCAAAAATGCACAGGTTTGGTAGGTTTCCGTAGGTGCCAGGCTGAGCTAGAGGCCAAAATCTACAGGTAGGCACTCTGCAAAAAACAGCTCTGTTTTCTGTCAAAAAATGGGATTTGTCCACGTTGTGTTTTGTGGCATTTCCAGTCGTGGGCGCTAGGCCTACCCACACAAGTGAGGTATCATTTTTATCGGGAGACTTGGGGGAACGCTGGGTGGAAGGAAATTTGTGGCTCCTCTCCGATTCCAGATCTTTCTGTCACCGAAATGTGAGGAAAATTTGTGTTTTTAGCCACATTTTGAGGTTTGCAACGGATTCTGGGTAACAGAACCTGGTCAGAGCCCCACAAGTCACCCCATCTTGGATTCCCCTAGGTCTCTAGTTTTCAAAAATGCACAGGTTTGGTAGGTTTCCGTAGGTGCCGGCTGAGCTAGAGGCCAAAATCTACAGGTAGGCACTATGCAAAAAACAGCTCTGTTTTCTGTCAAAAAATGGGATGTGTCCACGTTGTGTTTTGGGGCATTTCCTGTCGCGGGCGCTAGGCCTACCCACACAAGTGAGGTACCATTTTTATAGGGAGACTTGGGGGAACGCTGGGTGGAAGGAAATTTCTGGCTCCTCCCAGATTCCAGAACTTTCTGTCACTGAAATGTGAGTAAAATATGTTTTTTTAGCCACATTTTGAGGTTTGCAAAGGATTCTGGGTAACAGAACCTGGTCAGAACCCCACAAGTCACCCCATCTTGGATTCCCCTTTTTCTCTAGTTTTCACAAATGCACAGGTTTGGTAGGTTTCCCTAGGTGCCGGCTGAGCTAGAGGCCAAAATCTACAGGTAGGTACTTTGTAAAAAAAACGGCTCTGTTTTCTGTCAAAAAATGGGATGTGTCCACGTTGTGTTTCGGGGCATTTCCTGTCGCGGGCGCTAGGCCTACCCACACAAATGAGGTATCATTTTTATCGGGAGACTTGGGGGAACGCTGGGTGGAAGGAAATTTGTGGCTCCTCTCAGATTCCAGAACTTTCTGTTGCCGAAATGTGAGGAGAACGTGTTTTTTGAGCCACATTTTGAGGTTTGCAAAGGATTCTGGGTAACAGAACCTGGTCAGAGCCCCACAAGTCACCCCATCTTGGATTCCCCTAGGTCTCTAGTTTTAAAAAATTCACAGGTTTGGTAGGTTTCACTAGGTGCCGGCTGAGCTAGAGGCCAAAATCTACAGGTAGGCACTTTGCAAAAAACAGCTTTGTTTTCTGTCAAAAAATTGGATATGTCCACGTTGTGTTTTGGGGCATTTCATGTCGCGGGCGCTAAGCCTACCCACACAAGTGAGGTACCATTTTTATAGGGAGACTTGGGGGAACGCTGGGTGGAAGGAAATTTGTGGCTCCTCTCAGATTCCAGAACTTCCTGTCACCGAAATGCGAGGAAAACGTGTTTTTTTAGCCATATTTTGAGGTTTGCAAAGGATTCTGGGTAACAGAACCTGGTCAGAGCCCCACAAGTCACCCCATCTTGGATTCCCCTAGGTCTCTAGTTTTCAAAAATGCACAGGTTTGGTAGGTTTCCCTAGGTGCCGGCTGAGCTAGAGGCCAAAATCTACAGGTAGGCACTATGCAAAAAACAGCTCTGTTTTCTGTCAAAAAATGGGATGTATCCACGTTGTGTTTTGGGGCATTTCCTGTTGCGGGCGCTAGGCCTACCCACACAACTGAGGTATCATTTTTATCGGGAGACTTGGGGGAATGCTGGGTGGAAGGATATTTGTGGCTCCTCTCCGATTCCAGATCTTTCTGTCACCGAAATGTGAGGAAAATTTGTTTTTTTAGCCACATTTTGAGGTTTGCAACGGATTCTGGGTAACAGAACCTGGTCAGAGCCACACAAGTCACCCCATCTTGGATTCCCCTAGGTCTCTAGTTTTCAAAAATGCACAGGTTTGGTAGGTTTCCCTAGGTGCCGGCTGAGCTAGAGGCCAAAATCTACAGGTAGGCACTATGCAAAAAACAGCTCTGTTTTCTGTCAAAAAATGGTATGTGTCCACGTTGTGTTTTGGGGCATTTCCTGTTGCGGGCGCTAGGCCTACCCACACAAGTGAGGTATCATTTTTATCGGGAGACTTGGGGGAATGCTGGGTGGAAGGATATTTGTGGCTCCTCTCAGACCTCCAGAACTTTCTGTTACCGAAATGTGAGGAGAACGTGTTTTTTTAGCCACATTTTGAGGTTTGAAAAGAATTCTGGGTAACAGAACCTGGTCAGAGCCCCACAAGTGACCCCATCTTGGATTCCCCTAGGTCTCTAGTTTTAAAAAATGCACAGGTTTGGTAGGTTTCCCTAGGTTCCGGCTGAGCTAGAGGCCAAAATCTACAGGTAGGCACTATGCAAAAAACAGCTCTGTTTTCTGTCAAAAAATGGGATGTGTCCACGTTGTGTTTTGGGGCATTTCCTGTTGCGGGCGCTAGGCCTACCCACACAAGTGTGGTATCATTTTTATCGGGGGTCTTGGGGGAATGCTGGGTGGAAGGATATTTGTGGCTCCTCTCAGACCTCCAGAACTTTCTGTTACCGAAATGTGAGGAGAACGTGTTTTTTTAGCCACATTTTGAGGTTTGAAAAGGATTCTGGGTAACAGAACCTGGTCAGAGCCCCACAAGTGATCCCATCTTGGATTCCCCTAGGTCTCTAGTTTTAAAAAATGCACAGGTTTCCCTAGGTGCCGGCTGAGCTAGAGGCCAAAATCTACAGGTAGGCACTTTGCAAAAAACAGCTCTGTTTTCTGTCAAAAAATGGGATGTGTCCACGTCGTGTTTTGTGGCATTTCCTGTCATGGGCGCTAGGCCTACCCACACAAGTGAGGTATCATTTTTATCGGGAGACTTGGGGGAATGCTGGGTGGAAGGAAATTTGTGGCTCTTCTCAGATTCCAGAACTTTCTGTCACCGAAATGTGAGGAAAATGTGTTTTTTTAGCCACATTTTGAGGTTTGCAAAGGATTCTGGGTAACAGAACCTGGTCAGAGCCCCACAAGTCACCCCATCTTGGATTCTCCTAGGTCTCTAGTGTTCAGAAATGCACAGGTTTGGTATCTTTCCCTAGGTGCCAGCTGAGCTAGAGGCCAAAATCTACAGGTAGGCACTTTGTAAAAAAACGGCTCTGTTTTCTGTCAAAAAATGGGATGTGTCCACATTGTGTTTTGGGGCATTTCCTGTCGCGGGCGCTAGTCCTACCCACACAAGTGAGGTACCATTTTTATACGGAGACTTGGGGGAATGCTGGGTGGAAGGAAATTTGTGGCTCCTCTCAGATTCCAGAACTTCCTCTCACCGAAATGTGAGGAAAACGTGTTTTTTTAGCCACATTTTGAGGTTTGCAAAGGATTCTGGGTAACATAACCTGGTCAGAGCCCCACAAGTCACCCCATCTTGGATTCCCCTAGGTCTCTAGTTTTCAAAAATGCACAGGTTTGGTAGGTTTCCGTAGGTGCCGGCTGAGCTAGAGGCCAAAATCTACAGGTAGGCACTCTGCAAAAAACAGCTCTGTTTTCTGTCAAAAAATGGGATTTGTCCACGTTGTGTTTTGTGGCATTTCCAGTCGTGGGCGCTAGGCCTACCCACACAAGTGAGGTATCATTTTTATCGGGAGACTTGGGGGAACGCTGGGTGGAAGGAAATTTGTGGCTCCTCTCAGATTCCAGATCTTTCTGTCACCGAAATGTGAGGAAAATTTGTTTTTTTAGCCACATTTTGAGGTTTGCAACGGATTCTGGGTAACAGAACCTGGTCAGAGCCCCACAAGTCACCCCATCTTGGATTCCCCTAGGTCTCTAGTTTTCAAAAATGCACAGGTTTGGTAGGTTTCCCTAGGTGCCGGCTGAGCTAGAGGCCAAAATCTACAGGTAGGCACTATGCAAAAAAACAGCTCTGTTTTCTTTCAAAAAATGGGATGTGTCCACGTTGTGTTTTGGGGCATTTCCTGTTGCGGGCGCTAGGCCTACCCACACAAGTGACGTATCATTTTTATCGGGAGACTTGGGGGAATGCTGGGTGGAAGGATATTTGTGGCTCCTCTCAGACCTCCAGAACTTTCTGTTACCGAAATGTGAGGAGAACGTGTTTTTTTAGCCACATTTTGAGGTTTGAAAAGGATTCTGGGTAACAGAACCTGGTCAGAGCCCCACAAGTGACCCCATCTTGGATTCCCCTAGGTCTCTAGTTTTAAAAAATGCACAGGTTTCCCTAGGTGCCGGCTGAGCTAGAGGCCAAAATCTACAGGTAGGCACTTTGCAAAAAACAGCTCTGTTTTCTGTCAAAAAATGGGATGTGTCCACGTCGTGTTTTGTGGCATTTCCTGTCATGGGCGCTAGGCCTACCCACACAAGTGAGGTATCATTTTTATCGGGAGACTTGGGGGAATGCTGGGTGGAAGGAAATTTGTGGCTCTTCTCAGATTCCAGAACTTTCTGTCACCGAAATGTGAGGAAAATGTGTTTTTTTAGCCACATTTTGAGGTTTGCAAAGGATTCTGGGTAACAGAACCTGGTCAGAGCCCCACAAGTCACCCCATCTTGGATTCTCCTAGGTCTCTAGTGTTCAGAAATGCACAGGTTTGGTATGTTTCCCTAGGTGCCAGCTGAGCTAGAGGCCAAAATCTACAGGTAGGCACTTTGTAAAAAAACAGCTCTGTTTTCTGTCAAAAAATGGGATGTGTCCACGTTGTGTTTTGGGGCATTTCCTGTCGCGGGCGCTAGGCCTACCCGCACAAGTGAGGTACCATTTTTATACGGAGACTTGGGGGAATGCTGGGTGGAAGGAAATTTGTGGCTCCTCTCAGATTCCAGAACTTCCTCTCACCGAAATGTGAGGAAAACGTGTTTTTTTAGCCACATTTTGAGGTTTGCAAAGGATTCTGGGTAACATAACCTGGTCAGAGCCCCACAAGTCACCCCATCTTGGATTCCCCTAGGTCTCTAGTTTTCAAAAATGCACAGGTTTGGTAGGTTTCCGTAGGTGCCGGCTGAGCTAGAGGCCAAAATCTACAGGTAGGCACTCTGCAAAAAACAGCTCTGTTTTCTGTCAAAAAATGGGATTTGTCCACGTTGTGTTTTGTGGCATTTCCAGTCGTGGGCGCTAGGCCTACCCACACAAGTGAGGTATCATTTTTATCGGGAGACTTGGGGGAACGCTGGGTGGAAGGAAATTTGTGGCTCCTCTCAGATTCCAGATCTTTCTGTCACCGAAATGTGAGGAAAATTTGTTTTTTTAACCACATTTTGAGGTTTGCAACGGATTCTGGGTAACAGAACCTGGTCAGAGCCCCACAAGTCACCCCATCTTGGATTCCCCTACGTCTCTAGTTTTCAAAAATGCACAGGTTTGGTAGGTTTCCCTAGGTGCCGGCTGAGCTAGAGGCCAAAATCTACAGGTAGGCACTATGCAAAAAAACAGCTCTGTTTTCTTTCAAAAAATGGGATGTGTCCACGTTGTGTTTTGGGGCATTTCCTGTTGCGGGCGCTAGGCCTACCCACACAAGTGAGGTATCATTTTTATCGGGAGACTTGGGGGAATGCTGGGTGGAAGGATATTTGTGGCTCCTCTCAGACCTCCAGAACTTTCTGTTACCGAAATGTGAGGAGAACGTGTTTTTTTAGCCACATTTTGAGGTTTGAAAAGGATTCTGGGTAACAGAACCTGGTCAGAGCCCCACAAGTGACCCCATCTTGGATTCCCCTAGGTCTCTAGTTTTAAAAAATGCACAGGTTTCCCTAGGTGCCGGCTGAGCTAGAGGCCAAAATCTACAGGTAGGCACTTTGCAAAAAACAGCTCTGTTTTCTGTCAAAAAATGGGATGTGTCCACGTTGTCTTTTGGGGCATTTCCTGTCGTGGGCGCTAGGCCTACCCACACAAGTGAGGTACCATTTTTATAGGGAGACTTGGGGTAACGCTGGGTGGAAGGAAATTTGTGGCTCCTCTCAGATTCCAGGACTTCCTGTCACCGAAATTTGAGGAAAACGTGTTTTTTTAGCCACATTTTGAGGTTTGCAAAGGATTCTCGGTAACAGAACCTGGTCAGAGCCCCACAAGTCACCCCATCTTGGATTCCCCTAGGTCTCTAGTTTTCAAAAATGCACAGGTTTGGTAGGTTTCCCTAGGTGCCGGCTGAGCTAGAGGCCAAAATCTACAGGTAGGCACTATGCAAAAAACAGCTCTGTTTTCTGTCAAAAAATGGGATGTGTCCACGTTGTGTTTTGGGGCATTTCCTGTCGCGGGCGCTAGGCCTACCCACACAAATGAGGTATCATTTTTATCGGGAGACTTGGGGGAACGCTGGGTGGAAGGAAATTTGTGGCTCCTCTCAGATTCCAGAACTTTCTGTTGCCGAAATGTGAGGAGAACGTGTTTTTTTAGCCACATTTTGAGGTTTGCAAAGGATTCTGGGTAACAGAACCTGGTCAGAGCCCCACAAGTCACCCCATCTTGGATTCCACTAGGTCTCTAGTTTTAAAAAATTCACAGGTTTGGTAGGTTTCACTAGGTGCCGGCTGAGCTAGAGGCCAAAATCTACAGGTAGGCACTTTGCAAAAAACAGCTCTGTTTTCTGTCAAAAAATTGGATATGTCCACGTTGTGTTTTGGGGCATTTCATGTCGCGGGCGCTAAGCCTACCCACACAAGTGAGGTACCATTTTTATAGGGAGACTTGGGGGAACGCTGGGTGGAAGGAAATTTGTGGCTCCTCTCAGATTCCAGAACTTCCTGTCACCGAAATGCGAGGAAAACGTGTTTTTTTTGCCACATTTTGAGGTTTGCAAAGGATTCTGGGTAACAGAACCTGGTCAGAGCCCCACAAGTCACCCCATCGTGGATTCCCCTAGGTCTCTAGTTTAAAAAAATGCACAGGTTTGGTAGGTTTCCCTAGGTGCCGGCTGAGCTAGAGGCCAAAATCTACAGGTAGGCACTATGCAAAAAACAGCTCTGTTTTCTGTCAAAAAATGGGATGTGTCCACGTTGTGTTTTGGGGCATTTCCTGTTGCGGGCGCAAGGCCTACCCACACAAGTGAGGTATAATTTTTATCGGGGAACTTGGGGGAACGCTGGGTGGAAGGAAATTTGTGGCTCCTCTCAGATTCCAGAACTTTCTGTTGCCGAAATGTGAGGAGAACGTGTTTTTTTAGCAACATTTTGAGGTTTGCAAAGGATTCTGGGTAACAGAACCTGGTCAGAGCCCCACAAGTCACCCCATCCTGGATTCCCCTAGGTCTCTAGTTTTCAAAAATGCACAGGTTTGGTAGGTTTCCCTAGGTGCCGGCTGAGCTAGAGGCCAAAATCTACAGGTAGGCACTTTGCAAAAAACAGCTCTGTTTTCTGTCAAAAAATGGGATGTGTCCACGTTGTGTTTTGGGGCATTTCCTGTCGCGGGCGCTAGGCCTACCCACACAAGTGAGGTACCATTTTTATAGGGAGACGTGGGGGAACGCTGGGTGGAAGGAAATTTGTGGCTCCTCCCAGATTCCAGAACTTTCTGTCACTGAAATGTGAGTAAAATATGTTTTTTTAGCCACATTTTGAGGTTTGCAAAGGATTCTGGGTAACAGAACCTGGTCAGAGCCCCACAAGTCACCCCATCTTGGATTCCCCTTGTTCTCTAGTTTTCACAAATGCACAGGTTTGGTAGGTTTCCCTAGGTGCCGGCTGAGCTAGAGGCCAAAATCTACAGGTAGGTACTTTGTAAAAAAAACGGCTCTGTTTTCTGTCAAAAAATGGGATGTGTCCACGTTGTGTTTTGGGGCATTTCCTGTCGCGGGCGCTAGGCCTACCCACACAAATGAGGTATCATTTTTATCGGGAGACTTGGGGGAACGCTGGGTGGAAGGTAATTTGTGGCTCCTCTCAGATTCCAGAACTTTCTGTTGCCGAAATGTGAGGAGAACGTGTTTTTTTAGCCACATTTTGAGGTTTGCAAAGGATTCTGGGTAACAGAACCTGGTCAGAGCCCCACAAGTCACCCCATCATGGATTCCACTAGGTCTCTAGTTTTAAAAAATTCACAGGTTTGGTAGGTTTCACTAGGTGCCGGCTGAGCTAGAGGCCAAAATCTACAGGTAGGCACTTTGCAAAAAACAGCTCTGTTTTCTGTCAAAAAATTGGATATGTCCACGTTGTGTTTTGGGGCATTTCATGTCGCGGGCGCTAAGCCTACCCACACAAGTGAGGTACCATTTTTATAGGGAGACTTGGGGGAACGCTGGGTGGAAGGAAATTTGTGGCTCCTCTCAGATTCCAGAACTTCCTGTCACCGAAATGCGAGGAAAACGTGTTTTTTTTGCCACATTTTGAGGTTTGCAAAGGATTCTGGGTAACAGAACCTGGTCAGAGCCCCACAAGTCACCCCATCGTGGATTCCCCTAGGTCTCTAGTTTTCAAAAATGCACAGGTTTGGTAGGTTTCCCTAGGTGCCGGCTGAGCTAGAGGCCAAAATCTACAGGTAGGCACTATGCAAAAAACAGCTCTGTTTTCTGTCAAAAAATGGGATGTGTCCACGTTGTGTTTTGGGGCATTTCCTGTCGCGGGCGCTAGGCCTACCCACACAAGTGAGGTACCATTTTTATAGGGAGACTTGGGGGAACGCTGGGTGGAAGGAAATTTGTGGCTCCTCTCAGATTCCAGAACTTCCTGTCACCGAAATGTGAGGAAAACGTGTTTTTTTAGCCACATTTTGAGGTTTGCAAAGGATTCTGGGTAACAGAACCTGGTCAGAGCCCCACAAGTCACCCCATCTTGGATTCCCCTAGGTCTCTAGTTTAAAAAAATGCACAGGTTTGGTAGGTTTCCCTAGGTGCCGGCTGAGCTAGAGGCCAAAATCTACAGGTAGGCACTATGCAAAAAACAGCTCTGTTTTCTGTCAAAAAATGGGATGTGTCCACGTTGTGTTTTGGGGCATTTCCTGTTGCGGGCGCAAGGCCTACCCACACAAGTGAGGTATAATTTTTATCGGGGAACTTGGGGGAACGCTGGGTGGAAGGAAATTTGTGGCTCCTCTCAGATTCCAGAACTTTCTGTTGCCGAAATGTGAGGAGAACGTGTTTTTTTAGCAACATTTTGAGGTTTGCAAAGGATTCTGGGTAACAGAACCTGGTCAGAGCCCCACAAGTCACCCCATCCTGGATTCCCCTAGGTCTCTAGTTTTCAAAAATGCACAGGTTTGGTAGGTTACCCTAGTTGCCGGCTGAGCTAGAGGCCAAAATCTACAGGTAGGCACTTTGCAAAAAACAGCTCTGTTTTCTGTCAAAAAATGGGATGTGTCCACGTTGTGTTTTGGGGCATTTCCTGTCGCGGGCGCTAGGCCTACCCACACAAGTGAGGTACCATTTTTATAGGGAGACTTGGGGGAACGCTGGGTGGAAGGAAATTTGTGGCTCCTCCCAGATTCCAGAACTTTCTGTCACTGAAATGTGAGTAAAATATGTTTTTTTAGCCACATTTTGAGGTTTGCAAAGGATTCTGGGTAACAGAACCTGGTCAGAGCCCCACAAGTCACCCCATCCTGGATTCCCCTTTTTCTCTAGTTTTCACAAATGC
The DNA here is from genome assembly GCF_031143425.1 of Pleurodeles waltl. Lineage (NCBI taxonomy): Eukaryota > Metazoa > Chordata > Amphibia > Caudata > Salamandridae > Pleurodeles > Pleurodeles waltl. The sequence goes on from NC_090440.1 coordinate 498,781,572, forward strand.
ACAGGTTTGGTAGGTTTCCCTAGGTGCCGGCTGAGCTAGAGGCCAAAATCTACAGGTAGGTACTTTGTAAAAAAAACGGCTCTGTTTTCTGTCAAAAAATGGGATGTGTCCACGTTGTGTTTCGGGGCATTTCCTGTCGCGGGCGCTAGGCCTACCCACACAAATGAGGTATCATTTTTATCGGGAGACTTGGGGGAACGCTGGGTGGAAGGAAATTTGTGGCTCCTCTCAGATTCCAGAACTTTCTGTTGCCGAAATGTGAGGAGAACGTGTTTTTTGAGCCACATTTTGAGGTTTGCAAAGGATTCTGGGTAACAGAACCTGGTCAGAGCCCCACAAGTCACCCCATCTTGGATTCCCCTAGGTCTCTAGTTTTAAAAAATTCACAGGTTTGGTAGGTTTCACTAGGTGCCGGCTGAGCTAGAGGCCAAAATCTACAGGTAGGCACTTTGCAAAAAACAGCTTTGTTTTCTGTCAAAAAATTGGATATGTCCACGTTGTGTTTTGGGGCATTTCATGTCGCGGGCGCTAAGCCTACCCACACAAGTGAGGTACCATTTTTATAGGGAGACTTGGGGGAACGCTGGGTGGAAGGAAATTTGTGGCTCCTCTCAGATTCGAGAACTTCCTGTCACCGAAATGCGAGGAAAACTTGTTTTTTTAGCCACATTTTGAGGTTTGCAAAGGATTCTGGGTAACAGAACCTGGTCAGAGCCCCACAAGTGACCCCATCTTGGATTCCCCTAGGTCTCTAGTTTTCAAAAATGCACAGGTTTGGTAGGTTTCCCTAGGTGCCGGCTGAGCTAGAGGCCAAAATCTACAGGTAGGCACTATGCAAAAAACAGCTCTGTTTTCTGTCAAAAAATGTGATGTGTCCACGTTGTGTTTTGGGGCATTTCCTGCTGCGGGCGCTAGGCCTACTCACACAAGTGAGGTATCATTTTTATCGGGAGACTTGGAGGAATGCTGGGTGGAAGGATATTTGTGGCTCCTCTCAGACCTCCAAAACTTTCTGTTACCGAAATGTGAGGAGAACGTGTTTTTTTAGCCACATTTTGAGGTTTGAAAAGGATTCTGGGTAACAGAACCTGGTCAGAGCCCCACAAGTGACCCCATCTTGGATTCCCCTAGGTCTCTAGTTTTAAAAAATGCACAGGTTTCCCTAGGTGCCGGCTGAGCTAGAGGCCAAAATCTACAGGTAGGCACTTTGCAAAAAACAGCTCTGTTTTCTGTCAAAAAATGGGATGTGTCCACGTCGTGTTTTGTGGCATTTCCTGTCATGGGCGCTAGGCCTACCCACACAAGTGAGGTATCATTTTTATCGGGAGACTTGGGGGAATGCTGGGTGGAAGGAAATTTGTGGCTCTTCTCAGATTCCAGAACTTTCTGTCACCGAAATTTGAGGAAAATTTGTTTTTTTAGCCACATTTTGAGGTTTGCAAAGGATTCTGGGTAACAGAACCTGGTCAGAGCCCCACAAGTCACCCCATCTTGGATTCTCCTAGGTCTCTAGTGTTCAGAAATGCACAGGTTTGGTATGTTTCCCTAGGTGCCAGCTGAGCTAGCGGCCAAAATCTACAGGTAGGCACTTTGTAAAAAAATGGCTCTGTTTTCTGTCAAAAAATGGGATGTGTCCACGTTGTGTTTTGGGGCATTTCCTGTCGCGGGCGCTAGGCCTACCCACACAAGTGAGGTACCATTTTTATACGGAGACTTGGGGGAATGCTGGGTGGAAGGAAATTTGTGGCTCCTCTCAGATTCCAGAACTTCCTCTCACCGAAATGTGAAGAAAACGTGTTTTTTTAGCCACATTTTGAGGTTTGCAAAGGATTCTGGGTAACATAAACTGGTCAGAGCCCCACAAGTCACCCCATCTTGGATTCCCCTAGGTCTCTAGTTTTCAAAAATGCACAGGTTTGGTAGGTTTCCGTAGGTGCCAGGCTGAGCTAGAGGCCAAAATCTACAGGTAGGCACTCTGCAAAAAACAGCTCTGTTTTCTGTCAAAAAATGGGATTTGTCCACGTTGTGTTTTGTGGCATTTCCAGTCGTGGGCGCTAGGCCTACCCACACAAGTGAGGTATCATTTTTATCGGGAGACTTGGGGGAACGCTGGGTGGAAGGAAATTTGTGGCTCCTCTCCGATTCCAGATCTTTCTGTCACCGAAATGTGAGGAAAATTTGTGTTTTTAGCCACATTTTGAGGTTTGCAACGGATTCTGGGTAACAGAACCTGGTCAGAGCCCCACAAGTCACCCCATCTTGGATTCCCCTAGGTCTCTAGTTTTCAAAAATGCACAGGTTTGGTAGGTTTCCGTAGGTGCCGGCTGAGCTAGAGGCCAAAATCTACAGGTAGGCACTATGCAAAAAACAGCTCTGTTTTCTGTCAAAAAATGGGATGTGTCCACGTTGTGTTTTGGGGCATTTCCTGTCGCGGGCGCTAGGCCTACCCACACAAGTGAGGTACCATTTTTATAGGGAGACTTGGGGGAACGCTGGGTGGAAGGAAATTTCTGGCTCCTCCCAGATTCCAGAACTTTCTGTCACTGAAATGTGAGTAACATATGTTTTTTTAGCCACATTTTGAGGTTTGCAAAGGATTCTGGGTAACAGAACCTGGTCAGAACCCCACAAGTCACCCCATCTTGGATTCCCCTTTTTCTCTAGTTTTCACAAATGCACAGGTTTGGTAGGTTTCCCTAGGTGCCGGCTGAGCTAGAGGCCAAAATCTACAGGTAGGTACTTTGTAAAAAAAACGGCTCTGTTTTCTGTCAAAAAATGGGATGTGTCCACGTTGTGTTTCGGGGCATTTCCTGTCGCGGGCGCTAGGCCTACCCACACAAATGAGGTATCATTTTTATCGGGAGACTTGGGGGAACGCTGGGTGGAAGGAAATTTGTGGCTCCTCTCAGATTCCAGAACTTTCTGTTGCCGAAATGTGAGGAGAACGTGTTTTTTGAGCCACATTTTGAGGTTTGCAAAGGATTCTGGGTAACAGAACCTGGTCAGAGCCCCACAAGTCACCCCATCTTGGATTCCCCTAGGTCTCTAGTTTTAAAAAATTCACAGGTTTGGTAGGTTTCACTAGGTGCCGGCTGAGCTAGAGGCCAAAATCTACAGGTAGGCACTTTGCAAAAAACAGCTTTGTTTTCTGTCAAAAAATTGGATATGTCCACGTTGTGTTTTGGGGCATTTCATGTCGCGGGCGCTAAGCCTACCCACACAAGTGAGGTACCATTTTTATAGGGAGACTTGGGGGAACGCTGGGTGGAAGGAAATTTGTGGCTCCTCTCAGATTCCAGAACTTCCTGTCACCGAAATGCGAGGAAAACGTGTTTTTTTAGCCATATTTTGAGGTTTGCAAAGGATTCTGGGTAACAGAACCTGGTCAGAGCCCCACAAGTCACCCCATCTTGGATTCCCCTAGGTCTCTAGTTTTCAAAAATGCACAGGTTTGGTAGGTTTCCCTAGGTGCCGGCTGAGCTAGAGGCCAAAATCTACAGGTAGGCACTATGCAAAAAACAGCTCTGTTTTCTGTCAAAAAATGGGATGTATCCACGTTGTGTTTTGGGGCATTTCCTGTTGCGGGCGCTAGGCCTACCCACACAACTGAGGTATCATTTTTATCGGGAGACTTGGGGGAATGCTGGGTGGAAGGATTTTTGTGGCTCCTCTCCGATTCCAGATCTTTCTGTCACCGAAATGTGAGGAAAATTTGTTTTTTTAGCCACATTTAGAGGTTTGCAACGGATTCTGGGTAACAGAACCTGGTCAGAGCCACACAAGTCACCCCATCTTGGATTCCCCTAGGTCTCTAGTTTTCAAAAATGCACAGGTTTGGTAGGTTTCCCTAGGTGCCGGCTGAGCTAGAGGCCAAAATCTACAGGTAGGCACTATGCAAAAAACAGCTCTGTTTTCTGTCAAAAAATGGTATGTGTCCACGTTGTGTTTTGGGGCATTTCCTGTTGCGGGCGCTAGGCCTACCCACACAAGTGAGGTATCATTTTTATCGGGAGACTTGGGGGAATGCTGGGTGGAAGGATATTTGTGGCTCCTCTCAGACCTCCAGAACTTTCTGTTACCGAAATGTGAGGAGAACGTGTTTTTTTAGCCACATTTTGAGGTTTGAAAAGAATTCTGGGTAACAGAACCTGGTCAGAGCCCCACAAGTGACCCCATCTTGGATTCCCCTAGGTCTCTAGTTTTAAAAAATGCACAGGTTTGGTAGGTTTCCCTAGGTTCCGGCTGAGCTAGAGGCCAAAATCTACAGGTAGGCACTATGCAAAAAACAGCTCTGTTTTCTGTCAAAAAATGGGATGTGTCCACGTTGTGTTTTGGGGCATTTCCTGTTGCGGGCGCTAGGCCTACCCACACAAGTGAGGTATCATTTTTATCGGGGGTCTTGGGGGAATGCTGGGTGGAAGGATATTTGTGGCTCCTCTCAGACCTCCAGAACTTTCTGTTACCGAAATGTGAGGAGAACGTGTTTTTTTAGCCACATTTTGAGGTTTGAAAAGGATTCTGGGTAACAGAACCTGGTCAGAGCCCCACAAGTGACCCCATCTTGGATTCCCCTAGGTCTCTAGTTTTAAAAAATGCACAGGTTTCCCTAGGTGCCGGTTGAGCTAGAGGCCAAAATCTACAGGTAGGCACTTTGCAAAAAACAGCTCTGTTTTCTGTCAAAAAATGGGATGTGTCCACGTCGTGTTTTGTGGCATTTCCTGTCATGGGCGCTAGGCCTACCCACACAAGTGAGGTATCATTTTTATCGGGAGACTTGGGGGAATGCTGGGTGGAAGGAAATTTGTGGCTCTTCTCAGATTCCAGAACTTTCTGTCACCGAAATGTGAGGAAAATGTGTTTTTTTAGCCACATTTTGAGGTTTGCAAAGGATTCTGGGTAACAGAACCTGGTCAGAGCCCCACAAGTCACCCCATCTTGGATTCTCCTAGGTCTCTAGTGTTCAGAAATGCACAGGTTTGGTATGTTTCCCTAGGTGCCAGCTGAGCTAGAGGCCAAAATCTACAGGTAGGCACTTTGTAAAAAAACGGCTCTGTTTTCTGTCAAAAAATGGGATGTGTCCACGTTGTGTTTTGGGGCATTTCCTGTCGCGGGCGCTAGTCCTACCCACACAAGTGAGGTACCATTTTTATACGGAGACTTGGGGGAATGCTGGGTGGAAGGAAATTTGTGGCTCCTCTCAGATTCCAGAACTTCCTCTCACCGAAATGTGAGGAAAACGTGTTTTTTTAGCCACATTTTGAGGTTTGCAAAGGATTCTGGGTAACATAACCTGGTCAGAGCCCCACAAGTCACCCCATCTTGGATTCCCCTAGGTCTCTAGTTTTCAAAAATGCACAGGTTTGGTAGGTTTCCGTAGGTGCCGGCTGAGCTAGAGGCCAAAATCTACAGGTAGGCACTCTGCAAAAAACAGCTCTGTTTTCTGTCAAAAAATGGGATTTGTCCACGTTGTGTTTTGTGGCATTTCCAGTCGTGGGCGCTAGGCCTACCCACACAAGTGAGGTATCATTTTTATCGGGAGACTTGGGGGAACGCTGGGTGGAAGGAAATTTGTGGCTCCTCTCAGATTCCAGATCTTTCTGTCACCGAAATGTGAGGAAAATTTGTTTTTTTAGCCACATTTTGAGGTTTGCAACGGATTCTGGGTAACAGAACCTGGTCAGAGCCCCACAAGTCACCCCATCTTGGATTCCCCTAGGTCTCTAGTTTTCAAAAATGCACAGGTTTGGTAGGTTTCCCTAGGTGCCGGCTGAGCTAGAGGCCAAAATCTACAGGTAGCACTATGCAAAAAAACAGCTCTGTTTTCTTTCAAAAAATGGGATGTGTCCACGTTGTGTTTTGGGGCATTTCCTGTTGCGGGCGCTAGGCCTACCCACTCAAGTGAGGTATCATTTTTATCGGGAGACTTGGGGGAATGCTGGGTGGAAGGATATTTGTGGCTCCTCTCAGACCTCCAGAACTTTCTGTTACCGAAATGTGAGGAGAACGTGTTTTTTTAGCCACATTTTGAGGTTTGAAAAGGATTCTGGGTAACAGAACCTGGTCAGAGCCCCACAAGTGACCCCATCTTGGATTCCCCTAGGTCTCTAGTTTTAAAAAATGCACAGGTTTCCCTAGGTGCCGGCTGAGCTAGAGGCCAAAATCTACAGGTAGGCACTTTGCAAAAAACAGCTCTGTTTTCTGTCAAAAAATGGGATGTGTCCACGTCGTGTTTTGTGGCATTTCCTGTCATGGGCGCTAGGCCTACCCACACAAGTGAGGTATCATTTTTATCGGGAGACTTGGGGGAATGCTGGGTGGAAGGAAATTTGTGGCTCTTCTCAGATTCCAGAACTTTCTGTCACCGAAATGTGAGGAAAATGTGTTTTTTTAGCCACATTTTGAGGTTTGCAAAGGATTCTGGGTAGCAGAACCTGGTCAGAGCCCCACAAGTCACCCCATCTTGGATTCTCCTAGGTCTCTAGTGTTCAGAAATGCACAGGTTTGGTATGTTTCCCTAGGTGCCAGCTGAGCTAGAGGCCAAAATCTACAGGTAGGCACTTTGTAAAAAAACAGCTCTGTTTTCTGTCAAAAAATGGGATGTGTCCACGTTGTGTTTTGGGGCATTTCCTGTCGCGGGCGCTAGGCCTACCCACACAAGTGAGGTACCATTTTTATACGGAGACTTGGGGGAATGCTGGGTGGAAGGAAATTTGTGGCTCCTCTCAGATTCCAGAACTTCCTCTCACCGAAATGTGAGGAAAACGTGTTTTTTTAGCCACATTTTGAGGTTTGCAAAGGATTCTGGGTAACATAACCTGGTCAGAGCCCCACAAGTCACCCCATCTTGGATTCCCCTAGGTCTCTAGTTAAAAAAAATGCACAGGTTTGGTAGGTTTCCCTAGGTGCCGGCTGAGCTAGAGGCCAAAATCTACAGGTAGGCACTATGCAAAAAACAGCTCTGTTTTCTGTCAAAAAATGGGATGTGTCCACGTTGTGTTTTGGGGCATTTCCTGTTGCGGGCGCAAGGCCTACCCACACAAGTGAGGTATAATTTTTATCGGGGAACTTGGGGGAACGCTGGGTGGAAGGAAATTTGTGGCTCCTCTCAGATTCCAGAACTTTCTGTTGCCGAAATGTGAGGAGAACGTGTTTTTTTAGCAACATTTTGAGGTTTGCAAAGGATTCTGGGTAACAGAACCTGGTCAGAGCCCCACAAGTCACCCCATCCTGGATTCCCCTAGGTCTCTAGTTTTCAAAAATGCACAGGTTTGGTAGGTTTCCCTAGGTGCCGGCTGAGCTAGAGGCCAAAATCTACAGGTAGGCACTTTGCAAAAAACAGCTCTGTTTTCTGTCAAAAAATGGGATGTGTCCACGTTGTGTTTTGGGGCATTTCCTGTCGCGGGCGCTAGGCCTACCCACACAAGTGAGGTACCATTTTTATAGGGAGACGTGGGGGAACGCTGGGTGGAAGGAAATTTGTGGCTCCTCCCAGATTCCAGAACTTTCTGTCACTGAAATGTGAGTAAAATATGTTTTTTTAGCCACATTTTGAGGTTTGCAAAGGATTCTGGGTAACAGAACCTGGTCAGAGCCCCACAAGTCACCCCATCTTGGATTCCCCTTGTTCTCTAGTTTTCACAAATGCACAGGTTTGGTAGGTTTCCCTAGGTGCCGGCTGAGCTAGAGGCCAAAATCTACAGGTAGGTACTTTGTAAAAAAAACGGCTCTGTTTTCTGTCAAAAAATGGGATGTGTCCACGTTGTGTTTTGGGGCATTTCCTGTCGCGGGCGCTAGGCCTACCCACACAAATGAGGTATCATTTTTATCGGGAGACTTGGGGGAACGCTGGGTGGAAGGAAATTTGTGGCTCCTCTCAGATTCCAGAACTTTCTGTTGCCGAAATGTGAGGAGAACGTGTTTTTTTAGCCACATTTTGAGGTTTGCAAAGGATTCTGGGTAACAGAAACTGGTCAGAGCCCCACAAGTCACCCCATCTTGGATTCCACTAGGTCTCTAGTTTTAAAAAATTCACAGGTTTGGTAGGTTTCACTAGGTGCCGGCTGAGCTAGAGGCCAAAATCTACAGGTAGGCACTTTGCAAAAAACAGCTCTGTTTTCTGTCAAAAAATTGGATATGTCCACGTTGTGTTTTGGGGCATTTCATGTCGCGGGCGCTAAGCCTACCCACACAAGTGAGGTACCATTTTTATAGGGAGACTTGGGGGAACGCTGGGTGGAAGGAAATTTGTGGCTCCTCTCAGATTCCAGAACTTCCTGTCACCGAAATGCGAGGAAAACGTGTTTTTTTTGCCACATTTTGAGGTTTGCAAAGGATTCTGGGTAACAGAACCTGGTCAGAGCCCCACAAGTCACCCCATCGTGGATTCCCCTAGGTCTCTAGTTTTCAAAAATGCACAGGTTTGGTAGGTTTCCCTAGGTGCCGGCTGAGCTAGAGGCCAAAATCTACAGGTAGGCACTATGCAAAAAACAGCTCTGTTTTCTGTCAAAAAATGGGATGTGTCCACGTTGTGTTTTGGGGCATTTCCTGTTGCGGGCGCTAGGCCTACCCACACAAGTGAGGTACCATTTTTATAGGGAGACTTGGGGGAACGCTGGGTGGAAGGAAATTTGTGGCTCCTCTCAGATTCCAGAACTTCCTGTCACCGAAATGTGAGGAAAACGTGTTTTTTTAGCCACATTTTGAGGTTTGCAAAGGATTCTGGGTAACAGAACCTGGTCAGAGCCCCACAAGTCACCCCATCTTGGATTCCCCTAGGTCTCTAGTTTAAAAAAATGCACAGGTTTGGTAGGTTTCCGTAGGTGCCGGCTGAGCTAGAGGCCAAAATCTACAGGTAGGCACTCTGCAAAAAACAGCTCTGTTTTCTGTCAAAAAATGGGATGTGTCCACGTTGTGTTTTGGGGCATTTCCTGTTGCGGGCGCAAGGCCTACCCACACAAGTGAGGTATAATTTTTATCGGGGAACTTGGGGGAACGCTGGGTGGAAGGAAATTTGTGGCTCCTCTCAGATTCCAGAACTTTCTGTTGCCGAAATGTGAGGAGAACGTGTTTTTTTAGCAACATTTTGAGGTTTGCAAAGGATTCTGGGTAACAGAACCTGGTCAGAGCCCCACAAGTCACCCCATCCTGGATTCCCATAGGTCTCTAGTTTTCAAAAATGCACAGGTTTGGTAGGTTTCCCTAGGTGCCGGCTGAGCTAGAGGCCAAAATCTACAGGTAGGCACTTTGCAAAAAACAGCTCTGTTTTCTGTCAAAAAATGGGATGTGTCCACGTTGTGTTTTGGGGCATTTCCTGTCGCGGGCGCTAGGCCTACCCACACAAGTGAGGTACCATTTTTATAGGGAGACTTGGGGGAACGCTGGGTGGAAGGAAATTTGTGGCTCCTCCCAGATTCCAGAACTTTCTGTCACTGAAATGTGAGTAAAATATGTTTTTTTAGCCACATTTTGAGGTTTGCAAAGGATTCTGGGTAACAGAACCTGGTCAGAGCCCCACAAGTCACCCCATCCTGGATTCCCCTTTTTCTCTAGTTTTCACAAATGCACAGGTTTGGTAGGTTTCCCTAGGTGCCGGCTGAGCTAGAGGCCAAAATCTACAGGTAGGTACTTTGTAAAAAAAACGGCTCTGTTTTCTGTCAAAAAATGGGATGTGTCCACGTTGTGTTTCGGGGCATTTCCTGTCGCGGGCGCTAGGCCTACCCACACAAATGAGGTATCATTTTTATCGGGAGACTTGGGGGAACGCTGGGTGGAAGGAAATTTGTGGCTCCTCTCAGATTCCAGAACTTTCTGTTGCCGAAATGTGAGGAGAACGTGTTTTTTGAGCCACATTTTGAGGTTTGCAAAGGATTCTGGGTAACAGAACCTGGTCAGAGCCCCACAAGTCACCCCATCTTGGATTCCCCTAGGTCTCTAGTTTTAAAAAATTCACAGGTTTGGTAGGTTTCACTAGGTGCCGGCTGAGCTAGAGGCCAAAATCTACAGGTAGGCACTTTGCAAAAAACAGCTTTGTTTTCTGTCAAAAAATTGGATATGTCCACGTTGTGTTTTGGGGCATTTCATGTCGCGGGCGCTAAGCCTACCCACACAAGTGAGGTACCATTTTTATAGGGAGACTTGGGGGAACGCTGGGTGGAAGGAAATTTGTGGCTCCTCTCAGATTCCAGAACTTCCTGTCACCGAAATGCGAGGAAAACTTGTTTTTTTAGCCACATTTTGAGGTTTGCAAAGGATTCTGGGTAACAGAACCTGGTCAGAGCCCCACAAGTGACCCCATCTTGGATTCCCCTAGGTCTCTAGTTTTCAAAAATGCACAGGTTTGGTAGGTTTCCCTAGGTGCCGGCTGAGCTAGAGACCAAAATCTACAGGTAGGCACTATGCAAAAAACAGCCCTGTTTTCTGTCAAAAAATGGGATGTATCCACGTTGTGTTTTGGGGCATTTCCTGTTGCGGGCGCTAAGCCTACCCACACAAGTGAGGTATCATTTTTATCGGGAGACTTGGGGGAATGCTGCGTGGAAGGATATTTGTGGCTCCTCTCAGACCTCCAGAACTTTCTGTTACCGAAATGTGAGGAGAACGTGTTTTTTTAGCCACATTTTGAGGTTTGAAAAGGATTCTGGGTAACAGAACCTGGTCAGAGCCCCACAAGTGACCCCATCTTGGATTCCCCAAGGTCTCTAGTTTAAAAAAATGCACAGGTTTGGTAGGTTTCCCTAGGTGCCGGCTGAGCTAGAGGCCAAAATCTACAGGTAGGCACTATGCAAAAAACAGCTCTGTTTTCTGTCAAAAAATGTGATGTGTCCACGTTGTGTTTTGGGGCATTTCCTGCTGCGGGCGCTAGGCCTACTCACACAAGTGAGGTATCATTTTTATCGGGAGACTTGGAGGAATGCTGGGTGGAAGGATATTTGTGGCTCCTCTCAGACCTCCAAAACTTTCTGTTACCGAAATGTGAGGAGAACGTGTTTTTTTAGCCACATTTTGAGGTTTGAAAAGGATTCTGGGTAACAGAACCTGGTCAGAGCCCCACAAGTGACCCCATCTTGGATTCCCCTAGGTCTCTAGTTTTAAAAAATGCACAGGTTTCCCTAGGTGCCGGCTGAGCTAGAGGCCAAAATCTACAGGTAGGCACTTTGGAAAAAACAGCTCTGTTTTCTGTCAAAAAATGGGATGTGTCCACGTCGTGTTTTGTGGCATTTCCTGTCATGGGCGCTAGGCCTACCCACACAAGTGAGGTATCATTTTTATCGGGAGACTTGGGGGAATGCTGGGTGGAAGGAAATTTGTGGCTCTTCTCAGATTCCAGAACTTTCTGTCACCGAAATTTGAGGAAAATGTGTTTTTTTAGCCACATTTTGAGGTTTGCAAAGGATTCTGGGTAACAGAACCTGGTCAGAGCCCCACAAGTCACCCCATCTTGGATTCTCCTAGGTCTCTAGTGTTCAGAAATGCACAGGTTTGGTATGTTTCCCTAGGTGCCAGCTGAGCTAGAGGCCAAAATCTACAGGTAGGCACTTTGTAAAAAAATGGCTCTGTTTTCTGTCAAAAAATGGGATGTGTCCACGTTGTGTTTTGGGGCATTTCCTGTCGCGGGCGCTAGGCCTACCCACACAAGTGAGGTACCATTTTTATACGGAGACTTGGGGGAATGCTGGGTGGAAGGAAATTTGTGGCTCCTCTCAGATTCCAGAACTTCCTCTCACCGAAATGTGAAGAAAACGTGTTTTTTTAGCCACATTTTGAGGTTTGCAAAGGATTCTGGGTAACATAAACTGGTCAGAGCCCCACAAGTCACCCCATCTTGGATTCCCCTAGGTCTCTAGTTTTCAAAAATGCACAGGTTTGGTAGGTTTCCGTAGGTGCCAGGCTGAGCTAGAGGCCAAAATCTACAGGTAGGCACTCTGCAAAAAACAGCTCTGTTTTCTGTCAAAAAATGGGATTTGTCCACGTTGTGTTTTGTGGCATTTCCAGTCGTGGGCGCTAGGCCTACCCACACAAGTGAGGTATCATTTTTATCGGGAGACTTGGGGGAACGCTGGGTGGAAGGAAATTTGTGGCTCCTCTCCGATTCCAGATCTTTCTGTCACCGAAATGTGAGGAAAATTTGTGTTTTTAGCCACATTTTGAGGTTTGCAACGGATTCTGGGTAACAGAACCTGGTCAGAGCCCCACAAGTCACCCCATCTTGGATTCCCCTAGGTCTCTAGTTTTCAAAAATGCACAGGTTTGGTAGGTTTCCGTAGGTGCCGGCTGAGCTAGAGGCCAAAATCTACAGGTAGGCACTATGCAAAAAACAGCTCTGTTTTCTGTCAAAAAATGGGATGTGTCCACGTTGTGTTTTGGGGCATTTCCTGTCGCGGGCGCTAGGCCTACCCACACAAGTGAGGTACCATTTTTATAGGGAGACTTGGGGGAACGCTGGGTGGAAGGAAATTTCTGGCTCCTCCCAGATTCCAGAACTTTCTGTCACTGAAATGTGAGTAAAATATGTTTTTTTAGCCACATTTTGAGGTTTGCAAAGGATTCTGGGTAACAGAACCTGGTCAGAACCCCACAAGTCACCCCATCTTGGATTCCCCTTTTTCTCTAGTTTTCACAAATGCACAGGTTTGGTAGGTTTCCCTAGGTGCCGGCTGAGCTAGAGGCCAAAATCTACAGGTAGGTACTTTGTAAAAAAAACGGCTCTGTTTTCTGTCAAAAAATGGGATGTGTCCACGTTGTGTTTCGGGGCATTTCCTGTCGCGGGCGCTAGGCCTACCCACACAAATGAGGTATCATTTTTATCGGGAGACTTGGGGGAACGCTGGGTGGAAGGAAATTTGTGGCTCCTCTCAGATTCCAGAACTTTCTGTTGCCGAAATGTGAGGAGAACGTGTTTTTTGAGCCACATTTTGAGGTTTGCAAAGGATTCTGGGTAACAGAACCTGGTCAGAGCCCCACAAGTCACCCCATCTTGGATTCCCCTAGGTCTCTAGTTTTAAAAAATTCACAGGTTTGGTAGGTTTCACTAGGTGCCGGCTGAGCTAGAGGCCAAAATCTACAGGTAGGCACTTTGCAAAAAACAGCTTTGTTTTCTGTCAAAAAATTGGATATGTCCACGTTGTGTTTTGGGGCATTTCATGTCGCGGGCGCTAAGCCTACCCACACAAGTGAGGTACCATTTTTATAGGGAGACTTGGGGGAACGCTGGGTGGAAGGAAATTTGTGGCTCCTCTCAGATTCCAGAACTTCCTGTCACCGAAATGCGAGGAAAACGTGTTTTTTTAGCCATATTTTGAGGTTTGCAAAGGATTCTGGGTAACAGAACCTGGTCAGAGCCCCACAAGTCACCCCATCTTGGATTCCCCTAGGTCTCTAGTTTTCAAAAATGCACAGGTTTGGTAGGTTTCCCTAGGTGCCGGCTGAGCTAGAGGCCAAAATCTACAGGTAGGCACTATGCAAAAAACAGCTCTGTTTTCTGTCAAAAAATGGGATGTATCCACGTTGTGTTTTGGGGCATTTCCTGTTGCGGGCGCTAGGCCTACCCACACAACTGAGGTATCATTTTTATCGGGAGACTTGGGGGAATGCTGGGTGGAAGGATATTTGTGGCTCCTCTCCGATTCCAGATCTTTCTGTCACCGAAATGTGAGGAAAATTTGTTTTTTTAGCCACATTTTGAGGTTTGCAACGGATTCTGGGTAACAGAACCTGGTCAGAGCCACACAAGTCACCCCATCTTGGATTCCCCTAGGTCTCTAGTTTTCAAAAATGCACAGGTTTGGTAGGTTTCCCTAGGTGCCGGCTGAGCTAGAGGCCAAAATCTACAGGTAGGCACTATGCAAAAAACAGCTCTGTTTTCTGTCAAAAAATGGTATGTGTCCACGTTGTGTTTTGGGGCATTTCCTGTTGCGGGCGCTAGGCCTACCCACACAAGTGAGGTATCATTTTTATCGGGAGACTTGGGGGAATGCTGGGTGGAAGGATATTTGTGGCTCCTCTCAGACCTCCAGAACTTTCTGTTACCGAAATGTGAGGAGAACGTGTTTTTTTAGCCACATTTTGAGGTTTGAAAAGAATTCTGGGTAACAGAACCTGGTCAGAGCCCCACAAGTGACCCCATCTTGGATTCCCCTAGGTCTCTAGTTTTAAAAAATGCACAGGTTTGGTAGGTTTCCCTAGGTTCCGGCTGAGCTAGAGGCCAAAATCTACAGGTAGGCACTATGCAAAAAACAGCTCTGTTTTCTGTCAAAAAATGGGATGTGTCCACGTTGTGTTTTGGGGCATTTCCTGTTGCGGGCGCTAGGCCTACCCACACAAGTGAGGTATCATTTTTATCGGGGGTCTTGGGGGAATGCTGGGTGGAAGGATATTTGTGGCTCCTCTCAGACCTCCAGAACTTTCTGTTACCGAAATGTGAGGAGAACGTGTTTTTTTAGCCACATTTTGAGGTTTGAAAAGGATTCTGGGTAACAGAACCTGGTCAGAGCCCCACAAGTGACCCCATCTTGGATTCCCCTAGGTCTCTAGTTTTAAAAAATGCACAGGTTTCCCTAGGTGCCGGCTGAGCTAGAGGCCAAAATCTACAGGTAGGCACTTTGCAAAAAACAGCTCTGTTTTCTGTCAAAAAATGGGATGTGTCCACGTCGTGTTTTGTGGCATTTCCTGTCATGGGCGCTAGGCCTACCCACACAAGTGAGGTATCATTTTTATCGGGAGACTTGGGGGAATGCTGGGTGGAAGGAAATTTGTGGCTCTTCTCAGATTCCAGAACTTTCTGTCACCGAAATGTGAGGAAAATGTGTTTTTTTAGCCACATTTTGAGGTTTGCAAAGGATTCTGGGTAACAGAACCTGGTCAGAGCCCCACAAGTCACCCCATCTTGGATTCTCCTAGGTCTCTAGTGTTCAGAAATGCACAGGTTTGGTATGTTTCCCTAGGTGCCAGCTGAGCTAGAGGCCAAAATCTACAGGTAGGCACTTTGTAAAAAAACGGCTCTGTTTTCTGTCAAAAAATGGGATGTGTCCACGTTGTGTTTTGGGGCATTTCCCGTCGCGGGCGCTAGTCCTTCCCACACAAGTGAGGTACCATTTTTATACGGAGACTTGGGGGAATGCTGGGTGGAAGGAAATTTGTGGCTCCTCTCAGATTCCAGAACTTCCTCTCACCGAAATGTGAGGAAAACGTGTTTTTTTAGCCACATTTTGAGGTTTGCAAAGGATTCTGGGTAACATAACCTGGTCAGAGCCCCACAAGTCACCCCATCTTGGATTCCCCTAGGTCTCTAGTTTTCAAAAATGCACAGGTTTGGTAGGTTTCCGTAGGTGCCGGCTGAGCTAGAGGCCAAAATCTACAGGTAGGCACTCTGCAAAAAACAGCTCTGTTTTCTGTCAAAAAATGGGATTTGTCCACGTTGTGTTTTGTGGCATTTCCAGTCGTGGGCGCTAGGCCTACCCACACAAGTGAGGTATCATTTTTATCGGGAGACTTGGGGGAACGCTGGGTGGAAGGAAATTTGTGGCTCCTCTCAGATTCCAGATCTTTCTGTCACCGAAATGTGAGGAAAATTTGTTTTTTTAGCCACATTTTGAGGTTTGCAACGGATTCTGGGTAACAGAACCTGGTCAGAGCCCCACAAGTCACCCCATCTTGGATTCCCCTAGGTCTCTAGTTTTCAAAAATGCACAGGTTTGGTAGGTTTCCCTAGGTGCCGGCTGAGCTAGAGGCCAAAATCTACAGGTAGGCACTATGCAAAAAAACAGCTCTGTTTTCTTTCAAAAAATGGGATGTGTCCACGTTGTGTTTTGGGGCATTTCCTGTTGCGGGCGCTAGGCCTACCCACACAAGTGAGGTATCATTTTTATCGGGAGACTTGGGGGAATGCTGGGTGGAAGGATATTTGTGGCTCCTCTCAGACCTCCAGAACTTTCTGTTACCGAAATGTGAGGAGAACGTGTTTTTTTAGCCACATTTTGAGGTTTGAAAAGGATTCTGGGTAACAGAACCTGGTCAGAGCCCCACAAGTGACCCCATCTTGGATTCCCCTAGGTCTCTAGTTTTAAAAAATGCACAGGTTTCCCTAGGTGCCGGCTGAGCTAGAGGCCAAAATCTACAGGTAGGCACTTTGCAAAAAACAGCTCTGTTTTCTGTCAAAAAATGGGATGTGTCCACGTCGTGTTTTGTGGCATTTCCTGTCATGGGCGCTAGGCCTACCCACACAAGTGAGGTATCATTTTTATCGGGAGACTTGGGGGAATGCTGGGTGGAAGGAAATTTGTGGCTCTTCTCAGATTCCAGAACTTTCTGTCACCGAAATGTGAGGAAAATGTGTTTTTTTAGCCACATTTTGAGGTTTGCAAAGGATTCTGGGTAACAGAACCTGGTCAGAGCCCCACAAGTCACCCCATCTTGGATTCTCCTAGGTCTCTAGTGTTCAGAAATGCACAGGTTTGGTATGTTTCCCTAGGTGCCAGCTGAGCTAGAGGCCAAAATCTACAGGTAGGCACTTTGTAAAAAAACAGCTCTGTTTTCTGTCAAAAAATGGGATGTGTCCACGTTGTGTTTTGGGGCATTTCCTGTCGCGGGCGCTAGGCCTACCCACACAAGTGAGGTACCATTTTTATACGGAGACTTGGGGGAATGCTGGGTGGAAGGAAATTTGTGGCTCCTCTCAGATTCCAGAACTTCCTCTCACCGAAATGTGAGGAAAACGTGTTTTTTTAGCCACATTTTGAGGTTTGCAAAGGATTATGGGTAACATAACCTGGTCAGAGCCCCACAAGTCACCCCATCTTGGATTCCCCTAGGTCTCTAGTTTTCAAAAATGCACAGGTTTGGTAGGTTTCCGTAGGTGCCGGCTGAGCTAGAGGCCAAAATCTACAGGTAGGCACTCTGCAAAAAACAGCTCTGTTTTCTGTCAAAAAATGGGATTTGTCCACGTTGTGTTTTGTGGCATTTCCAGTCGTGGGCGCTAGGCCTACCCACACAAGTGAGGAATCATTTTTATCGGGAGACTTGGGGGAACGCTGGGTGGAAGGAAATTTGTGGCTCCTCTCAGATTCCAGATCTTTCTGTCACCGAAATGTGAGGAAAATTTGTTTTTTTAACCACATTTTGAGGTTTGCAACGGATTCTGGGTAACAGAACCTGGTCAGAGCCCCACAAGTCACCCCATCTTGGATTCCCCTACGTCTCTAGTTTTAAAAAATGCACAGGTTTGGTAGGTTTCCCTAGGTGCCGGCTGAGCTAGAGGCCAAAATCTACAGGTAGGCACTATGCAAAAAAACAGCTCTGTTTTCTTTCAAAAAATGGGATGTGTCCACGTTGTGTTTTGGGGCATTTCCTGTTGCGGGCGCTAGGCCTACCCACACAAGTGAGGTATCATTTTTATCGGGAGACTTGGGGGAATGCTGGGTGGAAGGATATTTGTGGCTCCTCTCAGACCTCCAGAACTTTCTGTTACCGAAATGTGAGGAGAACGTGTTTTTTTAGCCACATTTTGAGGTTTGAAAAGGATTCTGGGTAACAGAACCTGGTCAGAGCCCCACAAGTGACCCCATCTTGGATTCCCCTAGGTCTCTAGTTTTAAAAAATGCACAGGTTTGGTAGGTTTCCCTAGGTGCTGGCTGAGCTAGAGGCCACAATCTACAGGTAGGCACTATGCAAAAAACAGCTCTGTTTTCTGTCAAAAAATGGGATGTGTCCACGTTGTGTTTTGGGGCATTTCCTGTTGCGGGTAGTAGGCCTACCCACACAAGTGAGGTATCATTTTTATCGGGAGACTTGGGGGAATGCTGGTTGGAAGGATATTTGTGGCTCCTCTCAGACCTCCAGAACTTTCTGTTACCGAAATGTGAGGAGAACGTGTTTTTTTAGCTACATTTTGAGGTTTGAAAAGGATTCTGGGTAACAGAACCTGGTCAGAGCCCCACAAGTGACCCCATCTTGGATTCCCCTAGGTCTCTAGTTTTAAAAAATGCACAGGTTTCCCTAGGTGCCGGCTGAGCTAGAGGCCAAAATCTACAGGTAGGCACTTTGCAAAAAACAGCTCTGTTTTCTGTCAAAAAATGGGATGTGTCCACGTTGTCTTTTGGGGCATTTCCTGTCGTGGGCGCTAGGCCTACCCACACAAATGAGGTACCATTTTTATAGGGAGACTTGGGGTAACGCTGGGTGGAAGGAAATTTGTGGCTCCTCTCAGATTCCAGGACTTCCTGTCACCGAAATTTGAGGAAAACGTGTTTTTTTAGCCACATTTTGAGGTTTGCAAAGGATTCTCGGTAACAGAACCTGGTCAGAGCCCCACAAGTCACCCCATCTTGGATTCCCCTAGGTCTCTAGTTTTCAAAAATGCACAGGTTTGGTAGGTTTCCCTAGGTGCCGGCTGAGCTAGAGGCCAAAATCTACAGGTAGGCACTATGCAAAAAACAGCTCTGTTTTCTGTCAAAAAATGGGATGTGTCCATGTTGTGTTTTGGGGCATTTCCTGTTGCGGGCGCTAGGCCTACCCACACAAGTGAGGTATAATTTTTATCGGGAAACTTGGGGGAACGCTGGGTGGAAGGAAATTTGTGGCTCCTCTCAGATTCCAGAACTTTCTGTCACCGAAATGCGAGGAAAACGTGTTTATTTAGCCACATTTTGAGGTTTGCAAAGGATTCTGGGTAACAGAACCTGGTCAGAGCCACGCAAGCCACCCCATAATGGATTCCCCTAGGTCTCTAGTTTTCAACAATGCATAGGTTTGGTAGGTTTCCCTAGGTGCCGGCTGAGCTAGAGGCCAAAATATACAGGTAGGCACTATGCAAAAAACAGCTCTGTTTTCTGTCAAAAAAATGGGATGTGTCCACGTTGTGTTTTGGGGCAATTCATATTGCGGGCGCTAGGCCTACCCACACAAGTGAGGTATCATTTTTATCGGGAGACTTGGGGGAATGCTGGGTGGAAGGATATTTGTGGCTCCTCTCAGATTCCAGAACTTTCTGTTACCGAAATGTGAGGAGAACGTGTTTTTTTAGCCACATTTTGGGGTTTGAAAAGGATTCTGGGTACCAGAACCTGGTCAGAGCCCCACAAGTGACCCCATCTTGGATTCCCCTAGGTCTCTAGTTTAAAAAAATGCACAGGTTTCCCTAGGTGCCGGCTGAGCTAGAGGCCAAAATCTACAGGTAGGCACTTTGCAAAAAACAGCTCTGTTTTCTGTCAAAAAATGGGATGTGTCCACGTTGTGTGTTGTGGCATTTCCTGTCACGGGCACTAGGCCTACCCACACAAGTGAGGTATCATTTATAACGGGAGACTTGGGGGAATGCTGGGTGGAAGGAAATTTGTGGCTCTTCTCAGATTCCAGAACTTTCTGTCACCAAAATGTGAGGAAAATGTGTTTTTTTAGCCACATTTTGAGGTTTGCAAAGGATTCTGGGTAACAGAACCTGGTCAGAGCCCCACAGGTCACCCCATCTTGGATTCTCCTAGGTCTCTAGTGTTCAGAAATGCACAGGTTTGGTATGTTTCCCTAGGTGCCAGCTGAGATAGAGGCCAAAATCTACAGGTAGGCACTTTGTAAAAAAACGGCTCTGTTTTCTGTCAAAAAATGGGATGTGTCCACGTTGTGTTTTGGGGCATTTCCTGTCCCGGGCGCTAGGCCTACCCACACAAGTGAGGTACCATTTTTATACGGAGACTTGGGGGAATGCTGGGTGGAAGGAAATTTGTGGCTCCTCTCAGATTCCAGAACTTCCTCTCACCGAAATGTGAGGAAAACGTGTTTTTTTAGCCACATTTTGAGGTTTGCAAAGGATTCTGGGTAACATAACCTGGTCAGAGCCCCACAAGTCACCCCATCTTGGATTCCCCTAGGTCTCTAGTTTTCAAAAATGCACAGGTTTGGTAGGTTTCCGTAGGTGCCGGCTGAGCTAGAGGCCAAAATCTACAGGTAGGCACTCTGCAAAAAACAGCTCTGTTTTCTCTCAAAAAATGGGATTTGTCCACGCTGTGTTTTGTGGCATTTCCAGTCGTGGGCGCTAGGCCTACCCACACAAGTGAGGTATCATTTTTATCAGGAGACTTGGGGGAACGTTGGGTGGAAAGAAATTTGTGGCTCCTCTCAGATTCCAGGACTTCCTGTCACCGAAATTTGAGGAAAACGTGTTTTTTTAGCCACATTTTGAGGTTTGCAAAGGATTCTGGGTAACAGAACCTGGTCAGAGCCCCACAAGTCACCCCATCATGGATTCCCCTAGGTCTCTAGTTTTCAAAAATGCACAGGTTTGGTAGGTTTCCCTAGGTGCCGGCTGAGCTAGAGGCCAAAATCTACAGGTAGCACTATGCAAAAAACAGCTCTGTTTTCTGTCAAAAAATGGGATGTGTCCACGTTGTGTTTAGGGGCATTTCCTGTTGCGGGCGCTAGGCCTACCCACACAAGTGAGGTATCATTTTTATCGGGAGACTTGGGGGAATGCTGGGTGGAAGGATATTTGTGGCTCCTCTCAGACCTCCAGAACTTTCTGTTACCGAAATGTGAGGAGAACGTGTTTTTGTAGCCACATTTTGAGGTTTGAAAAGGATTCTGGGTAACAGAACCTGGTCAGAGCCCCACAAGTGACCCCATCTTGGATTCCCCTAGGTCTCTAGTTTTAAAAAATGCACAGGTTTGGTAGGTTTCCCTAGGTGCCGGCTGAGCTAGAGGCCAAAATCTACAGGTAGGCACTATGCAAAAAACAGCTTTGTTTTCTGTCAAAAAATGAGATGTGTCCACGTTGTGTTTTGGGGCATTTACTGTTGCGGGCGCTAGGCCTACCCACACAAGTGAGGTATCATTTTTATCGGGAGACTTGGGGGAATGCTGGGTGGAAGGATATTTGTGGCTCCTCTCAGACCTCCAGAACTTTCTGTTACCGAAATGTGAGGAGAACGTGTTTTTTTAGCCACATTTTGAGGTTTGAAAAGGATTCTGGGTAACAGAACCTGGTCAGAGCCCCACAAGTGACCCCATCTTGGATTCCCCTAGGTCTCTAGTTTAAAAAAATGCACAGGTTTCCCTAGGTGCCGGCTGAGCTAGAGGCCAAAATCTACAGGTAGGCACTTTGCAAAAAACAGCTCTGTTTTCTGTCAAAAAATGGGATGTGTCCACGTCGTGTTTTGTGGCATTTCCTGTCATGGGCGCTAGGCCTACCCACACAAGTGAGGTATCATTTTTATCGGGAGACTTGGGGGAATGCTGGGTGGAAGGAAATTTGTGGCTCTTCTCAGATTCCAGAACTTTCTGTCACCGAAATGTGAGGAAACTGTGTTTTTTTAGCCACATTTTGAGGTTTGCAAAGGATTCTGGGTAACAGAACCTGGTCAGAGCCCCACAAGTCTCCCCATCTTGGATTCTCCTAGGTCTCTAGTGTTCAGAAATGCACAGGTTTGGTATTTTTCCCTAGGTGCCAGCTGAGCTAGAGGCCAAAATCTACAGGTAGGCACTTTGTAAAAAAACAGCTCTGTTTTCTGTCAAAAAATGGGATGTGTCCACGTTGTGTTTTGGGGCATTTCCTGTCGCGGGCGCTAGGCCTACCCACACAAGTGAGGTACCATTTTTATACGGAGACTTGGGGGAATGCTGGGTGGAAGGAAATTTGTGGCTCCTCTCAGATTCCAGAACTTCCTCTCACCGAAATGTGAGGAAAATGTGTTTTTTTAGCCACATTTTGAGGTTTGCAAAGGATTCTGGGTAACATAACCTGGTCAGAGCCCCACAAGTCACCCCATCTTGGATTCCCCTAGGTCTCTAGTTTTCAAAAATGCACAGGTTTGGTAGATATCCGTAGGTGCCGGCTGAGCTAGAGGCCAAAATCTACAGGTAGGCACTCTGCAAAAAACAGCTCGGTTTTCTGTCAAAAAATGGGATTTGTCCACGTTGTGTTTTGTGGCATTTCCAGTCGTGGGCGCTAGGCCTACCCACACAAGTGAGGTATCATTTTTATCGGGAGACTTGGGGGAACGCTGGGTGGAAGGAAATTTGTGGCTCCTCTCAGATTCCAGATCTTTCTGTCACCGAAATGTGAGGAAAATTTGTTTTTTTAGCCACATTTTGAGGTTTGCAACGGATTCTGGGTAACAGAACCTGGTCAGAGCCCCACAAGTCACCCCATCTTGGATTCCCCTAGGTCTCTAGTTTTCAAAAATACACAGGTTTGGTAGGTTTCCCTAGGTGCCGGCTGAGCTAGAGGCCAAAATCTACAGGTAGGCACTATGCAAAAAACAGCTCTGTTTTCTGTCAAAAAATGGGATGTGTCCACGTTGTGTTTTGGGGCATTTCCAGTCGTGGGCGCTAGGCCTACCCACACAAGTGAGGTATCATTTTTATCAGGAGACTTGGGGGAACGCTGGGTGGAAGGAAATTTGTGGCTCCTCTCAGATTCCAGATCTTTCTGTCACCGAAATGTGAGGAAAATTAGTTTTTTTAACCACATTTTGAGGTTTGCAACGGATTCTGGGTAACAGAACCTGGTCAGAGCCCCACAAGTCACCCCATCTTGGATTCCCCTAGGTCTCTAGTTTTCAAAAATGCACAGGTTTGGTAGGTTTCCCTAGGTGCCGGCTGAGCTAGAGGCCAAAATCTACAGGTAGGCACTTTGCAAAAAACAGCTCTGTTTTCTGTCAAAAAATGGGATGTGTCCACGTTGTCTTTTGGGGCATTTCCTGTTGTGGGCGCTAGGCCTACCCACACAAGTGAGGTACCATTTTTATAGGGAGACTTGGGGTAACACTGGGTGGAAGGAAATTTGTGGCTCCTCTCAGATTCCAGGACTTCCTGTCACCGAAATTTGAGGAAAACTTGTTTTTTTAGCCACATTTTGAGGTTTGCAAAGGATTCTCGGTAACAGAACCTGGTCAGAGCCCCACAAGTCACCCCATCTTGGATTCCCCTAGGTCTCTAGTTTTAAAAAATGCACAGGTTTGGTAGGTTTCCCTAGGTGCCGGCTGAGCTAGAGGCCAAAATCTACAGGTAGGCACTATGCAAAAAACAGCTCTGTTTTCTGTCACAAAATGGGAAGTGTCCACGTTGTGTTTTGGGGCATTTCCTGTTGCGGGCGCTAGGCCTACCCACTCAAGTGAGGTATAATTTTTATCGGGAAACTTGGGGGAACGCTGGGTGGAAGGAAATTTGTGGCTCCTCTCAGATTCCAGAACTTTCTGTCACCGAAATGCGAGGAAAACGTGTTTATTTAGCCACATTTTGAGGTTTGCAAAGGATTCTGGGTAACAGAACCTGGTCAGAGCCCCACAAGCCACCCCATAATGGATTCCCCTAGGTCTCTAGTTTTCAACAATGCACAGGTTTGGTAGGTTTCCCTAGGTGCCGGCTGAGCTAGAGGCCAAAATCTACAGGTAGGCACTATGCAAAAAACAGCTCTGTTTTCTGTCAAAAAATGGGATGTGTCCATGTTGTGTTTTGGGGCAATTCCTGTTGCGGGCGCTAGGCATACCCACACAAGTGAGGTATCATTTTTATCGGGAGACTTGGGGGAATGCTGGGTGGAAGGATATTTGTGGCTCCTCTCAGATTCCAGAACTTTCTGTTACCGAAATGTGAGGAGAACGTGTTTTTTTAGCCACATTTTGGGGTTTGAAAAGGATTCTGGGTAACAGAACCTGGTCAGAGCCCCACAAGTGACCCCATCTTGGATTCCCCTAGGTCTCTAGTTTAAAAAAATGCACAGGTTTCCCTAGGTGCCGGCTGAGCTAGAGGCCAAAATCTACAGGTAGGCACTTTGCAAAAAACAGCTCTGTTTTCTGTCAAAAAATGGGATGTGTCCACGTTGTGTGTTGTGGCATTTCCTGTCGTGGGCACTAGGCCTACCCACACAAGTGAGGTATCATTTATATCGGGAGACTTGGGGGAATGCTGGGTGGAAGGAAATTTGTGGCTCTTCTCAGATTCCAGAACTTTCTGTCACCAAAATGTGAGGAAAATGTGTTTTTTTAGCCACATTTTGAGGTTTGCAAAGGATTCTGGGTAACAGAACCTGGTCAGAGCCCCACAAGTCACCCCATCTTGGATTCTCCTAGGTTTCTAGTGTTCAGAAATGCATAGGTTTGGTAGGTTTCCCTAGGTCCCAGCTGAGCTAGAGGCCAAAATCTACAGGTAGGCGCTTTGTAAAAAAACGGCTCTGTTTTCTGTCAAAAAATGGGATGTGTCCACGTTGTGTTTTGGGGCATTTCCTGTCGCGGGCGCTAGGCCTACCCACACAAGTGAGGTACCATTTTTATAGGGAGACTTGGGGGAATGCTGGGTGGAAGGAAATTTGTGGCTCCTCTCAGATTCCAGAACTTCCTCTCACCGAAATGTGAGGAAAACGTGTTTTTTTAGCCACATTTTGAGGTTTGCAAAGGATTCTGGGTAACAGAACCTGGTCAGAGCGCCACAAGTCACCCCATCTTGGATTCTCCTAGGTCTCTAGTGTTCAGAAATGCACAGGTTTGGTATGTTTCCCTAGGTGCCAGCTGAGCTAGAGGCCAAAATCTACAGGTAGGCACTTTGTAAAAAAACGGCTCTGTTTTCTGTCAAAAAATGGGATGTGTCCACGTTGTGTTTTGGGGCATTTCCTGTCGCGGGCGCTAGGCCTACCCACACAAGTGAGGTACCATTTTTATACGGAGACTTGGGGGAATGCTGGGTGGGAGGAAATGTGCGGCTCCTCTCAGATTCCAGAACTTCCTCTCACCAAAATGTGAGGAAAACGTGTTTTTTTAGCCACATTTTGAGGTTTGCAAAGGATTCTGGGTAACATAACCTGGTCAGAGCCCCACAAGTCACCCCATCTTGGATTCCCCTAGGTCTCTAGTTTTCAAAAATGCACAGGTTTGGTAGGTTTCCGTAGGTGCCGGCTGAGCTAGAGGCCAAAATCTACAGGTAGGCACTCTGCAAAAAACAGCTCTGTTTTCTGTCAAAAAATGGGATTTGTCCACGTTGTGTTTTGTGGCATTTCCAGTCGTGGGCGCTAGGCCTACCCACACAAGTGAGGTATCATTTTTATCGGGAGACTTGGGGGAACGCTGGGTGGAAGGAAATTTGTGGCTCCTCTCAGATTCCAGATCTTTCTGTCACCGAAATGTGAGGAAAATTTGTTTTTTTAGCCACATTTTGAGGTTTGCAACGGATTCTGGGTAACAGAACCTGGTCAGAGCCCCACAAGTCACCCCATCTTGGATTCCCCTAGGTCTCTAGTTTTCAAAAATGCACAGGTTTGGTAGGTTTCCCTAGGTGCCTGCTGAGCTAGAAGCCAAAATCTACAGGTAGGCACTATGCAAAAAACAGCTCTGTTTTCTGTCAAAAAATGGGATGTGTCCACGTTTTGTTTTGGGGCATTTCCTGTTGCGGGCGCTAGGCCTACCCACACAAGTGAGGTATCATTTTTATCGGGAGACTTGGGGGAATGCTGGGTGGAAGGATATTTGTGGCTCCTCTCAGACCTCCAGAACTTTCTGTTACCGAAATGTGAGGAGAACGTGTTTTTGTAGCCACATTTTGAGGTTTGAAAAGGATTCTGGGTAACAGAACCTGGTCAGAGCCGCACAAGTGACCCCATCTTGGATTCCCCTAGGTCTCTAGTTTTAAAAAATGCACAGGTTTCCCTAGGTGCCGGCTGAGCTAGAGGCCAAAATCTACAGGTAGGCACTTTGTAAAAAAACAGCTCTGTTTTCTGTCAAAAAATGGGATGTGTCCACGTTGTGTTTTGGGGCATTTCCTGTCGCGGGCGCTAGGCCTACCCACACAAGTGAGGTATCATTTTTATACGGAGACTTGGGGGAATGCTGGGTGGAAGGAAATTTGTGGCTCCTCTCAGATTCCAGAACTTCTTCTCACCGAAATGTGAGGAAAACGTGTTTTTTTAGCCACATTTTGAGGTTTGCAAGTTATTCTGGGTAACATAACCTGGTCAGAGCCCCACAAGTCACCCCATCTTGGATTCCCCTAGGTCTCTAGTTTTCAAAAATGCACAGGTTTGGTAGATTTCCGTAGGTGCCGGCTGAGCTAGAGGCCAAAATCTACAGGTAGGCACTCTGCAAAAAACAGCTCTGTTTTCTGTCAAAAAATGGGATTTGTCCACATTGTGTTTTGTGGCATTTCCAGTCGTGGGCGCTAGGCCTACCCACACAAGTGAGGTATCATTTTTATCGGGAGACTTGGGGGAACGCTGGGTGGAAGGAAATTTGTGGCTCCTCTCAGATTCCAGATCTTTCTGTCACCGAAATGTGAGGAAAATTTGTTTTTTTAGCCACATTTTGAGGTTTGCAACGGATTCTGGGTAACAGAACCTGGTCAGAGCCCCACAAGTCACCCCATCTTGGATTCCCCTAGGTCTCTAGTTTTCAAAAATGCACAGGTTTGGTAGGTTTCCCTAGCTGCCGGCTGAGCTAGAGGCCAAAATCTACAGGTAGGCACTTTGCAAAAAACAGCTCTGTTTTCTGTCAAAAAATGGGATGTGTCCACGTTGTCTTTTGGGGCATTTCCTGTCGTGGGCGCTAGGCCTACCCACACAAGTGAGGTACCATTTTTATACGGAGACTTGGGGGAATGCTGGGTGGAAGGAAATTTGTGGCTCCTCTCAGATTCCAGAACTTCCTCTCACCGAAATGTGAGGAAAACGTGTTTTTGTAGCCACATTTTGAGGTTTGCAAAGGATTCTGGGTAACATAACCTGGTCAGAGCCCCACAAGTCACCCCATCTTGGATTCCCCTAGGTCTCTAGTTTTCAAAAATGCACAGGTTTGGTGGGTTTCCGTAGGTGCCGGCTGAGCTAGAGGCCAAAATCTACAGGTAGGCACTATGCAAAAAACAGCTCTGTTTTCTGTCAAAAAATGGGATGTGTCCACGTTGTGTTTTGGGGCATTTCCTGTTGCGGGCGCTAGGCCTACCCACACAAGTGAGGTATCATTTTTATCGGGAGACTTGGGGGAATGCTGGGTGGAAGGATATTTGTGGCTCCTCTCAGACCTCCAGAACTTTCTGTTACCGAAATGGGAGGAGAACGTGTTTTTGTAGCCACATTTTGAGGTTTGAAAAGGATTCTGGGTAACAGAACCTGGTCAGAGCCCCACAAGTGACCCTATCTTGGATTCCCCTAGGTCTCTAGTTTTAAAAAATGCACAGGTTTGGTAGGTTTCCCTAGGTGCCGGCTGAGCTAGAGGCCAAAATCTACAGGTAGGCACTATGCAAAAAACAGCTCTGTTTTCTGTCAAAAAATGGGATGTGTCCACGTTGTGTTTTGGGGCATTTCCTGTTCGGGCGCTAGGCCTACCCACACAAGTGAGGTATCATTTTTATCGGGAGACTTGGGGGAATGCTGGGTGGAAGGATATTTGTGGCTCCTCTCAGACCTCCAGAACTTTCTGTTACCGAAATGTGAGGAGAACGTGTTTTTGTAGCCACATTTTGAGGTTTGAAAAGGATTCTGGGTAACAGAACCTGGTCAGAGCCGCACAAGTGACCCCATCTTGGATTCCCCTAGGTCTCTAGTTTTAAAAAATGCATAGGTTTCCCTAGGTGCCGGCTGAGCTAGAGGCCAAAATCTACAGGTAGGCACTTTGTAAAAAAACAGCTCTGTTTTCTGTCAAAAAATGGGATGTGTCCACGTTGTGTTTTGGGGCATTTCCTGTCGCGGGCGCTAGGCCTACCCACACAAGTGAGGTACCATTTTTATACGGAGACTTGGGGGAATGCTGGGTGGAAGGAAATTTGTGGCTCCTCTCAGATTCCAGAACTTCCTCTCACTGAAATGTGAGGAAAATGTGTTTTTTTATCCACATTTTGAGGTTTGCAAAGGATTCTGGGTAACATAACCTGGTCAGAGCCCCACAAGTCACCCCATCTTGGATTCCCCTAGGTCTCTAGTTTTCAAAAATGCACAGGTTTGGTAGGTTTCCGTAGGTGCCGGCTGAGCTAGAGGCCAAAATCTACAGGTAGGCACTCTGCAAAAAACAGCTCTGTTTTCTGTCAAAAAATGGGATTTGTCCACGTTGTGTTTTGTGGCATTTCCAGTCGTGGGTGCTAGGCCTACCCACACAAGTGAGGTATCATTTTTATCGGGAGACTTGGGGGAACGCTGGGTGGAAGGAAATTTGTGGCTCCTCTCAGATTCCAGATCTTTCTGTCACCGAAATGTGAGGAAAATTTGTTTTTTTAGCCACATTTTGAGGTTTGCAACGGATTCTGGGTAACAGAACCTGGTCAGAGCCCCACAAGTCACCCCATCTTGGATTCCCCTAGGTGTCTAGTTTTAAAAAATGCACAGGTTTGGTAGGTTTCCCTAGGTGCCGGCTGAGCTAGAGGCCAAAATCTACAGGTAGGCACTTTGCAAAAATCAGCTCTGTTTTCTGTCAAAAAATGGGATGTGTCCACGTTGTCTTTTGGGGCATTTCCTGTCGTGGGCGCTAGGCCTACCCACACAAGTGAGGTACCATTTTTATAGGGAGACTTGGGGTAACGCTGGGTGGAAGGAAATTTGTGGCTCCTCTCAGATTCAAGGACTTCCTGTCATCGAAATTTGAGGAAAACGTGTTTTTTTAGCCACATTTTGAGGTTTGCAAAGGATTCTCGGTAACAGAACCTGGTCAGAGCCCGACAAGTCACCCCATCTTGGATTCCCCTAGGTCTCTAGTTTTCAAAAATGCACAGGTTTGGTAGGTTTCCCTAGGTGCCGGCTGAGCTAGAGGCCAAAATCTACAGGTAGGCACTATGCAAAAAACAGCTCTGTTTTCTGTCAAAAAATGGGATGTGTCCACGTTGTGTTTTGGGGCATTTCCTGTTGCGGGCGCTAGGCCTACCCACACAAGTGAGGTATAATTTTTATCGGGAAACTTGGGGGAACGCTGGGTGGAAGGAAATTTGTGGCTCCTCTCAGATTCCAGAACTTTCTGTCACCGAAATGCGAGGAAAACGTGTTTATTTAGCCACATTTTGAGGTTTGCAAAGGATTCTGGGTAACAGAACCTGGTCAGAGCCCCACAAGCCACCCCATAATGGATTCCCCTAGGTCTCTAGTTTTCAACAATGCACAGGTTTGGTAGGTTTCCCTAGGTGCCGGCTGAGCTAGAGGCCAAAATCTACAGGTAGGCACTATGCAAAAAACAGCTCTGTTTTCTGTCAAAAAAATGGGATGTGTCCACGTTGTGTTTTGGGGCAATTCCTGTTGAGGGCGCTAGGCCTACCCACACAAGTGAGGTATCATTTATATCGGGAGACTTGGGGGAATGCTGGGTGGAAGGAAATTTGTGGCTCTTCTCAGATTCCAGAACTTTCTGTCACCAAAATGTGAGGAAAATGTGTTTTTTTAGCCACATTTTGAGGTTTGCAAAGGATTCTGGGTAACAGAACCTGGTCAGAGCCCCACAAGTCACCCCATCTTGGATTCTCCTAGGTCTCTAGTGTTCAGAAATGCACAGGTTTGGTAGGTTTCCCTAGGTGCCAGCTGAGCTAGAGGCCAAAATCTACAGGTAGGCACTTTGTAAAAAAACGGCTCTGTTTTCTGTCAAAAAATGGGATGTGTCCACGTTGTGTTTTGGGGCATTTCCTGTCGCGGGCGCTAGGCCTACCCACACAAGTGAGGTACCATTTTTATAGGGAGACTTGGGGGAATGCTGGGTGGAAGGAAATTTGTGGCTCCTCTCAGATTCCAGAACTTCCTCTCACCGAAATGTGAGGAAAACGTGTTTTTTTAGCCACATTTTGAGGTTTGCAAAGGATTCTGGGTAACAGAACCTGGTCAGAGCCCCACAAGTCACCCCATCTTGGATTCCCCTAGGTCTCTAGTGTTCAGAAATGCACAGGTTTGGTAGGTTTCCCTAGGTGCCAGCTGAGCTAGAGGCCAAAATCTACAGGTAGGCACTTTGTAAAAAAACGGCTCTGTTTTCTGTCAAAAAATGGGATTTGTCCACGTTGTGGTTTGTGGCATTTCCTGTCGTGGGCGCTAGGCCTACCCACACAAGTGAGGTATCATTTTTATCGGGAGACTTGGGGGAACGCTGGGTGGAAGGAAATTTGTGGCTCCTCTCAGATTCCAGAACTTTCTGTCACCAAAATGTGATGAAAATTTGTTTTTTTAGCCACATTTTGAGGTTTGCAAAGGATTCTGGGTAACAGAACATGGTCAGAGCCCCACAAGTCACCCCATCTTGGATTCCCCAAGGTCTCAAGTTTTAACAAATGCACAGGTTTGGTAGGTTTCCCTAGGTGCCGGCTGAGCTAGAGGCAAAAATCTACAGGTAGGCACTTTGTAAAAAAACGGCTCTGTTTTCTGTCAAAAAATGGGATGTGTCCACATATTGTTTTGGGGCATTTCCTGTCGCGGGCGCTAGGCCTACCCACACAAATGAGGTATCATTTTTATCGGGAGACTTGGGGGAACGCTGGGTGGAAGGAAATTTGTGGCTCCTTTCAGATTCCAGAACTTTCTGTTGCCGAAATGTGAGGAGAATGTGTTTTTTTAGCAACATTTTGAAGTTTGCAAAGGATTCTGGGTAACAGAACCTGGTCAGAGCCCCACAAGTCACCTCATCTTGGATTCCCCTAGGTCTCTAGTTTTCAAAAATGTACAGGTTTGGTAGGTTTCCCTAGGTGCCGGCTGAGCTAGAGGCCAAAATCTACAGGTAGGCACTTTGCAAAAAACAGCTCTGTTTTCTGTCAAAAAATGGGATGTGTCCACGTTGTGTTTTGGGGCATTTCCTGTCGCGGGAGCTAGGCCTACCCACACAAGTGAGGTACCATTTTTATAGGGAGACTTGGGGGAACGCTGGGTGGAAGAAAATTTGTGGCTCCTCTCAGATTCCAGGACTTCCTGTCATCGAAATTTGAGGAAAACGTGTTTTTTTAGCCACATTTTGAGGTTTGCAAAGGATTCTCTGTAACAGAACCTGATCAGAGCCCCACAAGTCACCCCATCTTGGATTCCCCTAGGTCTCTAGTTTTCAAAAATGCACAGGTTTGGTAGGTTTCCCTAGGTGCCGGCTGAGCTAGAGGCCAAAATCTACAGGTAGGCACTATGCAAAAAACAGCTCTGTTTTCTGTCAAAAAAATGGGATGTGTCCACGTTGTGTTTTGGGGCAATTCCTGTTGTGGGCGCTAGGCCTACCCACACAAGTGAGGTATCATTTTTATCGGGAGACTTGGGGAAACGCTGGGTGGAAGGAAATTTGTGGCTCCTCTCAGATTCAAGATCTTCCTCTCACCGAAATGTGAGGAAAACGTGTTTTTTTAGCCACATTTTGAGGTTTGCAAAGGATTCTGGGTAACATAACCTGGTCAGAGCCCCAAAAGTCAACCCATCTTGGATTCCCCTAGGTCTCTAGTTTTCAAAAATGCACAGGTTTGGTAGGTTTCCCTAGGTTCCGGCTGAGCTAGAGGCCAAAATCTACAGGTAGGCACTATGCAAAAAACAGCTCTGTTTTCTGTCAAAAAATGGGATGTGTCCACGTTGTGTTTTGGGGCATTTCCTGTTGCGGGCGCTAGGCCTACCCACCCAAGTGAGGTATCATTTTTATCGGGAGACTTGGGGGAATGCTGGGTGGAAGGATATTTGTGGCTCCTCTCAGACCTCCAGAACTTTCTGTTACCGAAATGTGAGGAGAACGTGTTTTTGTAGCCACATTTTGAGGTTTGAAAAGGATTCTGGGTAACAGAACCTGGTCAGAGCCGCACAAGTGACCCCATCTTGGATTCCCCTAGGTCTCTAGTTTAAAAAAATGCACAGGTTTCCCTAGGTGCCGGCTGAGCTAGAGGCCAAAATCTACAGGTAGGCACTTTGTAAAAAAACAGCTCTGTTTTCTGTCAAAAAATGGGATGTGTCCACGTTGTGTTTTGGGGCATTTCCTGTCGCGGGCGCTAGGCCTACCCACACAAGTGAGGTACTATTTTTATACGGAGACTTGGGGGAATGCTGGGTGGAAGGAAATTTGTGGCTCCTCTCAGATTCCAGAACTTCTTCTCACCGAAATGTGAGGAAAACGTGTTTTTTTAGCCACCTTTTGAGGTTTGCAAGTTATTCTGGGTAACATAACCTGGTCAGAGCCCCACAAGTCACCCCATCTTGGATTCCCCTAGGTCTCTAGTTTTCAAAAATGCAAAGGTTTGGTAGGTTTCCCTAGGTGCCGGCTGAGCTAGAGGCCAAAATCTACAGGTAGGCACTATGGAAAAAACAGCTCTGTTTTCTGTCAAAAAATGGGATGTGTCCACGTTGTGTTTTGGGGCATTTCCTGTTGCGGGCGCTAGGCCTACCCACACCAGTGAGGTATAATTTTTATCGGGAACCTTGGGGGAACGCTGGGTGGAAGGAAATTTGTGGCTCCTCTCAGATTCCAGAACTTTCTGTCACCGAAATGCGAGGAAAACGTGTTTATTTAGCCACATTTTGAGGTTTGCAAAGGATTCTGGGTAACAGAACCTGGTCAGAGCCCCACAAGCCACCCCATAATGGATTCCCCTAGGTCTCTAGTTTTCAACAATGCACAGGTTTGGTAGGTTTCCCTAGGTGCCGGCTGAGCTAGAGGCCAAAATCTACAGGTAGGCACTATGCAAAAAACAGCTCTGTTTTCTGTCAAAAAAATGGGATGTGTCCACGTTGTGTTTTGGGGCAATTCCTGTTGTGGGCGCTAGGCCTACCCACACAAGTGAGGTATCATTTTTATCGGGAGACTTTGGGGAATGCTGGGTGGAAGGATATTTGTGGGTCCTCTCAGATTCCAGAACTTTCTGTTACCGAAATGTGAGGAGAACGTGTTTTTTAGCCACATTTTGGGGTTTGAAAAGGATTCTGGGTAACAGAACCTGGTCAGAGCCCCACAAGTGACCCCATCTTGGATTCCCCTAGGTCTCTAGTTTTAAAAAATGCACAGGTTTCCCTAGGTGCCGGCTGAGCTAGAGGCCAAAATCTACAGGTAGGCACTTTGCAAAAAACAGCTCTGTTTTCTGTCAAAAAATGGGATGTGTCCACGTTGTGTGTTGTGGCATTTCCTGTCACGGGCACTAGGCCTACCCACACAAGTGAGGTATCATTTATATCGGGAGACTTGGGGGAATGCTGGGTGGAAGGAAATTTGTGGCTCTTCTCAGATTCCAGAACTTTCTGTCACCAAAATGTGAGGAAAATGTGTTTTTTTAGCCACATTTTGAGGTTTGCAAAGGATTCTGGGTAACAGAACCTGGTCAGAGCCCCACAAGTCACCCCATCTTGGATTCTCCTAGGTCTCTAGTGTTCAGAAATGCACAGGTTTGGTAGGTTTCCCTAGGTGCCAGCTGAGCTAGAGGCCAAAATCTACAGGTAGGCACTTTGTAAAAAAACGGCTCTGTTTTCTGTCAAAAAATGGGATGTGTCCACGTTGTGTTTTGGGGCATTTCCTGTCGCGGGCGCTAGGCCTACCCACACAAGTGAGGTACCATTTTTATAGGGAGACTTGGGGGAATGCTGGGTGGAAGGAAATTTGTGGCTCCTCTCAGATTCCAGAACTTCCTCTCACCGAAATGTGAGGAAAACGTGTTTTTTTAGCCACATTTTGAGGTTTGCAAAGGATTCTGGGTAACAGAACCTGGTCAGAGCCCCACAAGTCACCCCATCTTGGATTCCCCTAGGTCTCTAGTGTTCAGAAATGCACAGGTTTTGTAGGATTCCCTAGGTGCCAGCTGAGCTAGAGGCCAAAATCTACAGGTAGGCACTTTGTAAAAAAACGGCTCTGTTTTCTGTCAAAAAATGGGATTTGTCCACGTTGTGGTTTGTGGCATTTCCTGTCGTGGGCGCTAGGCCTACTCACACAAGTGAGGTATCATTTTTATCGGGAGACTTGGGGGAACGCTGGGTGGAAGGAAATTTGTGGCTCCTCTCAGATTCCAGAACTTTCTGTCACCAAAATGTGATGAAAATTTGTTTTTTTAGCCACATTTTGATGTTTGCAAAGGATTCTGGGTAACAGAACATGGTCAGAGCCCCACAAGTCACCCCATCTTGGATTCCCCAAGGTCTCAAGTTTTAACAAATGCACAGGTTTGGTAGGTTTCCCTAGGTGCCGGCTGAGCTATAGGCAAAAATCTACAGGTAGGCACTTTGTAAAAAAACGGCTCTGTTTTCTGTCAAAAAATGGGATGTGTCCACATATTGTTTTGGGGCATTTCCTGTCGCGGGCGCTAGGCCTACCCACACAAATGAGGTATCATTTTTATCGGGAGACTTGGGGGAACGCTGGGTGGAGGAAATTTGTGGCTCCTTTCAGATTCCAGAACTTTCTGTTGCCGAAATGTGAGGAGAATGTGTTTTTTTAGACACATTTTGAAGTTTGCAAAGGATTCTGGGTAACAGAACCTGGTCAGAGCCCCACAAGTCACCCCATCTTGGATTCCCCTAGGTCTCTAGTTTTCAAAAATGTACAGGTTTGGTAGGTTTCCCTAGGTGCCGGCTGAGCTAGAGGCCAAAATCTACAGGTAGGCACTTTGCAAAAAACAGCTCTGTTTTCTGTCAAAAAATGGGATGTGTCCACGTTGTGTTTTGGGGCATTTCCTGTCGCGGGAGCTAGGCCTACCCACACAAGTGAGGTACCATTTTTATAGGGAGACTTGGGGGAACGCTGGGTGGAAGAAAATTTGTGGCTCCTCTCAGATTCCAGGACTTCCTGTCACCGAAATGTGAGGAAAATGTGTTTTTTTAGCCACATTTTGAGGTTTGCAAAGGATTCTCGGTAACAGAACCTGGTCAGAGCCCCACAAGTCACCCCATCTTGGATTCCCCTAGGTCTCTAGTTTTCAAAAATGCACAGGTTTGGTAGGTTTCCCTAGGTGCCGGCTGAGCTAGAGGCCAAAATCTACAGGTAGGCACTATGCAAAAAACAGCTCTGTTTTCTGTCAAAAAATGGGATGTGTCTACGTTGTGTTTTGGGGCATTTCCTGTTGCGGGCGCTACGCCTACCCACACAAGTGAGGTATCATTTTTATCGGGAGACTTGGGGGAATGCTGGGTGGAAGGATATTTGTGGCTCCTCTCAGATTCCAGAACTTTCTGTTACCGAAATGTGAGGAGAACGTGTTTTTTTAGTCATATTTTGAGGTTTGAAAAGGATTCTGGGTAACAGAACCTGGTCAGAGGCCCACAAGTGACCCCATCTTGGATTCCCCTAGGTCTCTAGTTTAAAAAAATGCACAGGTTTCCCTAGGTGCCGGCTGAGCTAGAGGCCAAAATCTACAGGTAGGCACTTTGCAAAAAAACAGCTCTGTTTTCTGTCAAAAAATGGGATGTGTCCACGTTGTGTTTTGTGGCATTTCCTGTCACGGTCATTAGGCCTACCCACACAAGTGAGGTATCATTTATATCGGGAGACTTGGGGGAATGCTGGCTGGAAGGAAATTTGTGGCTCTTCTCAGATTCCAGAACTTTCTGTCACCAAAATGTGAGGAAAATGTGTTTTTTTTAGCCACATTTTGAGGTTTGCAAAGGATTCTGGGTAACAGAACCTGGTCAGAGCCCCACAAGTCACCCCATCTTGGATTCTCCTAGGTCTCTAGTGTTCAGAAATGCACAGGTTTGGTAGGTTTCCCTAGGTGCCAGCTGAGCTAGAGGCCAAAATCTACAGGTAGGCACTTTGTAAAAAAACGGCTCTGTTTTCTGTCAAAAAATGGGATGTGTCCACGTTGTGTTTTGGGGCATTTCCTGTCGCGGGCGCTAGGCCTACCCACACAAGTGAGGTACCATTTTTATAGGGAGACTTGGGGGAATGCTGGGTGGAAGGAAATTTGTGGCTCCTCTCAGATTCCAGAACTTCCTCTCACCGAAATGTGAGGAAAACGTGTTTTTTTAGCCACATTTTGAGGTTTGCAAAGGATTCTGGGTAACAGAACCTGGTCAGAGCCCCACAAGTCACCCCATCTTGGATTCCCCTAGGTCTCTAGTGTTCAGAAATGCACAGGTTTGGTAGGTTTCCCTAGGTGCCAGCTGAGCTAGAGGCCAAAATCTACAGGTAGGCACTTTGTAAAAAAACGGCTCTGTTTTCTGTCAAAAAATGGGATTTGTACACGTTGTGTTTTGTGGCATTTCCTGTCATGGGCGCTAGGCCTACCCACACAAGTGAGGTATCATTTTTATCGGGAGACTTGGGGGAACGCTGGGTGGAAGGAAATTTGTGGCTCCTCTCAGATTCCAGAACTTTCTGTCACCGAAATTTGAGGAAAACGTGTTTTTTTAGCCACATTTTGAGGTTTGCAAAGGATTCTCGGTAACAGAACCTGGTCAGAGCCCCACAAGTCACCCCATCTTGGATTCCCCTAGGTCTCTAGTTTTCAAAAATGCACAGGTTTGGTAGGTTTCCCTAGGTGCCGGCTGAGCTAGAGGCCAAAATCTACAGGTAGGCACTATGCAAAAAACAGCTCTGTTTTCTGTCAAGAAATGGGATGTGTCTACGTTGTGTTTTGGGGCATTTCCTGTTGCGGGCGCTAGGCCTACCCACACAAGTGAGGTATCATTTTTATCGGGAGACTTGGGGGAACGCTGGGTAGAAGGAAATTTGTGGCTCCTCTCAGATTCCAGAACTTCCTGTCACCGAAATGTGAGGAAAACGTGTTTTTTTAGCCTCCTTTTGATGTTTGCAAAGGATTCTGGGTAACAGAACCTGGTCAGAGCCCCACAAGCCACCCCATTTTGGATTCCCCTAGGTCTCTAGTTTTCAAAAATGCACAGGTTTGGTAGGTTTCCCTAGGTGCCGGCTGAGCTAGAGGCCAAAATCTACAGGTAGGCACTTTGCAAAAAACAGCTCTGTTTTCTGTCAAAAAATGGGATGTGTCCACGTTGTGTTTTGGGGCATTTCCTGTTGTGGGCGCTAGGCCTACCCACACAAGTGAGGTATCATTTTTATCGGGAGACTTGGGGGAACGCTGGGTGGAAGGAAATTTGTGGCTCCTCTCAGATTCCAGAACTTTCTGTCACCGAAATGTGAGGAAAATTTGTTTTTTTAGCAACATTTTGAGGTTTGCAAAGGATTCTGGGTAACAGAACCTGGTCAGAGCCCCACAAGTCACCCCATCTTGGATTCCCCTAGGTCTCTAGGTTTAAAAAATGTACAGGTTTGGTAGGTTTCCCTAGGTGCCGGCTGAGCTAGAGGCCAAAATCTACAGGTAGGCACTCTGCAAAAAACAGCTCTGTTTTCTGTCAAAAAATGGGATTTGTCCACGTTGTGTTTTGTGGCATTTCCTGTCGTGGGCGCTAGGCCTACCCACACAAGTGAGGTATCATTTTTATAGGGAGAATTGGGGGAACGCTGGGAGGAAGGAAATTTGTGGCTCCTCTCAGATTCCAGATCTTTCTGTCACCGAAATGTGAGGAAAATTTGTTTTTTTAGCAACATTTTGAGGTTTGCAAAGGATTCTGGGTAACAGAACCTGGTCAGAGCCCCACGAGTCACCCCATCTTGGATTCCCCTAGGTCTCTAGTTTTCAAAAATGTACAGGTTTGGTAGGTTTCCCTAGGTGCCGGCTGAGCTAGAGGCCAAAATCTACAGGTAGGCACTTTGCAAAAAACAGCTCTGTTTTCTGTCAAAAAATGGGATGTGTCCACGTTGTGTTTTGGGGCATTTCCTGTCGCGGGAGCTAGGCCTACCCACACAAGTGAGGTACCATTTTTATAGGGAGACTTGGGGGAACGCTGGGTGGAAGGAAATTTGTGGCTCCTCTCAGATTCCAGGACTTCCTGTCACCGAAATTTGAGGAAAACGTGTTTTTTAGCCACATTTTGAGGTTTGCAAAGGATTCTCGGTAACAGAACCTGGTCAGAGCCCCACAAGTCACCCCATCTTGGATTCCCCTAGGTCTCTAGTTTTCAAAAATGCACAGGTTTGGTAGGTTTCCCTAGGTGCCGGCTGAGCTAGAGGCCAAAATCTACAGGTAGGCACTTTGCAAAAAACAGCTCTGTTTTCTGTCAAAAAATGGGATGTGTCCACGTTGTGTTTTGGGGCATTTCCTGTCGCGGGCGCTAGGCCTACCCACACAAGTGAGGTATCATTTTTATCGGGAGACTTGGGGGAACGCTGGGTGGAAGGAAATTTGTGGCTCCTCTCAGATTCCAGAACTTCCTGTCACCGAAATGTGAGAAAAACGTGTTTTTTTAGCCTCCTTTTGATGTTTGCAAAGGATTCTGGGTAACAGAACCTGGTCAGAGCCCCACATGCCACCCCATATTGGATTCCCCTAGGTCTCTAGTTTTCAAAAATGCACAGGTTTGGTAGGTTTCCCTAGGTGCCGGCTGAGCTAAAGGCCAAAATCTACAGGTAGGCACTTTGCAAAAAACAGCTCTGTTTTCTGTCAAAAAATGGGATGTGTCCACGTTGTGTTTTGGGGCATTTCCTGTTGTGGGCGCTAGGCCTACCCACACAAGTGAGGTATCATTTTTATCGGGAGACTTGGGGGAACGCTGGGTGGAAGGAAATTTGTGGCTCCTCTCAGATTCCAGAACTTTCTGTCACCGAAATGTGAGGAAAATTTGTTTTTTTAGCACCATTTTGAGGTTTGCAAAGGATTCTGGGTAACAGAACCTGGTCAGAGCCCAACAAGTCACCCCATCTTGGATTCCCCAAGGTCTCTAGTTTTAAAAAATGTACAGGTTTGGTAGGTTTCCCTAGGTGCCGGCTTAGCTAGAGGCCAAAATCTACAGGTAGGCACTTTGCAAAAAACAGCTCTGTTTTCTTTCAAAAAATGGGATGTGTCCACGTTGTGTTTTGGGGCATTTCCTGTCGTGGGCGCTAGGCCTACCCACACAAGTGAGGTATCATTTTTATCGGGAGACTTTGGGGAATGCTGGGTGGAAGGATATTTGTGGCTCCTCTCAGATTCCAGAACTTTCTGTTACCGAAATGTGAGGAGAACGTGTTTTTTAGCCACATTTTGGGGTTTGAAAAGGATTCTGGGTAACAGAACCTGGTCAGAGCCCCACAAGTGACCCCATCTTGGATTCCCCTAGGTCTCTAGTTTAAAAAAATGCACAGGTTTCCCTAGGTGCCGGCTGAGCTAGAGGCCAAAATCTACAGGTAGGCACTTTGCAAAAAACAGCTCTGTTTTCTGTCAAAAAATGGGATGTGTCCACGTTGTGTGTTGTGGCATTTCCTGTCACGGGCACTAGGCCTACCCACACAAGTGAGGTATCATTTATATCGGGAGACTTGGGGGAATGCTGGGTGGAAGGAAATTTGTGGCTCTTCTCAGATTCCAGAACTTTCTGTCACCAAAATGTGAGGAAAATGTGTTTTTTTAGCCACATTTTGAGGTTTGCAAAGGATTCTGGGTAACAGAACCTGGTCAGAGCCCCACAAGTCACCCCATCTTGGATTCTCCTAGGTCTCTAGTGTTCAGAAATGCACAGGTTTGGTAGGTTTCCCTAGGTGCCAGCTGAGCTAGAGGCCAAAATCTACAGGTAGGCACTTTGTAAAAAAACGGCTCTGTTTTCTGTCAAAAAATGGGATGTGTCCACGTTGTGTTTTGGGGCATTTCCTGTCGCGGGCGCTAGGCCTACCCACACAAGTGAGGTACCATTTTTATAGGGAGACTTGGGGGAATGCTGGGTGGAAGGAAATTTGTGGCTCCTCTCAGATTCCAGAACTTCCTCTCACCGAAATGTGAGGAAAATGTGTTTTTTTAGCCACATTTTGAGGTTTGCAAAGGATTCTGGGTAACAGAACCTGGTCAGAGCCCCACAAGTCACCCCATCTTGGATTCCCCTAG
The DNA here is from genome assembly GCF_031143425.1 of Pleurodeles waltl. Taxonomy (NCBI): domain Eukaryota; kingdom Metazoa; phylum Chordata; class Amphibia; order Caudata; family Salamandridae; genus Pleurodeles; species Pleurodeles waltl. Next base: position 498,821,292 of record NC_090440.1, read on the forward strand.
GTCTCTAGTGTTCAGAAATGCACAGGTTTGGTAGGTTTCCCTAGTTGCCAGCTGAGCTAGAGGCCAAAATCTACAGGTAGGCACTTTGTAAAAAAACGGCTCTGTTTTCTGTCAAAAAATGGGATTTGTCCACGTTGTGGTTTGTGGCATTTCCTGTCGTGGGCGTTAGGCCTACCCACACAAGTGAGGTATCATTTTTATCGGGAGACTTGGGGGAACGCTGGGTGGAAGGAAATTTGTGGCTCCTCTCAGATTCCAGAACTTTCTGTCACCAAAATGTGATGAAAATTTGTTTTTTTAGCCACATTTTGATGTTTGCAAAGGATTCTGGGTAACAGAACATGGTCAGAGCCCCACAAGTCACCCCATCTTGGATTCCCCAAGGTCTCAAGTTTTAACAAATGCACAGGTTTGGTAGGTTTCCCTAGGTGCCGGCTGAGCTATAGGCAAAAATCTACAGGTAGGCACTTTGTAAAAAAACGGCTCTGTTTTCTGTCAAAAAATGGGATGTGTCCACATATTGTTTTGGGGCATTTCCTGTCGCGGGCGCTAGGCCTACCCACACAAATGAGGTATCATTTTTATCGGGAGACTTGGGGGAACGCTGGGTGGAGGAAATTTGTGGCTCCTTTCAGATTCCAGAACTTTCTGTTGCCGAAATGTGAGGAGAATGTGTTTTTTTAGCCACATTTTGAAGTTTGCAAAGGATTCTGGGTAACAGAACCTGGTCAGAGCCCCACAAGTCACCCCATCTTGGATTCCCCTAGGTCTCTAGTTTTCAAAAATGTACAGGTTTGGTAGGTTTCCCTAGGTGCCGGCTGAGCTAGAGGCCAAAATCTACAGGTAGGCACTTTGCAAAAAACAGCTCTGTTTTCTGTCAAAAAATGGGATGTGTCCACGTTGTGTTTTGGGGCATTTCCTGTCGCGGGAGCTAGGCCTACCCACACAAGTGAGGTACCATTTTTATAGGGAGACTTGGGGGAACGCTGGGTGGAAGAAAATTTGTGGCTCCTCTCAGATTCCAGGACTTCCTGTCATCGAAATTTGAGGAAAACGTGTTTTTTTAGCCACATTTTGAGGTTTGCAAAGGATTCTCGGTAACAGAACCTGGTCAGAGCCCCACAAGTCACCCCATCTTGGATTCCCCTAGGTCTCTAGTTTTCAAAAATGCACAGGTTTGGTAGGTTTCCCTAGGTGCCGGCTGAGCTAGAGGCCAAAATCTACAGGTAGGCACTATGCAAAAAACAGCTCTGTTTTCTGTCAAAAAATGGGATGTGTCTACGTTGTGTTTTGGGGCATTTCCTGTTGCGGGCGCTACGCCTACCCACACAAGTGAGGTATCATTTTTATCGGGAGACTTGGGGGAATGCTGGGTGGAAGGATATTTGTGGCTCCTCTCAGATTCCAGAACTTTCTGTTACCGAAATGTGAGGAGAACGTGTTTTTTTAGTCACATTTTGAGGTTTGAAAAGGATTCTGGGTAACAGAACCTGGTCAGAGGCCCACAAGTGACCCCATCTTGGATTCCCCTAGGTCTCTAGTTTAAAAAAATGCACAGGTTTCCCTAGGTGCCGGCTGAGCTAGAGGCCAAAATCTACAGGTAGGCACTTTGCAAAAAAACAGCTCTGTTTTCTGTCAAAAAATGGGATGTGTCCACGTTGTGTTTTGTGGCATTTCCTGTCACGGTCATTAGGCCTACCCACACAAGTGAGGTATCATTTATATCGGGAGACTTGGGGGAATGCTGGGTGGAAGGAAATTTGTGGCTCTTCTCAGATTCCAGAACTTTCTGTCACCAAAATGTGAGGAAAATGTGTTTTTTTTAGCCACATTTTGAGGTTTGCAAAGGATTCTGGGTAACAGAACCTGGTCAGAGCCCCACAAGTCACCCCATCTTGGATTCTCCTAGGTCTCTAGTGTTCAGAAATGCACAGGTTTGGTAGGTTTCCCTAGGTGCCAGCTGAGCTAGAGGCCAAAATCTACAGGTAGGCACTTTGTAAAAAAACGGCTCTGTTTTCTGTCAAAAAATGGGATGTGTCCACGTTGTGTTTTGGGGCATTTCCTGTCGCGGGCGCTAGGCCTACCCACACAAGTGAGGTATCATTTTTATCGGGAGACTTGGGGGAACGCTGGGTGGAAGGAAATTTGTGGCTCCTCTCAGATTCCAGAACTTTCTGTCACCGAAATTTGAGGAAAACGTGTTTTTTTAGCCACATTTTGAGGTTTGCAAAGGATTCTCGGTAACAGAACCTGGTCAGAGCCCCACAAGTCACCCCATCTTGGATTCCCCTAGGTCTCTAGTTTTCAAAAATGCACAGGTTTGGTAGGTTTCCCTAGGTGCCGGCTGAGCTAGAGGCCAAAATCTACAGGTAGGCTCTATGCAAAAAACAGCTCTGTTTTCTGTCAAGAAATGGGATGTGTCTACGTTGTGTTTTGGGGCATTTCCTGTTGCGGGCGCTAGGCCTACCCACACAAGTGAGGTATCATTTTTATCGGGAGACTTGGGGGAACGCTGGGTAGAAGGACATTTGTGGCTCCTCTCAGATTCCAGAACTTCCTGTCACCGAAATGTGAGGAAAACGTGTTTTTTTAGCCTCCTTTTGAAGTTTGCAAAGTATTCTGGGTAACAGAACCTGGTCAGAGCCCCACAAGCCACCCCATTTTGGATTCCCCTAGGTCTCTAGTTTTCAAAAATGCACAGGTTTGGTAGGTTTCCCTAGGTGCCGGCTGAGCTAGAGGCCAAAATCTACAGGTAGGCACTTTGCAAAAAACAGCTCTGTTTTCTGTCAAAAAATGGGATGTGTCCACGTTGTGTTTTGGGGCATTTCCTGTTGTGGGCGCTAGGCCTACCCACACAAGTGAGGTATCATTTTTATCGGGAGACTTGGGGGAACGCTGGGTGGAAGGAAATTTGTGGCTCCTCTCAGATTCCAGAACTTTCTGTCACCGAAATGTGAGGAAAATTTGTTTTTTTAGCAACATTTTGAGGTTTGCAAAGGATTCTGGGTAACAGAACCTGGTCAGAGCCCCACAAGTCACCCCATCTTGGATTCCCCTAGGTCTTTAGGTTTAAAAAATGTACAGGTTTGGTAGGTTTCCCTAGGTGCCGGCTGAGCTAGAGGCCAAAATCTACAGGTAGGCACTCTGCAAAAAACAGCTCTGTTTTCTGTCAAAAAATGGGATTTGTCCACGTTGTGTTTTGTGGCATTTCCTGTCGTGGGCGCTAGGCCTACCCACACAAGTGAGGTATCATTTTTATCGGGAGAATTGGGGGAACGCTGGGTGGAAGGAAATTTGTGGCTCCTCTCAGATTCCAGATCTTTCTGTCACCGAAATGTGAGGAAAATTTGTTTTTTTAGCAACATTTTGACGTTTGCAAAGGATTCTGGGTAACAGAACCTGGTCAGAGCCCCACGAGTCACCCCATCTTGGATTCCCCTAGGTCTCTAGTTTTCAAAAATGTACAGGTTTGGTAGGTTTCCCTAGGTGCCGGCTGAGCTAGAGGCCAAAATCTACAGGTAGGCACTTTGCAAAAAACAGCTCTGTTTTCTGTCAAAAAATGGGATGTGTCCACGTTGTGTTTTGGGGCATTTCCTGTCGCGGGAGCTAGGCCTACCCACACAAGTGAGGTACCATTTTTATAGGGAGACTTGGGGGAACGCTGGGTGGAAGGAAATTTGTGGCTCCTCTCAGATTCCAGGACTTCCTGTCACCGAAATTTGAGGAAAACGTGTTTATTAGCCACATTTTGAGGTTTGCAAAGGATTCTCGGTAACAGAACCTGGTCAGAGCCCCACAAGTCACCCCATCTTGGATTCCCCTAGGTCTCTAGTTTTCAAAAATGCACAGGTTTGGTAGGTTTCCCTAGGTGCCGGCTGAGCTAGAGGCCAAAATCTACAGGTAGGCACTTTGCAAAAAACAGCTCTGTTTTCTGTCAAAAAATGGGATGTGTCCACGTTGTGTTTTGGGGCATTCCCTGTCGCGGGCGCTAGGCCTACCCACACAAATGAGGTATCATTTTTATCGGGAGACTTGGGGGAACGCTGGGTGGAAGGAAATTTGTGGCTCCTCTCAGATTCCAGAACTTTCTGTTGCCGAAATGTGAGGAGAATGTGTTTTTTTAGCCACATTTTCAAGTTTGCAAAGGATTCTGGGTAACAGAACCTGGTCAGAGCCCCACAAGTCACCCCATCTTGGATTCCCCTAGGTCTCTAGTTTTCAAAAATGCACAGGTTTGGTAGGTTTCCCTAGGTGCCAGCTGAGCTAGAGGCCAAAATCTACAGGTAGGCACTTTGCAAAAAACAGCTCTGTTTTCTGTCAAAAAATGGGATGTGTTCACGTTGTGTTTTGGGGCATTTCCTGTCGCGGGCGCTAGGCCTACCCACACAAGTGAGGTACCATTTTTATAGGGAGACTTGGGGGAACGCTGGGTGGAAGGAAATTTGTGGCTCCTCTCAGATTCCAGAACTTCCTGTCACCGAAATGTGAGGAAAACGTGTTTTTTTAGCCACATTTTGAGGTTTGCAAAGGATTCTGGGTAACAGAACCTGGTCAGAGCCCCACAAGTCACCCCATTTTGGATTTCCCTAGGTCTCTAGTTTTCAAAAATGCACAGGTTTGGTAGGTTTCCCTAGGTGACGGCTGAGCTAGAGGCCAAAATCTACAGGTAGGCCCTTTGCAAAAAACAGCTCTGTTTTCTGTCAAAAAATGGGATGTGTCCACGTTGTGTTTTGGGGCATTTCCTGTCGCGGGCGCTAGGCCTACCCACACAAGTGAGGTATCATTTTTATCGGGAGACTTGGGGGAACGCTGGGTGGAAGGAAATTTGTGGCTCCTCTCAGATTCCAGAACTTTCTGTCACCGAAATGTGAGGAAAACGTGTTTTTTTAGCCACATTTTGAGGTTTGCAAAGGAGTCTGGGTAATAGAACCTGGTCAGAGCCCACAAGTCATGTCATCTTGGATTCCCCTAGGTCTCTAGTTTTCAAAAATGCACAGGTTTGGTAGGTTTCCCTAGGTGCCGGCTGAGCTAGAGGCCAAAATCTACAGGTAGGCACTTTGCAAAAAACAGCTCTGTTTTCTGTCAAAAAATGGGATGTGTCCACATTGTGTTTTGGGGGCATTTCCTGTCGTGGGCGCTAGGCCTACCAACACAAGTGAGGTATCATTTTTATCGGGAGACATGGGGGAACGCTGGGTGGAAGGAAATTTGTGGCTCCTCTCAGATTCCAGAACTTTCTGTCACCGAAATGTGATGAAAATGTGTTTTTTTAGCCACATTTTGAGGTTTGCAAAGGATTCTAGGTAACAGAACCTGGTCAGAGCCCCACAATCCACCCCATATTGGATTCCCCTAGGTCTCTAGTTTTAAAAAATGCACAGGTTTGGTAGGTTTCCCTAGGTGCCGGCTGTGCTAGAGGCCAAAATCTACAGGTAGGCACTTTGCAAAAAACAGCTCTGTTTTCTGTCAAAAAATGGGATGTGTCCATGTTGTGTTTTGTGGCATTTCCTGTCGTGGGCGCTAGGCCTACCCACACAAGTGAGGTATCATTTTTATTGGGAGACTTGGGGGAACGCTGGGTGGAAGGAAATTTGTGGCTCCTCCTAGATTCCAGAATTTTCTGTCACCGAAATGTGAGGAGAACGTGTTTTTTAGCCACATTTTGATGTTTGCAAAGGATTCTGGGTAACAGAACCTGGTCAGAGCCCCACAAGTCACCCCATCTTGGATTCCCCTAGATCTCTAGTTTAAAAAAATGCACAGGTTTGGTAGGTTTCCCTAGTTGCCGGCTGAGCTAGAGGCCAAAATCTACAGGTAGGCACTTTGCAAAAAACAGCTCTGTTTTCTGTCAAAAAATGGGATGTGTCCATGTTGTGTTTTGTGGCATTTCCTGTCGTGGGCGCTAGGCCTACCCACACAAGTGAGGTATCATTTGTATCGGGAGACTTGGGGGAACGCTGGGTGGAAGGAAATTTGTGGCTCCTCTCAGATTCCAGAACTTTCTGTCACCGAAATGTGTGGAAAATTTGTTTTTTTAGCACCATTTTGAGGTTTGCAAAGGATTCTGGGTAACAGAACCTGGTCAGAGCCCAACAAGTCACCCCATCTTGGATTCCCCAAGGTCTCTAGTTTTAAAAAATGTACAGGTTTGGTAGGTTTCCCTAGGTGCCGGCTTAGCTAGAGGCCAAAATCTACAGGTAGGCACTTTGCAAAAAACAGCTCTGTTTTCTTTCAAAAAATGGGATGTGTCCACGTTGTGTTTTGGGGCATTTCCTGTCGTGGGCGCTAGGCCTACCCACACAAGTGAGGTATCATTTTTATCGGGAGACTTTGGGGAATGCTGGGTGGAAGGATATTTGTGGCTCCTCTCAGATTCCAGAACTTTCTGTTACCGAAATGTGAGGAGAACGTGTTTTTTAGCCACATTTTGGGGTTTGAAAAGGATTCTGGGTAACAGAACCTGGTCAGAGCCCCACAAGTGACCCCATCTTGGATTCCCCTAGGTCTCTAGTTTAAAAAAATGCACAGGTTTCCCTAGGTGCCGGCTGAGCTAGAGGCCAAAATCTACAGGTAGGCACTTTGCAAAAAACAGCTCTGTTTTCTGTCAAAAAATGGGATGTGTTCACGTTGTGTGTTGTGGCATTTCCTGTCACGGGCACTAGGCCTACCCACACAAGTGAGGTATCATTTATATCGGGAGACTTGGGGGAATGCTGGGTGGAAGGAAATTTGTGGCTCTTCTCAGATTCCAGAACTTTCTGTCACCAAAATGTGAGGAAAATGTGTTTTTTTAGCCACATTTTGAGGTTTGCAAAGGATTCTGGGTAACAGAACCTGGTCAGAGCCCCACAAGTCACCCCATCTTGGATTCTCCTAGGTCTCTAGTGTTCAGAAATGCACAGGTTTGGTAGGTTTCCCTAGGTGCCAGCTGAGCTAGAGGCCAAAATCTACAGGTAGGCACTTTGTAAAAAAACGGCTCTGTTTTCTGTCAAAAAATGGGATGTGTCCACGTTGTGTTTTGGGGCATTTCCTGTCGCGGGCGCTAGGCCTACCCACACAAGTGAGGTACCATTTTTATAGGGAGACTTGGGGGAATGCTGGGTGGAAGGAAATTTGTGGCTCCTCTCAGATTCCAGAACTTCCTCTCACCGAAATGTGAGGAAAATGTGTTTTTTTAGCCACATTTTGAGGTTTGCAAAGGATTCTGGGTAACAGAACCTGGTCAGAGCCCCACAAGTCACCCCATCTTGGATTCCCCTAGGTCTCTAGTGTTCAGAAATGCACAGGTTTGGTAGGTTTCCCTAGGTGCCAGCTGAGCTAGAGGCCAAAATCTACAGGTAGGCACTTTGTAAAAAAACGGCTCTGTTTTCTGTCAAAAAATGGGATTTGTCCACGTTGTGGTTTGTGGCATTTCCTGTCGTGGGCGCTAGGCCTACCCACACAAGTGAGGTATCATTTTTATCGGGAGACTTGGGGGAACGCTGGGTGGAAGGAAATTTGTGGCTCCTCTCAGATTCCAGAACTTTCTGTCACCAAAATGTGATGAAAATTTGTTTTTTTAGCCACATTTTGATGTTTGCAAAGGATTCTGGGTAACAGAACATGGTCAGAGCCCCACAAGTCACCCCATCTTGGATTCCCCAAGGTCTCAGGTTTTAACAAATGCACAGGTTTGGTAGGTTTCCCTAGGTGCCGGCTGAGCTATAGGCAAAAATCTACAGGTAGGCACTTTGTAAAAAAACGGCTCTGTTTTCTGTCAAAAAATGGGATGTGTCCACATATTGTTTTGGGGCATTTCCTGTCGCGGGCGCTAGGCCTACCCACACAAGTGAGGTATCATTTTTATCGGGAGACTTGGGGGAACGCTGGGTGGAGGAAATTTGTGGCTCCTTTCAGATTCCAGAACTTTCTGTTGCCGAAATGTGAGGAGAATGTGTTTTTTTAGCCACATTTTGAAGTTTGCAAAGGATTCTGGGTAACAGAACCTGGTCAGAGCCCCACAAGTCACCCCATCTTGGATTCCCCTAGGTCTCTAGTTTTCAAAAATGTACAGGTTTGGTAGGTTTCCCTAGGTGCCGGCTGAGCTAGAGGCCAAAATCTACAGGTAGGCACTTTGCAAAAAACAGCTCTGTTTTCTGTCAAAAAATGGGATGTGTCCACGTTGTGTTTTGGGGCATTTCCTGTCGCGGGAGCTAGGCCTACCCACACAAGTGAGGTACCATTTTTATAGGGAGACTTGGGGGAACGCTGGGTGGAAGAAAATTTGTGGCTCCTCTCAGATTCCAGGACTTCCTGTCATCGAAATTTGAGGAAAACGTGTTTTTTTAGCCACATTTTGAGGTTTGCAAAGGATTCTCGGTAACAGAACCTGGTCAGAGCCCCACAAGTCACCCCATCTTGGATTCCCCTAGGTCTCTAGTTTTCAAAAATGCACAGGTTTGGTAGGTTTCCCTAGGTGCCGGCTGAGCTAGAGGCCAAAATCTACAGGTAGGCACTTTGCAAAAAACAGCTCTGTTTTCTGTCAAAAAATGGGATGTGTCTACGTTGTGTTTTGGGGCATTTCCTGTTGCGGGCGCTACGCCTACCCACACAAGTGAGGTATCATTTTTATCGGGAGACTTGGGGGAATGCTGGGTGGAAGGATATTTGTGGCTCCTCTCAGATTCCAGAACTTTCTGTTACCGAAATGTGAGGAGAACGTGTTTTTTTAGTCACATTTTGAGGTTTGAAAAGGATTCTGGGTAACAGAACCTGGTCAGAGGCCCACAAGTGACCCCATCTTGGATTCCCCTAGGTCTCTAGTTTAAAAAAATGCACAGGTTTCCCTAGGTGCCGGCTGAGCTAGAGGCCAAAATCTACAGGTAGGCACTTTGCAAAAAAACAGCTCTGTTTTCTGTCAAAAAATGGGATGTGTCCACGTTGTGTTTTGTGGCATTTCCTGTCACGGTCATTAGGCCTACCCACACAAGTGAGGTATCATTTATATCGGGAGACTTGGGGGAATGCTGGGTGGAAGGAAATTTGTGGCTCTTCTCAGATTCCAGAACTTTCTGTCACCAAAATGTGAGGAAAATGTGTTTTTTTTAGCCACATTTTGAGGTTTGCAAAGGATTCTGGGTAACAGAACCTGGTCAGAGCCCCACAAGTGACCCCATCTTGGATTCTCCTAGGTCTCTAGTGTTCAGAAATGCACAGGTTTGGTAGGTTTCCCTAGGTGCCAGCTGAGCTAGAGGCCAAAATCTACAGGTAGGCACTTTGTAAAAAAACGGCTCTGTTTTCTGTCAAAAAATGGGATGTGTCCACGTTGTGTTTTGGGGCATTTCCTGTCGCGGGCGCTAGGCCTACCCACACAAGTGAGGTATCATTTTTATCGGGAGACTTGGGGGAACGCTGGGTGGAAGGAAATTTGTGGCTCCTCTCAGATTCCAGAACTTTCTGTCACCGAAATTTGAGGAAAACGTGTTTTTTTAGCCACATTTTGAGGTTTGCAAAGGATTCTCGGTAACAGAACCTGGTCAGAGCCCCACAAGTCACCCCATCTTGGATTCCCCTAGGTCTCTAGTTTTCAAAAATGCACAGGTTTGGTAGGTTTCCCTAGCTGCCGGCTGAGCTAGAGGCCAAAATCTACAGGTAGGCTCTATGCAAAAAACAGCTCTGTTTTCTGTCAAGAAATGGGATGTGTCTACGTTGTGTTTTGGGGCATTTCCTGTTGCGGGCGCTAGGCCTACCCACACAAGTGAGGTATCATTTTTATCGGGAGACTTGGGGGAACGCTGGGTAGAAGGAAATTTGTGGCTCCTCTCAGATTCCAGAACTTCCTGTCACCGAAATGTGAGGAAAACGTGTTTTTTTAGCCTCCTTTTGAAGTTTGCAAAGTATTCTGGGTAACAGAACCTGGTCAGAGCCCCACAAGCCACCCCATTTTGGATTCCCCTAGGTCTCTAGTTTTCAAAAATGCACAGGTTTGGTAGGTTTCCCTAGGTGCCGGCTGAGCTAGAGGCCAAAATCTACAGGTAGGCACTTTGCAAAAAACAGCTCTGTTTTCTGTCAAAAAATGGGATGTGTCCACGTTGTGTTTTGGGGCATTTCCTGTTGTGGGCGCTAGGCCTACCCACACAAGTGAGGTATCATTTTTATCGGGAGACTTGGGGGAACGCTGGGTGGAAGGAAATTTGTGGCTCCTCTCAGATTCCAGAACTTTCTGTCACCGAAATGTGAGGAAAATTTGTTTTTTTAGCAACATTTTGAGGTTTGCAAAGGATTCTGGGTAACAGAACCTGGTCAGAGCCCCACAAGTCACCCCATCTTGGATTCCCCTAGGTCTTTAGGTTTAAAAAATGTACAGGTTTGGTAGGTTTCCCTAGGTGCCGGCTGAGCTAGAGGCCAAAATCTACAGGTAGGCACTCTGCAAAAAACAGCTCTGTTTTCTGTCAAAAAATGGGATTTGTCCACGTTGTGTTTTGTGGCATTTCCTGTCGTGGGCGCTAGGCCTACCCACACAAGTGAGGTATCATTTTTATCGGGAGAATTGGGGGAACGCTGGGTGGAAGGAAATTTGTGGCTCCTCTCAGATTCCAGATCTTTCTGTCACCGAAATGTGAGGAAAATTTGTTTTTTTAGCAACATTTTGACGTTTGCAAAGGATTCTGGGTAACAGAACCTGGTCAGAGCCCCACGAGTCACCCCATCTTGGATTCCCCTAGGTCTCTAGTTTTCAAAAATGTACAGGTTTGGTAGGTTTCCCTAGGTGCCGGCTGAGCTAGAGGCCAAAATCTACAGGTAGGCACTTTGCAAAAAACAGCTCTGTTTTCTGTCAAAAAATGGGATGTGTCCACGTTGTGTTTTGGGGCATTTCCTGTCGCGGGAGCTAGGCCTACCCACACAAGTGAGGTACCATTTTTATAGGGAGACTTGGGGGAACGCTGGGTGGAAGGAAATTTGTGGCTCCTCTCAGATTCCAGGACTTCCTGTCACCGAAATTTGAGGAAAACGTGTTTATTAGCCACATTTTGAGGTTTGCAAAGGATTCTCGGTAACAGAACCTGGTCAGAGCCCCACAAGTCACCCCATCTTGGATTCCCCTAGGTCTCTAGTTTTCAAAAATGCACAGGTTTGGTAGGTTTCCCTAGGTGCCGGCTGAGCTAGAGGCCAAAATCTACAGGTAGGCACTTTGCAAAAAACAGCTCTGTTTTCTGTCAAAAAATGGGATGTGTCCACGTTGTGTTTTGGGGCATTTCCTGTCGCGGGCGCTAGGCCTACCCACACAAGTGAGGTATCATTTTTATCGGGAGACTTGGGGGAACGCTGGGTGGAAGGAAATTTGTGGCTCCTCTCAGATTCCAGAACTTCCTGTCACCGAAATGTGAGAAAAACGTGTTTTTTTAGCCTCCTTTTGATGTTTGCAAAGGATTCTGGGTAACAGAACCTGGTCAGAGCCCCACAAGTCACCCCATCTTGGATTCCCCAACGTCTCTAGTTTTCACAAATGCAAAGGTTTGGTAGGTTTCCCTAGGTGCCGGCTGAGCTAGAGGCAAAAATCTACAGGTAGGCACTTTGTAAAAAAACGGCTCTGTTTTCTGTCAAAAAATGGGATGTGTCCACGTTGTGTTTTGGGGCATTCCCTGTCGCGGGCGCTAGGCCTACCCACACAAATGAGGTATCATTTTTATCGGGAGACTTGGGGGAACGCTGGGTGGAAGGAAATTTGTGGCTCCTCTCAGATTCCAGAACTTTCTGTTGCCGAAATGTGAGGAGAATGTGTTTTTTGAGCCACATTTTGAAGTTTGCAAAGGATTCTGGGTAACAGAACCTGGTCAGAGCCCCACAAGTCACCCCATCTTGGATTCCCCTAGGTCTCTAGTTTTCAAAAATGCACAGGTTTGGTAGGTTTCCCTAGGTGCCAGCTGAGCTAGAGGCCAAAATCTACAGGTAGGCACTTTGCAAAAAACAGCTCTGTTTTCTGTCAAAAAATGGGATGTGTTCACGTTGTGTTTTGGGGCATTTCCTGTCGCGGGCGCTAGGCCTACCCACACAAGTGAGGTACCATTTTTATAGGGAGACTTGGGGGAACGCTGGGTGGAAGGAAATTTGTGGCTCCTCTCAGATTCCAGAACTTCCTGTCACCGAAATGTGAGGAAAACGTGTTTTTTTAGCCACATTTTGAGGTTTGCAAAGGATTCTGGGTAACAGAACCTGGTCAGAGCCCCACAAGTCACCCCATCTTGGATTTCCCTAGGTCTCTAGTTTTCAAAAATGCATAGGTTTGGTAGGTTTCCCTAGGTGACGGCTGAGCTAGAGGCCAAAATCTACAGGTAGGCCCTTTGCAAAAAACAGCTCTGTTTTCTGTCAAAAAATGGGATGTGTCCACGTTGTGTTTTGGGGCATTTCCTGTCGCGGGCGCTAGGCCTACCCACACAAGTGAGGTATCATTTTTATCGGGAGACTTGGGGGAACGCTGGGTGGAAGGAAATTTGTGGCTCCTCTCAGATTCCAGAACTTTCTGTCACCGAAATGTGAGGAAAACGTGTTTTTTTAGCCACATTTTGAGGTTTGCAAAGGAGTCTGGGTAATAGAACCTGGTCAGAGCCCACAAGTCATGTCATCTTGGATTCCCCTAGGTCTCTAGTTTTCAAAAATGCACAGGTTTGGTAGGTTTCCCTAGGTGCCGGCTGAGCTAGAGGCCAAAATCTACAGGTAGGCACTTTGCAAAAAACAGCTCTGTTTTCTGTCAAAAAATGGGATGTGTCCACATTGTGTTTTGGGGGCATTTCCTGTCGTGGGCGCTAGGCCTACCAACACAAGTGAGGTATCATTTTTATCGGGAGACATGGGGGAACGCTGGGTGGAAGGAAATTTGTGGCTCCTCTCAGATTCCAGAACTTTCTGTCACCGAAATGTGAGGAAAATGTGTTTTTTTAGCCACATTTTGAGGTTTGCAAAGGATTCTAGGTAACAGAACCTGGTCAGAGCCCCACAATCCACCCCATATTGGATTCCCCTAGGTCTCTAGTTTTAAAAAATGCACAGGTTTGGTAGGTTTCCCTAGGTGCCGGCTGAGCTAGAGGCCAAAATCTACAGGTAGGCACTTTGCAAAAAACAGCTCTGTTTTCTGTCAAAAAATGGGATGTGTCCACGTTGTGTTTTGTGGCATTTCCTGTCGTGGGCGCTAGGCCTACCCACACAAGTGAGGTATCATTTTTATTGGGAGACTTGGGGGAACGCTGGGTGGTAGGAAATTTGTGGCTCCTCCTAGATTCCAGAATTTTCTGTCACCGAAATGTGAGGAAAATGTGTTTTTTTAGCCACATTTTGAGGTTTGCAAAGGATTCTGGGTAACAGAACCTGGTCAGAGCCCCACAAGCCACCCCATATTGGATTCCCCTCGGTCTCTAGTTTTCAAAAATGCACAGGTTTGGTAGGTTTCCCTAGTTGCCGGCTGAGCTAGAGGCCAAAATCTACAGGTCGGCACTTTGCAAAAAACAGCTCTGTTTTCTTTCAAAAAATGGGATGTGTCCACGTTGTGTTTTGGGGCATTTCCTGTCGTGGGCGCTAGGCCTACCCACACAAGTGAGGTATCATTTGTATCGGGAGACTTGGGGGAACGCTTGATGGAAGGAAATTTGTGGCTCCTCCCAGATTCCAGAACTTTCTGTCACCGAAATGTGAGGAAAATGTGTTTTTTTAGCCACATTTTGATGTTTGCAAAGGATTCTGGGTAACAGAACCTGGTCAGAGCCCCACAAGTCACCCCATCTTGGATTCCCCTAGATCTCTAGTTTAAAAAAATGCACAGGTTTGGTAGGTTTCCCTAGTTGCCGGCTGAGCTAGAGGCCAAAATCTACAGGTAGGCACTTTGCAAAAAACAGCTCTGTTTTCTGTCAAAAAATGGGATGTGTCCATGTTGTGTTTTGTGGCATTTCCTGTCGTGGGCGCTAGGCCTACCCACACAAGTGAGGTATCATTTGTATCGGGAGACTTGGGGGAACGCTGGGTGGAAGGCAATTTGTGGCTCCTCTCAGATTCCAGAATTTTCTGTCACCGAAATGTGAGGAAAATGTGTTTTTTTAGCCACATTTTGAGGTTTGCAAAGGATTCTGGGTAACAGAACCTGGTCAGAGCCCCAAAAGTCACCCCATCTTGGATTCCCCTAGGTCTCTAGTTTTAAAAAATGCACAGGTTTGGTAGGTTTCCCTAGGTGCCGGCTGAGCTAAAGGCCAAAATCTACAGGTAGGCACTGTGCAAAAAACAGCTCTGTTTTCTGTCAAAAAATGGGATGTGTCCACGTTGTGTTTTGGGGCATTTCCTGTCACGGGCGCTAGGCCTACCCACACATGTGAGGGATCATTTTTATCGGGAAACTTGGGGGAATGCTGGGTGGAAGGAAATTTGTGGCTCCTCTCAGATTCCAGAACTTTCTGTCACCGAAATGTGAGGAAAACTTGTTTATTTAGCCAAATTTTGAGGTTTGCAAAGGAGTCTGGGTAACAGAACCTGGTCAGAGCCCCACAAGTCACCTCATCTTGGATTCCCCTAGGTCTCTAGTTTTCAAAAATGCACAGGTTTGGTAGGTTTCCCTAGGTGCCGGCTGAGCTAGAGGCCAAAATCTACAGGTAGGCACTATGCAAAAAACAGCTCTGTTTTCTGTCAAAAAATCGGAAGTGTCCACGTTGTGTTTTGGGGCATTTCCTGTCACGGGCGCTAGGCCTACCCACACAAGTGAGGTATCATTTTTATCGGGAAACTTGGGGGAATGCTGGGTGGAAGGAAATTTGTGGCTCGTCTCAGATTCCAGAACTTTCTGTCACCGAAATGCGAGGAAAACGTGTTTATTTAGCCACATTTTGAGGTTTGCAGAGGATTCTGGGTAACAGAACCTGGTCAGAGCCCCACAAGCCACCCCATTTTGGATTCCCCTAGGTCTCTAGTTTAAAAAAATGCACAGGTTTGGTAGGTTTCCCTAGTTGCCGGCTGAGCTAGAGGCCAAAATCTACAGGTAGGCACTTTGCAAAAAACAGCTCTGTTTTCTGTCAAAAAATGGGATGTGTCCATGTTGTGTTTTGTGGCATTTCCTGTCATGGGCGCTAGGCCTACCCACACAAGTGAGGTATCATTTGTATCGGAGACTTGGGGGAACGCTGGGTGGAAGGAAATTTGTGGCTCCTCTCAGATTCCAGAATTTTCTGTCACCGAAATGTGAGGAAAATGTGTTTTTTTAGTTACATTTTGAGGTTTGCAAAGGATTCTGGGTAACAGAACCTGGTCAGAGCCCCAAAAGTCACCCCATCTTGGATTCCCCTAGGTCTCTAGTTTTAAAAAATGCACAGGTTTGGTAGGTTTCCCTAGGTGCCGGCTGAGCTAAAGGCCAAAATCTACAGGTAGGCACTGTGCAAAAAACAGCTCTGTTTTCTGTCAAAAAATGGGATGTGTCCACGTTGTGTTTTGGGGCATTTCCTGTCACGGGCGCTAGGCCTACCCACACAAGTGAGGTATCATTTTTATCGGGAGACTTGGGGGAACACTGGGTGGAAGGAAATTTGTGGCTCCTCTCAGATTCCAGAACTTTCTGTCACCGAAATGTGAGGAAAATGTGTTTTTTTAGCCACATTTTGAGGTTTGCAAAGGATTCTGGGTAACAGAACCTGGTCAGAGCCCCACAAGCCACCCCATATTGGATTCCCCTAGGTCTCTAGTTTTCAAAAATGCACAGGTTTGGTAGATTTCCCTAGGTGCAGGCTGAGCTAGAGGCCAAAATCTACAGGTAGGCACTTTGCAAAAAAAAGCTCTGTTTTCTGTCAAAAAATGGGATGTGTCCACGTTGTGTTTTGGGGTATTTCCTGTCGCGGGCTCTAGGCCTACCCACACAAGTGAGGTATCATTTTTATCGGGCGACTTGGGGGAACGCTGGGTGGAAGGAAATTTGTGGCTCGTCTCAGATTCCAGAACTTTCTGTCACCGAAATGCGAGGAAAACGTGTTTATTTAGCCACATTTTGAGGTTTGCAAAGGATTCTGGGTAACAGAACCTGGTCAGAGCCCCACAAGCCACCCCATATTGGATTCCCCTAGGTCTCTAGTTTTCAAAAATGCACAGGTTTGGTAGATTTCCCTAGGTGCAGGCTGAGCTAGAGGCCAAAATCTACAGGTAGACACTTTGCAAAAAAAAGCTCTGTTTTCTGTCAAAAAATGGGATGTGTCCACGTTGTGTTTTGGGGCATTTCCTGTCGCGGGAGCTAGGCGTACCCACACAAGTGAGGTTCCATTTTTATAGGAAGACTTGGGGGAACGCTGGGTGGAAGGAAATTTGTGGCTCCTCTCAGATTCCAGAAATTTCTGTCACCGAAATGTGAGGAAAATTTATTTTTTTAGCCACATTTTGAGGTTTGCAAAGGATTCTGGGTAACAGAACCTGGTCAGAGGCACACAAGTCACCCCATCTTGGATTCCCCTAGATCTCTAGTTTAAAAAAATGCACAGGTTTGGTAGGTTTCCCTAGTTGCCGGCTGAGCTAGAGGCAAAAATCTACAGGTAGGCACTTTGCAAAAAACAGCTCTGTTTTCTGTCAAAAAATGGGATGTGTCCATGTTGTGTTTTGTGGCATTTCCTGTCGTGGGCGCTAGGCCTACCCACACAAGTGAGGTATCATTTGTATCGGAGACTTGGGGGAACGCTGGGTGGAAGGAAATTTGTGGCTCCTCTCAGATTCCAGAATTTTCTGTCACTGAAATGTGAGGAAAATTTGTTTTTTTAGCCACATTTTGAGGTTTGCAAAGGATTCTGGGTAACAGAACCTGGTCAGAGCCCCAAAAGTCACCCCATCTTGGATTCCCCTAGGTCTCTAGTGTTAAAAAATGCACAGGTTTGGTAGGTTTCCCTAGGTGCCGGCTGAGCTAAAGGCCAAAATCTACAGGTAGGCACTGTGCAAAAAACAGCTCTGTTTTCTGTCAAAAAATGGGATGTGTCCACGTTGTGTTTTGGGGCATTTCCTGTCACGGGCGCTAGGCCTACCCACACAAGTGAGGTATCATTTTTATCGGGAGACTTGGGGGAACGCTGGGTGGAAGGAAATTTGTGGCTCCTCTCAGATTCCAGAACTTTCTGTCACCGAAATGTGAGGAAAATGTGTTTTTTTAGCCACATTTTGAGGTTTGCAAAGGATTCTGGGTAACAGAACCTGGTCAGAGCCCCACAAGCCACCCCATATTGGATTCCCCTAGGTCTCTAGTTTTCAAAAATGCACAGGTTTGGTAGATTTCCCTAGGTGCCGGCTGAGCTAGAGGCCAAAATCTACAGGTAGGCACTTTGCAAAAAAAAGCTCTGTTTTCTGTCTAAAAATGGGATGTGTCCACGTTGTGTTTTGGGGCATTTCCTGTCGCGGGAGCTAGGCCTACCCACACAAGTGAGGTTCCATTTTTATAGGAAGACTTGGGGGAACGCTGGGTGGAAGGAAATTTGTGGCTCCTCTCAGATTCCAGAACTTTCTGTCACCGAAATGTGAGGAAAATGTATTTTTTTAGCCACATTTTGAGGTTTGCAAAGGATTCTGGGTAACAGAACCTGGTCAGAGCCCCTCAAGTCACCCCATCTTGGATTCCCCTAGATCTCTAGTTTAAAAAAATGCACAGGTTTGGTAGGTTTCCCTAGTTGCCGGCTGAGCTAGAGGCCAAAATCTACAGGTAGGTACTTTGCAAAAAACAGCTCTGTTTTCTGTCAAAAAATGGGATGTGTCCATGTTGTGTTTTGTGGCATTTCCTGTCGTGGGCGCTAGGCCTACCCACACAAGTGAGGTATCATTTGTATCGGGAGACTTGGGGGAACGCTGGGTGGAAGGAAATTTGTGGCTCCTCTCAGATTCCAGAATTTTCTGTCACCGAAATGTGAGGAAAATGTGTTTTTTTAGCCACATTTTGAGGTTTGCAAAGGATTCTGGGTAACAGAACCTGGTCAGAGCCCCAAAAGTCACCCCATCTTGGATTCCCCTAGGTCTCTAGTTTTAAAAAATGCACAGGTTTGGTAGGTTTCCCTAGGTGCCGGCAGAGCTAAAGGCCAAAATCTACAGGTAGGCACTGTGCAAAAAACAGCTCTGTTTTCTGTCAAAAAATGGGATGTGTCCACGTTGTGTTTTGGGGCATTTCCTGTCACGGGCGCTAGGCCTACCCACACAAGTGAGGTATCATTTTTATCGGGAGACTTGGGGGAACGCTGGGTGGAAGGAAATTTGTGGCTCCTCTCAGATTCCAGAACTTTCTGTCACCGAAATGTGAGGAAAATGTGTTTTTTTAGCCACATTGTGAGGTTTGCAAAGGATTCTGGGTAACAGAACCTAGTCAGAGCCCCATAAGTCACCCCATCTTGGATTCCCCTAAGTCTCTAGTTTTCAAAAATGCACAGGTTTGGTAGGTTTCCCTAGGTGCCGGCTGAGCTAGAGGCCAAAATCTACAGGTAGGCACTTTGCAAAAAACAGCTCTGTTTTCTGTCAAAAAATGGGATGTGTCCACGTTGTGTTTTGGGGCATTTCCTGTCGCGGGAGCTAGGCCTACCCACACAAGTGAGGTACCATTTTTATAGGGAGACTTGGGGGAACGCTGGGTGGAAGGAAATTTGTGGCTCCTCTCAGATTCCAGAATTTTCTGTCACCGAAATATGAGGAAAATGTGTTTTTTTAGCCACATTTTGAGGTTTGCAAAGGATTCTGGGTAACAGAACCTGGTCAGAGCCCCAAAAGTCACCCCATCTTGGATTCCCCTATGTCTCTAGTTTTAAAAAATGCAGAGGTTTGGTAGGTTTCCCTAGGTGCCGGCTGAGCTAAAGGCCAAAATCTACAGGTAGGCACTGTGCAAAAAACAGCTCTGTTTTCTGTCAAAAAATGGGATGTGTCCACGTTGTGTTTTGGGGCATTTCCTGTCACGGGCGCTAGGCCTACCCACACAAGTGAGGTATCATTTTTATCGGGAGACTTGGGGGAACGCTGGGTGGAAGGAAATTTGTGGCTCCTCTCAGATTCCAGAACTTTCTGTCACCGAAATGTGAGGAAAATGTGTTTTTTTAGCCACATTGTGAGGTTTGCAAAGGATTCTGGGTAACAGAACCTAGTCAGAGCCCCATAAGTCACCCCATCTTGGATTCCCCTAAGTCTCTAGTTTTCAAAAATGCACAGGTTTGGTAGGTTTCCCTAGGTGCCGGCTGAGCTAGAGGCCAAAATCTACAGGTAGGCACTTTGCAAAAAACAGCTCTGTTTTCTGTCAAAAAATGGGATGTGTCCACGTTGTGTTTTGGGGCATTTCCTGTCGCGGGAGCTAGGCCTACCCACACAAGTGAGGTACCATTTTTATAGGGAGACTTGGGGGAACGCTGGGTGGAAGGAAATTTGTGGCTCCTCTCAGATTCCAGAATTTTCTGTCACCGAAATATGAGGAAAATGTGTTTATTTAGCCACATTTTGAGGTTTGCAAAGGAGTCTGGGAAACAGAACCTGGTCAGAGCCCCACAAGTCACCTCATCTTGGATTCCCCTAGGTCTCTAGTTTTCAAAAATGCACAGGTTTGGTAGGTTTCCCTAGGTACCGGCTGACCTAGAGGCCAAAATCTACAGGTAGGCTTTATGAAAAAAACAGCTCTGTTTTCTGTCAAAAAATGGGATGTGTCCACGTTGTGTTTTGGGGCATTTCCTGTTCCGGGCGCTAGGCCTACCCACACAAGTGAGGTATCATTTTTATCGGGAGAATTGGGGGAATGCTGGGTGGAAGGAAATTTGTGGCTCGTCTCAGATTCCAGAACTTTCTGTCACCGAAATGCGAGGAAAACGTGTTTATTTAGCCACATTTTGAGGTTTGCAAAGGATTCTGGGTAACAGAACCTTGTCAGAGCCCCACAAGCCACCCCATATTGGATTTCCCTAGGTCTCTAGTTTTCAAAAATGGACAGGTTTGTTAGGTTTCCCTAGGTACCGGCTGAGCTAGAGGCCAAAATCTACAGGTAGGCACTTTGCAAAAAAAAGCTCTGTTTTCTGTCAAAAAAAGGGATTTGTCCACGTTGTGTTTTGGGGCATTTCCTGTTGCGGGAGCTAGGCCTACCCACACAAGTGAGGTACCATTTTTATAGGAATACTTGGGGGAATGCTGGGTGGAAGGAAATTTGTGGCTCCTCTCAGATTCCAGAACTTTCTGTCACCGAAATGTGAGGAAAATATATTTTTTTAGCCACATTTTGAGGTTTACAAAGGATTCTGGATAACAGAACCTGGTCAGAGCCCCACAAGTCACCCCATCTTGGATTCCCCTAGATCTCTAGTTTAAAAAAATGCACAGGTTTGGTAGGTTTCCCTAGGTGCCGGCTGAGCTAGAGGCCAAAATCTACAGGTAGGCACTTTGCAAAAAACAGCTCTGTTTTCTGTCAAAAAATGGGATGTGTCCATGTTGTGTTTTGTGGCATTTCCTGTCGTGGGCGCTAGGCCTACCCACACAAGTGAGGTATCATTTGTATCGGGAGAATTGGGGGAACGCTGGGTGGAAGGAAATTTGTGGCTCCTCTCAGATTCCAGAACTTTCTGTCACCGAAATGTGAGGAAAATGTGTTTTTTTAGCCACATTGTGAGGTTTGCAAAGGATTCTGGGTAACAGAACCTAGTCAGAGCCCCACAAGTCACCCCATCTTGGATTCCCTTAAGTCTCTAGTTTTCAAAAATGCACAGGTTTGGTAGGTTTCCCTAGGTGCCGGCTGAGCTAGAGGCCACAATCTACAAGTAGGCACTTTGCAAAAAACAGCTCTGTTTTCTGTCAAAAAATGGTATGCGTCCACATTGTGTTTTAGGGCATTTCCTGTCGCGGGAGCTAGGCCTACCCACACAAGTGAGGTACCATTTTTAAAGGGAGACTTGTGGGAACGCTGGGTGGAAGGAAATTTGTGGCTCCTCTCAGATTCCAGAATTTTCTGTCACCGAAATGTGAGGAAAACGTGTTTATTTAGCCACATTTTGAGGTTTGCAAAGGAGTCTGGGTAACAGAACCTGGTCAGAGCCCCACAAGTCAACTCATCTTAGATTCCCCTAGGTCTCTAGTTTTCAAAAATGCACAGGTTTGGTATGTTTCCCTAGGTACCGGCTGAGCTAGAGGCCAAAATCTATAGGTAGGCACTATGCTAAAAACAGCTCTGTTTTCTGTCAAAAAATGGGATGTGTCCACGTTGTGTATTGGGGCATTTCCTGTTGCGGGCGCTAGGCCTACCCACACAAGTGAGGTATCATTTTTATCGGGAGACTTGGGGGAATGCTGGGTGGAAGGAAATTTGTGGCTCGTCTCAGATTCCAGAACTTTCTGTCACCGAAATGCGAGGAAAACGTGTTTATTTAGCCACATTTTGAGGTTTGCAAAGGATTCTGGGTAACAGAACCTGGTCAGAGCCCCACAAGCCATCCCATATTGGATTCCCCTAGGTCTCTAGTTTTCAAAAATGCACAGGTTTGGTAGGTTTCCCTAGGTGCCGGCTGAGCTAGAGGCCAAAATCTACAGGTAGGCACTTTGTAAAAAAAAGCTCTGTTTTCTGTCAAAAAATGGGATGTATCCACGTTGTGTTTTGTGGTATTTCCTGTTGTGCGCTAGGCCTACCCACACAAGTGAGGTATCATTTTTATCGTGAGACTTGGGGGAACGCTGGGTGGAAGGAAATTTGTGGCTCCTCTCAGATTCCAGAACTTTCTGTCACCGAAATGTGAGGAAAATGTATTTTTTTTGCCACATTTTGAGGTTTGCAAAGGATTCTGGGTAAGAGAACCTGGTCAGAGCCCCACAAGTCACCCCATCTTGGATTCCCCTAGGTCTCTAGTTTAAAAAAATGCACAGGTTTGGTAGGTTTCCCTGGGTGCCGGCTGAGCTAGAGGCCAAAATCTACAGGTAGGCACTCTGCAAAAAACAGCTCTGTTTTCTGTCAAAAAATGGGATTTGTCCACGTTGTGTTTTGTGGCATTTCCTGTCGTGGGCGCTAGGCCTACCCACACAAGTGAGGTATCATTTTTATCGGGAGACTTGGGGGAACGCTGGGTGGAAGGAAATTTGTGGCTCCTCTCAGATTCCAGATCTTTCTGTCACCGAAATGTGAGTAAAATTTGTTTTTTTAGCAACATTTTGAGGCTTGCAAAGGATTCTGGGTAACAGAACCTGGTCAGAGCCCCACAAGTCACCCCATCTTGGATTCCCCTAGGTCTCTAGTTTTCAAAAATGTACAGGTTTGGTAGGTTTCCCTAGGTGCCGGCTGAGCTAGAGGCCAAAATCTACAGGTAGGCACTTTGCAAAAAACAGCTCTGTTTTCTGTCAAAAAATGGGATGTGTCCACGTTGTGTTTTGGGGCATTTCCTGTCGCGGGAGCTAGGCCTACCCACACAAGTGAGGTACCATTTTTATAGGGAGACTTGGGGGAACGCTGGGTGGAAGGAAATTTGTGGCTCCTCTCAGATTCCAGGACTTCCTGTCACCGAAATTTGAGGAAAACGTGTTTTTTAGCCACATTTTGAGGTTTGCAAAGGATTCTCGGTAACAGAACCTGGTCAGAGCCCCACAAGTCACCCCATCTTGGATTCCCCTAGGTCTCTAGTTTTCAAAAATGCACAGGTTTGGTAGGTTTCCCTAGGTGCCGGCTGAGCTAGAGGCCAAAATCTACAGGTAGGCACTTTGCAAAAAACAGCTCTGTTTTCTGTCAAAAAATGGGATGTGTCCACGTTGTGTTTTGGGGCATTTCCTGTCGCGGGCGCTAGGCCTACCCACACAAGTGAGGTATCATTTTTATCGGGAGACTTGGGGGAACGCTGGGTGGAAGGAAATTTGTGGCTCCTCTCAGATTCCAGAACTTCCTGTCACCGAAATGTGAGAAAAACGTGTTTTTTTAGCCTCCTTTTGATGTTTGCAAAGGATTCTGGGTAACAGAACCTGGTCAGAGCCCCACAAGCCACCCCATATTGGATTCCTCTAGGTCTCTAGTTTATTAAAAATGCACAGGTTTGGTAGGTTTCCCTAGGTGCCGGCTGAGCTAGAGGCCAAAATCTACAGGTAGGCACTTTGCAAAAAACAGCTCTGTTTTCTGTCAAAAAATGGGATGTGTCCACGTTGTGTTTTGGGGCATTTCCTGTTGTGGGCGCTAGGCCTACCCACACAAGTGAGGTATCATTTTTATCGGGAGACTTGGGGGAACGCTGGGTGGAAGGAAATTTGTGGCTCCTCTCAGATTCCAGAACTTTCTGTCACCGAAATGTGAGGAAAATTTGTTTTTTTAGCACCATTTTGAGGTTTGCAAAGGATTCTGGGTAACAGAACCTGGTCAGAGCCCCACAAGTCACCCCATCTTGGATTCCCCTACGTCTCTAGTTTTAAAAAATGTACAGGTTTGGTAGGTTTCCCTAGGTGCCGGCTGAGCTAGAGGCCAAAATCTACAGGTAGGCACTTTGCAAAAAACAGCTCTGTTTTCTTTCAAAAAATGGGATGTGTCCACGTTGTGTTTTGGGCATTTCCTGTCGTGGGCGCTAGGCCTACCCACACAAGTGAGGTATCATTTTTATCGGGAGACTTGGGGGAACGCTGGGTGGAAGGAAATTTGTGGCTCCTCTCAGATTCCAGAACTTCCTGTCACCGAAATGTGAGGAAAACGTGTTTTTTTAGCCACCTTTTGATGTTTGCAAAGGATTCTGGGTAACAGAACCTGGTCAGAGCCCCACAAGTCACCCCATCTTGGATTCCCCAACGTCTCTATTTTTCACAAATGCAAAGGTTTGGTAGGTTTCCCTAGGTGCCGGCTGAGCTAGAGGCAAAAATCTACAGGTAGGCACTTTGTAAAAAAACGGCTCTGTTTTCTGTCAAAAAATGGGATGTGTCCACGTTGTGTTTTGGGGCATTCCCTGTCGCGGGCGCTAGGCCTACCCACACAAATGAGGTATCATTTTTATCGGGAGACTTGGGGGAGCGCTGGGTGGAAGGAAATTTGTGGCTCCTCTCAGATTCCAGAACTTTCTGTTGCCAAAATGTGAGGAGAATGTGTTTTTTTAGCCACATTTTGAAGTTTGCAAAGGATTCTGGGTAACAGAACCTGGTCAGAGCCCCACAAGTCACCCCATCTTGGATTCCCCTAGGTCTCTAGTTTTAAAAAATGCACAGGTTTGGTAGGTTTCCCTAGGTGCCAGCTGAGCTAGAGGCCAAAATCTACAGGTAGGCACTTTGAAAAAACAGCTCTGTTTTCTGTCAAAAAATGGGATGTGTCCACGTTGTGTTTTGGGGCATTTCCTGTCGCGGGCGCTAGGCCTACCCACACAAGTGAGGTACCATTTTTATAGGGAGACTTGGGGGAACGCTGGGTGGAAGGAAATTTGTGGCTCCTCTCAGATTCCAGAACTTCCTGTCACCGAAATGTGAGGAAAACGTGTTTTTTTAGCCACATTTTGAGGTTTGCAAAGGATTCTGGGTAACAGAACCTGGTCAGAGCCCCACAAGTCACCCCATCTTGGATTTCCCTAGGTCTCTAGTTTTCAAAAATGCACAGGTTTGGTAGGTTTCCCTAGGTGACGGCTGAGCTAGAGGCCAAAATCTACAGGTAGGCCCTTTGCAAAAAACAGCTCTGTTTTCTGTCAAAAAATGGGATGTGTCCACGTTGTGTTTTGGGGCATTTCCTGTCGCGGGCGCTAGGCCTACCCACACAAGTGAGGTATCATTTTTATCAGGAGACTTGGGGGAACGCTGGGTGGAAGGAAATTTGTGGCTCCTCTCAGATTCCAGAACTTTCTGTCACCGAAATGTGAGGAAAACGTGTTTTTTTAGCCACATTTTGAGGTTTGCAAAGGAGTCTGGGTAATAGAACCTGGTCAGAGCCCACAAGTCATGTCATCTTGGATTCCCCTAGGTCTCTAGTTTTCAAAAATGCACAGGTTTGGTAGGTTTCCCTAGGTGCCGGCTGAGCTAGAGGCCAAAATCTACAGGTAGGCACTTTGCAAAAAACAGCTCTGTTTTCTGTCAAAAAATGGGATGTGTCCACATTGTGTTTTGGGGGCATTTCCTGTCGTGGGCGCTAGGCCTACCAACACAAGTGAGGTATCATTTTTATCGGGAGACATGGGGGAACGCTGGGTGGAAGGAAATTTGTGGCTCCTCTCAGATTCCAGAACTTTCTGTCACCGAAATGTGAGGAAAATGTGTTTTTTTAGCCACATTTTGAGGTTTGCAAAGGATTCTGGGTAACAGAACCTGGTCAGAGCCCCACAATCCACCCCATATTGGATTCCCCTAGGTCTCTAGTTCTAAAAAATGCACAGGTTTGGTAGGTTTCCCTAGGTGCCGGCTGAGCTAGAGGCCAAAATCTACAGGTAGGCACTTTGCAAAAAACAGCTCTGTTTTCTGTCAAAAAATGGGATGTGTCCATGTTGTGTTTTGTGGCATTTCCTGTCGTGGGCGCTAGGCCTACCCACACAAGTGAGGTATCATTTTTATTGGGAGACTTGGGGGAACGCTGGGTGGAAGGAAATTTGTGGCTCCTCCCAGATTCCAGAATTTGCTGTCACCGAAATGTGAGGAAAATGTGTTTTTTTAGCCACATTTTGAGGTTTGCAAAGGATTCTGGGTAACAGAACCTGGTCAGAGCCCCACAAGCCACCCCATATTGGATTCCCCTCGGTCTCTAGTTTTCAAAAATGCACAGGTTTGGTAGGTTTCCCTAGTTGCCGGCTGAGCTAGAGGCCAAAATCTACAGGTAGGCACTTTGCAAAAAACAGCTCTGTTTTCTTTCAAAAAATGGGATGTGTCCACGTTGTGTTTTGGGGCGTTTCCTGTCGTGGGCGCTAGGCCTACCCACACAAGTGAGGTATCATTTGTATCGGGAGACTTGGGGGAACGCTGGGTGGAAGGAAATTTGTGGCTCCTCCCAGATTCCAGAACTTTCTGTCACCGAAATGTGAGGAAAATGTGTTTTTTTAGCCACATTTTGAGGTTTGCAAAGGATTCTGGGTAACAGAACCTGGTCAGAGTCCCACAAGTCACCCCATCTTGGATTCCCCTAGATCTCTAGTTTAAAAAAATGCACAGGTTTGGTAGGTTTCCCTAGTTGCCGGCTGAGCTAGAGGCCAAAATCTACAGGTAGGCACTTTGCAAAAAACAGCTCTGTTTTCTGTCAAAAAATGGGATGTGTCCATGTTGTGTTTTGTGGCATTTCCTGTCGTGGGCGCTAGGCCTACCCACACAAGTGAGGTATCATTTGTATCGGGAGACTTGGGGGAACGCTGGGTGGAAGGAAATTTGTGGCTCCTCTCAGATTCCAGAATTTTCTGTCACCGAAATGTGAGGAAAATGTGTTTTTTTAGCCACATTTTGAGGTTTGCAAAGGATTCTGGGTAACAGAACCTGGTCAGAGCCCCAAAAGTCACCCCATCTTGGATTCCCCTAGGTCTCTAGTTTTCAAAAATGCACAGGTTTGGTAGGTTTCCCTAGGTGCCGGCTGAGCTAGAGGCCAAAATCTACAGGTAGGCACTTTGCAAAAAACAGCTCTGTTTTCTGTCAAAAAATGGGATGTGTCCACGTTGTGTTTTGGGGCATTTCCTGTCGCGGGCGCTAGGCCTACCCACACAAGTGAGGTATCATTTTTATCGGGAGACTTGGGGGAACGCTGGGTGGAAGGAAATTTGTGGCTCCTCTCAGATTCCAGAACTTCCTGTCACCGAAATGTGAGAAAAACGTGTTTTTTTAGCCTCCTTTTGATGTTTGCAAAGGATTCTGGGTAACAGAACCTGGTCAGAGCCCCACAAGCCACCCCATATTGGATTCCTCTAGGTCTCTAGTTTTCAAAAATGCACAGGTTTGGTAGGTTTCCCTAGGTGCCGGCTGAGCTAGAGGCCAAAATCTACAGGTAGGCACTTTGCAAAAAACAGCTCTGTTTTCTGTCAAAAAATGGGATGTGTCCACGTTGTGTTTTGGGGCATTTCCTGTTGTGGGCGCTAGGCCTACCCACACAAGTGAGGTATCATTTTTATCGGGAGACTTGGGGGAACGCTGGGTGGAAGGAAATTTGTGGCTCCTCTCAGATTCCAGAACTTTCTGTCACCGAAATGTGAGGAAAATTTGTTTTTTTAGCACCATTTTGAGGTTTGCAAAGGATTCTGGGTAACAGAACCTGGTCAGAGCCCCACAAGTCACCCCATCTTGGATTCCCCTAGGTCTCTAGTTTAAAAAAATGCACAGGTTTGGTAGGTTTCCCTAGGTGCCGGCTGAGCTAAAGGCCAAAATCTACAGGTAGGCACTGTGCAAAAAACAGCTCTGTTTTCTGTCAAAAAATGGGATGTGTCCACGTTGTGTTTTGGGGCATTTCCTGTCACGGGCGCTAGGCCTACCCACACAAGTGAGGTATCATTTTTATCGGGAGACTTGGGGGAACGCTGGGTGGAAGGAAATTTGTGGCTCCTCTCAGATTCCAGAACTTTCTGTCACCGAAATGTGAGGAAAATGTGTTTTTTTAGCCACATTGTGAGGTTTGCAAAGGATTCTGGGTAACAGAACCTAGTCAGAGCCCCATAAGTCACCCCATCTTGGATTCCCCTAAGTCTCTAGTTTTCAAAAATGCACAGGTTTGGTAGGTTTCCCTAGGTGCCGGCTGAGCTAGAGGCCAAAATCTACAGGTAGGCACTTTGCAAAAAACAGCTCTGTTTTCTGTCAAAAAATGGGATGTGTCCACGTTGTGTTTTGGGGCATTTCCTGTCGCGGGAGCTAGGCCTACCCACACAAGTGAGGTACCATTTTTATAGGGAGACTTGGGGGAACGCTGGGTGGAAGGAAATTTGTGGCTCCTCTCAGATTCCAGAATTTTCTGTCACCGAAATATGAGGAAAATGTGTTTATTTAGCCACATTTTGAGGTTTGCAAAGGAGTCTGGGAAACAGAACCTGGTCAGAGCCCCACAAGTCACCTCATCTTGGATTCCCCTAGGTCTCTAGTTTTCAAAAATGCACAGGTTTGGTAGGTTTCCCTAGGTACCGGCTGACCTAGAGGCCAAAATCTACAGGTAGGCTTTATGAAAAAAACAGCTCTGTTTTCTGTCAAAAAATGGGATGTGTCCACGTTGTGTTTTGGGGCATTTCCTGTTCCGGGCGCTAGGCCTACCCACACAAGTGAGGTATCATTTTTATCGGGAGAATTGGGGGAATGCTGGGTGGAAGGAAATTTGTGGCTCGTCTCAGATTCCAGAACTTTCTGTCACCGAAATGCGAGGAAAACGTGTTTATTTAGCCACATTTTGAGGTTTGCAAAGGATTCTGGGTAACAGAACCTTGTCAGAGCCCCACAAGCCACCCCATATTGGATTTCCCTAGGTCTCTAGTTTTCAAAAATGGACAGGTTTGTTAGGTTTCCCTAGGTACCGGCTGAGCTAGAGGCCAAAATCTACAGGTAGGCACTTTGCAAAAAAAAGCTCTGTTTTCTGTCAAAAAAAGGGATTTGTCCACGTTGTGTTTTGGGGCATTTCCTGTTGCGGGAGCTAGGCCTACCCACACAAGTGAGGTACCATTTTTATAGGAATACTTGGGGGAATGCTGGGTGGAAGGAAATTTGTGGCTCCTCTCAGATTCCAGAACTTTCTGTCACCGAAATGTGAGGAAAATATATTTTTTTAGCCACATTTTGAGGTTTACAAAGGATTCTGGATAACAGAACCTGGTCAGAGCCCCACAAGTCACCCCATCTTGGATTCCCCTAGATCTCTAGTTTAAAAAAATGCACAGGTTTGGTAGGTTTCCCTAGGTGCCGGCTGAGCTAGAGGCCAAAATCTACAGGTAGGCACTTTGCAAAAAACAGCTCTGTTTTCTGTCAAAAAATGGGATGTGTCCATGTTGTGTTTTGTGGCATTTCCTGTCGTGGGCGCTAGGCCTACCCACACAAGTGAGGTATCATTTGTATCGGGAGAATTGGGGGAACGCTGGGTGGAAGGAAATTTGTGGCTCCTCTCAGATTCCAGAACTTTCTGTCACCGAAATGTGAGGAAAATGTGTTTTTTTAGCCACATTGTGAGGTTTGCAAAGGATTCTGGGTAACAGAACCTAGTCAGAGCCCCACAAGTCACCCCATCTTGGATTCCCTTAAGTCTCTAGTTTTCAAAAATGCACAGGTTTGGTAGGTTTCCCTAGGTGCCGGCTGAGCTAGAGGCCACAATCTACAGGTAGGCACTTTGCAAAAAACAGCTCTGTTTTCTGTCAAAAAATGGTATGCGTCCACATTGTGTTTTAGGGCATTTCCTGTCGCGGGAGCTAGGCCTACCCACACAAGTGAGGTACCATTTTTAAAGGGAGACTTGTGGGAACGCTGGGTGGAAGGAAATTTGTGGCTCCTCTCAGATTCCAGAATTTTCTGTCACCGAAATGTGAGGAAAACGTGTTTATTTAGCCACATTTTGAGGTTTGCAAAGGAGTCTGGGTAACAGAACCTGGTCAGAGCCCCACAAGTCAACTCATCTTAGATTCCCCTAGGTCTCTAGTTTTCAAAAATGCACAGGTTTGGTATGTTTCCCTAGGTACCGGCTGAGCTAGAGGCCAAAATCTATAGGTAGGCACTATGCTAAAAACAGCTCTGTTTTCTGTCAAAAAATGGGATGTGTCCACGTTGTGTATTGGGGCATTTCCTGTTGCGGGCGCTAGGCCTACCCACACAAGTGAGGTATCATTTTTATCGGGAGACTTGGGGGAATGCTGGGTGGAAGGAAATTTGTGGCTCGTCTCAGATTCCAGAACTTTCTGTCACCGAAATGCGAGGAAAACGTGTTTATTTAGCCACATTTTGAGGTTTGCAAAGGATTCTGGGTAACAGAACCTGGTCAGAGCCCCACAAGCCATCCCATATTGGATTCCCCTAGGTCTCTAGTTTTCAAAAATGCACAGGTTTGGTAGGTTTCCCTAGGTGCCGGCTGAGCTAGAGGCCAAAATCTACAGGTAGGCACTTTGTAAAAAAAAGCTCTGTTTTCTGTCAAAAAATGGGATGTATCCACGTTGTGTTTTGTGGTATTTCCTGTTGTGCGCTAGGCCTACCCACACAAGTGAGGTATCATTTTTATCGTGAGACTTGGGGGA
The DNA here is from genome assembly GCF_031143425.1 of Pleurodeles waltl. Lineage (NCBI taxonomy): Eukaryota > Metazoa > Chordata > Amphibia > Caudata > Salamandridae > Pleurodeles > Pleurodeles waltl. The sequence continues at coordinate 498,851,354 of NC_090440.1, forward strand.
ACGCTGGGTGGAAGGAAATTTGTTGCTCCTCTCAGATTCCAGAACTTTCTGTCACCGAAATGTGAGGAAAATGTATTTTTTTTGCCACATTTTGAGGTTTGCAAAGGATTCTGGGTAAGAGAACCTGGTCAGAGCCCCACAAGTCACCCCATCTTGGATTCCCCTAGGTCTCTAGTTTAAAAAAATGCACAGGTTTGGTAGGTTTCCCTGGGTGCCGGCTGAGCTAGAGGCCAAAATCTACAGGTAGGCACTCTGCAAAAAACAGCTCTGTTTTCTGTCAAAAAATGGGATTTGTCCACGTTGTGTTTTGTGGCATTTCCTGTCGTGGGCGCTAGGCCTACCCACACAAGTGAGGTATCATTTTTATCGGGAGACTTGGGGGAACGCTGGGTGGAAGGAAATTTGTGGCTCCTCTCAGATTCCAGATCTTTCTGTCACCGAAATGTGAGTAAAATTTGTTTTTTTAGCAACATTTTGAGGCTTGCAAAGGATTCTGGGTAACAGAACCTGGTCAGAGCCCCACAAGTCACCCCATCTTGGATTCCCCTAGGTCTCTAGTTTTCAAAAATGTACAGGTTTGGTAGGTTTCCCTAGGTGCCGGCTGAGCTAGAGGCCAAAATCTACAGGTAGGCACTTTGCAAAAAACAGCTCTGTTTTCTGTCAAAAAATGGGATGTGTCCACGTTGTGTTTTGGGGCATTTCCTGTCGCGGGAGCTAGGCCTACCCACACAAGTGAGGTACCATTTTTATAGGGAGACTTGGGGGAACGCTGGGTGGAAGGAAATTTGTGGCTCCTCTCAGATTCCAGGACTTCCTGTCACCGAAATTTGAGGAAAACGTGTTTTTTAGCCACATTTTGAGGTTTGCAAAGGATTCTCGGTAACAGAACCTGGTCAGAGCCCCACAAGTCACCCCATCTTGGATTCCCCTAGGTCTCTAGTTTTCAAAAATGCACAGGTTTGGTAGGTTTCCCTAGGTGCCGGCTGAGCTAGAGGCCAAAATCTACAGGTAGGCACTTTGCAAAAAACAGCTCTGTTTTCTGTCAAAAAATGGGATGTGTCCACGTTGTGTTTTGGGGCATTTCCTGTCGCGGGCGCTAGGCCTACCCACACAAGTGATGTATCATTTTTATCGGGAGACTTGGGGGAACGCTGGGTGGAAGGAAATTTGTGGCTCCTCTCAGATTCCAGAACTTCCTGTCACCGAAATGTGAGAAAAACGTGTTTTTTTAGCCTCCTTTTGATGTTTGCAAAGGATTCTGGGTAACAGAACCTGGTCAGAGCCCCACAAGCCACCCCATATTGGATTCCTCTAGGTCTCTAGTTTATTAAAAATGCACAGGTTTGGAAGGTTTCCCTAGGTGCCGGCTGAGCTAGAGGCCAAAATCTACAGGTAGGCACTTTGCAAAAAACAGCTCTGTTTTCTGTCAAAAAATGGGATGTGTCCACGTTGTGTTTTGGGGCATTTCCTGTTGTGGGCGCTAGGCCTACCCACACAAGTGAGGTATCATTTTTATCGGGAGACTTGGGGGAACGCTGGGTGGAAGGAAATTTGTGGCTCCTCTCAGATTCCAGAACTTTCTGTCACCGAAATGTGAGGAAAATTTGTTTTTTTAGCACCATTTTGAGGTTTGCAAAGGATTCTGGGTAACAGAACCTGGTCAGAGCCCCACAAGTCACCCCATCTTGGATTCCCCTACGTCTCTAGTTTTAAAAAATGTACAGGTTTGGTAGGTTTCCCTAGGTGCCGGCTGAGCTAGAGGCCAAAATCTACAGGTAGGCACTTTGCAAAAAACAGCTCTGTTTTCTTTCAAAAAATGGGATGTGTCCACGTTGTGTTTTGGGCATTTCCTGTCGTGGGCGCTAGGCCTACCCACACAAGTGAGGTATCATTTTTATCGGGAGACTTGGGGGAACGCTGGGTGGAAGGAAATTTGTGGCTCCTCTCAGATTCCAGAACTTCCTGTCACCGAAATGTGAGGAAAACGTGTTTTTTTAGCCACCTTTTGATGTTTGCAAAGGATTCTGGGTAACAGAACCTGGTCAGAGCCCCACAAGTCACCCCATCTTGGATTCCCCAACGTCTCTATTTTTCACAAATGCAAAGGTTTGGTAGGTTTCCCTAGGTGCCGGCTGAGCTAGAGGCAAAAATCTACAGGTAGGCACTTTGTAAAAAAACGGCTCTGTTTTCTGTCAAAAAATGGGATGTGTCCACGTTGTGTTTTGGGGCATTCCCTGTCGCGGGCGCTAGGCCTACCCACACAAATGAGGTATCATTTTTATCGGGAGACTTGGGGGAGCGCTGGGTGGAAGGAAATTTGTGGCTCCTCTCAGATTCCAGAACTTTCTGTTGCCAAAATGTGAGGAGAATGTGTTTTTTTAGCCACATTTTGAAGTTTGCAAAGGATTCTGGGTAACAGAACCTGGTCAGAGCCCCACAAGTCACCCCATCTTGGATTCCCCTAGGTCTCTAGTTTTAAAAAATGCACAGGTTTGGTAGGTTTCCCTAGGTGCCAGCTGAGCTAGAGGCCAAAATCTACAGGTAGGCACTTTGAAAAAACAGCTCTGTTTTCTGTCAAAAAATGGGATGTGTCCACGTTGTGTTTTGGGGCATTTCCTGTCGCGGGCGCTAGGCCTACCCACACAAGTGAGGTACCATTTTTATAGGGAGACTTGGGGGAACGCTGGGTGGAAGGAAATTTGTGGCTCCTCTCAGATTCCAGAACTTCCTGTCACCGAAATGTGAGGAAAACGTGTTTTTTTAGCCACATTTTGAGGTTTGCAAAGGATTCTGGGTAACAGAACCTGGTCAGAGCCCCACAAGTCACCCCATCTTGGATTTCCCTAGGTCTCTAGTTTTCAAAAATGCACAGGTTTGGTAGGTTTCCCTAGGTGACGGCTGAGCTAGAGGCCAAAATCTACAGGTAGGCCCTTTGCAAAAAACAGCTCTGTTTTCTGTCAAAAAATGGGATGTGTCCACGTTGTGTTTTGGGGCATTTCCTGTCGCGGGCGCTAGGCCTACCCACACAAGTGAGGTATCATTTTTATCAGGAGACTTGGGGGAACGCTGGGTGGAAGGAAATTTGTGGCTCCTCTCAGATTCCAGAACTTTCTGTCACCGAAATGTGAGGAAAACGTGATTTTTTAGCCACATTTTGAGGTTTGCAAAGGAGTCTGGGTAATAGAACCTGGTCAGAGCCCACAAGTCATGTCATCTTGGATTCCCCTAGGTCTCTAGTTTTCAAAAATGCACAGGTTTGGTAGGTTTCCCTAGGTGCCGGCTGAGCTAGAGGCCAAAATCTACAGGTAGGCACTTTGCAAAAAACAGCTCTGTTTTCTGTCAAAAAATGGGATGTGTCCACATTGTGTTTTGGGGGCATTTCCTGTCGTGGGCGCTAGGCCTACCAACACAAGTGAGGTATCATTTTTATCGGGAGACATGGGGGAACGCTGGGTGGAAGGAAATTTGTGGCTCCTCTCAGATTCCAGAACTTTCTGTCACCGAAATGTGAGGAAAATGTGTTTTTTTAGCCACATTTTGAGGTTTGCAAAGGATTCTGGGTAACAGAACCTGGTCAGAGCCCCACAATCCACCCCATATTGGATTCCCCTAGGTCTCTAGTTTTAAAAAATGCACAGGTTTGGTAGGTTTCCCTAGGTGCCGGCTGAGCTAGAGGCCAAAATCTACAGGTAGGCACTTTGCAAAAAACAGCTCTGTTTTCTGTCAAAAAATGGGATGTGTCCACGTTGTGTTTTGTGGCATTTCCTGTCGTGGGCGCTAGGCCTACCCACACAAGTGAGGTATCATTTTTATTGGGAGACTTGGGGGAACGCTGGGTGGAAGGAAATTTGTGGCTCCTCCCAGATTCCAGAATTTGCTGTCACCGAAATGTGAGGAAAATGTGTTTTTTTAGCCACATTTTGAGGTTTGCAAAGGATTCTGGGTAACAGAACCTGGTCAGAGCCCCACAAGCCACCCCATATTGGATTCCCCTCGGTCTCTAGTTTTCAAAAATGCACAGGTTTGGTAGGTTTCCCTAGTTGCCGGCTGAGCTAGAGGCCAAAATCTACAGGTAGGCACTTTGCAAAAAACAGCTCTGTTTTCTTTCAAAAAATGGGATGTGTCCACGTTGTGTTTTGGGGCGTTTCCTGTCGTGGGCGCTAGGCCTACCCACACAAGTGAGGTATCATTTGTATCGGGAGACTTGGGGGAACGCTGGGTGGAAGGAAATTTGTGGCTCCTCCCAGATTCCAGAACTTTCTGTCACCGAAATGTGAGGAAAATGTGTTTTTTTAGCCACATTTTGAGGTTTGCAAAGGATTCTGGGTAACAGAACCTGGTCAGAGTCCCACAAGTCACCCCATCTTGGATTCCCCTAGATCTCTAGTTTAAAAAAATGCACAGGTTTGGTAGGTTTCCCTAGTTGCCGGCTGAGCTAGAGGCCAAAATCTACAGGTAGGCACTTTGCAAAAAACAGCTCTGTTTTCTGTCAAAAAATGGGATGTGTCCATGTTGTGTTTTGTGGCATTTCCTGTCGTGGGCGCTAGGCCTACCCACACAAGTGAGGTATCATTTGTATCGGGAGACTTGGGGGAACGCTGGGTGGAAGGAAATTTGTGGCTCCTCTCAGATTCCAGAATTTTCTGTCACCGAAATGTGAGGAAAATGTGTTTTTTTAGCCACATTTTGAGGTTTGCAAAGGATTCTGGGTAACAGAACCTGGTCAGAGCCCCACAAGCCACCCCATATTGGATTCCTCTAGGTCTCTAGTTTTCAAAAATGCACAGGTTTGGTAGGTTTCCCTAGGTGCCGGCTGAGCTAGAGGCCAAAATCTACAGGTAGGCACTTTGCAAAAAACAGCTCTGTTTTCTGTCAAAAAATGGGATGTGTCCACGTTGTGTTTTGGGGCATTTCCTGTTGTGGGCGCTAGGCCTACCCACACAAGTGAGGTATCATTTTTATCGGGAGACTTGGGGGAACGCTGGGTGGAAGGAAATTTGTGGCTCCTCTCAGATTCCAGAACTTTCTGTCACCGAAATGTGAGGAAAATTTGTTTTTTTAGCACCATTTTGAGGTTTGCAAAGGATTCTGGGTAACAGAACCTGGTCAGAGCCCCACAAGTCACCCCATCTTGGATTCCCCTACGTCTCTAGTTTTAAAAAATGTACAGGTTTGGTAGGTTTCCCTAGGTGCCGGCTGAGCTAGAGGCCAAAATCTACAGGTAGGCACTTTGCAAAAAACAGCTCTGTTTTCTTTCAAAAAATGGGATGTGTCCACGTTGTGTTTTGGGCATTTCCTGTCGTGGGCGCTAGGCCTACCCACACAAGTGAGGTATCATTTTTATCGGGAGACTTGGGGGAACGCTGGGTGGAAGGAAATTTGTGGCTCCTCTCAGATTCCAGAACTTCCTGTCACCGAAATGTGAGGAAAACGTGTTTTTTTAGCCACCTTTTGATGTTTGCAAAGGATTCTGGGTAACAGAACCTGGTCAGAGCCCCACAAGTCACCCCATCTTGGATTCCCCAACGTCTCTATTTTTCACAAATGCAAAGGTTTGGTAGGTTTCCCTAGGTGCCGGCTGAGCTAGAGGCAAAAATCTACAGGTAGGCACTTTGTAAAAAAACGGCTCTGTTTTCTGTCAAAAAATGGGATGTGTCCACGTTGTGTTTTGGGGCATTCCCTGTCGCGGGCGCTAGGCCTACCCACACAAATGAGGTATCATTTTTATCGGGAGACTTGGGGGAGCGCTGGGTGGAAGGAAATTTGTGGCTCCTCTCAGATTCCAGAACTTTCTGTTGCCAAAATGTGAGGAGAATGTGTTTTTTTAGCCACATTTTGAAGTTTGCAAAGGATTCTGGGTAACAGAACCTGGTCAGAGCCCCACAAGTCACCCCATCTTGGATTCCCCTAGGTCTCTAGTTTTAAAAAATGCACAGGTTTGGTAGGTTTCCCTAGGTGCCAGCTGAGCTAGAGGCCAAAATCTACAGGTAGGCACTTTGAAAAAACAGCTCTGTTTTCTGTCAAAAAATGGGATGTGTCCACGTTGTGTTTTGGGGCATTTCCTGTCGCGGGCGCTAGGCCTACCCACACAAGTGAGGTACCATTTTTATAGGGAGACTTGGGGGAACGCTGGGTGGAAGGAAATTTGTGGCTCCTCTCAGATTCCAGAACTTCCTGTCACCGAAATGTGAGGAAAACGTGTTTTTTTAGCCACATTTTGAGGTTTGCAAAGGATTCTGGGTAACAGAACCTGGTCAGAGCCCCACAAGTCACCCCATCTTGGATTTCCCTAGGTCTCTAGTTTTCAAAAATGCACAGGTTTGGTAGGTTTCCCTAGGTGACGGCTGAGCTAGAGGCCAAAATCTACAGGTAGGCCCTTTGCAAAAAACAGCTCTGTTTTCTGTCAAAAAATGGGATGTGTCCACGTTGTGTTTTGGGGCATTTCCTGTCGCGGGCGCTAGGCCTACCCACACAAGTGAGGTATCATTTTTATCAGGAGACTTGGGGGAACGCTGGGTGGAAGGAAATTTGTGGCTCCTCTCAGATTCCAGAACTTTCTGTCACCGAAATGTGAGGAAAACGTGATTTTTTAGCCACATTTTGAGGTTTGCAAAGGAGTCTGGGTAATAGAACCTGGTCAGAGCCCACAAGTCATGTCATCTTGGATTCCCCTAGGTCTCTAGTTTTCAAAAATGCACAGGTTTGGTAGGTTTCCCTAGGTGCCGGCTGAGCTAGAGGCCAAAATCTACAGGTAGGCACTTTGCAAAAAACAGCTCTGTTTTCTGTCAAAAAATGGGATGTGTCCACATTGTGTTTTGGGGGCATTTCCTGTCGTGGGCGCTAGGCCTACCAACACAAGTGAGGTATCATTTTTATCGGGAGACATGGGGGAACGCTGGGTGGAAGGAAATTTGTGGCTCCTCTCAGATTCCAGAACTTTCTGTCACCGAAATGTGAGGAAAATGTGTTTTTTTAGCCACATTTTGAGGTTTGCAAAGGATTCTGGGTAACAGAACCTGGTCAGAGCCCCACAATCCACCCCATATTGGATTCCCCTAGGTCTCTAGTTTTAAAAAATGCACAGGTTTGGTAGGTTTCCCTAGGTGCCGGCTGAGCTAGAGGCCAAAATCTACAGGTAGGCACTTTGCAAAAAACAGCTCTGTTTTCTGTCAAAAAATGGGATGTGTCCACGTTGTGTTTTGTGGCATTTCCTGTCGTGGGCGCTAGGCCTACCCACACAAGTGAGGTATCATTTTTATTGGGAGACTTGGGGGAACGCTGGGTGGAAGGAAATTTGTGGCTCCTCCCAGATTCCAGAATTTGCTGTCACCGAAATGTGAGGAAAATGTGTTTTTTTAGCCACATTTTGAGGTTTGCAAAGGATTCTGGGTAACAGAACCTGGTCAGAGCCCCACAAGCCACCCCATATTGGATTCCCCTCGGTCTCTAGTTTTCAAAAATGCACAGGTTTGGTAGGTTTCCCTAGTTGCCGGCTGAGCTAGAGGCCAAAATCTACAGGTAGGCACTTTGCAAAAAACAGCTCTGTTTTCTTTCAAAAAATGGGATGTGTCCACGTTGTGTTTTGGGGCGTTTCCTGTCGTGGGCGCTAGGCCTACCCACACAAGTGAGGTATCATTTGTATCGGGAGACTTGGGGGAACGCTGGGTGGAAGGAAATTTGTGGCTCCTCCCAGATTCCAGAACTTTCTGTCACCGAAATGTGAGGAAAATGTGTTTTTTTAGCCACATTTTGAGGTTTGCAAAGGATTCTGGATAACAGAACCTGGTCAGAGTCCCACAAGTCACCCCATCTTGGATTCCCCTAGATCTCTAGTTTAAAAAAATGCACAGGTTTGGTAGGTTTCTCTAGTTGCCGGCTGAGCTAGAGGCCAAAATCTACAGGTAGGCACTTTGCAAAAAACAGCTCTGTTTTCTGTCAAAAAATGGGATGTGTCCATGTTGTGTTTTGTGGCATTTCCTGTCGTGGGCGCTAGGCCTACCCACACAAGTGAGGTATCATTTGTATCGGGAGACTTGGGGGAACGCTGGGTGGAAGGAAATTTGTGGCTCCTCTCAGATTCCAGAATTTTCTGTCACCGAAATGTGAGGAAAATGTGTTTTTTTAGCCACATTTTGAGGTTTGCAAAGGATTCTGGGTAACAGAACCTGGTCAGAGCCCCAAAAGTCACCCCATCTTGGATTCCCCTAGGTCTCTAGTTTTAAAAAATGCACAGGTTTGGTAGGTTTACCTAGGTGCCGGCTGAGCTAAAGGCCAAAATCTACAGGTAGGCACTGTGCAAAAAACAGCTCTGTTTTCTGTCAAAAAATGGGATGTGTCCACGTTGTGTTTTGGGGCATTTCCTGTCACGGGCGCTAGGCCTACCCACACAAGTGAGGTATCATTTTTATCGGGAAACTTGGGGGAATGCTGGGTGGAAGGAAATTTGTGGCTCGTCTCAGATTCCAGAACTTTCTGTCACCGAAATGCGAGGAAAACGTGTTTATTTAGCCACATTTTGAGGTTTGCAGAGGATTCTGGGTAACAGAACCTGGTCAGAGCCCCACAAGCCACCCCATTTTGGATTCCCTTGGTCTCTAGTTTAAAAAAATGCACAGGTTTGGTAGGTTTCCCTAGTTGCCGGCTGAGCTAGAGGCCAAAATCTACAGGTAGGCACTTTGCAAAAAACAGCTCTGTTTTCTGTCAAAAAATGGGATGTGTCCATGTTGTGTTTTGTGGCATTTCCTGTCGTGGGCGCTAGGCCTACCCACACAAGTGAGGTATCATTTGTATCGGAGACTTGGGGGAATGCTGGGTGGAAGGAAATTTGTGGCTCGTCTCAGATTCCAGAACTTTCTGTCACCGAAATGCGAGGAAAACGTGTTTATTTAGCCACATTTTGAGGTTTGCAGAGGATTCTGGGTAACAGAACCTGGTCAGAGCCCCACAAGCCACCCCATTTTGGATTCCCCTAGGTCTCTAGTTTAAAAAAATGCACAGGTTTGGTAGGTTTCCCTAGTTGCCGGCTGAGCTAGAGGCCAAAATCTACAGGTAGGCACTTTGCAAAAAACAGCTCTGTTTTCTGTCAAAAAATGGGATGTGTCCATGTTGTGTTTTGTGGCATTTCCTGTCGTGGGCGCTAGGCCTACCCACACAAGTGAGGTATCATTTGTATCGGAGACTTGGGGGAACGCTGGGTGGAAGGAAATTTGTGGCTCCTCTCAGATTCCAGAATTTTCTGTCACCGAAATGTGAGGAAAATGTGTTTTTTTAGCCACATTTTGAGGTTTGCAAAGGATTCTGGGTAACAGAACCTGGTCAGAGCCCCAAAAGTCACCCCATCTTGGATTCCCCTAGGTCTCTAGTTTTAAAAAATGCACAGGTTTGGTAGGTTTCCCTAGGTGCCGGCTGAGCTAAAGGCCAAAATCTACAGGTAGGCACTGTGCAAAAAACAGCTCTGTTTTCTGTCAAAAAATGGGATGTGTCCACGTTGTGTTTTGGGGCATTTCCTGTCACGGGCGCTAGGCCTACCCACACAAGTGAGGTATCATTTTTATCGGGAGACTTGGGGGAACGCTGGGTGGAAGGAAATTTGTGGCTCCTCTCAGATTGCAGAACTTTCTGTCACCGAAATGTGAGGAAAATGTGTTTTTTTAGCCACATTTTGAGGTTTGCAAAGGATTCTGGGTAACAGAACCTGGTCAGAGCCCCACAAGCCACCCCATATTGGATTCCCCTAGGTCTCTAGTTTTCAAAAATGCACAGGTTTGGTAGATTTCCCTAGGTGCAGGCTGAGCTAGAGGCCAAAATCTACAGGTAGGCACTTTGCAAAAAAAAGCTCTGTTTTCTGTCAAAAAATGGGATGTGTCCACGTTGTGTTTTGGGGCATTTCCTGTCGCGGGCTCTAGGCCTACCCACACAAGTGAGGTATCATTTTTATCGGGCGACTTGGGGGAACGCTGGGTGGAAGGAAATTTGTGGCTCGTCTCAGATTCCAGAACTTTCTGTCACCGAAATGCGAGGAAAACGTGTTTATTTAGCCACATTTTGAGGTTTGCAAAGGATTCTGGGTAACAGAATCTGGTCAGAGCCCCACAAGCCACCCCATATTTGATTCCCCTAGGTCTCTAGTTTTAAAAAATGCACAGGTTTGGTAGATTTCCCTAGGTGCAGGCTGAGCTAGAGGCCAAAATCTACAGGTAGGCACTTTGCAAAAAACAGCTCTGTTTTCTGTCAAAAAATGGGATGTGTCCACGTTGTGTTTTGGGGCATTTCCTGTCGCGGGCGCTAGGCCTACCCACACAAGTGAGGTATCATTTTTATCGGGAGACTTGGGGGAACGCTGGGTGGAAGGAAATTTGTGGCTCCTCTCAGATTCCAGAACTTCCTGTCACCGAAATGTGAGAAAAACGTGTTTTTTTAGCCTCCTTTTGATGTTTGCAAAGGATTCTGGGTAACAGAACCTGGTCAGAGCCCCACAAGCCACCCCATATTGGATTCCCCTAGGCCTCTAGTTTTAAAAAATGCACAGGTTTGGTAGGTTTCCCTAGGTGCCGGCTGAGCTAGAGGCCAAAATCTACAGGTAGCCACTTTGCAAAAAACAGCTCTGTTTTCTGTCAAAAAATGGGATGTGTCCACGTTGTGTTTTGGGGCATTTCCTGTTGTGGGCGCTAGGCCTACCCACACAAGTGAGGTATCATTTTTATCGGGAGACTTGGGGGAACGCTGGGTGGAAGGAAATTTGTGGCTCCTCTCAGATTCCAGAACTTTCTGTCACCGAAATGTGAGGAAAATTTGTTTTTTTAGCACCATTTTGAGGTTTGCAAAGGATTCTTGGTAACAGAACCTGGTCAGAGCCCCACAAGTCACCCCATCTTGGATTCCCCTAGGTCTCTAGTTTTAAAAAATGTACAGGTTTGGTAGGTTTCCCTAGGTGCCGGCTGAGCTAGAGGCCAAAATCTACAGGTAGGCACTTTGCAAAAAACAGCTCTGTTTTCTTTCAAAAAATGGGATGTGTCCACGTTGTGTTTTGGGGCATTTCCTGTCGTGGGCGCTAGGCCTACCCACACAAGTGAGGTATCATTTTTATCGGGAGACTTGGGGGAACGCTGGGTGGAAGGAAATTTGTGGCTCCTCTCAGATTCCTGAACTTCCTGTCACCGAAATGTGAGGAAAACGTGTTTTTTTAGCCACCTTTTGATGTTTGCAAAGGATTCTGGGTAACAGAACCTGGTCAGAGCCCCACAAGTCACCCCATCTTGGATTCCCCAACGTCTCTAGTTTTCACAAATGCAAAGGTTTGGTAGGTTTCCCTAGGTGCCGGCTGAGCTAGAGGCAAAAATCTACAGGTAGGCACTTTGTAAAAAAACGGCTCTGTTTTCTGTCAAAAAATGGGATGTGTCCACGTTGTGTTTTGGGGCATTCCCTGTCGCGGGCGCTAGGCCTACCCACACAAATGAGGTATCATTTTTATCGGGAGACTTGGGGGAGTGCTGGGTGGAAGGAAATTTGTGGCTCCTCTCAGATTCCAGAACTTTCTGTTGCCAAAATGTGAGGAGAATGTGTTTTTTTAGCCACATTTTGAAGTTTGCAAAGGATTCTGGGTAACAGAACCTGGTCAGAGCCCCACAAGTCACCCCATCTTGGATTCCCCTAGGTCTCTAGTTTTAAAAAATGCACAGGTTTGGTAGGTTTCCCTAGGTGCCAGCTGAGCTAGAGGCCAAAATCTACAGGTAGGCACTTTGCAAAAAACAGCTCTGTTTTCTGTCAAAAAATGGGATGTGTCCACGTTGTGTTTTGGGGCATTTCCTGTCGCGGGCGCTAGGCCTACCCACACAAGTGAGGTACCATTTTTATAGGGAGACTTGGGGGAACGCTGGGTGGAAGGAAATTTGTGGCTCCTCTCAGATTCCAGAACTTCCTGTCACCGAAATGTGAGGAAAACGTGTTTTTTTAGCCACATTTTGAGGTTTGCAAAGGATTCTGGGTAACAGAACCTGGTCAGAGCCCCACAAGTCACCCCATCTTGGATTTCCCTAGGTCTCTAGTTTTCAAAAATGCACAGGTTTGGTAGGTTTCCCTAGGTGACGGCTGAGCTAGAGGCCAAAATCTACAGGTAGGCCCTTTGCAAAAAACAGCTCTGTTTTCTGTCAAAAAATGGGATGTGTCCACGTTGTGTTTTGGGGCATTTCCTGTCGCGGGCGCTAGGCCTACCCACACAAGTGAGGTATCATTTTTATCAGGAGACTTGGGGGAACGCTGGGTGGAAGGAAATTTGTGGCTCCTCTCAGATTCCAGAACTTTCTGTCACCGAAATGTGAGGAAAACGTGTTTTTTTAGCCACATTTTGAGGTTTGCAAAGGAGTCTGGGTAATAGAACCTGGTCAGAGCCCACAAGTCATGTCATCTTGGATTCCCCTAGGTCTCTAGTTTTCAAAAATGCACAGGTTTGGTAGGTTTCCCTAGGTGCCGGCTGAGCTAGAGGCCAAAATCTACAGGTAGGCACTTTGCAAAAAACAGCTCTGTTTTCTGTCAAAAAATGGGATGTGTCCACATTGTGTTTTGGGGGCATTTCCTGTCGTGGGTGCTAGGCCTACCAACACAAGTGAGGTATCATTTTTATCGGGAGACATGAGGGAACGCTGGGTGGAAGGAAATTTGTGGCTCCTCTCAGATTCCAGAACTTTCTGTCACCGAAATGTGAGGAAAATTTGTTTTTTTAGCCACATTTTGAGGTTTGCAAAGGATTCTGGGTAACAGAACCTGGTCAGAGCCCCACAATCCACCCCATATTGGATTCCCCTAGGTCTCTAGTTTTAAAAAATGCACAGGTTTGGTAGGTTTCCCTAGGTGCCGGCTGAGCTAGAGGCCAAAATCTACAGGTAGGCACTTTGCAAAAAACAGCTCTGTTTTCTGTCAAAAAATGGGATGTGTCCACGTTGTGTTTTGTGGCATTTCCTGTCGTGGGCGCTAGGCCTACCCACACAAGTGAGGTATCATTTTTATTGGGAGACTTGGGGGAACGCTGGGTGGAAGGAAATTTGTGGCTCCTCCCAGATTCCAGAATTTTCTGTCACCGAAATGTGAGGAAAATGAGTTTTTTTAGCCACATTTTGAGGTTTGCAAAGGATTCTGGGTAACAGAACCTGGTCAGAGCCCCACAAGCCACCCCATATTGGATTCCCCTCGGTCTCTAGTTTTCAAAAATGCACAGGTTTGGTAGGTTTCCCTAGTTGCCGGCTGAGCTAGAGGCCAAAATCTACAGGTAGGCACTTTGCAAAAAACAGCTCTGTTTTCTTTCAAAAAATGGGATGTGTCCACGTTGTGTTTTGGGGCGTTTCCTGTCGTGGGCGCTAGGCCTACCCACACAAGTGAGGTATCATTTGTATCGGGAGACTTGGGGGAACGCTGGGTGGAAGGAAATTTGTGGCTCCTCCCAGATTCCAGAACTTTCTGTCACCGAAATGTGAGGAAAATGTGTTTTTTTAGCCACATTTTGAGGTTTGCAAAGGATTCTGGGTAACAGAACCTGGTCAGAGTCCCACAAGTCACCCCATCTTGGATTCCCCTAGATCTCTAGTTTAAAAAAATGCACAGGTTTGGTAGGTTTCCCTAGTTGCCGGCTGAGCTAGAGGCCAAAATCTACAGGTAGGCACTTTGCAAAAAACAGCTCTGTTTTCTGTCAAAAAATGGGATGTGTCCATGTTGTGTTTTGTGGCATTTCCTGTCGTGGGCGCTAGGCCTACCCACACAAGTGAGGTATCATTTGTATCGGGAGACTTGGGGGAACGCTGGGTGGAAGGAAATTTGTGGCTCCTCTCAGATTCCAGAATTTTCTGTCACCGAAATGTGAGGAAAATGTGTTTTTTTAGCCACATTTTGAGGTTTGCAAAGGATTCTGGGTAACAGAACCTGGTCAGAGCCCCAAAAGTCACCCCATCTTGGATTCCCCTAGGTCTCTAGTTTTAAAAAATGCACAGGTTTGGTAGGTTTCCCTAGGTGCCGGCTGAGCTAAAGGCCAAAATCTACAGGTAGGCACTGTGCAAAAAACAGCTCTGTTTTCTGTCAAAAAATGGGATGTGTCCACGTTGTGTTTTGTGGCATTTCCTGTCACGGGCGCTAGGCCTACCCACACAAGTGAGGTATCATTTTTATCGGGAAACTTGGGGGAATGCTGGGTGGAAGGAAATTTGTGGCTCGTCTCAGATTCCAGAACTTTCTGTCACCGAAATGCGAGGAAAACGTGTTTATTTAGCCACATTTTGAGGTTTGCAGAGGATTCTGGGTAACAGAACCTGGTCAGAGCCCCACAAGCCACCCCATTTTGGATTCCCTTGGTCTCTAGTTTAAAAAAATGCACAGGTTTGGTAGGTTTCCCTAGTTGCCGGCTGAGCTAGAGGCCAAAATCTACAGGTAGGCACTTTGCAAAAAACAGCTCTGTTTTCTGTCAAAAAATGGGATGTGTCCATGTTGTGTTTTGTGGCATTTCCTGTCGTGGGCGCTAGGCCTACCCACACAAGTGAGGTATCATTTGTATCGGAGACTTGGGGGAATGCTGGGTGGAAGGAAATTTGTGGCTCGTCTCAAATTCCAGAACTTTCTGTCACCGAAATGTGAGGAAAACTTGTTTATTTAGCCAAATTTTGAGGTTTGCAAAGGAGTCTGGGTAACAGAACCTGGTCAGAGCCCCACAAGTCACCTCATCTTGGATTCCCCTAGGTCTCTAGTTTTCAAAAATGCACAGGTTTGGTAGGTTTCCCTAGGTGCCGGCTGAGCTAGAGGCCAAAATCTACAGGTAGGCACTATGCAAAAAACAGCTCTGTTTTCTGTCAAAAAATCGGAAGTGTCCACGTTGTGTTTTGGGGCATTTCCTGTCACGGGCGCTAGGCCTACCCACACAAGTGAGGTATCATTTTTATCGGGAAACTTGGGGGAATGCTGGGTGGAAGGAAATTTGTGGCTCGTCTCAGATTCCAGAACTTTCTGTCACCGAAATGCGAGGAAAACGTGTTTATTTAGCCACATTTTGAGGTTTGCAGAGGATTCTGGGTAACAGAACCTGGTCAGAGCCCCACAAGCCACCCCATTTTGGATTCCCCTAGGTCTCTAGTTTAAAAAAATGCACAGGTTTGGTAGGTTTCCCTAGTTGCCGGCTGAGCTAGAGGCCAAAATGTACAGGTAGGCACTTTGCAAAAACAGCTCTGTTTTCTGTCAAAAAATGGGATGTGTCCATGTTGTGTTTTGTGGCATTTCCTGTCGTGGGCGCTAGGCCTACCCACACAAGTGAGGTATCATTTGTATCGGAGACTTGGGGGAACGCTGGGTGGAAGGAAATTTGTGGCTCCTCTCAGATTCCAGAATTTTCTGTCACCGAAATGTGAGGAAAATGTGTTTTTTTAACCACATTTTGAGGTTTGCAAAGGATTCTGGGTAACAGAACCTGGTCAGAGCCCCAAAAGTCACCCCATCTTGGATTCCCCTAGGTCTCTAGTTTTAAAAAATGCACAGGTTTGGTAGGTTTCCCTAGGTGCCGGCTGAGCTAAAGGCCAAAATCTACAGGTAGGCACTGTGCAAAAAACAGCTCTGTTTTCTGTCAAAAAATGGGATGTGTCCACGTTGTGTTTTGGGGCATTTCCTGTCACGGGCGCTAGGCCTACCCACACAAGTGAGGTATCATTTTTATCGGGAGACTTGGGGGAACGCTGGGTGGAAGGAAATTTGTGGCTCCTCTCAGATTGCAGAACTTTCTGTCACCGAAATGTGAGGAAAATGTGTTTTTTTAGCCACATTTTGAGGTTTGCAAAGGATTCTGGGTAACAGAACCTGGTCAGAGCCCCACAAGCCACCCCATATTGGATTCCCCTAGGTCTCTAGTTTTCAAAAATGCACAGGTTTGGTAGATTTCCCTAGGTGCAGGCTGAGCTAAAGGCCAAAATCTACAGGTAGGCACTTTGCAAAAAAAAGCTCTGTTTTCTGTCAAAAAATGGGATGTGTCCACGTTGTGTTTTGGGGCATTTCCTGTCGCGGGCTCTAGGCCTACCCACACAAGTGAGGTATCATTTTTATCGGGCGACTTGGGGGAACGCTGGGTGGAAGATAATTTGTGGCTCGTCTCAGATTCCAGAACTTTCTGTCACCGAAATGCGAGGAAAACGTGTTTATTTAGCCACATTTTGAGGTTTGCAAAGGATTCTGGGTAACAGAATCTGGTCAGAGCCCCACAAGCCACCCCATATTGGATTCCCCTAGGTCTCTAGTTTTAAAAAATGCACAGGTTTGGTAGATTTCCCTAGGTGCAGGCTGAGCTAGAGGCCAAAATCTACAGGTAGGCACTTTGCAAAAAACAGCTCTGTTTTCTGTCAAAAAATGGGATGTGTCCACGTTGTGTTTTGGGGCATTTCCTGTCGCGGGCGCTAGGCCTACCCACACAAGTGAGGTATCATTTTTATCGGGAGACTTGGGGGAACGCTGGGTGGAAGGAAATTTGTGGCTCCTCTCAGATTCCAGAACTTCCTGTCACCGAAATGTGAGAAAAACGTGTTTTTTTAGCCTCCTTTTGATGTTTGCAAAGGATTCTGGGTAACAGAACCTGGTCAGAGCCCCACAAGCCACCCCATATTGGATTCCCCTAGGTCTCTAGTTTTCAAAAATGCACAGGTTTGGTAGGTTTCCCTAGGTGCCGGCTGAGCTAGAGGCCAAAATCTACAGGTAGCCACTTTGCAAAAAACAGCTCTGTTTTCTGTCAAAAAATGGGATGTGTCCACGTTGTGTTTTGGGGCATTTCCTGTTGTGGGCGCTAGGCCTACCCACACAAGTGAGGTATCATTTTTATCGGGAGACTTGGGGGAACGCTGGGTGGAAGGAAATTTGTGGCTCCTCTCAGATTCCAGAACTTTCTGTCACCGAAATGTGAGGAAAATTTGTTTTTTTAGCACCATTTTGAGGTTTGCAAAGGATTCTGGGTAACAGAACCTGGTCAGAGCCCCACAAGTCACCCCATCTTGGATTCCCCTAGCTCTCTAGTTTTAAAAAATGTACAGGTTTGGTAGGTTTCCCTAGGTGCCGGCTGAGCTAGAGGCCAAAATCTACAGGTAGGCACTTTGCAAAAAACAGCTCTGTTTTCTTTCAAAAAATGGGATGTGTCCACGTTGTGTTTTGGGGCATTTCCTGTCGTGGGCGCTAGGCCTACCCACACAAGTGAGGTATCATTTTTATCGGGAGACTTGGGGGAACGCTGGGTGGAAGGAAATTTGTGGCTCCTCTCAGATTCCAGAACTTCCTGTCACCGAAATGTGAGGAAAACGTGTTTTTTTAGCCACCTTTTGATGTTTGCAAAGGATTCTGGGTAACAGAACCTGGTCAGAGCCCCACAAGTCACCCCATCTTGGATTCCCCAACGTCTCTAGTTTTCACAAATGCAAAGGTTTGGTAGGTTTCCCTAGGTGCCGGCTGAGCTAGAGGCAAAAATCTACAGGTAGGCACTTTGTAAAAAAACGGCTCTGTTTTCTGTCAAAAAATGGGATGTGTCCACGTTGTGTTTTGGGGCATTCCCTGTCGCGGGCGCTAGGCCTACCCACACAAATGAGGTATCATTTTTATCGGGAGACTTGGGGGAGCGCTGGGTGGAAGGAAATTTGTGGCTCCTCTCAGATTCCAGAACTTTCTGTTGCCGAAATGTGAGGAGAATGTGTTTTTTTAGCCACATTTTGAAGTTTGCAAAGGATTCTGGGTAACAGAACCTGGTCAGAGCCCCACAAGTCACCCCATCTTGGATTCCCCTAGGTCTCTAGTTTTCAAAAATGCACAGGTTTGGTAGGTTTCCCTAGGTGCCAGCTGAGCTAGAGGCCAAAATCTACAGGTAGGCACTTTGCAAAAAACAGCTCTGTTTTCTGTCAAAAAATGGGATGTGTCCACGTTGTGTTTTGGGGCATTTCCTGTCGCGGGCGCTAGGCCTACCCACACAAGTGAGGTACCATTTTTATAGGGAGACTTGGGGGAACGCTGGGTGGAAGGAAATTTGTGGCTCCTCTCAGATTCCAGAACTTCCTGTCACCGAAATGTGAGGAAAACGTGTTTTTTTAGCCACATTTTGAGGTTTGCAAAGGATTCTGGGCAACAGAACCTGGTCAGAGCCCCCCAAGTCACCCCATCTTGGATTTCCCTAGGTCTCTAGTTTTCAAAAATGCACAGGTTTGGTAGGTTTCCCTAGATGACGGCTGAGCTAGAGGCCAAAATCTACAGGTAGGCCCTTTGCAAAAAACAGCTCTGTTTTCTGTCAAAAAATGGGATGTGTCCACGTTGTGTTTTGGGGCATTTCCTGTCGCGGGCGCTAGGCCTACCCACACAAGTGAGGTATCATTTTTATCGGGAGACTTGGGGGAACGCTGGGTGGAAGGAAATTTGTGGCTCCTCTCAGATTCCAGAACTTTCTGTCACCGAAATGTGAGGAAAACGTGTTTTTTTAGCCACATTTTGAGGTTTGCAAATGAGTCTGGGTAACAGAACCTGGTCAGAGCCCCACAATCCACCCCATATTGGATTCCCCTAGGTCTCTAGTTTTCAAAAATGCACAGGTTTGGTAGGTTTCCCTAGGTGCCAGCTGAGCTAGAGGCCAAAATCTACAGGTAGGCACTTTGCAAAAAACAGCTCTGTTTTCTGTCAAAAAATGGGATGTGTCCACGTTGTGTTTTGGGGCATTTCCTGTCGCGGGCGCTAGGCCTACCCACACAAGTGAGGTACCATTTTTATAGGGAGACTTGGGGGAACGCTGGGTGGAAGGAAATTTGTGGCTCCTCTCAGATTCCAGAACTTCCTGTCACCGAAATGTGAGGAAAACGTGTTTTTTTAGCCACATTTTGAGGTTTGCAAAGGATTCTGGGCAACAGAACCTGGTCAGAGCCCCCCAAGTCACCCCATCTTGGATTTCCCTAGGTCTCTAGTTTTAAAAAATGCACAGGTTTGGTAGGTTTCCCTAGATGACGGCTGAGCTAGAGGCCAAAATCTACAGGTAGGCCCTTTGCAAAAAACAGCTCTGTTTTCTGTCAAAAAATGGGATGTGTCCACATTGTGTTTTGGGGCATTTCCTGTCGCGGGCGCTAGGCCTACCCACACAAGTGAGGTATCATTTTTATCGGGAGACTTGGGGGAACGCTGGGTGGAAGGAAATTTGTGGCTCCTCTCAGATTCCAGAACTTTCTGTCACCGAAATGTGAGGAAAACGTGTTTTTTTAGCCACATTTTGAGGTTTGCAAATGAGTCTGGGTAATAGAACCTGGTCAGAGCCCACAAGTCATGTCATCTTGGATTCCCCTAGGTCTCTAGTTTTCAAAAATGCACAGGTTTGGTAGGTTTCCCTAGGTGCCGGCTGAGCTAGAGGCCAAAATCTACAGGTAGGCACTTTGCAAAAAACAGCTCTGTTTTCTGTCAAAAAATGGGATGTGTCCACATTGTGTTTTGGGGGGCATTTCCTGTCGTGGGCGCTAGGCCTACCAACACAAGTGAGGTATAATTTTTATCGGGAGACATGGGGGAACGCTGGGTGGAAGGAAATTTGTGGCTCCTCTCAGATTCCAGAACTTTCTGTCACCGAAATGTGAGGAAAATGTGTTTTTTTAGCCACATTTTGAGGTTTGCAAAGGATTCTGGGTAACAGAACCTGGTCAGAGCCCCACAATCCACCCCATATTGGATTCCCCTAGGTCTCTAGTTTTCAAAAATGCACAGGTTTGGTAGGTTTCCCTAGGTGCCGGCTGAGCTAGAGGCCAAAATCTACAGGTAGGCACTTTGCAAAAAACAGCTCTGTTTTCTGTCAAAAAATGGGATGTGTCCACGTTGTGTTTTGTGGCATTTCCTGTCGTGGGCGCTAGGCCTACCCACACAAGTGAGGTATCATTTTTATTGGGAGACTTGGGGGAACGCTGGGTGGAAGGAAATTTGTGGCTCCTCCCAGATTCCAGAATTTTCTGTCACCGAAATGTGAGGAAAATGTGTTTTTTTAGCCACATTTTGAGGTTTGCAAAGGATTCTGGGTAACAGAACCTGGTCAGAGCCCCACAAGCCACCCCATATTGGATTCCCCTCGGTCTCTAGTTTTAAAAAATGCACAGGTTTGGTAGGTTTCCCTAGTTGCCGGCTGAGCTAGAGGCCAAAATCTACAGGTAGGCACTTTGCAAAAAACAGCTCTGTTTTCTTTCAAAAAATGGGATGTGTCCACGTTGTGTTTTGGGGCGTTTCCTGTCGTGGGCGCTAGGCCTACCCACACAAGTGAGGTATCATTTTTATCGGGAAACTTGGGGGAATGCTGGGTGGAAGGAAATTTGTGGCTCGTCTCAGATTCCAGAACTTTCTGTCACCGAAATGCGAGGAAAACGTGTTTATTTAGCCACATTTTGAGGTTTGCAGAGGATTCTGGGTAACAGAACCTGGTCAGAGCCCCACAAGCCACCCCATTTTGGATTCCCCTAGGTCTCTAGTTTAAAAAAATGCACAGGTTTGGTAGGTTTCCCTAGTTGCCGGCTGAGCTAGAGGCCAAAATCTACAGGTAGGCACTTTGCAAAAAACAGCTCTGTTTTCTGTCAAAAAATGGGATGTGTCCATGTTGTGTTTTGTGGCATTTCCTGTCGTGGGCGCTAGGCCTACCCACACAAGTGAGGTATCATTTGTATCGGAGACTTGGGGGAACGCTGGGTGGAAGGAAATTTGTGGCTCCTCTCAGATTCCAGAATTTTCTGTCACCGAAATGTGAGGAAAATGTGTTTTTTTAGCCACATTTTGAGGTTTGCAAAGGATTCTGGGTAACAGAACCTGGTCAGAGCCCCAAAAGTAACCCCATCTTGGATTCCCCTAGGTCTCTAGTTTTAAAAAATGCACAGGTTTGGTAGGTTTCCCTAGGTGCCGGCTGAGCTAAAGGCCAAAATCTACAGGTAGGCACTGTGCAAAAAACAGCTCTGTTTTCTGTCAAAAAATGGGATGTGTCCACGTTGTGTTTTGGGGCATTTCCTGTCACGGGCGCTAGGCCTACCCACACAAGTGAGGTATCATTTTTATCGGGAGACTTGGGGGAACGCTGGGTGGAAGGAAATTTGTGGCTCCTCTCAGATTGCAGAACTTTCTGTCACCGAAATGTGAGGAAAATGTGTTTTTTTAGCCACATTTTGAGGTTTGCAAAGGATTCTGGGTAACAGAACCTGGTCAGAGCCCCACAAGCCACCCCATATTGGATTCCCCTAGGTCTCTAGTTTTCAAAAATGCACAGGTTTGGTAGATTTCCCTAGGTGCAGGCTGAGCTAGAGGCCAAAATCTACAGGTAGGCACTTTGCAAAAAAAAGCTCTGTTTTCTGTCAAAAAATGGGATGTGTCCACGTTGTGTTTTGGGGCATTTCCTGTCGCGGGCTCTAGGCCTACCCACACAAGTGAGGTATCATTTTTATCGGGCGACTTGGGGGAACGCTGGGTGGAAGGAAATTTGTGGCTCGTCTCAGATTCCAGAACTTTCTGTCACCGAAATGCGAGGAAAACGTGTTTATTTAGCCACATTTTGAGGTTTGCAAAGGATTCTGGGTAACAGAATCTGGTCAGAGCCCCACAAGCCAGCCCATATTGGATTCCCCTAGGTCTCTAGTTTTAAAAAATGCACAGGTTTGGTAGATTTCCCTAGGTGCAGGCTGAGCTAGAGGCCAAAATCTACAGGTAGGCACTTTGCAAAAAACAGCTCTGTTTTCTGTCAAAAAATGGGATGTGTCCACGTTGTGTTTTGGGGCATTTCCTGTCGCGGGCGCTAGGCCTACCCACACAAGTGAGGTATCATTTTTATCGGGAGACTTGGGGGAACGCTGGGTGGAAGGAAATTTGTGGCTCCTCTCAGATTCCAGAACTTCCTGTCACCGAAATGTGAGAAAAACGTGTTTTTTTAGCCTCCTTTTGATGTTTGCAAAGGATTCTGGGTAACAGAACCTGGTCAGAGCCCCACAAGCCACCCCATATTGGATTCCCCTAGGTCTCTAGTTTTCAAAAATGCACAGGTTTGGTAGGTTTCCCTAGGTGCCGGCTGAGCTAGAGGCCAAAATCTACAGGTAGCCACTTTGCAAAAAACAGCTCTGTTTTCTGTCAAAAAATGGGATGTGTCCACGTTGTGTTTTGGGGCATTTCCTGTTGTGGGCGCTAGGCCTACCCACACAAGTGAGGTATCATTTTTATCGGGAGACTTGGGGGAACGCTGGGTGGAAGGTAATTTGTGGCTCCTCTCAGATTCCAGAACTTTCTGTCACCGAAATGTGAGGAAAATTTGTTTTTTTAGCACCATTTTGAGGTTTGCAAAGGATTCTGGGTAACAGAACCTGGTCAGAGCCCCACAAGTCACCCCATCTTGGATTCCCCTAGGTCTCTAGTTTTAAAAAATGTACAGGTTTGGTAGGTTTCCCTAGGTGCCGGCTGAGCTAGAGGCCAAAATCTACAGGTAGGCACTTTGCAAAAAACAGCTCTGTTTTCTTTCAAAAAATGGGATGTGTCCACGTTGTGTTTTGGGGCATTTCCTGTCGTGGGCGCTAGGCCTACCCACACAAGTGAGGTATCATTTTTATCGGGAGACTTGGGGGAACGCTGGGTGGAAGGAAATTTGTGGCTCCTCTCAGATTCCAGAACTTCCTGTCACCGAAATGTGAGGAAAACGTGTTTTTTTAGCCACCTTTTGATGTTTGCAAAGGATTCTGGGTAACAGAACCTGGTCAGAGCCCCACAAGTCACCCCATCTTGGATTCCCCAACGTCTCTAGTTTTCACAAATGCAAAGGTTTGGTAGGTTTCCCTAGGTGCCGGCTGAGCTAGAGGCAAAAATCTACAGGTAGGCACTTTGTAAAAAAACGGCTCTGTTTTCTGTCAAAAAATGGGATGTGTCCACGTTGTGTTTTGGGGCATTCCCTGTCGCGGGCGCTAGGCCTACCCACACAAATGAGGTATCATTTTTATCGGGAGACTTGGGGGAGCGCTGGGTGGAAGGAAATTTGTGGCTCCTCTCAGATTCCAGAACTTTCTGTTGCCAAAATGTGAGGAGAATGTGTTTTTTTAGCCACATTTTGAAGTTTGCAAAGGATTCTGGGTAACAGAACCTGGTCAGAGCCCCACAAGTCACCCCATCTTGGATTCCCCTAGGTCTCTAGTTTTAAAAAATGCACAGGTTTGGTAGGTTTCCCTAGGTGCCAGCTGATCTAGAGGCCAAAATCTACAGGTAGGCACTTTGCAAAAAACAGCTCTGTTTTCTGTCAAAAAATGGGATGTGTCCACGTTGTGTTTTGGGGCATTTCCTGTCGCGGGCGCTAGGCCTACCCACACAAGTGAGGTACCATTTTTATAGGGAGACTTGGGGGAACGCTGGGTGGAAGGAAATTTGTGGCTCCTCTCAGATTCCAGAACTTCCTGTCACCGAAATGTGAGGAAAATGTGTTTTTTTAGCCACATTTTGAGGTTTGCAAAGGATTCTGGGTAACAGAACCTGGTCAGAGCCCCACAAGTCACCCCATCTTGGATTTCCCTAGGTCTCTAGTTTTCAAAAATGCACAGGTTTGGTAGGTTTCCCTAGGTGACGGCTGAGCTAGAGGCCAAAATCTACAGGTAGGCCCTTTGCAAAAAACAGCTCTGTTTCTGTCAAAAAATGGGATGTGTCCACGTTGTGTTTTGGGGGCATTTCCTGTCGCGGGCGCTAGGCCTACCCACACAAGTGAGGTATCATTTTTATCAGGAGACTTGGGGGAACGCTGGGTGGAAGGAAATTTGTGGCTCCTCTCAGATTCCAGAACTTTCTGTCACCGAAATGTGAGGAAAACGTGTTTTTTTAGCCACATTTTGAGGTTTGCAAAGGAGTCTGGGTAATAGAACCTGGTCAGAGCCCACAAGTCATGTCATCTTGGATTCCCCTAGGTCTCTAGTTTTCAAAAATGCACAGGTTTGGTAGGTTTCCCTAGGTGCCGGCTGAGCTAGAGGCCAAAATCTACAGGTAGGCACTTTGCAAAAAACAGCTCTGTTTTCTGTCAAAAAATGGGATGTGTCCACATTGTGTTTTGGGGGCATTTCCTGTCGTGGGCGCTAGGCCTACCAACACAAGTGAGGTATCATTTTTATCGGGAGACATGGGGGAACGCTGGGTGGAAGGAAATTTGTGGCTCCTCTCTGATTCCAGAACTTTCTGTCACCGAAATGTGAGGAAAATGTGTTTTTTTAGCCACATTTTGAGGTTTGCAAAGGATTCTGGGTAACAGAACCTGGTCAGAGCCCCACAATCCACCCCATATTGGATTCCCCTAGGTCTCTAGTTTTAAAAAATGCACAGGTTTGGTAGGTTTCCCTAGGTGCCGGCTGAGCTAGAGGCCAAAATCTACAGGTAGGCACTTTGCAAAAAACAGCTCTGTTTTCTGTCAAAAAATGGGATGTGTCCACGTTGTGTTTTGTGGCATTTCCTGTCGTGGGCGCTAGGCCTACCCACACAAGTGAGGTATCATTTTTATTGGGAGACTTGGGGGAACGCTGGGTGGAAGGAAATTTGTGGCTCCTCCCAGATTCCAGAATTTTTCTGTCACCGAAATGTGAGGAAAATGTGTTTTTTTAGCCACATTTTGAGGTTTGCAAAGGATTCTGGGTAACAGAACCTGGTCAGAGCCCCACAAGCCACCCCATATTGGATTCCCCTCGGTCTCTAGTTTTCAAAAATGCACAGGTTTGGTAGGTTTCCCTAGTTGCCCGGCTGAGCTAGAGGCCAAAATCTACAGGTAGGCACTTTGCAAAAAACAGCTCTGTTTTCTTTCAAAAAATGGGATGTGTCCACGTTGTGTTTTGGGGCGTTTCCTGTCGTGGGCGCTAGGCCTACCCACACAAGTGAGGTATCATTTGTATCGGGAGACTTGGGGGAACGCTGGGTGGAAGGAAATTTGTGGCTCCTCCCAGATTCCAGAACTTTCTGTCACCGAAATGTGAGGAAAATGTGTTTTTTTAGCCACATTTTGAGGTTTGCAAAGGATTCTGGGTAACAGAACCTGGTCAGAGTCCCACAAGTCACCCCATCTTGGATTCCCCTAGATCTCTAGTTTAAAAAAATGCACAGGTTTGGTAGGTTTCCCTAGTTGCCCGGCTGAGCTAGAGGCCAAAATCTACAGGTAGGCACTTTGCAAAAAACAGCTCTGTTTTCTGTCAAAAAATGGGATGTGTCCATGTTGTGTTTTGTGGCATTTCCTGTCGTGGGCGCTAGGCCTACCCACACAAGTGAGGTATCATTTGTATCGGGAGACTTGGGGGAACGCTGGGTGGAAGGAAATTTGTGGCTCCTCTCAGATTCCAGAATTTTCTGTCACCGAAATGTGAGGAAAATGTGTTTTTTTTAGCCACATTTTGAGGTTTGCAAAGGATTCTGGGTAACAGAACCTGGTCAGAGCCCCAAAAGTCACCCCATCTTGGATTCCCCTAGGTCTCTAGTTTTAAAAAAATGCACAGGTTTGGTAGGTTTCCCTAGGTGCCGGCTGAGCTAAAGGCCAAAATCTACAGGTAGGCACTGTGCAAAAAACAGCTCTGTTTTCTGTCAAAAATGGGATGTGTCCACGTTGTGTTTTGGGGCATTTCCTGTCACGGGCGCTAGGCCTACCCACACAAGTGAGGTATCATTTTTATCGGGAAACTTGGGGGAATGCTGGGTGGAAGGAAATTTGTGGCTCGTCTCAGATTCCAGAACTTTCTGTCACCGAAATGCGAGGAAAACGTGTTTATTTAGCCACATTTTGAGGTTTGCAGAGGATTCTGGGTAACAGAACCTGGTCAGAGCCCCACAAGCCACCCCATTTTGGATTCCCTTGGTCTCTAGTTTAAAAAAATGCACAGGTTTGGTAGGTTTCCCTAGTTGCCGGCTGAGCTAGAGGCCAAAATCTACAGGTAGGCACTTTGCAAAAAACAGCTCTGTTTTCTGTCAAAAAATGGGATGTGTCCATGTTGTGTTTTGTGGCATTTCCTGTCGTGGGCGCTAGGCCTACCCACACAAGTGAGGTATCATTTGTATCGGAGACTTGGGGAATGCTGGGTGGAAGGAAATTTGTGGCTCGTCTCAGATTCCAGAACTTTCTGTCACCGAAATGTGAGGAAAACTTGTTTATTTAGCCAAATTTTGAGGTTTGCAAAGGAGTCTGGGTAACAGAACCTGGTCAGAGCCCCACAAGTCACCTCATCTTGGATTCCCCTAGGTCTCTAGTTTTCAAAAATGCACAGGTTTGGTAGGTTTCCCTAGGTGCCGGCTGAGCTAGAGGCCAAAATCTACAGGTAGGCACTATGCAAAAAACAGCTCTGTTTTCTGTCAAAAAATCGGAAGTGTCCACGTTGTGTTTTGGGGCATTTCCTGTCACGGGCGCTAGGCCTACCCACACAAGTGAGGTATCATTTTTATCGGGAAACTTGGGGGAATGCTGGGTGGAAGGAAATTTGTGGCTCGTCTCAGATTCCAGAACTTTCTGTCACCGAAATGCGAGGAAAACGTGTTTATTTAGCCACATTTTGAGGTTTGCAGAGGATTCTGGGTAACAGAACCTGGTCAGAGCCCCACAAGCCACCCCATTTTGGATTCCCCTAGGTCTCTAGTTTAAAAAAATGCACAGGTTTGGTAGGTTTCCCTAGTTGCCGGCTGAGCTAGAGGCCAAAATGTACAGGTAGGCACTTTGCAAAAACAGCTCTGTTTTCTGTCAAAAAATGGGATGTGTCCATGTTGTGTTTTGTGGCATTTCCTGTCGTGGGCGCTAGGCCTACCCACACAAGTGAGGTATCATTTGTATCGGAGACTTGGGGGAACGCTGGGTGGAAGGAAATTTGTGGCTCCTCTCAGATTCCAGAATTTTCTGTCACCGAAATGTGAGGAAAATGTGTTTTTTTAGCCACATTTTGAGGTTTGCAAAGGATTCTGGGTAACAGAACCTGGTCAGAGCCCCAAAAGTCACCCCATCTTGGATTCCCCTAGGTCTCTAGTTTTAAAAAATGCACAGGTTTGGTAGGTTTCCCTAGGTGCCGGCTGAGCTAAAGGCCAAAATCTACAGGTAGGCACTGTGCAAAAAACAGCTCTGTTTTCTGTCAAAAAATGGGATGTGTCCACGTTGTGTTTTGGGGCATTTCCTGTCACGGGCGCTAGGCCTACCCACACAAGTGAGGTATCATTTTTATCGGGAGACTTGGGGGAACGCTGGGTGGAAGGAAATTTGTGGCTCCTCTCAGATTGCAGAACTTTCTGTCACCGAAATGTGAGGAAAATGTGTTTTTTTAGCCACATTTTGAGGTTTTGCAAAGGATTCTGGGTAACAGAACCTGGTCAGAGCCCCACAAGCCACCCCATATTGGATTCCCCTAGGTCTCTAGTTTTCAAAAATGCACAGGTTTGGTAGATTTCCCTAGGTGCAGGCTGAGCTAGAGGCCAAAATCTACAGGTAGGCACTTTGCAAAAAAAAGCTCTGTTTTCTGTCAAAAAATGGGATGTGTCCACGTTGTGTTTTGGGGCATTTCCTGTCGCGGGCTCTAGGCCTACCCACACAAGTGAGGTATCATTTTTATCGGGCGACTTGGGGGAACGCTGGGTGGAAGGAAATTTGTGGCTCGTCTCAGATTCCAGAACTTTCTGTCACCGAAATGCGAGGAAAACGTGTTTATTTAGCCACATTTTGAGGTTTGCAAAGGATTCTGGGTAACAGAATCTGGTCAGAGCCCCACAAGCCACCCCATATTGGATTCCCCTAGGTCTCTAGTTTTAAAAAATGCACAGGTTTGGTAGATTTCCCTAGGTGCAGGCTGAGCTAGAGGCCAAAAATCTACAGGTAGGCACTTTGCAAAAAACAGCTCTGTTTTCTGTCAAAAAATGGGATGTGTCCACGTTGTGTTTTGGGGCATTTCCTGTCGCGGGCGCTAGGCCTACCCACACAAGTGAGGTATCATTTTTATCGGGAGACTTGGGGGAACGCTGGGTGGAAGGAAATTTGTGGCTCCTCTCAGATTCCAGAACTTCCTGTCACCGAAATGTGAGAAAACGTGTTTTTTTAGCCTCCTTTTGATGTTTGCAAAGGATTCTGGGTAACAGAACCTGGTCAGAGCCCCACAAGCCACCCCATATTGGATTCCCATAGGTCTCTAGTTTTCAAAAATGCACAGGTTTGGTAGGTTTCCCTAGGTGCCGGCTGAGCTAGAGGCAAAATCTACAGGTAGCCACTTTGCAAAAAACAGCTCTGTTTTCTGTCAAAAAATGGGATGTGTCCACGTTGTGTTTTGGGGCATTTCCTGTTGTGGGCGCTAGGCCTACCCACACAAGTGAGGTATCATTTTTATCGGGAGACTTGGGGGAACGCTGGGTGGAAGGAAATTTGTGGCTCCTCTCAGATTCCAGAACTTTCTGTCACCGAAATGTGAGGAAAATTTGTTTTTTTAGCACCATTTGAGGTTTGCAAAGGATTCTGGGTAACAGAACCTGGTCAGAGCCCCACAAGTCACCCCATCTTGGATTCCCCTAGGTCTCTAGTTTTAAAAAATGTACAGGTTTGGTAGGTTTCCCTAGGTGCCGGCTGAGCTAGAGGCCAAAATCTACAGGTAGGCACTTTGCAAAAAACAGCTCTGTTTTCTTTCAAAAAATGGGATGTGTCCACGTTGTGTTTTGGGGCATTTCCTGTCGTGGGCGCTAGGCCTACCCACACAAGTGAGGTATCATTTTTATCGGGAGACTTGGGGGAACGCTGGGTGGAAGGAAATTTGTGGCTCCTCTCAGATTCCAGAACTTCCTGTCACCGAAATGTGAGGAAAACGTGTTTTTTTAGCCACCTTTTGATGTTTGCAAAGGATTCTGGGTAACAGAACCTGGTCAGAGCCCCACAAGTCACCCCATCTTGGATTCCCCAACGTCTCTAGTTTTCACAAATGCAAAGGTTTGGTAGGTTTCCCTAGGTGCCGGCTGAGCTAGAGGCAAAAATCTACAGGTAGGCACTTTGTAAAAAAACGGCTCTGTTTTCTGTCAAAAAATGGGATGTGTCCACGTTGTGTTTTGGGGCATTCCCTGTCCGCGGGCGCTAGGCCTACCCACACAAATGAGGTATCATTTTTATCGGGAGACTTGGGGGAGCGCTGGGTGGAAGGAAATTTGTGGCTCCTCTCAGATTCCAGAACTTCCTGTCACCAAAATGTGAGGAAAATGTGTTTTTTTAGCCACATTTTGAGGTTTGCAAAGGATTCTGGGCAACAGAACCTGGTCAGAGCCCCCCAAGTCACCCCATCTTGGATTTCCCTAGGTCTCTAGTTTTCAAAAATGCACAGGTTTGGTAGGTTTCCCTAGGTGACGGCTGAGCTAGAGGCCAAAATCTACAGGTAGGCCCTTTGCAAAAAACAGCTCTGTTTTCTGTCAAAAAATGAGATGTGTCCACGTTGTGTTTTGGGGCATTTCCTGTCGCGGGCGCTAGGCCTACCCACACAAGTGAGGTATCATTTTTATCGGGAGACTTGGGGGAACGCTGGGTGGAAGGAAATTTGTGGCTCCTCTCAGATTCCAGAACTTTCTGTCACCGAAATGTGAGGAAAACGTGTTTTTTTAGCCACATTTTGAGGTTTGCAAAGGAGTCTGGGTAATAGAACCTGGTCAGAGCCCACAAGTCATGTCATCTTGGATTCCCCTAGGTCTCTAGTTTTCAAAAATGCACAGGTTTGGTAGGTTTCCCTAGGTGCCGGCTGAGCTAGAGGCCAAAATCTACAGGTAGGCACTTTGCAAAAAACAGCTCTGTTTTCTGTCAAAAAATGGGATGTGTCCACATTGTGTTTTGGGGGCATTTCCTGTCGTGGGCGCTAGGCCTACCAACACAAGTGAGGTATCATTTTTATCGGGAGACATGGGGGAACGCTGGGTGGAAGGAAATTTGTGGCTCCTCTCAGATTCCAGAACTTTCTGTCACCGAAATGTGAGGAAAATGTGTTTTTTTAGCCACATTTTGAGGTTTGCAAAGGATTCTGGGTAACAGAACCTGGTCAGAGCCCCACAATCCACCCCATATTGGATTCCCCTAGGTCTCTAGTTTTAAAAAATGCACAGGTTTGGTAGGTTTCCCTAGGTGCCGGCTGAGCTAGAGGCCAAAATCTAGAGGTAGGCACTTTGCAAAAAACAGCTCTGTTTTCTGTCAAAAAATGGGATGTGTCCACGTTGTGTTTTGTGGCATTTCCTGTCGTGGGCGCTAGGCCTACCCACACAAGTGAGGTATCATTTTTATTGGGAGACTTGGGGGAACGCTGGGTGGAAGGAAATTTGTGGCTCCTCCCAGATTCCAGAATTTTCTGTCACCGAAATGTGAGGAAAATGTGTTTTTTTAGCCACATTTTGAGGTTTGCAAAGGATTCTGGGTAACAGAACCTGGTCAGAGCCCCACAATCCACCCCATATAGGATTCCCCTAGGTCTCTAGTTTTAAAAAATGCACAGGTTTGGTAGGTTTCCCTAGGTGCCGGCTGAGCTAGAGGCCAAAATCTACAGGTAGGCACTTTGCAAAAAACAGCTCTGTTTTCTGTCAAAAATTGGGATGTGTCCACGTTGTGTTTTGTGGCATTTCCTGTCGTGGGCGCTAGGCCTACCCACACAAGTGAGGTATCATTTTTATTGGGAGACTTGGGGGAACGCTGGGTGGAATGAAATTTGTGGCTCCTCCCAGATTCCAGAATTTTCTGTCACCGAAATATGAGGAAAATGTGTTTTTTTAGCCACATTTTGAGGTTTGCAAAGGATTCTGGGTAACAGAACCTGGTCAGAGCCCCACAAGCCACCCCATATTGGATTCCCCTAGGTCTCTAGTTTTAAGAAATGCACAGGTTTGGTAGGTTTCCCTAGGTGCCGGCTGAGCTAGAGGCCAAAATCTACAGGTAGGCACTTTGCAAAAAACAGCTCTGTTTTCTGTCAAAAAATGGGATTTGTCTAAGTTGTGTTTTGGGGCATTTCCTGTCGCGGGCGCTAGGCCTACCCACACAAGTGAGGTACCATTTTTATAGGGAGACTTGGGGGAACGCTGGGTGGAAGGAAATTTGTGGCCCCACAAGTCACGTCATCTTGGATTCCTCTAGGTCTCTAGTTTTAAAAAATGCACAGGTTTGGTAGGTTTCCCTAGGTGCCGGCTGAGCTAGAGGCCAAAATCTACAGGTAGGCACTTTGCAAAAAACAGCTCTGTTTTCTGTCAAAAAATAGGATGTGTCCACGTTGTGTTTTGTGGCATTTCCTGTTGTGGGCGCTAGGCCTTCCCACACAAGTGAGGTATCATTTTTATCGGGAGACTTGGGGGAACGCTGGGTGGAAGGAAATTTGTGGCTCCTCTCAGATTCCAGAAATTTCTGTCACCGAAATGTGAGGAAAATGTGTTTTTTTAGCCACATTTTGAGGTTTGCAAAGGATTCTGGGTAACAGAACCTGGTCAGAGCCCCACGAGTCACCCCATCTTGGATTCCCCTAGGTCTCTAGTTTTAAAAAATGCACAGGTTTGGTAGGTTTCCCTAGGTGCCGGCTGAGAAAGAGGCCAAAATCTACAGGTAGGGACTTTGCAAAAACAGCTCTGTTTTCTGTCAAAAAATGGGATGTGTCCACGTTGTGTTTTGGGGCATTTCCTGTCGCGGGCGCTAGGCCTACCCACACAAGTGAGGTACCATTTTTATAGGGAGACTTGGGGGAATGCTGGGTGGAAGGAAATTTGTGGCTCCTCTCAGATTCCAGAACTTTCTGTCACCTAAATGCGAGGAAAACGTGTTTATTTAGCCACATTTTGAGGTTTGCAAAGTATTCTGGGTAACAGAACCTGGTCAGAGCCCCACAAGCCACCCCATATTGGATTCCCCTAGGTCTCTAGTTTTCAAAAATGCACAGGTTTGGCAGGTTTCCCTAGGTGCCGGCTGAGCTAGACACAAAAATCTACAGGTAGGCACTATGCAAAAAACAGCTCTGTTTTCTGTCAAAAAAATGGGATGTGTCCACGTTGTGTTTTGGGGCATTTCCTGTTGCGGGCGCTAGGCCCTACCCACACAAGTGAGGTATCATTTTTATCGGGTGACTTGGGGGAACGCTGTGTGGAAGGAAATTTGTGGCTCCTCTCAGATTCCAGAACTTTCTGTCACCGAAATGCGAGGAAAACGTGTTTTTTTAGCCACATTTTGAGGTTTGCAAAGGATTCTGGGTAACAGAACCTGGTCAGAGCCCCACAAGCCACCCCATATTGGATTCCCCTAGGTCTCTAGTGTTAATAAATGCACAGGTTTGGTAGGTTTCCCTAGGTGCCGGCTGAGCTATAGGCCAAAATCTACAGGTAGGCACTTTGCAAAAAACAGCTCTGTTTTCTGTCAAAAAATGGGATGTGTCCACGTTGTGTTTTGGGGCATTTCCTGTCGCAGGCGCTAGGCCTACCCACACAAGTGAGGTACCATTTTTATAGGGAGACTTGGGGGAACGCTAGGTGGAAGGAAATTTGTGGCTCCTCTCAGATTCCAGAACTTCCTGTCACCGAAATGTGAGGAAAATGTGTTTTTTTAGCCACATTTTGAGGTTTGCAAAGGATTCTGGGTAACAGAACCTGGTCAGAGCCCCACAAGTCACCCCATCTTGGATTCGCCTAGGTCTCTAGTTTTAAAAAATGCACAGGTTTGGTAGGTTTCCCTAGGTGCCGGCTGAGCTAGAGGCCAAAATCTACAGGTAGGCACTAGGCAAAAAACAGCTCTGTTTTCTGTCAAAAAATGGGATGTGTCCACGTTGTGTTTTGGGGCATTTCCTGTTGCGGGCGCTAGGCCTACCCACACAAGTGAGGTATCATTTTTATCGGGAGACTTGGGGGAACGCTGGGTGGAAGGAAATTTGTGGCTCCTCTCAGATTCCAGAACTTTCTGTCACCGAAATGCGAGGAAAACGTATCTATTTAGCCACATTTTGAGGTTTGCAAAGGATTCTGGGTAACAGAACCTGGTCAGAGCCCCACAAGCCACCCCATATTGGATTCCCCTAGGTCTCTAGTTTTAAAAAATGCACAGGTTTGGTAGGTTTCCCTAGGTGCCGGCTGAGCTAGAGGCCAAAATCTACAGGTAGGCACTTTGCAAAAAACAGCTCTGTTTTCTGTCAAAAAATGGGATGTGTCTAAGTTGTGTTTTGGGGCATTTCCTGTCGCGGGCGCTAGGCCTACCCACACAAGTGAGGTACCATTTTTATAGGGCGACTTGGGGGAACGCTGGGTGGAAGGAAATTTGTGGCCCCACAAGTCACGTCATCTTGGATTCCTCTAGGTCTCTAGTTTTAAAAAATGCACAGGTTTGGTAGGTTTCCCTAGGTGCCGGCTGAGCTAGAGGCCAAAATCTACAGGTAGGCACTTTGCAAAAAACAGCTCTGTTTTCTGTCAAAAAATAGGATGTGTCCACGTTGTGTTTTGTGGCATTTCCTGTTGTGGGCGCTAGGCCTTCCCACACAAGTGAGGTATCATTTTTATCGGTAGACTTGGGGGAACGCTGGGTGGAAGGAAATTTGTGGCTCCTCTCAGATTCCAGAAATTTCTGTCACCGAAATGTGAGGAAAATTTGTTTTTTTAGCCACATTTTGAGGTTTGCAAAGGATTCTGGGTAACAGAACCTGGTCAGAGCCCCACGAGTCACCCAATCTTGGATTCCCCTAGGTCTCTAGTTTTCAAAAATGCACAGGTTTAGTAGGTTTCCCTAGGTGCCGGCTGAGAAAGAGGCCAAAATCTACAGGCAGGGACTTTGCAAAAACAGCTCTGTTTTCTGTCAAAAAATGGGATGTGTCCACGTTGTATTTTGGGGCATTTCCTGTCGCGGGCGCTAGGCCTACCCACACAAGTGAGGTACCATTTTTATAGGGAGACTTGGGGGAATGCTGGGTGGAAGGAAATTTGTGGCTCCTCTCAGATTCCAGAACTTTCTGTCACCGAAATGCGAGGAAAACGTGTTTATTTAGTCACATTTTAAGGTTTGCAAAGTATTCTGGGTAACAGAACCTGGTCAGAGCCCCACAAGCCACCCCATATTGGATTCCCCTAGGTCTCTAGCTTTCAAAAATGCACAGGTTTGGCAGGTTTCCCTAGGTGCCGGCTGAGCTAGACGCCAAAATCTACAGGTAGGCACTATGCAAAAAACAGCTCTGTTTTCTGTCAAAAAAATGGGATGTGTCCACGTTGTGTTTTGGGGCATTTCCTGTTGCGGGCGCTAGGCCTACCCACACAAGTGAGGTATCATTTTTATCGGGTGACTTGGGGGAACGCTGGGTGGAAGGAAATTTGTGGCTCCTCTCAGATTCCAGAACTTTCTGTCACCGAAATGCGAGGAAAACGTGTTTTTTAGCCACATTTTGAGGTTTGCAAAGGATTCTGGGTAACAGAACCTGGTCAGAGCCCCACAAGCCACCCCATATTGGATTCCCCTAGGTCTCTAGTTTTAAAAAATGCACAGGTTTGGTAGGTTTCCCTAGGTGCCGGCTGACCTAGAGGCCAAAATCTACAGGTAGGCACTTTGTAAAAAAACGGCTCTGTTTTCTGTAAAAAAATGGGATGTGTCCACGTTGTGTTTTGGGGCATTTCCTGTCGTGGGCGCTACGCCTACCCACACAAGTGAGGTATCATTTTTATCGGGAGACTTGGGGGAAAGCTGGGTGGAAGGAAATTTGTGGCTCCTCTCAGATTCCAGAACTTTCTGTCACCGAAATGTGAGGAACATGTGTTTTTTTAGACACATTTTGAGGTTTGCAAAGGATTCTGGGTAACAGAACCTGGTCAGAGCCCACAAGTCACCCCATCTTGGATTCCCCTAGGTCTCTAGTTTTCAAAAATGCACAGGTTTGGTAGATTTCCCTAGGTGCCGGCTGAGCTAGAGGCCAAAATCTACAGGTAGTCACTTTGCAAAAAACAGCTCTGTTTTCTGTCAATAAATGGGATGTGTCCATGTTGTGTTTTGTGGCATTTCCTGTCGTGGGCGCTAGGCCTACCCACACAAGTGAGGTATCATTTTTATCGGGAGACTTGGGGGAACGCTGGGTGGAAGGAAATTTGTGGCTCCTCTCAGATTCCAGAACTTTCTGTCACCGAAATGTGAGGAAAACGTGTTTTCTTAGCCACATTTTGAGGTTTGCAAAGGATTCTGGGTAACAGAACCTAGTCAGAGCCCCACAAGCCACCCCATATTGGATTCCCCTAGGTCTCTAGTTTTCAAAAATGCACAGGTTTCATAGGTTTCCTTAGGTGCCGGCTGAGCTAGAGGCCAAAATCTACAGGTAGGCACTTTGCAAAAGACAGCTCTGTTTTCTGTCAAAAAATGGGATGTGTCCACGTTGTGTTTTGGGGCATTTCCTGTCGTGGGCGCTAGGCCTACCCACACAAGTGAGGTATCATTTTTATCGGGAGACTTGGGGGAACGCTGGGTGGAAGGAAATTTGTGGCTCCTCTCAGATTCCAGAACTTCCTGTCACCGAAATGTGAGGAAAACGTGTTTTTTTAGCCACCTTTTGATGTTTGCAAAGGATTCTGGGTAACAGAACCTGGTCAGAGCCCCACAAGTCACCCCATCTTGGATTCCCCAACGTCTCTAGTTTTCACAAATGCAAAGGTTTGGTAGGTTTCCCTAGGTGCCGGCTGAGCTAGAGGCAAAAATCTACAGGTAGGCACTTTGTAAAAAAACGGCTCTGTTTTCTGTCAAAAAATGGGATGTGTCCACGTTGTGTTTTGGGGCATTCCCTGTCGCGGGCGCTAGGCCTACCCACACAAATGAGGTATAATTTTTATCGGGAGACTTGGGGGAACGCTGGGTGGAAGGAAATTTGTGGCTCCTCTCAGATTCCAGAACTTTCTGTTGCCGAAATGTGAGGAGAATGTGTTTTTTTAGCCACATTTTGAAGTTTGCAAAGGATTCTGGGTAACAGAACCTGGTCAGAGCCCCACAAGTCACCCCATCTTGGATTCCCCTAGGTCTCTAGTTTTAAAAAATGCACAGGTTTGGTAGGTTTCCCTAGTTGCCAGCTGAGCTAGAGGCCAAAATCTACAGGTAGGCACTTTGCAAAAAACAGCTCTGTTTTCTGTCAAAAAATGGGATGTGTCCATGTTGTGTTTTGTGGCATTTCCTGTCGTGGGCGCTAGGCCTACCCACACAAGTGAGGTATCATTTGTATCGGAGACTTGGGGGAATGCTGGGTGGAAGGAAATTTGTGGCTCGTCTCAGATTCCAGAACTTTCTGTCACCGAAATGTGAGGAAAATGTGTTTATTTAGCCAAATTTTGAGGTTTGCAAAGGAGTCTGGGTAACAGAACCTGGTCAGAGCCCCACAAGTCACCTCATCTTGGATTCCCCTAGGTCTCTAGTTTTCAAAAATGCACAGGTTTGGTAGGTTTCCCTAGGTGCCGGCTGAGCTAGAGGCCAAAATCTACAGGTAGGCACTATGCAAAAAACAGCTCTGTTTTCTGTCAAAAAATCGGAAGTGTCCACGTTGTGTTTTGGGGCATTTCCTGTCACGGGCGCTAGGCCTACCCACACAAGTGAGGTATCATTTTTATCGGGAAACTTGGGGGAATGCTGGGTGGAAGGAAATTTGTGGCTCGTCTCAGATTCCAGAACTTTCTGTCACCGAAATGCGAGGAAAACGTGTTTATTTAGCCACATTTTGAGGTTTGCAGAGGATTCTGGGTAACAGAACCTGGTCAGAGCCCCACAAGCCACCCCATTTTGGATTCCCCTAGGTCTCTAGTTTAAAAAAATGCACAGGTTTGGTAGGTTTCCCTAGTTGCCGGCTGAGCTAGAGGCCAAAATGTACAGGTAGGCACTTTGCAAAAACAGCTCTGTTTTCTGTCAAAAAATGGGATGTGTCCATGTTGTGTTTTGTGGCATTTCCTGTCGTGGGCGCTAGGCCTATCCACACAAGTGAGGTATCATTTGTATCGGAGACTTGGGGGAACGCTGGGTGGAAGGAAATTTGTGGCTCCTCTCAGATTCCAGAATTTTCTGTCACCGAAATGTGAGGAAAATGTGTTTTTTTAGCCACATTTTGAGGTTTGCAAAGGATTCTGGGTAACAGAACCTGGTCAGAGCCCCAAAAGTCACCCCATCTTGGATTCCCCTAGGTCTCTAGTTTTAAAAAATGCACAGGTTTGGTAGGTTTCCCTAGGTGCCGGCTGAGCTAAAGGCCAAAATCTACAGGTAGGCACTGTGCAAAAAACAGCTCTGTTTTCTGTCAAAAAATGGGATGTGTCCACGTTGTGTTTTGGGGCATTTCCTGTCACGGGCGCTAGGCCTACCCACACAAGTGAGGTATCATTTTTATCGGGAGACTTGGGGGAACGCTGGGTGGAAGGAAATTTGTGGCTCCTCTCAGATTGCAGAACTTTCTGTCACCGAAATGTGAGGAAAATGTGTTTTTTTAGCCACATTTTGAGGTTTGCAAAGGATTCTGGGTAACAGAACCTGGTCAGAGCCCCACAAGCCACCCCATATTGGATTCCCCTAGGTCTCTAGTTTTCAAAAATGCACAGGTTTGGTAGATTTCCCTAGGTGCAGGCTGAGCTAGAGGCCAAAATCTACAGGTAGGCACTTTGCAAAAAAAAGCTCTGTTTTCTGTCAAAAAATGGGATGTGTCCACGTTGTGTTTTGGGGCATTTCCTGTCGCGGGCTCTAGGCCTACCCACACAAGTGAGGTATCATTTTTATCGGGCGACTTGGGGGAACGCTGGGTGGAAGGAAATTTGTGGCTCGTCTCAGATTCCAGAACTTTCTGTCACCGAAATGCGAGGAAAACGTGTTTATTTAGCCACATTTTGAGGTTTGCAAAGGATTCTGGGTAACAGAATCTGGTCAGAGCCCCACAAGCCACCCCATATTGGATTCCCCTAGGTCTCTAGTTTTAAAAAATGCACAGGTTTGGTAGATTTCCCTAGGTGCAGGCTGAGCTAGAGGCCAAAATCTACAGGTAGGCACTTTGCAAAAAACAGCTCTGTTTTCTGTCAAAAAATGGGATGTGTCCACGTTGTGTTTTGGGGCATTTCCTGTCGCGGGCGCTAGGCCTACCCACACAAGTGAGGTATCATTTTTATCGGGAGACTTGGGGGAACGCTGGGTGGAAGGAAATTTGTGGCTCCTCTCAGATTCCAGAACTTCCTGTCACCGAAATGTGAGAAAAACGTGTTTTTTTAGCCTCCTTTTGATGTTTGCAAAGGATTCTGGGTAACAGAACCTGGTCAGAGCCCCACAAGCCACCCCATATTGGATTCCCCTAGGTCTCTAGTTTTAAAAAATGCACAGGTTTGGTAGGTTTCCCTAGGTGCTGGCTGAGCTAGAGGCCAAAATCTACAGGTAGCCACTTTGCAAAAAACAGCTCTGTTTTCTGTCAAAAAATGGGATGTGTCCACGTTGTGTTTTGGGGCATTTCCTGTTGTGGGCGCTAGGCCTACCCACACAAGTGAGGTATCATTTTTATCGGGAGACTTGGGGGAACGCTGGGTGGAAGGAAATTTGTGGCTCCTCTCAGATTCCAGAACTTTCTGTCACCGAAATGTGAGGAAAAATTGTTTTTTTAGCACCATTTTGAGGTTTGCAAAGGATTCTGGGTAACAGAACCTGGTCAGAGCCCCACAAGTCACCCCATCTTGGATTCCCCTAGGTCTCTAGTTTTAAAAAATGTACAGGTTTGGTAGGTTTCCCTAGGTGCCGGCTGAGCTAGAGGCCAAAATCTACAGGTAGGCACTTTGCAAAAAACAGCTCTGTTTTCTTTCAAAAAATGGGATGTGTCCACGTTGTGTTTTGGGGCATTTCCTGTCGTGGGCGCTAGGCCTACCCACACAAGTGAGGTATCATTTTTATCGGGAGACTTGGGGGAACGCTGGGTGGAAGGAAATTTGTGGCTCCTCTCAGATTCCAGAACTTCCTGTCACCGAAATGTGAGGAAAACGTGTTTTTTTAGCCACCGTTTGATGTTTGCAAAGGATTCTGGGTAACAGAACCTGGTCAGAGCCCCACAAGTCACCCCATCTTGGATTCCCCAACGTCTCTAGTTTTCACAAATGCAAAGGTTTGGTAGGTTTCCCTAGGTGCCGGCTGAGCTAGAGGCAAAAATCTACAGGAAGGCACTTTGTAAAAAAACGGCTCTGTTTTCTGTCAAAAAATGGGATGTGTCCACGTTGTGTTTTGGGGCATTCCCTGTCGCGGGCGTTAGGCCTACCCACACAAATGAGGTATCATTTTTATCGGGAGACTTGGGGGAGCGCTGGGTGGAAGGAAATTTGTGGCTCCTCTCAGATTCCAGAACTTCCTGTCACCAAAATGTGAGGAAAACGTGTTTTTTTAGCCACATTTTGAGGTTTGCAAAGGATTCTGGGCAACAGAACCTGGTCAGAGCCCCCCAAGTCACCCCATCTTGGATTTCCCTAGGTCTCTAGTTTTCAAAAATGCACAGGTTTGGTAGGTTTCCCTAGGTGACGGCTGAGCTAGAGGCCAAAATCTACAGGTAGGCCCTTTGCAAAAAACAGCTCTGTTTTCTGTCAAAAAATGAGATGTGTCCACGTTGTGTTTTGGGGCATTTCCTGTCGCGGGCGCTAGGCCTACCCACACAAGTGAGGTATCATTTTTATCGGGAGACTTGGGGGAACGCTGGGTGGAAGGAAATTTGTGGCTCCTCTCAGATTCCAGAACTTTCTGTCACCGAAATGTGAGGAAAACGTGTTTTTTTAGCCACATTTTGAGGTTTGCAAAGGAGTCTGGGTAATAGAACCTGGTCAGAGCCCACAAGTCATGTCATCTTGGATTCCCCTAGGTCTCTAGTTTTCAAAAATGCACAGGTTTGGTAGGTTTCCCTAGGTGCCGGCTGAGCTAGAGGCCAAAATCTACAGGTAGGCACTTTGCAAAAAACAGCTCTGTTTTCTGTCAAAAAATGGGATGTGTCCACATTGTGTTTTGGGGGCATTTCCTGTCGTGGGCGCTAGGCCTACCAACACAAGTGAGGTATCATTTTTATCGGGAGACATGGGGGAACGCTGGGTGGAAGGAAATTTGTGGCTCCTCTCAGATTCCAGAACTTTCTGTCACCGAAATGTGAGGAAAATGTGTTTTTTTAGCCACATTTTGAGGTTTGCAAAGGATTCTGGGTAACAGAACCTGGTCAGAGCCCCACAATCCACCCCATATTGGATTCCCCTAGGTCTCTAGTTTTAAAAAATGCACAGGTTTGGTAGGTTTCCCTAGGTGCCGGCTGAGCTAGAGGCCAAAATCTACAGGTAGGCACTTTGCAAAAAACAGCTCTGTTTTCTGTCAAAAAATGGGATGTGTCCACGTTGTGTTTTGTGGCATTTCCTGTCGTGGGCGCTAGGCCTACCCACACAAGTGAGGTATCATTTTTATTGGGAGACTTGGGGGAACGCTGGGTGGAAGGAAATTTGTGGCTCCTCCCAGATTCCAGAATTTTCTGTCACCGAAATGTGAGGAAAATGTGTTTTTTTAGCCACATTTTGAGGTTTGCAAAGGATTCTGGGTAACAGAACCTGGTCAGAGCCCCACAAGCCACCCCATATTGGATTCCCCTCGGTCTCTAGTTTTAAAAAATGCACAGGTTTGGTAGGTTTCCCTAGTTGCCGGCTGAGCTAGAGGCCAAAATCTACAGGTAGGCACTTTGCAAAAAACAGCTCTGTTTTCTTTCAAAAAATGGGATGTGTCCACGTTGTGTTTTGGGGCATTTCCTGTCGTGGGCGCTAGGCCTACCCACACAAGTGAGGTATCATTTGTATCGGGAGACTTGGGGGAACGCTGGGTGGAAGGAAATTTGTGGCTCCTCCCAGATTCCAGAACTTTCTATAACCGAAATGTGAGGAAAATGTGTTTTTTTAGCCACATTTTGAGGTTTGCAAAGGATTCTGGGTAACAGAACCTGGTCAGAGCCCCACAAGTCACCCCATCTTGGATTCCCCTAGATCTCTAGTTTAAAAAAATGCACAGGTTTGGTAGGTTTCCCTAGTTGCCGGCTGAGCTAGAGGCCAAAATCTACAGGTAGGCACTTTGCAAAAAACAGCTCTGTTTTCTGTCAAAAAATGGGATGTGTCCATGTTGTGTTTTGTGGCATTTCCTGTCGTGGGCGCTAGGCCTACCCACACAAGTGAGGTATCATTTGTATCGGGAGACTTGGGGGAACGCTGGGTGGAAGGAAATTTGTGGCTCCTCTCAG
This sequence comes from Pleurodeles waltl, assembly GCF_031143425.1. Taxonomy (NCBI): domain Eukaryota; kingdom Metazoa; phylum Chordata; class Amphibia; order Caudata; family Salamandridae; genus Pleurodeles; species Pleurodeles waltl. Next base: position 498,892,528 of record NC_090440.1, read on the forward strand.
ATTCCAGAATTTTCTGTCACCGAAATGTGAGGAAAATGTGTTTTTTTAGCCACATTTTGAGGTTTGCAAAGGATTCTGGGTAACAGAACCTGGTCAGAGCCCCAAAAGTCACCCCATCTTGGATTCCCCTAGGTCTCTAGTTTTAAAAAATGCACAGGTTTGGTAGGTTTCCCTAGGTGCCGGCTGAGCTAAAGGCCAAAATCTACAGGTAGGCACTGTGCAAAAAACAGCTCTGTTTTCTGTCAAAAAATGGGATGTGTCCACGTTGTGTTTTGTGGCATTTCCTGTCACGGGCGCTAGGCCTACCCACACAAGTGAGGTATCATTTTTATCGGGAGACTTGGGGGAACGCTGGGTGGAAGGAAATTTGTGGCTCCTCTCAGATTCCAGAACTTTCTGTCACCGAAATGTGAGGAAAACGTGTTTTTTTAGCCACATTTTGAGGTTTGCAAAGGAGTCTGGGTAATAGAACCTGGTCAGAGCCCACAAGTCATGTCATCTTGGATTCCCCTAGGTCTCTAGTTTTCAAAAATGCACAGGTTTGGTAGGTTTCCCTAGGTGCCGGCTGAGCTAGAGGCCAAAATCTACAGGTAGGCACTTTGCAAAAAACAGCTCTGTTTTCTGTCAAAAAATGGGATGTGTCCACATTGTGTTTTGGGGGCATTTCCTGTCGTGGGCGCTAGGCCTACCAACACAAGTGAGGTATCATTTTTATCGGGAGACATGGGGGAACGCTGGGTGGAAGGAAATTTGTGGCTCCTCTCAGATTCCAGAACTTTCTGTCACCGAAATGTGAGGAAAATGTGTTTTTTTAGCCACATTTTGAGGTTTGCAAAGGATTCTGGGTAACAGAACCTGGTCAGAGCCTCACAATCCACCCCATATAGGATTCCCCTAGGTCTCTAGTTTTAAAAAATGCACAGGTTTGGTAGGTTTCCCTAGGTGCCGGCTGAGCTAGAGGCCAAAATCTACAGGTAGGCACTTTGCAAAAAACAGCTCTGTTTTCTGTCAAAAATTGGGATGTGTCCACGTTGTGTTTTGTGGCATTTCCTGTCGTGGGCGCTAGGCCTACCCACACAAGTGAGGTATCATTTTTATTGGGAGACTTGGGGGAACGCTGGGTGGAATGAAATTTGTGGCTCCTCCCAGATTCCAGAATTTTCTGTCACCGAAATATGAGGAAAATGTGTTTTTTTAGCCACATTTTGAGGTTTGCAAAGGATTCTGGGTAACAGAACCTGGTCAGAGCCCCACAAGCCACCCCATATTGGATTCCCCTAGGTCTCTAGTTTTAAAAAATGCACAGGTTTGGTAGGTTTCCCTAGGTGCCGGCTGAGCTAGAGGCCAAAATCTACAGGTAGGCACTTTGCAAAAAACAGCTCTGTTTTCTGTCAAAAAATGGGATTTGTCTAAGTTGTGTTTTGGGGCATTTCCTGTCGCGGGCGCTAGGCCTACCCACACAAGTGAGGTACCATTTTTATAGGGAGACTTGGGGGAACGCTGGGTGGAAGGAAATTTGTGGCCCCACATGTCACGTCATCTTGGATTCCTCTAGGTCTCTAGTTTTAAAAAATGCACAGGTTTGGTAGGTTTCCCTAGGTGCCGGCTGAGCTAGAGGCCAAAATCTACAGGTAGGCACTTTGCAAAAAACAGCTCTGTTTTCTGTCAAAAAATAGGATGTGTCCACGTTGTGTTTTGTGGCATTTCCTGTTGTGGGCGCTAGGCCTTCCCACACAAGTGAGGTATCATTTTTATCGGGAGACTTGGGGGAACGCTGGGTGGAAGGAAATTTGTGGCTCCTCTCAGATTCCAGAAATTTCTGTCACCGAAATGTGAGGAAAATGTGTTTTTTTAGCCACATTTTGAGGTTTGCAAAGGATTCTGGGTAACAGAACCTGGTCAGAGCCCCACGAGTCACCCCATCTTGGATTCCCCTAGGTCTCTAGTTTTAAAAAATGCACAGGTTTGGTAGGTTTCCCTAGGTGCCGGCTGAGAAAGAGGCCAAAATCTACAGGCAGGGACTTTGCAAAAACAGCTCTGTTTTCTGTCAAAAAATGGGATGTGTCCACGTTGTGTTTTGGGGCATTTCCTGTCGCGGGCGCTAGGCCTACCCACACAAGTGAGGTACCATTTTTATAGGGAGACTTGGGGGAATGCTGGGTGGAAGGAAATTTGTGGCTCCTCTCAGATTCCAGAACTTTCTGACACCTAAATGCGAGGAAAATGTGTTTATTTAGCCACAGTTTGAGGTTTGCAAAGTATTCTGGGTAACAGAACCTGGTCAGAGCCCCACAAGCCACCCCATATTGGATTCCCCTAGGTCTCTAGTTTTCAAAAATGCACAGGTTTGGCAGGTTTCCCTAGGTGCCGGCTGAGCTAGACGCCAAAATCTACAGGTAGGCACTATGCAAAAAACAGCTCTGTTTTCTGTCAAAAAAATGTGATGTGTCCACGTTGTGTTTTGGGGCATTTCCTGTTGCGGGCGCTAGGCCTACCCACACAAGTGAGGTATCATTTTTATCGGGTGACTTGGGGGAACGCTGTGTGGAAGGAAATTTGTGGCTCCTCTCAGATTCCAAAACTTTCTGTCACCGAAATGCGAGGAAAACGTATTTTTTTAGCCACATTTTGAGGTTTGCAAAGGATTCTGGGTAACAGAACCTGGTCAGAGCCCCACAAGCCACCCCATATTGGATTCCCCTAGGTCTCTAGTGTTAATAAATGCACAGGTTTGGTAGGTTTCCCTAGGTGCCGGCTGAGCTATAGGCCAAAATCTACAGGTAGGCACTTTGCAAAAAACAGCTCTGTTTTCTGTCAAAAAATGGGATGTGTCCACGTTGTGTTTTGGGGCATTTCCTGTCGCAGGCGCTAGGCCTACCCACACAAGTGAGGTACCATTTTTATAGGGAGACTTGGGGGAACGCTAGGTGGAAGGAAATTTGTGGCTCCTCTCAGATTCCAGAACTTCCTGTCACCGAAATGTGAGGAAAATGTGTTTTTTTAGCCACATTTTGAGGTTTGCAAAGGATTCTGGGTAACAGAACCTGGTCAGAGCCCCACAAGTCACCCCATCTTGGATTCCCCTAGGTCTCTAGTTTTAAAAAATGCACAGGTTTGGTAGGTTTCCCTAGGTGCCGGCTGAGCTAGAGGCCAAAATCTACAGGTAGGCACTAGGCAAAAAACAGCTCTGTTTTCTGTCAAAAAATGGGATGTGTCCACGTTGTGTTTTGGGGCATTTCCTGTTGCGGGCGCTAGGCCTACCCACACAAGTGAGGTATCATTTTTATCGGGAGACTTGGGGGAACGCTGGGTGGAAGGAAATTTGTGGCTCCTCTCAGATTCCAGAACTTTCTGTCACCGAAATGCGAGGAAAACGTATCTATTTAGCCACATTTTGAGGTTTGCAAAGGATTCTGGGTAACAGAACCTGGTCAGAGCCCCACAAGCCACCCCATATTGGATTCCCCTAGGTCTCTAGTTTTAAAAAATGCACAGGTTTGGTAGGTTTCCCTAGGTGCCGGCTGAGCTAGAGGCCAAAATCTACAGGTAGGCACTTTGCAAAAAACAGCTCTGTTTTCTGTCAAAAAATGGGATGTGTCTAAGTTGTGTTTTGGGGCATTTCCTGTCGCGGGCGCTAGGCCTACCCACACAAGTGAGGTACCATTTTTATAGGGAGACTTGGGGGAACGCTGGGTGGAAGGAAATTTGTGGCCCCACAAGTCACGTCATCTTGGATTCCTCTAGGTCTCTAGTTTTAAAAAATGCACAGGTTTGGTAGGTTTCCCTAGGTGCCGGCTGAGCTAGAGGCCAAAATCTACAGGTAGGCACTTTGCAAAAAACAGCTCTGTTTTCTGTCAAAAAATAGGATGTGTCCACGTTGTGTTTTGTGGCATTTCCTGTTGTGGGCGCTAGGCCTTCCCACACAAGTGAGGTATCATTTTTATCGGGAGACTTGGGGGAACGCTGGGTGGAAGGAAATTTGTGGCTCCTCTCAGATTCCAGAAATTTCTGTCACCGAAATGTGAGGAAAATTTGTTTTTTTAGCCACATTTTGAGGTTTGCAAAGGATTCTGGGTAACAGAACCTGGTCAGAGCCCCACGAGTCACCCCATCTTGGATTCCCCTAGGTCTCTAGTTTTCAAAAATGCACAGGTTTAGTAGGTTTCCCTAGGTGCCGGCTGAGAAAGAGGCCAAAATCTACAGGCAGGGACTTTGCAAAAACAGCTCTGTTTTCTGTCAAAAAATGGGATGTGTCCACGTTGTATTTTGGGGCATTTCCTGTCGCGGGCGCTAGGCCTACCCACACAAGTGAGGTACCATTTTTATAGGGAGACTTGGGGGAATGCTGGGTGGAAGGAAATTTGTGGCTCCTCTCAGATTCCAGAACTTTCTGTCACCGAAATGCGAGGAAAACGTGTTTATTTAGTCACATTTTAAGGTTTGCAAAGTATTCTGGGTAACAGAACCTGGTCAGAGCCCCACAAGCCACCCCATATTGGATTCCCCTAGGTCTCTAGCTTTCCAAAATGCACAGGTTTGGCAGGTTTCCCTAGGTGCCGGCTGAGCTAGACGCCAAAATCTACAGGTAGGCACTATGCAAAAAACAGCTCTGTTTTCTGTCAAAAAAATGGGATGTGTCCACGTTGTGTTTTGGGGCATTTCCTGTTGCGGGCGCTAGGCCTACCCACACAAGTGAGGTATCATTTTTATCGGGTGACTTGGGGGAACGCTGGGTGGAAGGAAATTTGTGGCTCCTCTCAGATTCCAGAACTTTCTGTCACCGAAATGCGAGGAAAACGTGTTTTTTAGCCACATTTTGAGGTTTGCAAAGGATTCTGGGTAACAGAACCTGGTCAGAGCCCCACAAGCCACCCCATATTGGATTCCCCTAGGTCTCTAGTTTTTAAAAATGCACAGGTTTGGTAGGTTTCCCTAGGTGCCGGCTGACCTAGAGGCCAAAATCTACAGGTAGGCACTTTGTAAAAAAACGGCTCTGTTTTCTGTAAAAAAATGGGATGTGTCCACGTTGTGTTTTGGGGCATTTCCTGTCGTGGGCGCTACGCCTACCCACACAAGTGAGGTATCATTTTTATCGGGAGACTTGGGGGAACGCTGGGTGGAAGGAAATTTGTGGCTCCTCTCAGATTCCAGAACTTTCTGTCACCGAAATGTGAGGAACATGTGTTTTTTTAGACACATTTTGAGGTTTGCAAAGGATTCTGGGTAACAGAACCTGGTCAGAGCCCCACAAGTCACCCCATCTTGGATTCCCCTAGGTCTCTAGTTTTCAAAAATGCACAGGTTTGGTAGATTTCCCTAGGTGCCGGCTGAGCTAGAGGCCAAAATCTACAGGTAGTCACTTTGCAAAAAACAGCTCTGTTTTCTGTCAATAAATGGGATGTGTCCACGTTGTGTTTTGTGGCATTTCCTGTCGTGGGCGCTAGGCCTACCCACACAAGTGAGGTATCATTTTTATCGGGAGACTTGGGGGAACGCTGGGTGGAAGGAAATTTGTGGCTCCTCTCAGATTCCAGAACTTTCTGTCACCGAAATGTGAGGAAAACGTGTTTTTTTTAGCCACATTTTGAGGTTTGCAAAGGATTCTGGGTAACAGAACCTAGTCAGAGCCCCACAAGCCACACCATATTGGATTCCCCTAGGTCTCTAGTTTTAAAAAATGCACAGGTTTCATAGGTTTCCTTAGGTGCCGGCTGAGCTAGAGGCCAAAATCTACAGGTAGGCACTTTGCAAAAGACAGCTCTGTTTTCTGTCAAAAAATGGGATGTGTCCACGTTGTGTTTTGGGGCATTTCCTGTCGTGGGCGCTAGGCCTACCCACACAAGTGAGGTATCATTTTTATCGGGAGACTTGGGGGAACGCTGGGTGGAAGGAAATTTGTGGCTCCTCTCAGATTCCAGAACTTCCTGTCACCGAAATGTGAGGAAAACGTGTTTTTTTAGCCACCTTTTGATGTTTGCAAAGGATTCTGGGTAACAGAACCTGGTCAGAGCCCCACAAGTCACCCCATCTTGGATTCCCCAACGTCTCTAGTTTTCACAAATGCAAAGGTTTGGTAGGTTTCCCTAGGTGCCGGCTGAGCTAGAGGCAAAAATCTACAGGTAGGCACTTTGTAAAAAAACGGCTCTGTTTTCTGTCAAAAAATGGGATGTGTCCACGTTGTGTTTTGGGGCATTCCCTGTCGCGGGCGCTAGGCCTACCCACACAAATGAGGTATCATTTTTATCGGGAGACTTGGGGGAACGCTGGGTGGAAGGAAATTTGTGGCTCCTCTCAGATTCCAGAACTTTCTGTTGCCGAAATGTGAGGAGAATGTGTTTTTTTAGCCACATTTTGAAGTTTGCAAAGGATTCTGGGTAACAGAACCTGGTCAGAGCCCCACAAGTCACCCCATCTTGGATTCCCCTAGGTCTCTAGTTTTAAAAAATGCACAGGTTTGGTAGGTTTCCCTAGGTGCCAGCTGAGCTTGAGGCCAAAATCTACAGGTAGGCACTTTGCAAAAAACAGCTCTGTTTTCTGTCAAAAAATGGGATGTGTCCACGTTGTGTTTTGGGGCATTTCCTGTCGCGGGCGCTAGGCCTACCCACACAAGTGAGGTACCATTTTTATAGGGAGACTTGGGGGAACGCTGGGTGGAAGGAAATTTGTGGCTCCTCTCAGATTCCAGAACTTCCTGTCACCGAAATGTGAGGAAAACGTGTTTTTTTAGCCACATTTTGAGGTTTGCAAAGGATTCTGGGTAACAGAACCTGGTCAGAGCCCCACAAGTCACCCCATCTTGGATTTCCCTAGGTCTCTAGTTTTCAAAAATGCACAGGTTTGGTAGGTTTCCCTAGGTGACGGCTGAGGTAGAGGCCAAAATCTACAGGTAGGCCCTTTGCAAAAAACAGCTCTGTTTTCTGTCAAAAAATGTGATGTGTCCACGTTGTGTTTTGGGGCCTTTCCTGTCGCGGGCGCTAGGCCTACCCACACAAGTGAGGTATCATTTTTATCGGGAGACTTGGGGGAACGCTGGGTGGAAGGAAATTTGTGGCTCTTCTCAGATTCCAGAACTTTCTGTCACCGAAATGTGAGGAAAACGTGTTTTTTTAGCCACATTTTAAGGTTTGCAAAGGAGTCTGGGTAATAGAACCTGGTCAGAGCCCACAAGTCATGTCATCTTGGATTCCCCTAGGTCTCTAGTTTTCAAAAATGCACAGGTTTGGTAGGTTTCCCTAGGTGCCGGCTGAGCTAGAGGCCAAAATCTACAGGTAGGCACTTTGCAAAAAACAGCTCTGTTTTCTGTCAAAAAATGGGATGTGTCCACATTGTGTTTTGGGGGCATTTCCTGTCGTGGGCGCTAGGCCTACCAACACAAGTGAGGTATCATTTTTATCGGGAGACATGGGGGAACGCTGGGTGGAAGGAAATTTGTGGCTCCTCTCAGATTCCAGAACTTTCTGTCAACGAAATGTGAGGAAAATGTGTTTTTTTAGCCACATTTTGAGGTTTGCAAAGGATTCTGGGTAACAGAACCTGGTCAGAGCCCCACAAGCCACCCCATATTGGATTCCCCTAGGTCTCTAGTTTTCAAAAATGCACAGGTTTGGTAGGTTTCCCTAGGTGCCGGCTGAGCTAGAGGCCAAAATCTAGAGGTAGGCACTTTGCAAAAAACAGCTCTGTTTTCTGTCAAAAAATGGGATGTGTCCACGTTGTGTTTTGTGGCATTTCCTGTCGTGGGCGCTAGGCCTACCCACACAAGTGAGGTATCATTTTTATTGGGAGACTTGGGGGAACGCTGGGTGGAAGGAAATTTGTGGCTCCTCCCAGATTCCAGAATTTTCTGTCACCGAAATGTGAGGAAAATGTGTTTTTTTAGCCACATTTTGAGGTTTGCAAAGGATTCTGGGTAACAGAACCTGGTCAGAGCCCCACAAGCCACCCCATATTGGATTCCCCTCGGTCTCTAGTTTTCAAAAATGCACAGGTTTGGTAGGTTTCCCTAGTTGCCGGCTGAGCTAGAGGCCAAAATCTACAGGTAGGCACTTTGCAAAAAACAGCTCTGTTTTCTTTCAAAAAATGGGATGTGTCCACGTTGTGTTTTGGGGCATTTCCTGTCGCGGGCGCTAGGCCTACCCACACAAGTGAGGTACCATTTTTATAGGGAGACTTGGGGGAACGCTGGGTGGAAGGAAATTTGTGGCTCCTCTCAGATTCCAGAACTTCCTGTCACCGAAATGTGAGGAAAACGTGTTTTTTTAGCCACATTTTGAGGTTTGCAAAGGATTCTGGGTAACAGAACCTGGTCAGAGCCCCACAAGTCACCCCATCTTGGATTTCCCTAGGTCTCTAGTTTAAAAAAATGCACAGGTTTGGTAGGTTTCCCTAGTTGCCGGCTGAGCTAGAGGCCAAAATCTACAGGTAGGCACTTTGCAAAAAACAGCTCTGTTTTCTGTCAAAAAATGGGATGTGTCCATGTTGTGTTTTGTGGCATTTCCTGTCGTGGGCGCTAGGCCTACCCACACAAGTGAGGTATCATTTGTATCGGGAGACTTGAGGGAACGCTGGGTGGAAGGAAATTTGTGGCTCCTCCCAGATTCCAGAACTTTCTGTCACCGAAATGTGAGGAAAATGTGTTTTTTTAGCCACATTTTGAGGTTTGCAAAGGATTCTGGGTAACAGAACCTGGTCAGAGCCCCACAAGTCACCCCATCTTGGATTCCCCTAGATCTCTAGTTTAAAAAAATGCACAGGTTTGGTAGGTTTCCCTAGTTGCCGGCTGAGCTTGAGGCCAAAATCTACAGGTAGGCACTTTGCAAAAAACAGCTCTGTTTTCTGTCAAAAAATGGGATGTGTCCATGTTGTGTTTTGTGGCATTTCCTGTCGTGGGCGCTAGGCCTACCCACACAAGTGAGGTATCATTTGTATCGGGAGACTTGGGGGAACGCTGGGTGGAAGGAAATTTGTGGCTCCTCTCAGATTCCAGAATTTTCTGTCACCGAAATGTGAGGAAAATGTGTTTTTTTAGCCACATTTTGAGGTTTGCAAAGGATTCTGGGTAACAGAACCTGGTCAGAGCCCCAAAAGTCACCCCATCTTGGATTCCCCTAGGTCTCTAGTTTTAAAAAATGCACAGGTTTGGTAGGTTTCCCTAGGTGCCGGCTGAGCTAAAGGCCAAAATCTACAGGTAGGCACTGTGCAAAAAACAGCTCTGTTTTCTGTCAAAAAATGGGATGTGTCCACGTTGTGTTTTGGGGCATTTCCTGTCACGGGCGCTAGGCCTACCCACACAAGTGAGGTATCATTTTTATCGGGAAACTTGGGGGAATGCTGGGTGGAAGGAAATTTGTGGCTCCTCTCAGATTCCAGAACTTTCTGTCACCGAAATGTGAGGAAAATGTTTTTTTTTAGCCACATTTTGAGGTTTGCAAAGGATTCTGGGTAACAGAACCTGGTCAGAGCCCCACAAGCCACCCCATATTGGATTCCCCTAGGTCTCTAGTTTTCAAAAATGCACAGGTTTGGTAGATTTCCCTAGGTGCAGGCTGAGCTAGAGGCAAAAATCTACAGGTAGGCACTTTGCAAAAAACAGCTCTGTTTTCTGTCAAAAAATGGGATGTGTCCACGTTGTGTTTTGGGGCATTTCCTGTCGCGGGCGCTAGGCCTACCCACACAAGTGAGGTACCATTTTTATAGGGAGACTTGGGGGAACGCTGGGTGGAAGGAAATTTGTGGCTCCTCTCAGATTCCAGAACTTCCTGTCACCGAAATGTGAGGAAAACGTGTTTTTTTAGCCACATTTTGAGGTTTGCAAAGGATTCTGGGTAACAGAACCTGGTCAGAGCCCCACAAGTCACCCCATCTTGGATTTCCCTAGGTCTCTAGTTTAAAAAAATGCACAGGTTTGGTAGGTTTCCCTAGTTGCCGGCTGAGCTAGAGGCCAAAATCTACAGGTAGGCACTTTGCAAAAAACAGCTCTGTTTTCTGTCAAAAAATGGGATGTGTCCATGTTGTGTTTTGTGGCATTTCCTGTCGTGGGCGCTAGGCCTACCCACACAAGTGAGGTATCATTTGTATCGGAGACTTGGGGGAACGCTGGGTGGAAGGAAATTTGTGGCTCCTCTCAGATTCCAGAATTTTCTGTCACCGAAATGTGAGGAAAATGTGTTTTTTTAGCCACATTTTGAGGTTTGCAAAGGATTCTGGGTAACAGAACCTGGTCAGAGCCCCAAAAGTCACCCTATCTTGGATTCCCCTAGGTCTCTAGTTTTAGAAAATGCACAGGTTTGGTAGGTTTCCCTAGGTGCCGGCTGAGCTAAAGGCCAAAATCTACAGGTAGGCACTGTGCAAAAAACAGCTCTGTTTTCTGTCAAAAAATGGGATGTGTCCACGTTGTGTTTTGGGGCATTTCCTGTCACGGGCGCTAGGCCTACCCACACAAGTGAGGTATCATTTTTATCGGGAGACTTGGGGGAACGCTGGGTGGAAGGAAATTTGTGGCTCCTCTCAGATTCCAGAACTTTCTGTCACCGAAATGTGAGGAAAATGTGTTTTTTAGCCACATTTTGAGGTTTGCAAAGGATTCTGGGTAACAGAACCTGGTCAGAGCCCCACAAGCCACCCCATATTGGATTCCCCTAGGTCTCTAGTTTTCAAAAATGCACAGGTTTGGTAGATTTCCCTAGGTGCAGGCTGAGCTAGAGGCAAAAATCTACAGGTAGGCACTTTGCAAAAAACAGCTCTGTTTTCTGTCAAAAAATGGGATGTGTCCACGTTGTGTTTTGGGGCATTTCCTGTCGCGGGCGCTAGGCCTACCCACACAAGTGAGGTACCATTTTTATAGGGAGACTTGGGGGAACGCTGGGTGGAAGGAAATTTGTGTCTCCTCTCAGATTCCAGAACTTCCTGTCACCGAAATGTGAGGAAAATGTGTTTTTTTAGCCACATTTTGAGGTTTGCAAAGGATTCTGGGTAACAGAACCTGGTCAGAGCCCCACAAGTCACCCCATCTTGGATTTCCCTAGGTCTCTAGTTTTCAAAAATGCACAGGTTTGGTAGGTTTCCCTAGGTGACGGCTGAGCTAGAGGCCAAAATCTACAGGTAGGCCCTTTGCAAAAAACAGCTCTGTTTTCTGTCAAAAAATGGGATGTGTCCACGTTGTGTTTTGGGGCCTTTCCTGTCGCGGGCGCTAGGCCTACCCACACAAGTGAGGTATCATTTTTATCGGGAGACTTGGGGGAACGCTGGGTGGAAGGAAATTTGTGGCTCCTCTCAGATTCCAGAACTTTCTGTCACCGAAATGTGAGGAAAACGTGTTTTTTTAGCCACATTTTGAGGTTTGCAAAGGAGTCTGGGTAATAGAACCTGGTCAGAGCCCACAAGTCATGTCATCTTGGATTCCCCTAGGTCTCTAGTTTTCAAAAATGCACAGGTTTTGTAGGTTTCCCTAGGTGCCGGCTGAGCTAGAGGCCAAAATCTACAGGTAGGCACTTTGCAAAAAACAGCTCTGTTTTCTGTCAAAAAATGGGATGTGTCCACATTGTGTTTTGGGGGCATTTCCTGTCGTGGGCGCTAGGCCTACCAACACAAGTGAGGTATCATTTTTATCGGGAGACATGGGGGAACGCTGGGTGGAAGGAAATTTGTGGCTCCTCTCAGATTCCAGAACTTTCTGTCAACGAAATGTGAGGAAAATGTGTTTTTTTAGCCACATTTTGAAGTTTGCAAAGGATTCTGGGTAACAGAACCTGGTCAGAGCCCCACAAGCCACCCCATATTGGATTCCCCTAGGTCTCTAGTTTTCAAAAATGCACAGGTTTGGTAGGTTTCCCTAGGTGCCGGCTGAGCTAGAGGCCAAAATCTACAGGTAGGCACTTTGCAAAAAACAGCTCTGTTTTCTGTCAAAAATTGGGATGTGTCCACGTTGTGTTTTGTGGCATTTCCTGTCGTGGGCGCTAGGCCTACCCACACAAGTGAGGTATCATTTTTATTGGGAGACTTGGGGGAACGCTGGGTGGAATGAAATTTGTGGCTCCTCCCAGATTCCAGAATTTTCTGTCACCGAAATATGAGGAAAATGTGTTTTTTTAGCCACATTTTGAGGTTTGCAAAGGATTCTGGGTAACAGAACCTGGTCAGAGCCCCACAAGCCACCCCATATTGGATTCCCCTAGGTCTCTAGTTTTAAAAAATGCACAGGTTTGGTAGGTTTCCCTAGGTGCCGGCTGAGCTAGAGGCCAAAATCTACAGGTAGGCACTTTGCAAAAAACAGCTCTGTTTTCTGTCAAAAAATGGGATTTGTCTAAGTTGTGTTTTGGGGCATTTCCTGTCGCGGGCGCTAGGCCTACCCACACAAGTGAGGTACCATTTTTATAGGGAGACTTGGGGGAACGCTGGGTGGAAGGAAATTTGTGGCCCCACAAGTCACGTCATCTTGGATTCCTCTAGGTCTCTAGTTTTAAAAAATGCACAGGTTTGGTAGGTTTCCCTAGGTGCCGGCTGAGCTAGAGGCCAAAATCTACAGGTAGGCACTTTGCAAAAAACAGCTCTGTTTTCTGTCAAAAAATAGGATGTGTCCACGTTGTGTTTTGTGGCATTTCCTGTTGTGGGCGCTAGGCCTTCCGACACAAGTGAGGTATCATTTTTATCGGGAGACTTGGGGGAACGCTGGGTGGAAGGAAATTTGTGGCTCCTCTCAGATTCCAGAAATTTCTGTCACCGAAATGTGAGGAAAATTTGTTTTTTTAGCCACATTTTGAGGTTTGCAAAGGATTCTGGGTAACAGAACCTGGTCAGAGCCCCACGAGTCACCCCATCTTGGATTCCCCTAGGTCTCTAGTTTTAAAAAATGCACAGGTTTGGTAGGTTTCCCTAGGTGCCGGCTGAGAAAGAGGCCAAAATCTACAGGCAGGGACTTTGCAAAAACAGCTCTGTTTTCTGTCAAAAAATGGGATGTGTCCACGTTGTGTTTTGGGGCATTTCCTGTCGCGGGCGCTAGGCCTACCCACACAAGTGAGGTACCATTTTTATAGGGAGACTTGGGGGAATGCTGGGTGGAAGGAAATTTGTGGCTCCTCTCAGATTCCAGAACTTTCTGTCACCTAAATGCGAGGAAAACGTGTTTATTTAGCCACATTTTGAGGTTTGCAAAGTATTCTGGGTAACAGAACCTGGTCAGAGCCCCACAAGCCACCCCATATTGGATTCCCCTAGGTCTCTAGTTTTCAAAAATGCACAGGTTTGGCAGGTTTCCCTAGGTGCCGGCTGAGCTAGACGCCAAAATCTACAGGTAGGCACTATGCAAAAAACAGCTCTGTTTTCTGTCAAAAAAATGGGATGTGTCCACGTTGTGTTTTGGGGCATTTCCTGTTGCGGGCGCTAGGCCTACCCACACAAGTGAGGTATCATTTTTATCGGGTGACTTGGGGGAACGCTGTGTGGAAGGAAATTTGTGGCTCCTCTCAGATTCCAGAACTTTCTGTCACCGAAATGCGAGGAAAACGTGTTTTTTTAGCCACATTTTGAGGTTTGCAAAGGATTCTGGGTAACAGAACCTGGTCAGAGCCCCACAAGCCACCCCATATTGGATTCCCCTAGGTCTCTAGTGTTAATAAATGCACAGGTTTGGTAGGTTTCCCTAGGTGCCGGCTGAGCTATAGGCCAAAATCTACAGGTAGGCACTTTGCAAAAAACAGCTCTGTTTTCTGTCAAAAAATGGGATGTGTCCACGTTGTGTTTTGGGGCATTTCCTGTCACAGGCGCTAGGCCTACCCACACAAGTGAGGTACCATTTTTATAGGGAGACTTGGGGGAACGCTAGGTGGAAGGAAATTTGTGGCTCCTCTCAGATTCCAGAACTTCCTGTCACCGAAATGTGAGGAAAATGTGTTTTTTTAGCCACATTTTGAGGTTTGCAAAGGATTCTGGGTAACAGAACCTGGTCAGAGCCCCACAAGTCACCCCATCTTGGATTCCCCTAGGTCTCTAGTTTTCAAAAATGCACAGGTTTGGTAGGTTTCCCTAGGTGCCGGCTGAGCTAGAGGCCAAAATCTACAGGTAGGCACTAGGCAAAAAACAGCTCTGTTTTCTGTCAAAAAATGGGATGTGTCCACGTTGTGTTTTGGGGCATTTCCTGTTGCGGGCGCTAGGCCTACCCACACAAGTGAGGTACCATTTTTATCGGGAGACTTGGGGGAACGCTGGGTGGAAGGAAATTTGTGGCTCCTCTCAGATTCCAGAACTTTCTGTCACCGAAATGCGAGGAAAACGTATCTATTTAGCCACATTTGGAGGTTTGCAAAGGATTCTGGGTAACAGAACCTGGTCAGAGCCCCACAAGCCACCCCATATTGGATTCCCCTAGGTCTCTAGTTTTAAAAAATGCACAGGTTTGGTAGGTTTCCCTAGGTGCCGGCTGAGCTAGAGGCCAAAATCTACAGGTAGGCACTTTGCAAAAAACAGCTCTGTTTTCTGTCAAAAAATGGGATGTGTCTAAGTTGTGTTTTGGGGCATTTCCTGTCGCGGGCGCTAGGCCTACCCACACAAGTGAGGTACCATTTTTATAGGGAGACTTGGGGGAACGCTGGGTGGAAGGAAATTTGTGGCCCCACAAGTCACGTCATCTTGGATTCCTCTAGGTCTCTAGTTTTAAAAAATGCACAGGTTTGGTAGGTTTCCCTAGGTGCCGGCTGAGCTAGAGGCCAAAATCTACAGGTAGGCACTTTGCAAAAAACAGCTCTGTTTTCTGTCAAAAAATAGGATGTGTCCACGTTGTGTTTTGTGGCATTTCCTGTTGTGGGCGCTAGGCCTTCCCACACAAGTGAGGTATCATTTTTATCGGGAGACTTGGGGGAACGCTGGGTGGAAGGAAATTTGTGGCTCCTCTCAGATTCCAGAAATTTCTGTCACCGAAATGTGAGGAAAATTTGTTTTTTTAGCCACATTTTGAGGTTTGCAAAGGATTCTGGGTAACAGAACCTGGTCAGAGCCCCACGAGTCACCCCATCTTGGATTCCCCTAGGTCTCTAGTTTTCAAAAATGCACAGGTTTAGTAGGTTTCCCTAGGTGCCGGCTGAGAAAGAGGCCAAAATCTACAGGCAGGGACTTTGCAAAAACAGCTCTGTTTTCTGTCAAAAAATGGGATGTGTCCACGTTGTATTTTGGGGCATTTCCTGTCGCGGGCGCTAGGCCTACCCACACAAGTGAGGTACCATTTTTATAGGGAGACTTGGGGGAATGCTGGGTGGAAGGAAATTTGTGGCTCCTCTCAGATTCCAGAACTTTCTGTCACCGAAATGCGAGGAAAACGTGTTTATTTAGTCACATTTTAAGGTTTGCAAAGTATTCTGGGTAACAGAACCTGGTCAGAGCCCCACAAGCCACCCCATATTGGATTCCCCTAGGTCTCTAGCTTTCAAAAATGCACAGGTTTGGCAGGTTTCCCTAGGTGCCGGCTGAGCTAGACGCCAAAATCTACAGGTAGGCACTATGCAAAAAACAGCTCTGTTTTCTGTCAAAAAAATGGGATGTGTCCACGTTGTGTTTTGGGGCATTTCCTGTTGCGGGCGCTAGGCCTACCCACACAAGTGAGGTATCATTTTTATCGGGTGACTTGGGGGAACGCTGGGTGGAAGGAAATTTGTGGCTCCTCTCAGATTCCAGAACTTTCTGTCACCGAAATGCGAGGAAAACGTGTTTTTTAGCCACATTTTGAGGTTTGCAAAGGATTCTGGGTAACAGAACCTGGTCAGAGCCCCACAAGCCACCCCATATTGGATTCCCCTAGGTCTCTAGTTTTTAAAAATGCACAGGTTTGGTAGGTTTCCCTAGGTGCCGGCTGACCTAGAGGCCAAAATCTACAGGTAGGCACTTTGTAAAAAAACGGCTCTGTTTTCTGTAAAAAAATGGGATGTGTCCACGTTGTGTTTTGGGGCATTTCCTGTCGTGGGCGCTACGCCTACCCACACAAGTGAGGTATCATTTTTATCGGGAGACTTGGGGGAACGCTGGGTGGAAGGAAATTTGTGGCTCCTCTCAGATTCCAGAACTTTCTGTCACCGAAATGTGAGGAACATGTGTTTTTTTAGACACATTTTGAGGTTTGCAAAGGATTCTGGGTAACAGAACCTGGTCAGAGCCCCACAAGTCACCCCATCTTGGATTCCCCTAGGTCTCTAGTTTTCAAAAATGCACAGGTTTGGTAGATTTCCCTAGGTGCCGGCTGAGCTAGAGGCCAAAATCTACAGGTAGTCACTTTGCAAAAAACAGCTCTGTTTTCTGTCAATAAATGGGATGTGTCCACGTTGTGTTTTGTGGCATTTCCTGACGTGGGCGCTAGGCCTACCCACACAAGTGAGGTATCATTTTTATCGGGAGACTTGGGGGAACGCTGGGTGGAAGGAAATTTGTGGCTCCTCTCAGATTCCAGAACTTTCTGTCACCGAAATGTGAGGAAAACGTGTTTTTTTAGCCACATTTTGAGGTTTGCAAAGGATTCTGGGTAACAGAACCTAGTCAGAGCCCTACAAGCCACCCCATATTGGATTCCCCTAGGTCTCTAGTTTTCAAAAATGCACAGGTTTCATAGGTTTCCTTAGGTGCCGGCTGAGCTAGAGGCCAAAATCTACAGGTAGGCACTTTGCAAAAGACAGCTCTGTTTTCTGTCAAAAAATGGGATGTGTCCACGTTGTGTTTTGGGGCATTTCCTGTCGTGGGCGCTAGGCCTACCCACACAAGTGAGGTATCATTTTTATCGGGAGACTTGGGGGAACGCTGGGTGGAAGGAAATTTGTGGCTCCTCTCAGATTCCAGAACTTCCTGTCACCGAAATGTGAGGAAAACGTGTTTTTTTAGCCACCTTTTGATGTTTGCAAAGGATTCTGGGTAACAGAACCTGGTCAGAGCCCCACAAGTCACCCCATCTTGGATTCCCCAACGTCTCTAGTTTTCACAAATGCAAAGGTTTGGTAGGTTTCCCTAGGTGCCGGCTGAGCTAGAGGCAAAAATCTACAGGTAGGCACTTTGTAAAAAAACGGCTCTGTTTTCTGTCAAAAAATGGGATGTGTCCACGTTGTGTTTTGGGGCATTCCCTGTCGCGGGCGCTAGGCCTACCCACACAAATGAGGTATCATTTTTATCGGGAGACTTGGGGGAACGCTGGGTGGAAGGAAATTTGTGGCTCCTCTCAGATTCCAGAACTTTCTGTTGCCGATATGTGAGGAGAATGTGTTTTTTTAGCCACATTTTGAAGTTTGCAAAGGATTCTGGGTAACAGAACCTGGTCAGAGCCCCACAAGTCACCCCATCTTGGATTCCCCTAGGTCTCTAGTTTTAAAAAATGCACAGGTTTGGTAGGTTTCCCTAGGTGCCAGCTGAGCTTGAGGCCAAAATCTACAGGTAGGCACTTTGCAAAAAACAGCTCTGTTTTCTGTCAAAAAATGGGATGTGTCCACGTTGTGTTTTGGGGCATTTCCTGTCGCGGGCGCTAGGCCTACCCACACAAGTGAGGTACCATTTTTATAGGGAGACTTGGGGGAACGCTGGGTGGAAGGAAATTTGTGGCTCCTCTCAGATTCCAGAACTTCCTGTCACCGAAATGTGAGGAAAACGTGTTTTTTTAGCCACATTTTGAGGTTTGCAAAGGATTCTGGGTAACAGAACCTGGTCAGAGCCCCACAAGTCACCCCATCTTGGATTTCCCTAGGTCTCTAGTTTTCAAAAATGCACAGGTTTGGTAGGTTTCCCTAGGTGACGGCTGAGGTAGAGGCCAAAATCTACAGGTAGGCCCTTTGCAAAAAACAGCTCTGTTTTCTGTCAAAAAATGTGATGTGTCCACGTTGTGTTTTGGGGCCTTTCCTGTCGCGGGCGCTAGGCCTACCCACACAAGTGAGGTATCATTTTTATCGGGAGACTTGAGGGAACGCTGGGTGGAAGGAAATTTGTGGCTCTTCTCAGATTCCAGAACTTTCTGTCACCGAAATGTGAGGAAAACGTGTTTTTTTAGCCACATTTTGAGGTTTGCAAAGGAGTCTGGGTAATAGAACCTGGTCAGAGCCCACAAGTCATGTCATCTTGGATTCCCCTAGGTCTCTAGTTTTCAAAAATGCACAGGTTTGGTAGGTTTCCCTAGGTGCCGGCTGAGCTAGAGGCCAAAATCTACAGGTAGGCACTTTGCAAAAAACAGCTCTGTTTTCTGTCAAAAAATGGGATGTGTCCACATTGTGTTTTGGGGGCATTTCCTGTCGTGGGCGCTAGGCCTACCAACACAAGTGAGGTATCATTTTTATCGGGAGACATGGGGGAATGCTGGGTGGAAGGAAATTTGTGGCTCCTCTCAGATTCCAGAACTTTCTGTCAACGAAATGTGAGGAAAATGTGTTTTTTTAGCCACATTTTGAGGTTTGCAAAGGATTCTGGGTAACAGAACCTGGTCAGAGCCCCACAAGCCACCCCATATTGGATTCCCCTAGGTCTCTAGTTTTCAAAAATGCACAGGTTTGGTAGGTTTCCCTAGGTGCCGGCTGAGCTAGAGGCCAAAATCTAGAGGTAGGCACTTTGCAAAAAACAGCTCTGTTTTCTGTCAAAAAATGGGATGTGTCCACGTTGTGTTTTGTGGCATTTCCTGTCGTGGGCGCTAGGCCTACCCACACAAGTGAGGTATCATTTTTATTGGGAGACTTGGGGGAACGCTGGGTGGAAGGAAATTTGTGGCTCCTCCCAGATTCCAGAATTTTCTGTCACCGAAATGTGAGGAAAATGTGTTTTTTTAGCCACATTTTGAGGTTTGCAAAGGATTCTGGGTAACAGAACCTGGTCAGAGCCCCACAAGCCACCCCATATTGGATTCCCCTCGGTCTCTAGTTTTCAAAAATGCACAGGTTTGGTAGGTTTCCCTAGTTGCCGGCTGAGCTAGAGGCCAAAATCTACAGGTAGGCACTTTGCAAAAAACAGCTCTGTTTTCTTTCAAAAAATGGGATGTGTCCACGTTGTGTTTTGGGGCATTTCCTGTCGCGGGCGCTAGGCCTACCCACACAAGTGAGGTACCATTTTTATAGGGAGACTTGGGGGAACGCTGGGTGGAAGGAAATTTGTGGCTCCTCTCAGATTCCAGAACTTCCTGTCACCGAAATGTGAGGAAAACGTGTTTTTTTAGCCACATTTTGAGGTTTGCAAAGGATTCTGGGTAACAGAACCTGGTCAGAGCCCCACAAGTCACCCCATCTTGGATTTCCCTAGGTCTCTAGTTTAAAAAAATGCACAGGTTTGGTAGGTTTCCCTAGTTGCCGGCTGAGCTAGAGGCCAAAATCTACAGGTAGGCACTTTGCAAAAAACAGCTCTGTTTTCTGTCAAAAAATGGGATGTGTCCATGTTGTGTTTTGTGGCATTTCCTGTCGTGGGCGCTAGGCCTACCCACACAAGTGAGGTATCATTTGTATCGGGAGACTTGGGGGAACGCTGGGTGGAAGGAAATTTGTGGCTCCTCCCAGATTCCAGAACTTTCTGTCACCGAAATGTGAGGAAAATGTGTTTTTTTAGCCACATTTTGAGGTTTGCAAAGGATTCTGGGTAACAGAACCTGGTCAGAGCCCCACAAGTCACCCCATCTTGGATTCCCCTAGATCTCTAGTTTAAAAAAATGCACAGGTTTGGTAGGTTTCCCTAGTTGCCGGCTGAGCTTGAGGCCAAAATCTACAGGTAGGCACTTTGCAAAAAACAGCTCTGTTTTCTGTCAAAAAATGGGATGTGTCCATGTTGTGTTTTGTGGCATTTCCTGTCGTGGGCGCTAGGCCTACCCACACAAGTGAGGTATCATTTGTATCGGGAGACTTGGGGGAACGCTGGGTGGAAGGAAATTTGTGGCTCCTCTCAGATTCCAGAATTTTCTGTCACCGAAATGTGAGGAAAATGTGTTTTTTTAGCCACATTTTGAGGTTTGCAAAGGATTCTGGGTAACAGAACCTGGTCAGAGCCCCAAAAGTCACCCCATCTTGGATTCCCCTAGGTCTCTAGTTTTAAAAAATGCACAGGTTTGGTAGGTTTCCCTAGGTGCCGGCTGAGCTAAAGGCCAAAATCTACAGGTAGGCACTGTGCAAAAAACAGCTCTGTTTTCTGTCAAAAAATGGGATGTGTCCACGTTGTGTTTTGGGGCATTTCCTGTCACGGGCGCTAGGCCTACCCACACAAGTGAGGTATCATTTTTATCGGGAAACTTGGGGGAATGCTGGGTGGAAGGAAATTTGTGGCTCCTCTCAGATTCCAGAACTTTCTGTCACCGAAATGTGAGGAAAATGTTTTTTTTTAGCCACATTTTGAGGTTTGCAAAGGATTCTGGGTAACAGAACCTGGTCAGAGCCCCACAAGCCACCCCATATTGGATTCCCCTAGGTCTCTAGTTTTCAAAAATGCACAGGTTTGGTAGATTTCCCTAGGTGCAGGCTGAGCTAGAGGCAAAAATCTACAGGTAGGCACTTTGCAAAAAACAGCTCTGTTTTCTGTCAAAAAATGGGATGTGTCCACGTTGTGTTTTGGGGCATTTCCTGTCGCGGGCGCTAGGCCTACCCACACAAGTGAGGTACCATTTTTATAGGGAGACTTGGGGGAACGCTGGGTGGAAGGAAATTTGTGGCTCCTCTCAGATTCCAGAACTTCCTGTCACCGAAATGTGAGGAAAACGTGTTTTTTTAGCCACATTTTGAGGTTTGCAAAGGATTCTGGGTAACAGAACCTGGTCAGAGCCCCACAAGTCACCCCATCTTGGATTTCCCTAGGTCTCTAGTTTAAAAAAATGCACAGGTTTGGTAGGTTTCCCTAGTTGCCGGCTGAGCTAGAGGCCAAAATCTACAGGTAGGCACTTTGCAAAAAACAGCTCTGTTTTCTGTCAAAAAATGGGATGTGTCCATGTTGTGTTTTGTGGCATTTCCTGTCGTGGGCGCTAGGCCTACCCACACAAGTGAGGTATCATTTGTATCGGAGACTTGGGGGAACGCTGGGTGGAAGGAAATTTGTGGCTCCTCTCAGATTCCAGAATTTTCTGTCACCGAAATGTGAGGAAAATGTGTTTTTTTAGCCACATTTTGAGGTTTGCAAAGGATTCTGGGTAACAGAACCTGGTCAGAGCCCCAAAAGTCACCCTATCTTGGATTCCCCTAGGTCTCTAGTTTTAGAAAATGCACAGGTTTGGTAGGTTTCCCTAGGTGCCGGCTGAGCTAAAGGCCAAAATCTACAGGTAGGCACTGTGCAAAAAACAGCTCTGTTTTCTGTCAAAAAATGGGATGTGTCCACGTTGTGTTTTGGGGCATTTCCTGTCACGGGCGCTAGGCCTACCCACACAAGTGAGGTATCATTTTTATCGGGAGACTTGGGGGAACGCTGGGTGGAAGGAAATTTGTGGCTCCTCTCAGATTCCAGAACTTTCTGTCACCGAAATGTGAGGAAAATGTGTTTTTTAGCCACATTTTGAGGTTTGCAAAGGATTCTGGGTAACAGAACCTGGTCAGAGCCCCACAAGTCACCCCATCTTGGATTTCCCTAGGTCTCTAGTTTAAAAAAATGCACAGGTTTGGTAGGTTTCCCTAGTTGCCGGCTGAGCTAGAGGCCAAAATCTACAGGTAGGCACTTTGCAAAAAACAGCTCTGTTTTCTGTCAAAAAATGGGATGTGTCCATGTTGTGTTTTGTGGCATTTCCTGTCGTGGGCGCTAGGCCTACCCACACAAGTGAGGTATCATTTGTATCGGAGACTTGGGGGAACGCTGGGTGGAAGGAAATTTGTGGCTCCTCTCAGATTCCAGAATTTTCTGTCACCGAAATGTGAGGAAAATGTGTTTTTTTAGCCACATTTTGAGGTTTGCAAAGGATTCTGGGTAACAGAACCTGGTCAGAGCCCCAAAAGTCACCCTATCTTGGATTCCCCTAGGTCTCTAGTTTTAGAAAATGCACAGGTTTGGTAGGTTTCCCTAGGTGCCGGCTGAGCTAAAGGCCAAAATCTACAGGTAGGCACTGTGCAAAAAACAGCTCTGTTTTCTGTCAAAAAATGGGATGTGTCCACGTTGTGTTTTGGGGCATTTCCTGTCACGGGCGCTAGGCCTACCCACACAAGTGAGGTATCATTTTTATCGGGAGACTTGGGGGAACGCTGGGTGGAAGGAAATTTGTGGCTCCTCTCAGATTCCAGAACTTTCTGTCACCGAAATGTGAGGAAAATGTGTTTTTTAGCCACATTTTGAGGTTTGCAAAGGATTCTGGGTAACAGAACCTGGTCAGAGCCCCACAAGCCACCCCATATTGGATTCCCCTAGGTCTCTAGTTTTCAAAAATGCACAGGTTTGGTAGATTTCCCTAGGTGCAGGCTGAGCTAGAGGCAAAAATCTACAGGTAGGCACTTTGCAAAAAACAGCTCTGTTTTCTGTCAAAAAATGGGATGTGTCCACGTTGTGTTTTGGGGCATTTCCTGTCGCGGGCGCTAGGCCTACCCACACAAGTGAGGTACCATTTTTATAGGGAGACTTGGGGGAACGCTGGGTGGAAGGAAATTTGTGGCTCCTCTCAGATTCCAGAACTTCCTGTCACCGAAATGTGAGGAAAATGTGTTTTTTTAGCCACATTTTGAGGTTTGCAAAGGATTCTGGGTAACAGAACCTGGTCAGAGCCCCACAAGTCACCCCATCTTGGATTTCCCTAGGTCTCTAGTTTTCAAAAATGCACAGGTTTGGTAGGTTTCCCTAGGTGACGGCTGAGCTAGAGGCCAAAATCTACAGGTAGGCCCTTTGCAAAAAACAGCTCTGTTTTCTGTCAAAAAATGGGATGTGTCCACGTTGTGTTTTGGGGCCTTTCCTGTCGCGGGCGCTAGGCCTACCCACACAAGTGAGGTATCATTTTTATCGGGAGACTTGGGGGAACGCTGGGTGGAAGGAAATTTGTGGCTCCTCTCAGATTCCAGAACTTTCTGTCACCGAAATGTGAGGAAAACGTGTTTTTTTAGCCACATTTTGAGGTTTGCAAAGGAGTCTGGGTAATAGAACCTGGTCAGAGCCCACAAGTCATGTCATCTTGGATTCCCCTAGGTCTCTAGTTTTCAAAAATGCACAGGTTTTGTAGGTTTCCCTAGGTGCCGGCTGAGCTAGAGGCCAAAATCTACAGGTAGGCACTTTGCAAAAAACAGCTCTGTTTTCTGTCAAAAAATGGGATGTGTCCACATTGTGTTTTGGGGGCATTTCCTGTCGTGGGCGCTAGGCCTACCAACACAAGTGAGGTATCATTTTTATCGGGAGACATGGGGGAACGCTGGGTGGAAGGAAATTTGTGGCTCCTCTCAGATTCCAGAACTTTCTGTCAACGAAATGTGAGGAAAATGTGTTTTTTTAGCCACATTTTGAAGTTTGCAAAGGATTCTGGGTAACAGAACCTGGTCAGAGCCCCACAAGCCACCCCATATTGGATTCCCCTAGGTCTCTAGTTTTCAAAAATGCACAGGTTTGGTAGGTTTCCCTAGGTGCCGGCTGAGCTAGAGGCCAAAATCTACAGGTAGGCACTTTGCAAAAAACAGCTCTGTTTTCTGTCAAAAAATGGGATGTGTCCACGTTGTGTTTTGTGGCATTTCCTGTCGTGGGCGCTAGGCCTACCCACACAAGTGAGGTATCATTTTTATGGGGAGACTTGGGGGAACGCTGGGTGGAAGGAAATTTGTGGCTCCTCCCAGATTCCAGAATTTTCTGTCACCGAAATGTGAGGAAAATGTGTTTTTTTAGCCACATTTTGAGGTTTGCAAAGGATTCTGGGTAACAGAACCTGGTCAGAGCCCCACAAGCCACCCCATATTGGATTCCCCTCGGTCTCTAGTTTTCAAAAATGCACAGGTTTGGTAGGTTTCCCTAGTTGCCGGCTGAGCTAAAGGCCAAAATCTACAGGTAGGCACTGTGCAAAAAACAGCTCTGTTTTCTGTCAAAAAATGGGATGTGTCCACGTTGTGTTTTGTGGCATTTCCTGTCGTGGGCGCTAGGCCTACCCACACAAGTGAGGTATCATTTTTATCGGGAGACTTGGGGGAACGCTGGGTGGAAGGAAATTTGTGGCTCCTCTCAGATTCCAGAACTTTCTGTCACCGAAATGTGAGGAAAATTTGTTTTTTTAGCCACATTTTGAGGTTTGCAAAGGATTCTGGGTAACAGAACCTGGTCAGAGCCCCAAAAGTCACCCTATCTTGGATTCCCCTAGGTCTCTAGTTTTAGAAAATGCACAGGTTTGGTAGGTTTCCCTAGGTGCCGGCTGAGCTAAAGGCCAAAATCTACAGGTAGGCACTGTGCAAAAAACAGCTCTGTTTTCTGTCAAAAAATGGGATGTGTCCACGTTGTGTTTTGGGGCATTTCCTGTCGCGGGCGCTAGGCCTACCCACACAAGTGAGGTACCATTTTTATAGGGAGACTTGGGGGAACGCTGGGTGGAAGGAAATTTGTGGCTCCTCTCAGATTCCAGAACTTCCTGTCACCGAAATGTGAGGAAAACGTGTTTTTTTAGCCACATTTTGAGGTTTGCAAAGGATTCTGGGTAACAGAACCTGGTCAGAGCCCCACAAGTCACCCCATCTTGGATTTCCCTAGGTCTCTAGTTTTCAAAAATGCACAGGTTTGGTAGGTTTCCCTAGGTGACGGCTGAGGTAGAGGCCAAAATCTACAGGTAGGCCCTTTGCAAAAAACAGCTCTGTTTTCTGTCAAAAAATGTGATGTGTCCACGTTGTGTTTTGGGGCCTTTCCTGTCGCGGGCGCTAGGCCTACCCACACAAGTGAGGTATCATTTTTATCGGGAGACTTGAGGGAACGCTGGGTGGAAGGAAATTTGTGGCTCTTCTCAGATTCCAGAACTTTCTGTCACCGAAATGTGAGGAAAACGTGTTTTTTTAGCCACATTTTGAGGTTTGCAAAGGAGTCTGGGTAATAGAACCTGGTCAGAGCCCACAAGTCATGTCATCTTGGATTCCCCTAGGTCTCTAGTTTTCAAAAATGCACAGGTTTGGTAGGTTTCCCTAGGTGCCGGCTGAGCTAGAGGCCAAAATCTACAGGTAGGCACTTTGCAAAAAACAGCTCTGTTTTCTGTCAAAAAATGGGATGTGTCCACATTGTGTTTTGGGGGCATTTCCTGTCGTGGGCGCTAGGCCTACCAACACAAGTGAGGTATCATTTTTATCGGGAGACATGGGGGAATGCTGGGTGGAAGGAAATTTGTGGCTCCTCTCAGATTCCAGAACTTTCTGTCAACGAAATGTGAGGAAAATGTGTTTTTTTAGCCACATTTTGAGGTTTGCAAAGGATTCTGGGTAACAGAACCTGGTCAGAGCCCCACAAGCCACCCCATATTGGATTCCCCTAGGTCTCTAGTTTTCAAAAATGCACAGGTTTGGTAGGTTTCCCTAGGTGCCGGCTGAGCTAGAGGCCAAAATCTAGAGGTAGGCACTTTGCAAAAAACAGCTCTGTTTTCTGTCAAAAAATGGGATGTGTCCACGTTGTGTTTTGTGGCATTTCCTGTCGTGGGCGCTAGGCCTACCCACACAAGTGAGGTATCATTTTTATTGGGAGACTTGGGGGAACGCTGGGTGGAAGGAAATTTGTGGCTCCTCCCAGATTCCAGAATTTTCTGTCACCGAAATGTGAGGAAAATGTGTTTTTTTAGCCACATTTTGAGGTTTGCAAAGGATTCTGGGTAACAGAACCTGGTCAGAGCCCCACAAGCCACCCCATATTGGATTCCCCTCGGTCTCTAGTTTTCAAAAATGCACAGGTTTGGTAGGTTTCCCTAGTTGCCGGCTGAGCTAGAGGCCAAAATCTACAGGTAGGCACTTTGCAAAAAACAGCTCTGTTTTCTTTCAAAAAATGGGATGTGTCCACGTTGTGTTTTGGGGCATTTCCTGTCGCGGGCGCTAGGCCTACCCACACAAGTGAGGTACCATTTTTATAGGGAGACTTGGGGGAACGCTGGGTGGAAGGAAATTTGTGGCTCCTCTCAGATTCCAGAACTTCCTGTCACCGAAATGTGAGGAAAACGTGTTTTTTTAGCCACATTTTGAGGTTTGCAAAGGATTCTGGGTAACAGAACCTGGTCAGAGCCCCACAAGTCACCCCATCTTGGATTTCCCTAGGTCTCTAGTTTAAAAAAATGCACAGGTTTGGTAGGTTTCCCTAGTTGCCGGCTGAGCTAGAGGCCAAAATCTACAGGTAGGCACTTTGCAAAAAAACAGCTCTGTTTTCTGTCAAAAAATGGGATGTGTCCATGTTGTGTTTTGTGGCATTTCCTGTCGTGGGCGCTAGGCCTACCCACACAAGTGAGGTATCATTTGTATCGGGAGACTTGGGGGAACGCTGGGTGGAAGGAAATTTGTGGCTCCTCCCAGATTCCAGAACTTTCTGTCACCGAAATGTGAGGAAAATGTGTTTTTTTAGCCACATTTTGAGGTTTGCAAAGGATTCTGGGTAACAGAACCTGGTCAGAGCCCCACAAGTCACCCCATCTTGGATTCCCCTAGATCTCTAGTTTAAAAAAATGCACAGGTTTGGTAGGTTTCCCTAGTTGCCGGCTGAGCTTGAGGCCAAAATCTACAGGTAGGCACTTTGCAAAAAACAGCTCTGTTTTCTGTCAAAAAATGGGATGTGTCCATGTTGTGTTTTGTGGCATTTCCTGTCGTGGGCGCTAGGCCTACCCACACAAGTGAGGTATCATTTGTATCGGGAGACTTGGGGGAACGCTGGGTGGAAGGAAATTTGTGGCTCCTCTCAGATTCCAGAATTTTCTGTCACCGAAATGTGAGGAAAATGTGTTTTTTTAGCCACATTTTGAGGTTTGCAAAGGATTCTGGGTAACAGAACCTGGTCAGAGCCCCAAAAGTCACCCCATCTTGGATTCCCCTAGGTCTCTAGTTTTAAAAAATGCACAGGTTTGGTAGGTTTCCCTAGGTGCCGGCTGAGCTAAAGGCCAAAATCTACAGGTAGGCACTGTGCAAAAAACAGCTCTGTTTTCTGTCAAAAAATGGGATGTGTCCACGTTGTGTTTTGGGGCATTTCCTGTCACGGGCGCTAGGCCTACCCACACAAGTGAGGTATCATTTTTATCGGGAAACTTGGGGGAATGCTGGGTGGAAGGAAATTTGTGGCTCCTCTCAGATTCCAGAACTTTCTGTCACCGAAATGTGAGGAAAATGTTTTTTTTTAGCCACATTTTGAGGTTTGCAAAGGATTCTGGGTAACAGAACCTGGTCAGAGCCCCACAAGCCACCCCATATTGGATTCCCCTAGGTCTCTAGTTTTCAAAAATGCACAGGTTTGGTAGATTTCCCTAGGTGCAGGCTGAGCTAGAGGCAAAAATCTACAGGTAGGCACTTTGCAAAAAACAGCTCTGTTTTCTGTCAAAAAATGGGATGTGTCCACGTTGTGTTTTGGGGCATTTCCTGTCGCGGGCGCTAGGCCTACCCACACAAGTGAGGTACCATTTTTATAGGGAGACTTGGGGGAACGCTGGGTGGAAGGAAATTTGTGGCTCCTCTCAGATTCCAGAACTTCCTGTCACCGAAATGTGAGGAAAACGTGTTTTTTTAGCCACATTTTGAGGTTTGCAAAGGATTCTGGGTAACAGAACCTGGTCAGAGCCCCACAAGTCACCCCATCTTGGATTTCCCTAGGTCTCTAGTTTAAAAAAATGCACAGGTTTGGTAGGTTTCCCTAGTTGCCGGCTGAGCTAGAGGCCAAAATCTACAGGTAGGCACTTTGCAAAAAACAGCTCTGTTTTCTGTCAAAAAATGGGATGTGTCCATGTTGTGTTTTGTGGCATTTCCTGTCGTGGGCGCTAGGCCTACCCACACAAGTGAGGTATCATTTGTATCGGAGACTTGGGGGAACGCTGGGTGGAAGGAAATTTGTGGCTCCTCTCAGATTCCAGAATTTTCTGTCACCGAAATGTGAGGAAAATGTGTTTTTTTAGCCACATTTTGAGGTTTGCAAAGGATTCTGGGTAACAGAACCTGGTCAGAGCCCCAAAAGTCACCCTATCTTGGATTCCCCTAGGTCTCTAGTTTTAGAAAATGCACAGGTTTGGTAGGTTTCCCTAGGTGCCGGCTGAGCTAAAGGCCAAAATCTACAGGTAGGCACTGTGCAAAAAACAGCTCTGTTTTCTGTCAAAAAATGGGATGTGTCCACGTTGTGTTTTGGGGCATTTCCTGTCACGGGCGCTAGGCCTACCCACACAAGTGAGGTATCATTTTTATCGGGAGACTTGGGGGAACGCTGGGTGGAAGGAAATTTGTGGCTCCTCTCAGATTCCAGAACTTTCTGTCACCGAAATGTGAGGAAAATGTGTTTTTTAGCCACATTTTGAGGTTTGCAAAGGATTCTGGGTAACAGAACCTGGTCAGAGCCCCACAAGTCACCCCATCTTGGATTTCCCTAGGTCTCTAGTTTAAAAAAATGCACAGGTTTGGTAGGTTTCCCTAGTTGCCGGCTGAGCTAGAGGCCAAAATCTACAGGTAGGCACTTTGCAAAAAACAGCTCTGTTTTCTGTCAAAAAATGGGATGTGTCCATGTTGTGTTTTGTGGCATTTCCTGTCGTGGGCGCTAGGCCTACCCACACAAGTGAGGTATCATTTGTATCGGAGACTTGGGGGAACGCTGGGTGGAAGGAAATTTGTGGCTCCTCTCAGATTCCAGAATTTTCTGTCACCGAAATGTGAGGAAAATGTGTTTTTTTAGCCACATTTTGAGGTTTGCAAAGGATTCTGGGTAACAGAACCTGGTCAGAGCCCCAAAAGTCACCCTATCTTGGATTCCCCTAGGTCTCTAGTTTTAGAAAATGCACAGGTTTGGTAGGTTTCCCTAGGTGCCGGCTGAGCTAAAGGCCAAAATCTACAGGTAGGCACTGTGCAAAAAACAGCTCTGTTTTCTGTCAAAAAATGGGATGTGTCCACGTTGTGTTTTGGGGCATTTCCTGTCACGGGCGCTAGGCCTACCCACACAAGTGAGGTATCATTTTTATCGGGAGACTTGGGGGAACGCTGGGTGGAAGGAAATTTGTGGCTCCTCTCAGATTCCAGAACTTTCTGTCACCGAAATGTGAGGAAAATGTGTTTTTTAGCCACATTTTGAGGTTTGCAAAGGATTCTGGGTAACAGAACCTGGTCAGAGCCCCACAAGCCACCCCATATTGGATTCCCCTAGGTCTCTAGTTTTCAAAAATGCACAGGTTTGGTAGATTTCCCTAGGTGCAGGCTGAGCTAGAGGCAAAAATCTACAGGTAGGCACTTTGCAAAAAACAGCTCTGTTTTCTGTCAAAAAATGGGATGTGTCCACGTTGTGTTTTGGGGCATTTCCTGTCGCGGGCGCTAGGCCTACCCACACAAGTGAGGTACCATTTTTATAGGGAGACTTGGGGGAACGCTGGGTGGAAGGAAATTTGTGGCTCCTCTCAGATTCCAGAACTTCCTGTCACCGAAATGTGAGGAAAATGTGTTTTTTTAGCCACATTTTGAGGTTTGCAAAGGATTCTGGGTAACAGAACCTGGTCAGAGCCCCACAAGTCACCCCATCTTGGATTTCCCTAGGTCTCTAGTTTTCAAAAATGCACAGGTTTGGTAGGTTTCCCTAGGTGACGGCTGAGCTAGAGGCCAAAATCTACAGGTAGGCCCTTTGCAAAAAACAGCTCTGTTTTCTGTCAAAAAATGGGATGTGTCCACGTTGTGTTTTGGGGCCTTTCCTGTCGCGGGCGCTAGGCCTACCCACACAAGTGAGGTATCATTTTTATCGGGAGACTTGGGGGAACGCTGGGTGGAAGGAAATTTGTGGCTCCTCTCAGATTCCAGAACTTTCTGTCACCGAAATGTGAGGAAAACGTGTTTTTTTAGCCACATTTTGAGGTTTGCAAAGGAGTCTGGGTAATAGAACCTGGTCAGAGCCCACAAGTCATGTCATCTTGGATTCCCCTAGGTCTCTAGTTTTCAAAAATGCACAGGTTTTGTAGGTTTCCCTAGGTGCCGGCTGAGCTAGAGGCCAAAATCTACAGGTAGGCACTTTGCAAAAAACAGCTCTGTTTTCTGTCAAAAAATGGGATGTGTCCACATTGTGTTTTGGGGGCATTTCCTGTCGTGGGCGCTAGGCCTACCAACACAAGTGAGGTATCATTTTTATCGGGAGACATGGGGGAACGCTGGGTGGAAGGAAATTTGTGGCTCCTCTCAGATTCCAGAACTTTCTGTCAACGAAATGTGAGGAAAATGTGTTTTTTTAGCCACATTTTGAAGTTTGCAAAGGATTCTGGGTAACAGAACCTGGTCAGAGCCCCACAAGCCACCCCATATTGGATTCCCCTAGGTCTCTAGTTTTCAAAAATGCACAGGTTTGGTAGGTTTCCCTAGGTGCCGGCTGAGCTAGAGGCCAAAATCTACAGGTAGGCACTTTGCAAAAAACAGCTCTGTTTTCTGTCAAAAAATGGGATGTGTCCACGTTGTGTTTTGTGGCATTTCCTGTCGTGGGCGCTAGGCCTACCCACACAAGTGAGGTATCATTTTTATTGGGAGACTTGGGGGAACGCTGGGTGGAAGGAAATTTGTGGCTCCTCCCAGATTCCAGAATTTTCTGTCACCGAAATGTGAGGAAAATGTGTTTTTTTAGCCACATTTTGAGGTTTGCAAAGGATTCTGGGTAACAGAACCTGGTCAGAGCCCCACAAGCCACCCCATATTGGATTCCCCTCGGTCTCTAGTTTTCAAAAATGCACAGGTTTGGTAGGTTTCCCTAGTTGCCGGCTGAGCTAAAGGCCAAAATCTACAGGTAGGCACTGTGCAAAAAACAGCTCTGTTTTCTGTCAAAAAATGGGATGTGTCCACGTTGTGTTTTGTGGCATTTCCTGTCGTGGGCGCTAGGCCTACCCACACAAGTGAGGTATCATTTTTATCGGGAGACTTGGGGGAACGCTGGGTGGAAGGAAATTTGTGGCTCCTCTCAGATTCCAGAACTTTCTGTCACCGAAATGTGAGGAAAATTTGTTTTTTTAGCCACATTTTGAGGTTTGCAAAGGATTCTGGGTAACAGAACCTGGTCAGAGCCCCAAAAGTCACCCTATCTTGGATTCCCCTAGGTCTCTAGTTTTAGAAAATGCACAGGTTTGGTAGGTTTCCCTAGGTGCCGGCTGAGCTAAAGGCCAAAATCTACAGGTAGGCACTGTGCAAAAAACAGCTCTGTTTTCTGTCAAAAAATGGGATGTGTCCACGTTGTGTTTTGGGGCATTTCCTGTCACGGGCGCTAGGCCTACCCACACAAGTGAGGTATCATTTTTATCGGGAGACTTGGGGGAACGCTGGGTGGAAGGAAATTTGTGGCTCCTCTCAGATTCCAGAACTTTCTGTCACCGAAATGTGAGGAAAATGTGTTTTTTAGCCACATTTTGAGGTTTGCAAAGGATTCTGGGTAACAGAACCTGGTCAGAGCCCCACAAGCCACCCCATATTGGATTCCCCTAGGTCTCTAGTTTTCAAAAATGCACAGGTTTGGTAGATTTCCCTAGGTGCAGGCTGAGCTAGAGGCAAAAATCTACAGGTAGGCACTTTGCAAAAAACAGCTCTGTTTTCTGTCAAAAAATGGGATGTGTCCACGTTGTGTTTTGGGGCATTTCCTGTCGCGGGCGCTAGGCCTACCCACACAAGTGAGGTACCATTTTTATAGGGAGACTTGGGGGAACGCTGGGTGGAAGGAAATTTGTGGCTCCTCTCAGATTCCAGAACTTCCTGTCACCGAAATGTGAGGAAAATGTGTTTTTTTAGCCACATTTTGAGGTTTGCAAAGGATTCTGGGTAACAGAACCTGGTCAGAGCCCCACAAGTCACCCCATCTTGGATTTCCCTAGGTCTCTAGTTTTCAAAAATGCACAGGTTTGGTAGGTTTCCCTAGGTGACGGCTGAGCTAGAGGCCAAAATCTACAGGTAGGCCCTTTGCAAAAAACAGCTCTGTTTTCTGTCAAAAAATGGGATGTGTCCACGTTGTGTTTTGGGGCCTTTCCTGTCGCGGGCGCTAGGCCTACCCACACAAGTGAGGTATCATTTTTATCGGGAGACTTGGGGGAACGCTGGGTGGAAGGAAATTTGTGGCTCCTCTCAGATTCCAGAACTTTCTGTCACCGAAATGTGAGGAAAACGTGTTTTTTTAGCCACATTTTGAGGTTTGCAAAGGAGTCTGGGTAATAGAACCTGGTCAGAGCCCACAAGTCATGTCATCTTGGATTCCCCTAGGTCTCTAGTTTTCAAAAATGCACAGGTTTTGTAGGTTTCCCTAGGTGCCGGCTGAGCTAGAGGCCAAAATCTACAGGTAGGCACTTTGCAAAAAACAGCTCTGTTTTCTGTCAAAAAATGGGATGTGTCCACATTGTGTTTTGGGGGCATTTCCTGTCGTGGGCGCTAGGCCTACCAACACAAGTGAGGTATCATTTTTATCGGGAGACATGGGGGAATGCTGGGTGGAAGGAAATTTGTGGCTCCTCTCAGATTCCAGAACTTTCTGTCAACGAAATGTGAGGAAAATGTGTTTTTTTAGCCACATTTTGAAGTTTGCAAAGGATTCTGGGTAACAGAACCTGGTCAGAGCCCCACAAGCCACCCCATATTGGATTCCCCTAGGTCTCTAGTTTTAAAAAATGCACAGGTTTGGTAGGTTTCCCTAGGTGCCGGCTGAGCTAGAGGCCAAAATCTACAGGTAGGCACTTTGCAAAAAACAGCTCTGTTTTCTGTCAAAAAATGGGATGTGTCCACGTTGTGTTTTGTGGCATTTCCTGTCGTGGGCGCTAGGCCTACCCACACAAGTGAGGTATCATTTTTATTGGGAGACTTGGGGGAACGCTGGGTGGAAGGAAATTTGTGGCTCCTCCCAGATTCCAGAATTTTCTGTCACCGAAATGTGAGGAAAATGTGTTTTTTTAGCCACATTTTGAGGTTTGCAAAGGATTCTGGGTAACAGAACCTGGTCAGAGCTCCACAAGCCACCCCATATTGGATTCCCCTCGGTCTCTAGTTTTCAAAAATGCACAGGTTTGGTAGGTTTCCCTAGTTGCCGGCTGAGCTAAAGGCCAAAATCTACAGGTAGGCACTGTGCAAAAAACAGCTCTGTTTTCTGTCAAAAAATGGGATGTGTCCACGTTGTGTTTTGTGGCATTTCCTGTCGTGGGCGCTAGGCCTACCCACACAAGTGAGGTATCATTTTTATCGGGAGACTTGGGGGAACGCTGGGTGGAAGGAAATTTGTGGCTCCTCTCAGATTCCAGAACTTTCTGTCACCGAAATGTGAGGAAAATTTGTTTTTTTAGCCACATTTTGAGGTTTGCAAAGGATTCTGGGTAACAGAACCTGGTCAGAGCCCCACAAGCCACCCCATATTGGATTCCCCTAGGTCTCTAGTTTTCAAAAATGCACAGGTTTGGTAGATTTCCCTAGGTGCAGGCTGAGCTAGAGGCAAAAATCTACAGGTAGGCACTTTGCAAAAAACAGCTCTGTTTTCTGTCAAAAAATGGGATGTGTCCACGTTGTGTTTTGGGGCATTTCCTGTCGCGGGCGCTAGGCCTACCAACACAAGTGAGGTACCATTTTTATAGGGAGACTTGGGGGAACGCTGGGTGGAAGGAAATTTGTGGCTCCTCTCAGATTCCAGAACTTCCTGTCACCGAAATGTGAGGAAAACGTGTTTTTTTAGCCACATTTTGAGGTTTGCAAAGGATTCTGGGTAACAGAACCTGGTCAGAGCCCCACAAGTCACCCCATCTTGGATTTCCCTAGGTCTCTAGTTTTCAAAAATGCACAGGTTTGGTAGGTTTCCCTAGGTGACGGCTGAGCTAGAGGCCAAAATCTACAGGTAGGCCCTTTGCAAAAAACAGCTCTGTTTTCTGTCAAAAAATGGGATGTGTCCACGTTGTGTTTTGGGGCCTTTCCTGTCGCGGGCGCTAGGCCTACCCACACAAGTGAGGTATCATTTTTATCGGGAGACTTGGGGGAACGCTGGGTGGAAGGAAATTTGTGGCTCCTCTCAGATTCCAGAACTTTCTGTCACCGAAATGTGAGGAAAACGTGTTTTTTTAGCCACATTTTGAGGTTTGCAAAGGAGTCTGGGTAATAGAACCTGGTCAGAGCCCACAAGTCATGTCATCTTGGATTCCCCTAGGTCTCTAGTTTTCAAAAATGCACAGGTTTGGTAGGTTTCCCTAGGTGCCGGCTGAGCTAGAGGCCAAAATCTACAGGTAGGCACTTTGCAAAAAACAGCTCTGTTTTCTGTCAAAAAATGGGATGTGTCCACATTGTGTTTTGGGGGCATTTCCTGTCGTGGGCGCTAGGCCTACCAACACAAGTGAGGTATCATTTTTATCGGGAGACATGGGGGAACGCTGGGTGGAAGGAAATTTGTGGCTCCTCTCAGATTCCAGAACTTTCAGTCAACGAAATGTGAGGAAAATGTGTTTTTTTAGCCACATTTTGAGGTTTGCAAAGGATTCTGGGTAACAGAACCTGGTCAGAGCCCCACAAGCCACCCCATATTGGATTCCCCTAGGTCTCTAGTTTTCAAAAATGCACAGGTTTGGTAGGTTTCCCTAGTTGCCGGCTGAGCTAGAGGCCAAAATCTACAGGTAGGCACTTTGCAAAAAACAGCTCTGTTTTCTTTCAAAAAATGGGATGTGTCCACGTTGTGTTTTGGGGCATTTCCTGTCGTGGGCGCTAGGCCTACCCACACAAGTGAGGTATCATTTGTATCGGGAGACTTGGGGGAACGCTGGGTGGAAGGAAATTTGTGGCTCCTCTCAGATTCCAGAACTTTCTGTCACCGAAATGTGAGGAAAACTTGTTTATTTAGCCAAATTTTGAGGTTTGCAAAGGAGTCTGGGTAACAGAACCTGGTCAGAGCCCCACAAGTCACCTCATCTTGGATTCCCCTAGGTCTCTAGTTTTAAAAAATGCACAGGTTTGGTAGGTTTCCCTAGGTGCCGGCTGAGCTAGAGGCCAAAATCTACAGGTAGGCACTATGCAAAAAACAGCTCTGTTTTCTGTCAAAAAATCGGAAGTGTCCACGTTGTGTTTTGGGGCATTTCCTGTCACGGGCGCTAGGCCTACCCACACAAGTGAGGTATCATTTTTATCGGGAGACTTGGGGGAACGCTGGGTGGAAGGAAATTTGTGGCTCCTCTCAGATTCCAGAACTTTCTGTCACCGAAATGTGAGGAAAATTTAGTTTTTTAGCCACATTTTGAGGTTTGCAAAGGATTCTGGGTAACAGAACCTGGTCAGAGCCCCACAAGTCACCCCATCTTGGATTCCCCTAGATCTCTAGTTTAAAAAAATGCACAGGTTTGGTAGGTTTCCCTAGTTGCCGGCTGAGCTAGAGGCAAAAATCTACAGGTAGGCACTTTGCAAAAAACAGCTCTGTTTTCTGTCAAAAAATGGGATGTGTCCATGTTGTGTTTTGTGGCATTTCCTGTCGTGGGCGCTAGGCCTACCCACACAAGTGAGGTATCATTTGTATCGGAGACTTGGGGGAACGCTGGGTGGAAGGAAATTTGTGGCTCCTCTCAGATTCCAGAAATTTCTGTCACCGAAATGTGAGGAAAATGTGTTTTTTTAGCCACATTTTGAGGTTTGCAAAGGATTCTGGGTAACAGAACCTGGTCAGAGCCCCACGAGTCACCCCATCTTGGATTCCCCTAGGTCTCTAGTTTTCAAAAATGCACAGGTTTGGTAGGTTTCCCTAGGTGCCGGCTGAGAAAGAGGCCAAAATCTACGGGCAGGGACTTTGCAAAAACAGCTCTG
Source organism: Pleurodeles waltl (assembly GCF_031143425.1). Taxonomy (NCBI): domain Eukaryota; kingdom Metazoa; phylum Chordata; class Amphibia; order Caudata; family Salamandridae; genus Pleurodeles; species Pleurodeles waltl. The sequence continues at coordinate 498,928,320 of NC_090440.1, forward strand.
TTTTCTGTCAAAAAATGGGATGTGTCCACGTTGTGTTTTGGGGCATTTCCTGTCGTGGGCGCAACGCCTACCCACACAAGTGAGGTATCATTTTTATCGGGAGACTTGGGGGAACGCTGGGTGGAAGGAAATTTGTGGCTCCTCTCAGATTCCAGAACTTTCTGTCACCGAAATGTGAGGAAAACTTGTTTATTTAGCCAAATTTTGAGGTTTGCAAAGGAGTCTGGGTAACAGAACCTGGTCAGAGCCCCACAAGTCACCTCATCTTGGATTCCCCTAGGTCTCTAGTTTTCAAAAATGCACAGGTTTGGTAGGTTTCCCTAGGTGCCGGCTGAGCTAGAGGCCAAAATCTACAGGTAGGCACTATGCAAAAAACAGCTCTGTTTTCTGTCAAAAAATCGGAAGTGTCCACGTTGTGTTTTGGGGCATTTCCTGTCACGGGCGCTAGGCCTACCCACACAAGTGAGGTATCATTTTTATCGGGAAACTTGGGGGAATGCTGGGTGGAAGGAAATTTGTGGCTCGTCTCAGATTCCAGAACTTTCTGTCACCGAAATGCGAGGAAAACGTGTTTATTTAGCCACATTTTGAGGTTTGCAGAGGATTCTGGGTAACAGAACCTGGTCAGAGCCCCACAAGCCACCCCATTTTGGATTCCCCTAGGTCTCTAGTTTAAAAAAATGCACAGGTTTGGTAGGTTTGCCTAGTTGCCGGCTGAGCTAGAGGCCAAAATCTACAGGTAGGCACTTTGCAAAAAACAGCTCTGTTTTCTGTCAAAAAATGGGATGTGTCCATGTTGTGTTTTGTGGCATTTCCTGTCGTGGGCGCTAGGCCTACCCACACAAGTGAGGTATCATTTGTATCGGAGACTTGGGGGAACGCTGGGTGGAAGGAAATTTGTGGCTCCTCTCAGATTCCAGAATTTTCTGTCACCGAAATGTGAGGAAAATGTGTTTTTTTAGCCACATTTTGAGGTTTGCAAAGGATTCTGGGTAACAGAACCTGGTCAGAGCCCCAAAAGTCACCCCATCTTGGATTCCCCTAGGTCTCTAGTTTTAAAAAATGCACAGGTTTGGTAGGTTTCCCTAGGTGCCGGCTGAGCTAAAGGCCAAAATCTACAGGTAGGCACTGTGCAAAAAACAGCTCTGTTTTCTGTCAAAAAATGGGATGTGTCCACGTTGTGTTTTGGGGCATTTCCTGTCACGGGCGCTAGGCCTACCCACACAAGTGAGGTATCATTTTTATCGGGAGACTTGGGGGAACGCTGGGTGGAAGGAAATTTGTGGCTCCTCTCAGATTCCAGAACTTTCTGTCACCGAAATGTGAGGAAAATGTGTTTTTTTAGCCACATTTTGAGGTTTGCAAAGGATTCTGGGTAACAGAACCTGGTCAGAGCCCCACAAGCCACCCCATATTGGATTCCCCTAGGTCTCTAGTTTTCAAAAATGCACAGGTTTGGTAGATTTCCCTAGGTGCAGGCTGTGCTAGAGGCCAAAATCTACAGGTAGGCACTTTGCAAAAAAAAGCTCTGTTTTCTGTCAAAAAATGGGATGTGTCCACGTTGTGTTTTGGGGCATTTCCTGTCGCGGGCTCTAGGCCTACCCACACAAGTGAGGTATCATTTTTATCGGGCGACTTGGGGGAACGCTGGGTGGAAGGAAATTTGTGGCTCGTCTCAGATTCCAGAACTTTCTGTCACCGAAATGCGAGGAAAACGTGTTTATTTAGCCACATTTTGAGGTTTGCAAAGGATTCTGGGTAACAGAACCTGGTCAGAGCCCCACAAGCCTCCCCATATTGGATTCCCCTAGGTCTCTAGTTTTCAAAAATGCACAGGTTTGGTAGATTTCCCTAGGTGCAGGCTGAGCTAGAGGCCAAAATCTACAGGTAGGCACTTTGCAAAAAAAAGCTCTGTTTTCTGTCAAAAAATGGGATGTGTCCACGTTGTGTTTTGGGGCATTTCCTGTCGCGGGAGCTAGGCGTACCCACACAAGTGAGGTTCCATTTTTATAGGAAGACTTGGGGGAACGCTGGGTGGAAGGAAATTTGTGGCTCCTCTCAGATTCCAGAACTTTCTGTCACCGAAATGTGAGGAAAAATTATTTTTTTAGCCACATTTTGAGGTTTGCAAAGGATTCTGGGTAACAGAACCTGGTCAGAGCCCCACAAGTCACCCCATCTTGGATTCCCCTAGATCTCTAGTTTAAAAAAATGCACAGGTTTGGTAAGTTTCCCTAGTTGCCGGCTGAGCTAGAGGCAAAAATCTACAGGTAGGCACTTTGCAAAAAACAGCTCTGTTTTCTGTCAAAAAATGGGATGTGTCCATGTTGTGTTTTGTGGCATTTCCTGTCGTGGGCGCTAGGCCTACCCACACAAGTGAGGTATCATTTGTATCGGAGACTTGGGGGAACGCTGGGCGGAAGGAAATTTGTGGCTCCTCTCAGATTCCAGAAATTTCTGTCACCGAAATGTGAGGAAAATGTGTTTTTTTAGCCACATTTTGAGGTTTGCAAAGGATTCTGGGTAACAGAACCTGGTCAGAGCCCCACGAGTCACCCCATCTTGGATTCCCCTAGGTCTCTAGTTTTCAAAAATGCACAGGTTTGGTAGGTTTCCCTAGGTGCCGGCTGAGAAAGAGGCCAAAATCTACGGGCAGGGACTTTGCAAAAACAGCTCTGTTTTCTGTCAAAAAATGGGATGTGTCCACGTTGTGTTTTGGGGCATTTCCTGTCGCGGGCGCTAGGCCTACCCACACAAGTGAGGTACCATTTTTATAGGGAGACTTGGGGGAATGCTGGGTGGAAGGAAATTTGTGGCTCCTCTCAGATTCCAGAACTTTCTGTCACCGAAATGCGAGGAAAACGTGTTTATTTAGCCACATTTTGAGGTTTGCAAAGTATTCTGGGTAACAGAACCTGGTCAGAGCCCCACAAGCCACCCCATATTGGATTCCCCTAGGTCTCTAGTTTTCAAAAATGCACAGGTTTGGCAGGTTTCCCTAGGTGCCGGCTGAGCTAGACGCCAAAATCTACAGGTAGGCACTATGCCAAAAACAGCTCTGTTTTCTGTCAAAAAAATGGGATGTGTCCACGTTGTGTTTTGGGGCATTTCCTGTTGCGGGCGCTAGGCCTACCCACACAAGTGAGTTATCATTTTTATCGGGTGACTTGGGGGAACGCTGGGTGGAAGGAAATTTGTGGCTCCTCTCAGATTCCAGAACTTTCTGTCACCGAAATGCGAGGAAAACGTGTTTTTTTAGCCACATTTTGAGGTTTGCAAAGGATTCTGGGTAACAGAACCTGGTCAGAGCCCCACAAGCCACCCCATATTGGATTCCCCTAGGTCTCTAGTTTTAAAAAATGCACAGGTTTGGTAGGTTTCCCTAGGTGCCGGCTGAGCTAGAGGCCAAAAGCTACAGGTAGTCACTTTGCAAAAAACAGCTCTGTTTTCTGTCAATAAATGGGATGTGTCCACGTTGTGTTTTGGGGCATTTCCTGTTGCGGGCGCTAGGCCTACCCACACAAGTGAGTTATCATTTTTATCGGGTGACTTGGGGGAACGCTGGGTGGAAGGAAATTTGTGGCTCCTCTCAGATTCCAGAACTTTCTGTCACCGAAATGCGAGGAAAACGTGTTTTTTTAGCCACATTTTGAGGTTTGCAAAGGATTCTGAGTAACAGAACCTGGTCAGAGCCCCACAAGCCACCCCATATTGGATTCCCCTAGGTCTCTAGTTTTAAAAAATGCACAGGTTTGGTAGGTTTCCCTAGGTGCCGGCTGAGCTAGAGGCCAAAAGCTACAGGTAGTCACTTTGCAAAAAACAGCTCTGTTTTCTGTCAATAAATGGGATGTGTCCACGTTGTGTTTTGTGGCATTTCCTGTCGTGGGCGCTAGGCCTACCCACACAAGTGAGGTATCATTTTTATCGGGAGACTTGGGGGAACGCTGGGTGGAAGGAAATTTGTGGCTCCTCTCAGATTCCAGAACTTTCTGTCACCGAAATGTGAGGAAAACGTGTTTTTTTAGCCACATTTTGAGGTTTGCAAAGGATTCTGGGTAACAGAACCTAGTCAGAGCCCCACAAGCCACCCCATATTGGATTCCCCTAGGTCTCTAGTTTTAAAAAATGCACAGGTTTCATAGGTTTCCTTAGGTGCCGGCTGAGCTAGAGGCCAAAATCTACAGGTAGGCACTTTGCAAAAGACAGCTCTGTTTTCTGTCAAAAAATGGGATGTGTCCACGTTGTGTTTTGGGGCATTTCCTGTCGTGGGCGCTAGGCCTACCCACACAAGTGAGGTATCATTTTTATCGGGAGACTTGGGGGAACGCTGGGTGGAAGGAAATTTGTGGCTCCTCTCAGATTCCAGAACTTCCTGTCACCGAAATGTGAGGAAAACGTGTTTTTTTAGCCACCTTTTGATGTTTGCAAAGGATTCTGGGTAACAGAACCTGGTCAGAGCCCCACAAGTCACCCCATCTTGGATTCCCCAACGTCTCTATTTTTCACAAATGCAAAGGTTTGGTAGGTTTCCCTAGGTGCCGGCTGAGCTAGAGGCAAAAATCTACAGGTAGGCACTTTGTAAAAAAACGGCTCTGTTTTCTGTCAAAAAATGGGATGTGTCCACGTTGTGTTTTGGGGCATTTCCTGTCGTGGGCACAACGCCTACCCACACAAGTGAGGTATCATTTTTATCGGGAGACTTAGGGGAACGCTGGGTGGAAGGAAATTTGTGGCTCCTCTCAGATTCCAGAACTTTCTGTCACCGAAATGTGAGGAAAACTTGTTTATTTAGCCAAATTTTGAGGTTTGCAAAGGAGTCTGGGTAACAGAACCTGGTCAGAGCCCCACAAGTCACCTCATCTTGGATTCCCCTAGGTCTCTAGTTTTCAAAAATGCACAGGTTTGGTAGGTTTCCCTAGGTGCCGGCTGAGCTAGAGGCCAAAATCTACAGGTAGGCACTATGCAAAAAACAGCTCTGTTTTCTGTCAAAAAATCGGAAGTGTCCACGTTGTGTTTTGGGGCATTTCCTGTCACGGGCGCTAGGCCTACCCACACAAGTGAGGTATCATTTTTATCGGGAAACTTGGGGGAATGCTGGGTGGAAGGAAATTTGTGGCTCGTCTCAGATTCCAGAACTTTCTGTCACCGAAATGCGAGGAAAACGTGTTTATTTAGCCACATTTTGAGGTTTGCAGAGGATTCTGGGTAACAGAACCTGGTCAGAGCCCCACAAGCCATCCCATTTTGGATTCCCTTGGTCTCTAGTTTAAAAAAATGCACAGGTTTGGTAGGTTTCCCTAGTTGCCGGCTGAGCTAGAGGCCAAAATCTACAGGTAGGCACTTTGCAAAAAACAGCTCTGTTTTCTGTCAAAAAATGGGATGTGTCCATGTTGTGTTTTGTGGCATTTCCTGTCGTGGGCGCTAGGCCTACCCACACAAGTGAGGTATCATTTGTATCGGAGACTTGGGGGAACGCTGGGTGGAAGGAAATTTGTGGCTCCTCTCAGATTCCAGAATTTTCTGTCACCGAAATGTGAGGAAAATGTGTTTTTTTAGCCACATTTTGAGGTTTGCAAAGGATTCTGGGTAACAGAACCTGGTCAGAGCCCCAAAAGTCACTCCATCTTGGATTCCCCTAGGTCTCTAGTTTTAAAAAATGCACAGGTTTGGTAGGTTTCCCTAGGTGCCGGCTGAGCTAAAGGCCAAAATCTACAGGTAGGCACTGTGCAAAAAACAGCTCTGTTTTCTGTCAAAAAATGGGATGTGTCCACGTTGTGTTTTGGGGCATTTCCTGTCACGGGCGCTAGGCCTACCCAAACAAGTGAGGTATCATTTTTATCGGGAGACTTGGGGGAACGCTGGGTGGAAGGAAATTTGTGGCTCCTCTCAGATTCCAGAACTTTCTGTCACCGAAATGTGAGGAAAATGAGTTTTTTTAGCCACATTTTGAGGTTTGCAAAGGATTCTGGGTAACAGAACCTGGTCAGAGCCCCACAAGCCACCCCATATTGGATTCCCCTAGGTCTCTAGTTTTCAAAAATGCACAAGTTTGGTATATTTCCCTAGGTGCAGGCTGAGCTAGTGGCCAAAATCTACAGGTAGGCACTTTGCAAAAAAAAGCTCTGTTTTCTGTCAAAAAATGGGATGTGTCCACGTTGTGTTTTGGGGCATTTCCTGTCGCGGGCTCTAGGCCTACCCACACAAGTGAGGTATCATTTTTATCGGGCGACTTGGGGGAACGCTTGGTGGAAGGAAATTTGTGGCTCGTCTCAGATTCCAGAACTTTCTGTCACCGAAATGCGAGGAAAACGTGTTTATTTAGCCACATTTTGAGGTTTGCAAAGGATTCTGGGTAACAGAACCTGGTCAGAGCCCCACAAGCCACCCCATATTGGATTCCCCTAGATCTCTAGTTTAAAAAAATGCACAGGTTTGGTAGGTTTCCCTAGTTGCCGGCTGAGCTAGAGGCAAAAATCTACAGGTAGGCACTTTGCAAAAAACAGCTCTGTTTTCTGTCAAAAAATGGGATGTGTCCATGTTGTGTTTTGTGGCATTTCCTGTCGTGGGCGCTAGGCCTACCCACACAAGTGAGGTATCATTTGTATCGGAGACTTGGGGGAACACTGGGTGGAAGGAAATTTGTGGCTCCTCTCAGATTCCAGAAATTTCTGTCACCGAAATGTGAGGAAAATGTGTTTTTTTAGCCACATTTTGAGGTTTGCAAAGGATTCTGGGTAACAGAACCTGGTCAGAGCCCCACGAGTCACCCCATCTTGGATTCCCCTAGGTCTCTAGTTTTCAAAAATGCACAGGTTTGGTAGGTTTCCCTAGGTGCCGGCTGAGCTAGAGGCCAAAATCTACAGGTAGGCACTATGCAAAAAACAGCTCTGTTTTCTGTCAAAAAATCGGAAGTGTCCACGTTGTGTTTTGGGGCATTTCCTGTCACGGGCGCTAGGCCTACCCACACAAGTGAGGTATCATTTTTATCGGGAAACTTGGGGGAATGCTGGGTGGAAGGAAATTTGTGGCTCGTCTCAGATTCCAGAACTTTCTGTCACCGAAATGCGAGGAAAACGTGTTTATTTAGCCACATTTTGAGGTTTGCAGAGGATTCTGGGTAACAGAACCTGGTCAGAGCCCCACAAGCCACCCCATTTTGGATTCCCCTAGGTCTCTAGTTTAAAAAAATGCACAGGTTTGGTAGGTTTGCCTAGTTGCCGGCTGAGCTAGAGGCCAAAATCTACAGGTAGGCACTTTGCAAAAAACAGCTCTGTTTTCTGTCAAAAAATGGGATGTGTCCACATTGTGTTTTGGGGGCATTTCCTGTCACGGGCGCTAGGCCTACCCACACAAGTGAGGTATCATTTTTATCGGGAAACTTGGGGGAATGCTGGGTGGAAGGAAATTTGTGGCTCGTCTCAGATTCCAGAACTTTCTGTCACCGAAATGCGAGGAAAACGTGTTTATTTAGCCACATTTTGAGGTTTGCAGAGGATTCTGGGTAACAGAACCTGGTCAGAGCCCCACAAGCCATCCCATTTTGGATTCCCTTGGTCTCTAGTTTAAAAAAATGCACAGGTTTGGTAGGTTTCCCTAGTTGCCGGCTGAGCTAGAGGCCAAAATCTACAGGTAGGCACTTTGCAAAAAACAGCTCTGTTTTCTGTCAAAAAATGGGATGTGTCCATGTTGTGTTTTGTGGCATTTCCTGTCGTGGGCGCTAGGCCTACCCACACAAGTGAGGTATCATTTGTATCGGAGACTTGGGGGAACGCTGGGTGGAAGGAAATTTGTGGCTCCTCTCAGATTCCAGAATTTTCTGTCACCGAAATGTGAGGAAAATGTGTTTTTTTAGCCACATTTTGAGGTTTGCAAAGGATTCTGGGTAACAGAACCTGGTCAGAGCCCCAAAAGTCACTCCATCTTGGATTCCCCTAGGTCTCTAGTTTTAAAAAATGCACAGGTTTGGTAGGTTTCCCTAGGTGCCGGCTGAGCTAAAGGCCAAAATCTACAGGTAGGCACTGTGCAAAAAACAGCTCTGTTTTCTGTCAAAAAATGGGATGTGTCCACGTTGTGTTTTGGGGCATTTCCTGTCACGGGCGCTAGGCCTACCCAAACAAGTGAGGTATCATTTTTATCGGGAGACTTGGGGGAACGCTGGGTGGAAGGAAATTTGTGGCTCCTCTCAGATTCCAGAACTTTCTGTCACCGAAATGTGAGGAAAATGAGTTTTTTTAGCCACATTTTGAGGTTTGCAAAGGATTCTGGGTAACAGAACCTGGTCAGAGCCCCACAAGCCACCCCATATTGGATTCCCCTAGGTCTCTAGTTTTCAAAAATGCACAAGTTTGGTATATTTCCCTAGGTGCAGGCTGAGCTAGTGGCCAAAATCTACAGGTAGGCACTTTGCAAAAAAAAGCTCTGTTTTCTGTCAAAAAATGGGATGTGTCCACGTTGTGTTTTGGGGCATTTCCTGTCGCGGGCTCTAGGCCTACCCACACAAGTGAGGTATCATTTTTATCGGGCGACTTGGGGGAACGCTTGGTGGAAGGAAATTTGTGGCTCGTCTCAGATTCCAGAACTTTCTGTCACCGAAATGCGAGGAAAACGTGTTTATTTAGCCACATTTTGAGGTTTGCAAAGGATTCTGGGTAACAGAACCTGGTCAGAGCCCCACAAGCCACCCCATATTGGATTCCCCTAGATCTCTAGTTTAAAAAAATGCACAGGTTTGGTAGGTTTCCCTAGTTGCCGGCTGAGCTAGAGGCAAAAATCTACAGGTAGGCACTTTGCAAAAAACAGCTCTGTTTTCTGTCAAAAAATGGGATGTGTCCATGTTGTGTTTTGTGGCATTTCCTGTCGTGGGCGCTAGGCCTACCCACACAAGTGAGGTATCATTTGTATCGGAGACTTGGGGGAACACTGGGTGGAAGGAAATTTGTGGCTCCTCTCAGATTCCAGAAATTTCTGTCACCGAAATGTGAGGAAAATGTGTTTTTTTAGCCACATTTTGAGGTTTGCAAAGGATTCTGGGTAACAGAACCTGGTCAGAGCCCCACGAGTCACCCCATCTTGGATTCCCCTAGGTCTCTAGTTTTCAAAAATGCACAGGTTTGGTAGGTTTCCCTAGGTGCCGGCTGAGCTAGAGGCCAAAATCTACAGGTAGGCACTATGCAAAAAACAGCTCTGTTTTCTGTCAAAAAATCGGAAGTGTCCACGTTGTGTTTTGGGGCATTTCCTGTCACGGGCGCTAGGCCTACCCACACAAGTGAGGTATCATTTTTATCGGGAAACTTGGGGGAATGCTGGGTGGAAGGAAATTTGTGGCTCGTCTCAGATTCCAGAACTTTCTGTCACCGAAATGCGAGGAAAACGTGTTTATTTAGCCACATTTTGAGGTTTGCAGAGGATTCTGGGTAACAGAACCTGGTCAGAGCCCCACAAGCCACCCCATTTTGGATTCCCCTAGGTCTCTAGTTTAAAAAAATGCACAGGTTTGGTAGGTTTGCCTAGTTGCCGGCTGAGCTAGAGGCCAAAATCTACAGGTAGGCACTTTGCAAAAAACAGCTCTGTTTTCTGTCAAAAAATGGGATGTGTCCATGTTGTGTTTTGTGGCATTTCCTGTCGTGGGCGCTAGGCCTACCCACACAAGTGAGGTATCATTTGTATCGGAGACTTGGGGGAACGCTGGGTGGAAGGAAATTTGTGGCTCCTCTCAGATTCCAGAATTTTCTGTCACCGAAATGTGAGGAAAATGTGTTTTTTTAGCCACATTTTGAGGTTTGCAAAGGATTCTGGGTAACAGAACCTGGTCAGAGCCCCAAAAGTCACCCCATCTTGGATTCCCCTAGGTCTCTAGTTTTAAAAAATGCACAGGTTTGGTAGGTTTCCCTAGGTGCCGGCTGAGCTAAAGGCCAAAATCTACAGGTAGGCACTGTGCAAAAAACAGCTCTGTTTTCTGTCAAAAAATGGGATGTGTCCACGTTGTGTTTTGGGGCATTTCCTGTCACGGGCGCTAGGCCTACCCACACAAGTGAGGTATCATTTTTATCGGGAGACTTGGGGGAACGCTGGGTGGAAGGAAATTTGTGGCTCCTCTCAGATTCCAGAACTTTCTGTCACCGAAATGTGAGGAAAATGTGTTTTTTTAGCCACATTTTGAGGTTTGCAAAGGATTCTGGGTAACAGAACCTGGTCAGAGCCCCACAAGCCACCCCATATTGGATTCCCCTAGGTCTCTAGTTTTCAAAAATGCACAGGTTTGGTAGATTTCCCTAGGTGCAGGCTGTGCTAGAGGCCAAAATCTACAGGTAGGCACTTTGCAAAAAAAAGCTCTGTTTTCTGTCAAAAAATGGGATGTGTCCACGTTGTGTTTTGGGGCATTTCCTGTCGCGGGCTCTAGGCCTACCCACACAAGTGAGGTATCATTTTTATCGGGCGACTTGGGGGAACGCTGGGTGGAAGGAAATTTGTGGCTCGTCTCAGATTCCAGAACTTTCTGTCACCGAAATGCGAGGAAAACGTGTTTATTTAGCCACATTTTGAGGTTTGCAAAGGATTCTGGGTAACAGAACCTGGTCAGAGCCCCACAAGCCTCCCCATATTGGATTCCCCTAGGTCTCTAGTTTTCAAAAATGCACAGGTTTGGTAGATTTCCCTAGGTGCAGGCTGAGCTAGAGGCCAAAATCTACAGGTAGGCACTTTGCAAAAAAAAGCTCTGTTTTCTGTCAAAAAATGGGATGTGTCCACGTTGTGTTTTGGGGCATTTCCTGTCGCGGGAGCTAGGCGTACCCACACAAGTGAGGTTCCATTTTTATAGGAAGACTTGGGGGAACGCTGGGTGGAAGGAAATTTGTGGCTCCTCTCAGATTCCAGAACTTTCTGTCACCGAAATGTGAGGAAAAATTATTTTTTTAGCCACATTTTGAGGTTTGCAAAGGATTCTGGGTAACAGAACCTGGTCAGAGCCCCACAAGTCACCCCATCTTGGATTCCCCTAGATCTCTAGTTTAAAAAAATGCACAGGTTTGGTAAGTTTCCCTAGTTGCCGGCTGAGCTAGAGGCAAAAATCTACAGGTAGGCACTTTGCAAAAAACAGCTCTGTTTTCTGTCAAAAAATGGGATGTGTCCATGTTGTGTTTTGTGGCATTTCCTGTCGTGGGCGCTAGGCCTACCCACACAAGTGAGGTATCATTTGTATCGGAGACTTGGGGGAACGCTGGGCGGAAGGAAATTTGTGGCTCCTCTCAGATTCCAGAAATTTCTGTCACCGAAATGTGAGGAAAATGTGTTTTTTTAGCCACATTTTGAGGTTTGCAAAGGATTCTGGGTAACAGAACCTGGTCAGAGCCCCACGAGTCACCCCATCTTGGATTCCCCTAGGTCTCTAGTTTTCAAAAATGCACAGGTTTGGTAGGTTTCCCTAGGTGCCGGCTGAGAAAGAGGCCAAAATCTACGGGCAGGGACTTTGCAAAAACAGCTCTGTTTTCTGTCAAAAAATGGGATGTGTCCACGTTGTGTTTTGGGGCATTTCCTGTCGCGGGCGCTAGGCCTACCCACACAAGTGAGGTACCATTTTTATAGGGAGACTTGGGGGAATGCTGGGTGGAAGGAAATTTGTGGCTCCTCTCAGATTCCAGAACTTTCTGTCACCGAAATGCGAGGAAAACGTGTTTATTTAGCCACATTTTGAGGTTTGCAAAGTATTCTGGGTAACAGAACCTGGTCAGAGCCCCACAAGCCACCCCATATTGGATTCCCCTAGGTCTCTAGTTTTCAAAAATGCACAGGTTTGGCAGGTTTCCCTAGGTGCCGGCTGAGCTAGACGCCAAAATCTACAGGTAGGCACTATGCCAAAAACAGCTCTGTTTTCTGTCAAAAAAATGGGATGTGTCCACGTTGTGTTTTGGGGCATTTCCTGTTGCGGGCGCTAGGCCTACCCACACAAGTGAGTTATCATTTTTATCGGGTGACTTGGGGGAACGCTGGGTGGAAGGAAATTTGTGGCTCCTCTCAGATTCCAGAACTTTCTGTCACCGAAATGCGAGGAAAACGTGTTTTTTTAGCCACATTTTGAGGTTTGCAAAGGATTCTGGGTAACAGAACCTGGTCAGAGCCCCACAAGCCACCCCATATTGGATTCCCCTAGGTCTCTAGTTTTAAAAAATGCACAGGTTTGGTAGGTTTCCCTAGGTGCCGGCTGAGCTAGAGGCCAAAAGCTACAGGTAGTCACTTTGCAAAAAACAGCTCTGTTTTCTGTCAATAAATGGGATGTGTCCACGTTGTGTTTTGGGGCATTTCCTGTTGCGGGCGCTAGGCCTACCCACACAAGTGAGTTATCATTTTTATCGGGTGACTTGGGGGAACGCTGGGTGGAAGGAAATTTGTGGCTCCTCTCAGATTCCAGAACTTTCTGTCACCGAAATGCGAGGAAAACGTGTTTTTTTAGCCACATTTTGAGGTTTGCAAAGGATTCTGAGTAACAGAACCTGGTCAGAGCCCCACAAGCCACCCCATATTGGATTCCCCTAGGTCTCTAGTTTTAAAAAATGCACAGGTTTGGTAGGTTTCCCTAGGTGCCGGCTGAGCTAGAGGCCAAAAGCTACAGGTAGTCACTTTGCAAAAAACAGCTCTGTTTTCTGTCAATAAATGGGATGTGTCCACGTTGTGTTTTGTGGCATTTCCTGTCGTGGGCGCTAGGCCTACCCACACAAGTGAGGTATCATTTTTATCGGGAGACTTGGGGGAACGCTGGGTGGAAGGAAATTTGTGGCTCCTCTCAGATTCCAGAACTTTCTGTCACCGAAATGTGAGGAAAACGTGTTTTTTTAGCCACATTTTGAGGTTTGCAAAGGATTCTGGGTAACAGAACCTAGTCAGAGCCCCACAAGCCACCCCATATTGGATTCCCCTAGGTCTCTAGTTTTAAAAAATGCACAGGTTTCATAGGTTTCCTTAGGTGCCGGCTGAGCTAGAGGCCAAAATCTACAGGTAGGCACTTTGCAAAAGACAGCTCTGTTTTCTGTCAAAAAATGGGATGTGTCCACGTTGTGTTTTGGGGCATTTCCTGTCGTGGGCGCTAGGCCTACCCACACAAGTGAGGTATCATTTTTATCGGGAGACTTGGGGGAACGCTGGGTGGAAGGAAATTTGTGGCTCCTCTCAGATTCCAGAACTTCCTGTCACCGAAATGTGAGGAAAACGTGTTTTTTTAGCCACCTTTTGATGTTTGCAAAGGATTCTGGGTAACAGAACCTGGTCAGAGCCCCACAAGTCACCCCATCTTGGATTCCCAACGTCTCTATTTTTCACAAATGCAAAGGTTTGGTAGGTTTCCCTAGGTGCCGGCTGAGCTAGAGGCAAAAATCTACAGGTAGGCACTTTGTAAAAAAACGGCTCTGTTTTCTGTCAAAAAATGGGATGTGTCCACGTTGTGTTTTGGGGCATTTCCTGTCGTGGGCACAACGCCTACCCACACAAGTGAGGTATCATTTTTATCGGGAGACTTAGGGGAACGCTGGGTGGAAGGAAATTTGTGGCTCCTCTCAGATTCCAGAACTTTCTGTCACCGAAATGTGAGGAAAACTTGTTTATTTAGCCAAATTTTGAGGTTTGCAAAGGAGTCTGGGTAACAGAACCTGGTCAGAGCCCCACAAGTCACCTCATCTTGGATTCCCCTAGGTCTCTAGTTTTCAAAAATGCACAGGTTTGGTAGGTTTCCCTAGGTGCCGGCTGAGCTAGAGGCCAAAATCTACAGGTAGGCACTATGCAAAAAACAGCTCTGTTTTCTGTCAAAAAATCGGAAGTGTCCACGTTGTGTTTTGGGGCATTTCCTGTCACGGGCGCTAGGCCTACCCACACAAGTGAGGTATCATTTTTATCGGGAAACTTGGGGGAATGCTGGGTGGAAGGAAATTTGTGGCTCGTCTCAGATTCCAGAACTTTCTGTCACCGAAATGCGAGGAAAACGTGTTTATTTAGCCACATTTTGAGGTTTGCAGAGGATTCTGGGTAACAGAACCTGGTCAGAGCCCCACAAGCCATCCCATTTTGGATTCCCTTGGTCTCTAGTTTAAAAAAATGCACAGGTTTGGTAGGTTTCCCTAGTTGCCGGCTGAGCTAGAGGCCAAAATCTACAGGTAGGCACTTTGCAAAAAACAGCTCTGTTTTCTGTCAAAAAATGGGATGTGTCCATGTTGTGTTTTGTGGCATTTCCTGTCGTGGGCGCTAGGCCTACCCACACAAGTGAGGTATCATTTGTATCGGAGACTTGGGGGAACGCTGGGTGGAAGGAAATTTGTGGCTCCTCTCAGATTCCAGAATTTTCTGTCACCGAAATGTGAGGAAAATGTGTTTTTTTAGCCACATTTTGAGGTTTGCAAAGGATTCTGGGTAACAGAACCTGGTCAGAGCCCCAAAAGTCACTCCATCTTGGATTCCCCTAGGTCTCTAGTTTTAAAAAATGCACAGGTTTGGTAGGTTTCCCTAGGTGCCGGCTGAGCTAAAGGCCAAAATCTACAGGTAGGCACTGTGCAAAAAACAGCTCTGTTTTCTGTCAAAAAATGGGATGTGTCCACGTTGTGTTTTGGGGCATTTCCTGTCACGGGCGCTAGGCCTACCCAAACAAGTGAGGTATCATTTTTATCGGGAGACTTGGGGGAACGCTGGGTGGAAGGAAATTTGTGGCTCCTCTCAGATTCCAGAACTTTCTGTCACCGAAATGTGAGGAAAATGAGTTTTTTTAGCCACATTTTGAGGTTTGCAAAGGATTCTGGGTAACAGAACCTGGTCAGAGCCCCACAAGCCACCCCATATTGGATTCCCCTAGGTCTCTAGTTTTCAAAAATGCACAAGTTTGGTATATTTCCCTAGGTGCAGGCTGAGCTAGTGGCCAAAATCTACAGGTAGGCACTTTGCAAAAAAAAGCTCTGTTTTCTGTCAAAAAATGGGATGTGTCCACGTTGTGTTTTGGGGCATTTCCTGTCGCGGGCTCTAGGCCTACCCACACAAGTGAGGTATCATTTTTATCGGGCGACTTGGGGGAACGCTGGGTGGAAGGAAATTTGTGGCTCGTCTCAGATTCCAGAACTTTCTGTCACCGAAATGCGAGGAAAACGTGTTTATTTAGCCACATTTTGAGGTTTGCAAAGGATTCTGGGTAACAGAACCTGGTCAGAGCCCCACAAGCCACCCCATATTGGATTCCCCTAGATCTCTAGTTTAAAAAAATGCACAGGTTTGGTAGGTTTCCCTAGTTGCCGGCTGAGCTAGAGGCAAAAATCTACAGGTAGGCACTTTGCAAAAAACAGCTCTGTTTTCTGTCAAAAAATGGGATGTGTCCATGTTGTGTTTTGTGGCATTTCCTGTCGTGGGCGCTAGGCCTACCCACACAAGTGAGGTATCATTTGTATCGGAGACTTGGGGGAACACTGGGTGGAAGGAAATTTGTGGCTCCTCTCAGATTCCAGAAATTTCTGTCACCGAAATGTGAGGAAAATGTGTTTTTTTAGCCACATTTTGAGGTTTGCAAAGGATTCTGGGTAACAGAACCTGGTCAGAGCCCCACGAGTCACCCCATCTTGGATTCCCCTAGGTCTCTAGTTTTCAAAAATGCACAGGTTTGGTAGGTTTCCCTAGGTGCCGGCTGAGAAAGAGGCCAAAATCTACGGGCAGGGACTTTGCAAAAACAGCTCTGTTTTCTGTCAAAAAATGGGATGTGTCCACGTTGTGTTTTGGGGCATTTCCTGTCGCAGGCGCTAGGCCTACCCACACAAGTGAGGTACCATTTTTATAGGGAGACTTGGGGGAATGCTGGGTGGAAGGAAATTTGTGGCTCCTCTCAGATTCCAGAACTTTCTGTCACCGAAATGCGAGGAAAACGTGTTTATTTAGCCACATTTTGAGGTTTGCAAAGTATTCTGGGTAACAGAACCTGGTCAGAGCCCCACGAGTCACCCCATCTTGGATTCCCCTAGGTCTCTAGTTTTCAAAAATGCACAGGTTTGGTACGTTTCCCTAGGTGCCAGCTGAGCTAGAGGCCAAAATCTACAGGTAGGGACTTTGCAAAAAACAGCTCTGTTTTCTGTCAAAAAATGGGATGTGTCCACTTTGTGTTTTGGGGCATTTTCTGTCGTGGGCGCTAGGCCTACCCACACAAGTGAGGTACCATTTTTATAGGTAGACTTGGGGGAACGCTGGGTGGAAGGAAATTTGTGGCTCCTCTCAGATTCCAGAACTTCCTGTCACCGAAATGTGAGGAAAACGTGTTTTTTTAGCCACATTTTGAGGTTTGCATAGGATTCTGGGTAACAGAACCTGGTCAGAGCCCCACAAGTCACCCCATCTTGGATTTCCCTAGGTCTCTAGTTTTCAAAAATGCACAGGTTTGGTAGGTTTCCCTAGGTGACGGCTGAGCTAGAGGCCAAAATCTACAGGTAGGCCCTTTGCAAAAAACAGCTCTGTTTTCTGTCAAAAAATGGGATGTGTCCACGTTGTGTTTTGGGGCATTTCCTGTCGCGAGCGCTAGGCCTACCCACACAAGTGAGGTATCATTTTTATCGGGAGACTTGGGGGAACGCTGGGTGGAAGGAAATTTGTGGCTCCTCTCAGATTCCAGAACTTTCTGTCACCGAAATGTGAGGAAAACGTGTTTTTTTAGCCACATTTTGAGGTTTGCAAAGGAGTCTGGGTAATAGAACCTGGTCAGAGCCCACAAGTCATGTCATCTTGGATTCCCCTAGGTCTCTAGTTTTCAAAAATGCACAGGTTTGGCAGGTTTCCCTAGGTGCCGGCTGAGCTAGACGCCAAAATCTACAGGTAGGCACTATGCAAAAAACAGCTCTGTTTTCTGTCAAAAAAATGGGATGTGTCCACGTTGTGTTTTGGGGCATTTCCTGTTGCGGGCGCTAGGCCTACCCACACAAGTGAGGTATCATTTTTATCGGGTGACTTGGGGGAACGCTGGGTGGAAGGAAATTTGTGGCTCCTCTCAGATTCCAGAACTTTCTGTCACCGAAATGCGAGGAAAACGTGTTTTTTTTAGCCACATTTTGAGGTTTGCAAAGGATTCTGGGTAACAGAACCTGGTCAGAGCCCCACAAGCCACCCCATATTGGATTCCCCTAGGTCTCTAGTTTTAAAAAATGCACAGGTTTGGTAGGTTTCCCTAGGTGCCGGCTGACCTAGAGGCCAAAATCTACAGGTAGGCACTTTGTAAAAAATCTGCTCTGTTTTCTGTAAAAAAATGGGATGTGTCCACGTTGTGTTTTGGGGCATTTCCTGTCGTGGGCGCTACGCCTACCCACACAAGTGAGGTATCATTTTTATCGGGAGACTTGGGGGAACGCTGGGTGGAAGGAAATTTGTGGCTCCTCTCAGATTCCAGAACTTTCTGTCACCGAAATGTGAGGAAAATGTGTTTTTTTAGCCACATTTTGAGGTTTGCAAAGGATTCTGGGTAACAGAACCTGGTCAGAGCCCCACAAGTCACCCCATCTTGGATTCCCCTAGGTCTCTAGTTTTCAAAAATGCACAGGTTTGGTAGATTTCCCTAGGAGCCGGCTGAGCTAGAGGCCAAAATCTACAGGTAGTCACTTTGCAAAAAACAGCTCTGTTTTCTGTCAATAAATGGGATGTGTCCACGTTGTGTTTTGTGGCATTTCCTGTCGTGGGCGCTAGGCCTACCCACACAAGTGAGGTATCATTTTTATCGGGAGACTTGGGGGAACGCTGGGTGGAAGGAAATTTGTGGCTCCTCTCAGATTCCAGAACTTTCTGTCACCGAAATGTGAGGAAAACGTGTTTTTTTAGCCACATTTTGAGGTTTGCAAAGGATTCTGGGTAACAGAACCTAGTCAGAGCCCCACAAGCCACCCCATATTGGATTCCCCTAGGTCTCTAGTTTTCAAAAATGCACAGGTTTCATAGGTTTCCTTAGGTGCCGGCTGAGCTAGAGGCCAAAATCTACAGGTAGGCACTTTGCAAAAGACAGCTATGTTTTCTGTCAAAAAATGGGATGTGTCCACGTTGTGTTTTGGGGCATTTCCTGTCGTGGGCGCTAGGCCTACCCACACAAGTGAGGTATCATTTTTATCGGGAGACTTGGGGGAACGCTGGGTGGAAGGAAATTTGTGGCTCCTCTCAGATTCCAGAACTTCCTGTCACCGAAATGTGAGGAAAACGTGTTTTTTTAGCCACCTTTTGATGTTTGCAAAGGATTCTGGGTAACAGAACCTGGTCAGAGCCCCACAAGTCACCCCATCTTGGATTCCCCAACGTCTCTAGTTTTCACAAATGCAAAGGTTTGGTAGGTTTCCCTAGGTGCCGGCTGAGCTAGAGGCAAAAATCTACAGGTAGGCACTTTGTAAAAAAACGGCTCTGTTTTCTGTCAAAAAATGGGATGTGTCCACGTTGTGTTTTGGGGCATTCCCTGTCGCGGGCGCTAGGCCTACCCACACAAATGAGGTATCATTTTTATCGGGAGACTTGGTGGAACGCTGGGTGGAAGGAAATTTGTGGCTCCTCTCAGATTCCAGAACTTTCTGTTGCCGAAATGTGAGGAGAATGTGTTTTTTTAGCCACATTTTGAAGTTTGCAAAGGATTCTGGGTAACAGAACCTGGTCAGAGCCCCACAAGTCACCCCATCTTGGATTCCCCTAGGTCTCTAGTTTTCAAAAATGCACAGGTTTGGTAGGTTTCCCTAGGTGCCAGCTGAGCTAGAGGCCAAAATCTACAGGTAGGCACTTTGCAAAAAACAGCTCTGTTTTCTGTCAAAAAATGGGATGTGTCCACTTTGTGTTTTGGGGCATTTTCTGTCGTGGGCGCTAGGCCTACCCACACAAGTGAGGTACCATTTTTATAGGGAGACTTGGGGGAACGCTGGGTGGAAGGAAATTTGTGGCTCCTCTCAGATTCCAGAACTTCCTGTCACCGAAATGTGAGGAAAACTTGTTTTTTTAGCCACATTTTGAGGTTTGCAAAGGATTCTGGGTAACAGAACCTGGTCAGAGCCCCACAAGTCACCCCATCTTGGATTTCCCTAGGTCTCTAGTTTTAAAAAATGCACAGGTTTGGTAGGTTTCCCTAGGTGACGGCTGAGCTAGAGGCCAAAATCTACAGGTAGGCCCTTTGCAAAAAACAGCTCTGTTTTCTGTCAAAAAATGGGATGTGTCCACGTTGTGTTTTGGGGCATTTCCTGTCGCGGGCGCTAGGCCTACCCACACAAGTGAGGTATCATTTTTATCGGGAGACTTGGGGGAACGCTGGGTGGAAGGAAATTTGTGGCTCCTCTCAGATTCCAGAACTTTCTGTCACCGAAATGTGAGGAAAACGTGTTTTTTTAGCCACATTTTGAGGTTTGCAAAGGAGTCTGGGTAATAGAACCTGGTCAGAGCCCACAAGTCATGTCATCTTGGATTCCCCTAGGTCTCTAGTTTTCAAAAATGCACAGGTTTGGTAGGTTTCCCTAGGTGCCGGCTGAGCTAGAGGCCAAAATCTACAGGTAGGCACTTTGCAAAAAACAGCTCTGTTTTCTGTCAAAAAATGGGATGTGTCCACATTGTGTTTTGGGGGCATTTCCTGTCGTGGGCGCTAGGCCTACCAACACAAGTGAGGTATCATTTTTATCGGGAGACATGGGGGAACGCTGGGTGGAAGGAAATTTGTGGCTCCTCTCAGATTCCAGAACTTTCTGTCACCGAAATGTGAGGAAAATGTGTTTTTTTAGCCACATTTTGAGGTTTGCAAAGGATTCTGGGTAACAGAACCTGGTCAGAGCCCCACAAGCCACCCCATATTGGATTCCCCTAGGTCTCTAGTTTTAAAAAATGCACAGGTTTGGTAGGTTTCCCTAGGTGCCGGCTGAGCTAGAGGCCAAAATCTACAGGTAGGCACTTTGCAAAAAACAGCTCTGTTTTCTGTCAAAAAATGGGATGTGTCCACGTTGTGTTTTGTGGCATTTCCTGTCGTGGGCGCTAGGCCTACCCACACAAGTGAGGTATCATTTTTATTGGGAGACTTGGGGGAACGCTGGGTGGAAGGAAATTTGTGGCTCCTCCCTGATTCCAGAATTTTCTGTCACCGAAATGTGAGGAAAATGTGTTTTTTTAGCCACATTTTGAGGTTTGCAAAGGATTCTGGGTAAGAGAACCTGGTCAGAGCCCCACAAGCCACCCCATATTGGATTCCCCTCGGTCTCTAGTTTTTTCAAAAATGCACAGTTTTGGTAGGTTTCCCTAGTTGCCGGCTGAGCTAGAGGCCAAAATCTACAGGTAGGCACTTTGCAAAAAACAGCTCTGTTTTCTTTCAAAAAATGGGATGTGTCCACGTTGTGTTTTGGGGCATTTCCTGTCGTGGGCGCTAGGCCTACCCACACAAGTGAGGTATCATTTGTATCGGGAGACTTGGGGGAACGCTGGGTGGAAGGAAATTTGTGGCTCCTCCCAGATTCCAGAACTTTCTGTCACCGAAATGTGAGGAAAATTAGTTTTTTTAGCCACATTTTGAGGTTTGCAAAGGATTCTGGGTAACAGAACCTGGTCAGAGCCCCACAAGTCACCCCATCTTGGATTCCCCTAGATCTCTAGTTTAAAAAAATGCACAGGTTTGGTAGGTTTCCCTAGTTGCCGGCTGAGCTAGAGGCCAAAATCTACAGGTAGGCACTTTGCAAAAAACAGCTCTGTTTTCTGTCAAAAAATGGGATGTGTCCACGTTGTGTTTTGGGGCATTTCCTGTCACGGGCGCTAGGCCTACCCACACAAGTGAGGTATCATTTTTATTGGGAAACTTGGGGGAATGCTGGGTGGAAGGAAATTTGTGGCTCCTCTCAGATTCCAGAACTTTCTGTCACCGAAATGTGAGGAAAACTTGTTTATTTAGCCAAATTTTGAGGTTTGCAAAGGAGTCTGGGTAACAGAACCTGGTCAGAGCCCCACAAGTCACCTCATCTTGGATTCCCCTAGGTCTCTAGTTTTCAAAAATGCACAGGTTTGGTAGGTTTCCCTAGGTGCCGGCTGAGCTAGAGGCCAAAATCTACAGGTAGGCACTATGCAAAAAACAGCTCTGTTTTCTGTCAAAAAATCGGAAGTGTCCACGTTGTGTTTTGGGGCATTTCCTGTCACGGGCGCTAGGCCTACCCACACAAGTGAGGTATCATTTTTATCGGGAAACTTGGGGGAATGCTGGGTGGAAGGAGATTTGTGGCTCTTCTCAGATTCCAGAACTTTCTGTCACCGAAATGCGAGGAAAACGTGTTTATTTAGCCACATTTTGAGGTTTGCAAAGGATTCTGGGTAACAGAACCTGGTCAGAGCCCCACAAGTCACCCCATCTTGGATTTCCCTAGGTCTCTAGTTTTAAAAAATGCACAGGTTTGGTAGGTTTCCCTAGGTGACGGCTGAGCTAGAGGCCAAAATCTACAGGTAGGCCCTTTGCAAAAAACAGCTCTGTTTTCTGTCAAAAAATGGGATGTGTCCACGTTGTGTTTTGGGGCATTTCCTGTCGCGGGCGCTAGGCCTACCCACACAAGTGAGGTATCATTTTTATCGGGAGACTTGGGGGAACGCTGGGTGGAAGGAAATTTGTGGCTCCTCTCAGATTCCAGAACTTTCTGTCACCGAAATGTGAGGAAAACGTGTTTTTTTAGCCACATTTTGAGGTTTGCAAAGGAGTCTGGGTAATAGAACCTGGTCAGAGCCCACAAGTCATGGCATCTTGGATTCCCCTAGGTCTCTAGTTTTAAAAAATGCACAGGTTTGGTAGGTTTCCCTAGGTGCCGGCTGAGCTAGAGGCCAAAATCTACAGGTAGGCACTTTGCAAAAAACAGCTCTGTTTTCTGTCAAAAAATGGGATGTGTCCACATTGTGTTTTGGGGGCATTTCCTGTCGTGGGCGCTAGGCCTACCAACACAAGTGAGGTATCATTTTTATCGGGAGACATGGGGGAACGCTGGGTGGAAGGAAATTTGTGGCTCCTCTCAGATTCCAGAACTTTCTGTCACCGAAATGTGAGGAAAATGTGTTTTTTTAGCCACATTTTGAGGTTTGCAAAGGATTCTGGGTAACAGAACCTGGTCAGAGCCCCACAAGCCACCCCATATTGGATTCCCCTAGGTCTCTAGTTTTAAAAAATGCACAGGTTTGGTAGGTTTCCCTAGGTGCCGGCTGAGCTAGAGGCCAAAATCTACAGGTAGGCACTTTGCAAAAAACAGCTCTGTTTTCTGTCAAAAAATGGGATGTGTCCACGTTGTGTTTTGTGGCATTTCCTGTCGTGGGCGCTAGGCCTACCCACACAAGTGAGGTATCATTTTTATTGGGAGACTTGGGGGAACGCTGGGTGGAAGGAAATTTGTGGCTCCTCCCAGATTCCAGAATTTTCTGTCACCGAAATGTGAGGAAAATGTGTTTTTTTAGCCACATTTTGAGGTTTGCAAAGGATTCTGGGTAAGAGAACCTGGTCAGAGCCCCACAAGTCACCCCATCTTGGATTCCCCTAGATCTCTAGTTTAAAAAAATGCACAGGTTTGGTAGGTTTCCCTAGTTGCCGGCTGAGCTAGAGGCCAAAATCTACAGGTAGGCACTTTGCAAAAAACAGCTCTGTTTTCTTTCAAAAAATGGGATGTGTCCACGTTGTGTTTTGGGGCATTTCCTGTCGTGGGCGCTAGGCCTACCCACACAAGTGAGGTATCATTTGTATCGGGAGACTTGGGGGAACGCTGGGTGGAAGGAAATTTGTGGCTCCTCCCAGATTCCAGAACTTTCTGTCACCGAAATGTGAGGAAAATGTGTTTTTTTAGCCACATTTTGAGGTTTGCAAAGGATTCTGGGTAACAGAACCTGGTCAGAGCCCCACAAGTCACCCCATCTTGGATTCCCCTAGATCTCTAGTTTAAAAAAATGCACAGGTTTGGTAGGTTTCCCTAGTTGCCGGCTGAGCTAGAGGCCAAAATCTACAGGTAGGCACTTTGCAAAAAACAGCTCTGTTTTCTGTCAAAAAATGGGATGTGTCCACGTTGTGTTTTGGGGCATTTCCTGTCACGGGCGCTAGGCCTACCCACACAAGTGAGGTATCATTTTTATTGGGAAACTTGGGGGAATGCTGGGTGGAAGGAAATTTGTGGCTCCTCTCAGATTCCAGAACTTTCTGTCACCGAAATATGAGGAAAACTTGTTTATTTAGCCAAATTTTGAGGTTTGCAAAGGAGTCTGGGTAACAGAACCTGGTCAGAGCCCCACAAGTCACCTCATCTTGGATTCCCCTAGGTCTCTAGTTTTCAAAAATGCACAGGTTTGGTAGGTTTCCCTAGGTGCCGGCTGAGCTAGAGGCCAAAATCTACAGGTAGGCACTATGCAAAAAACAGCTCTGTTTTCTGTCAAAAAATCGGAAGTGTCCACGTTGTGTTTTGGGGCATTTCCTGTCACGGGCGCTAGGCCTACCCACACAAGTGAGGTATCATTTTTATCGGGAAACTTGGGGGAATGCTGGGTGGAAGGAGATTTGTGGCTCTTCTCAGATTCCAGAACTTTCTGTCACCGAAATGCGAGGAAAACGTGTTTATTTAGCCACATTTTGAGGTTTGCAGAGGATTCTGGGTAACAGAACCTGGTCAGAGCCCCACAAGCCACCCCATTTTGGATTCCCCTAGGTCTCTAGTTTAAAAAAATGTACAGGTTTGGTAGGTTTCCCTAGTTGCCGGCTGAGCTAGAGGCCAAAATCTACAGGTAGGCACTTTGCAAAAAACAGCTCTGTTTTCTGTCAAAAAATGGGATGTGTCCATGTTGTGTTTTGTGGCATTTCCTGTCGTGGGCGCTAGGCCTACCCACACAAGTGAGGTATCATTTGTATCGGAGACTTGGGGGAACGCTGGGTGGAAGGAAATTTGTGGCTCCTCTCAGATTCCAGAATTTTCTGTCACCGAAATGTGAGGAAAATGTGTTTTTTTAGCCACATTTTTGTGTTTGCAAAGGATTCTGGGTAACAGAACCTGGTCAGAGCCCCAAAAGTCACCCCATTTTGGATTCCCCTAGGTCTCTAGTTTTAAAAAATGCACAGGTTTGGTAGGTTTCCCTAGGTGCCGGCTGAGCTAGAGGCCAAAATCTACAGGTAGGCACTATGCAAAAAACAGCTCTGTTTTCTGTCAAAAAATCGGAAGTGTCCACGTTGTGTTTTGGGGCATTTCCTGTCACGGGCGCTAGGCCTACCCACACAAGTGAGGTATCATTTTTATCGGGAAACTTGGGGGAATGCTGGGTGGAAGGAAATTTGTGGCTCGTCTCAGATTCCAGAACTTTCTGTCACCGAAATGCGAGGAAAACGTGTTTATTTAGCCACATTTTGAGGTTTGCAGAGGATTCTGGGTAACAGAACCTGGTCAGAGCCCCACAAGCCACCCCATTTTGGATTCCCCTAGGTCTCTAGTTTAAAAAAATGCACAGGTTTGGTAGGTTTCCCTAGTTGCCGGCTGAGCTAGAGGCCAAAATCTAGAGGTAGGCACTTTGCAAAAAACAGCTCTGTTTTCTGTCAAAAAATGGGATGTGTCCATGTTGTGTTTTGTGGCATTTCCTGTCGTGGGCGCTAGGCCTACCCACACAAGTGAGGTATCATTTGTATCGGAGACTTGGGGGAACGCTGGGTGGAAGGAAATTTGTGGCTCCTCTCAGATTCCAGAATTTTCTGTCACCGAAATGTGAGGAAAATGTGTTTTTTTAGCCACATTTTGAGGTTTGCAAAGGATTCTGGGTAACAGAACCTGGTCAGAGCCCCAAAAGTCACCCCATCTTGGATTCCCCTAGGTCTCTAGTTGTAAAAAATGCACAGGTTTGGTAGGTTTCCCTAGGTGCCGGCTGAGCTAAAGGCCAAAATCTACAGGTAGGCACTGTGCAAAAAACAGCTCTGTTTTCTGTCAAAAAATGGGATGTGTCCACGTTGTGTTTTGGGGCATTTCCTGTCACGGGCGCTAGGCCTACCCACACAAGTGAGGTATCATTTTTATCGGGAGACTTGGGGGAACGCTGGGTGGAAGGAAATTTGTGGCTCCTCTCAGATTCTAGAACTTTCTGTCACCGAAATGTGAGGAAAATGTGTTTTTTTAGCCACATTTTGAGGTTTGCAAAGGATTCTGGGTAACAGAACCTGGTCAGAGCCCCACAAGCCACCCCATATTGGATTCCCCTAGGTCTCTAGTTTTCAAAAATGCACAGGTTTGGTAGATTTCCCTAGGTGCAGGCTGAGCTAGAGGCCAAAATCTACAGGTAGGCACTTTGCAAAAAAAGCTCTGTTTTCTGTCAAAAAATGGGATGTGTCCACGTTGTGTTTTGGGGCATTTCCTGTCGCGGGCTCTAGGCCTACCCACACAAGTGAGGTATCATTTTTATCGGGTGACTTGGGGGAACGCTGGGTGGAAGGAAATTTGTGGCTCGTCTCAGATTCCAGAACTTTCTGTCACCGAAATGCGAGGAAAACGTGTTTATTTAGCCACATTTTGAGGTTTGCAAAGGATTCTGGGTAACAGAACCTGGTCAGATCCCCACAAGCCTCCCCATATTGGATTCCCCTAGGTCTCTAGTTTTCAAAAATGCACAGGTTTGGTAGATTTCCCTAGGTGCAGGCTGAGCTAGAGGCCAAAATCTACAGGTAGGCACTTTGCAAAAAAAAGCTCTGTTTTCTGTCAAAAAATGGGATGTGTCCACGTTGTGTTTTGGGGCATTTCCTGTCGCGGGAGCTAGGCGTACCCACACAAGTGAGGTTCCATTTTTATAGGAAGACTTGGGGGAACGCTGGGTGGAAGGAAATTTGTGGCTCCTCTCAGATTCCAGAACTTTCTGTCACCGAAATGTGAGGAAAAATTATTTTTTTAGCCACATTTTGAGGTTTGCAAAGGATTCTGGGTAACAGAACCTGGTCAGAGCCCCACAAGTCACCCCATCTTGGATTCCCCTAGATCTCTAGTTTAAAAAAATGCACAGGTTTGGTAGGTTTCCCTAGTTGCCGGCTGAGCTAGAGGCAAAAATCTACAGGTAGGCACTTTGCAAAAAACAGCTCTGTTTTCTGTCAAAAAATGGGATGTGTCCATGTTGTGTTTTGTGGCATTTCCTGTCGTGGGCGCTAGGCCTACCCACACAAGTGAGGTATCATTGGTATCGGAGACTTGGGGGAACGCTGGGTGGAAGGAAATTTGTGGCTCCTCTCAGATTCCAGAAATTTCTGTCACCGAAATGTGAGGAAAATGTGTTTTTTTAGCCACATTTTGAGGTTTGCAAAGGATTCTGGGTAACAGAACCTGGTCAGAGCCCCACGAGTCACCCCATCTTGGATTCCCCTAGGTCTCTAGTTTTCAAAAATGCACAGGTTTGGTAGGTTTCCCTAGGTGCCGGCTGAGAAAGAGGCCAAAATCTACGGGCAGGGACTTTGCAAAAACAGCTCTGTTTTCTGTCAAAAAATGGGATGTGTCCACGTTGTGTTTTGGGGCATTTCCTGTCGCGGGCGCTAGGCCTACCCACACAAGTGAGGTACCATTTTTATGGGGAGACTTGGGGGAATGCTGGGTGGAAGGAAATTTGTGGCTCCTCTCAGATTCCAGAACTTTCTGTCACCGAAATGCGAGGAAAACTTGTTTATTTAGCCACATTTTGAGGTTTGCAAAGTATTCTGGGTAACAGAACCTGGTCAGAGCCCCACAAGCCACCCCATATTGGATTCCCCTAGGTCTCTAGTTTTCAAAAATGCACAGGTTTGGCAGGTTTCCCTAGGTGCCGGCTGAGATAGACGCCAAAATCTACAGGTAGGCACTATGCAAAAAACAGCTCTGTTTTCTGTCAAAAAAATGGGATGTGTCCACGTTGTGTTTTGGGGCATTTCCTGTTGCGGGCGCTAGGCCTACCCACACAAGTGAGGTATCATTTTTATCGGGAGACTTGGGGGAACGCTGGGTGGAAGGAAATTTGTGGCTCCTCTCAGATTCCAGAACTTTCTGTCACCGAAATGTGAGGAAAACGTGTTTTTTTAGCCACATTTTGAGGTTTGCAAAGGATTCTGGGTAACAGAACCTAGTCAGAGCCCCACAAGCCACCCCATATTGGATTCCCCTAGGTCTCTAGTTTTCAAAAATGCACAGGTTTCATAGGTTTCCTTAGGTGCCGGCTGAGCTAGAGGCCAAAATCTACAGGTAGGCACTTTGCAAAAGACAGCTCTGTTTTCTGTCAAAAATGGGATGTGTCCACGTTGTGTTTTGGGGCATTTCCTGTCGTGGGCGCTAGGCCTACCCACACAAGTGAGGTATCATTTTTATCGGGAGACTTGGGGGAACGCTGGGTGGAAGGAAATTTGTGGCTCCTCTCAGATTCCAGAACTTCCTGTCACCGAAATGTGAGGAAAACGTGTTTTTTTAGCCACCTTTTGATGTTTGCAAAGGATTCTGGGTAACAGAACCTGGTCAGAGCCCCACAAGTCACCCCATCTTGGATTCCCCAACGTCTCTATTTTTCACAAATGCAAAGGTTTGGTAGGTTTCCCTAGGTGCCGGCTGAGCTAGAGGCAAAAATCTACAGGTAGGCACTTTGTAAAAAAACGGCTCTGTTTTCTGTCAAAAAATGGGATGTGTCCACGTTGTGTTTTGGGGCATTTCCTGTCGTGGGCACAACGCCTATCCACACAAGTGAGGTATCATTTTTATCGGGAGACTTGGGGGAACGCTGGGTGGAAGGAAATTTGTGGCTCCTCTCAGATTCCAGAACTTTCTGTCACCGAAATGTGAGGAAAACTTGTTTATTTAGCCAAATTTTGAGGTTTGCAAAGGAGTCTGGGTAACAGAACCTGGTCAGAGCCCCACAAGTCACCTCATCTTGGATTCCCCTAGGTCTCTAGTTTTCAAAAATGCACAAGTTTGGTAGGTTTCCCTAGGTGCCGGCTGAGCTAGAGGCCAAAATCTACAGGTAGGCACTATGCAAAAAACAGCTCTGTTTTCTGTCAAAAAATCGGAAGTGTCCACGTTGTGTTTTGGGGCATTTCCTGTCACGGGCGCTAGGCCTACCCACACAAGTGAGGTATCATTTTTATCGGGAAACTTGGGGGAATGCTGGGTGGAAGGAAATTTGTGGCTCGTCTCAGATTCCAGAACTTTCTGTCACCGAAATGCGAGGAAAACGTGTTTATTTAGCCACATTTTGAGGTTTGCAGAGGATTCTGGGTAACAGAACCTGGTCAGAGCCCCACAAGCCACCCCATTTTGGATTCCCTTGGTCTCTAGTTTAAAAAAATGCACAGGTTTGGTAGGTTTCCCTAGTTGCCGGCTGAGCTAGAGGCCAAAATCTACAGGTAGGCACTTTGCAAAAAACAGCTCTGTTTTCTGTCAAAAAATGGGATGTGTCCATGTTGTGTTTTGTGGCATTTCCTGTCGTGGGCGCTAGGCCTACCCACACAAGTGAGGTATCATTTGTATCGGAGACTTGGGGGAACGCTGGGTGGAAGGAAATTTGTGGCTCCTCTCAGATTCCAGAACTTTCTGTCACCGAAATGTGAGGAAAATGTGTTTTTTTAGCCACATTTTGAGGTTTGCAAAGGATTCTGGGTAACAGAACCTGGTCAGAGCCCCACAAGCCACCCCATATTGGATTCCCCTAGGTCTCTAGTTTTCAAAAATGCACAGGTTTGGTAGATTTCCCTAGGTGCAGGCTGAGCTAGAGGCCAAAATCTACAGGTAGGCACTTTGCAAAAAAAAGCTCTGTTTTCTGTCAAAAAATGGGATGTGTCCACGTTGTGTTTTGGGGCATTTCCTGTCGCGGGCTCTAGGCCTACCCACACAAGTGAGGTATCATTTTTATCGGGCGACTTGGGGGAACGCTGGGTGGAAGGAAATTTGTGGCTCGTCTCAGATTCCAGAACTTTCTGTCACCGAAATGCGAGGAAAACGTGTTTATTTAGCCACATTTTGAGGTTTGCAAAGGATTCTGGGTAACAGAACCTGGTCAGAGCCCCACAAGCCACCCCATATTGGATTCCCCTAGGTCTCTAGTTTTAAAAAATGCACAGGTTTGGTAGATTTCCCTAGGTGCAGGCTGAGCTAGAGGCCAAAATCTACAGGTAGGCACTTTGCAAAAAAAAGCTCTGTTTTCTGTCAAAAAATGGGATGTGTCCACGTTGTGTTTTGGGGCATTTCCTGTCGCGGGAGCTAGGCGTACCCACACAAGTGAGGTTCCATTTTTATAGGAAGACTTGGGG
The DNA here is from genome assembly GCF_031143425.1 of Pleurodeles waltl. Lineage (NCBI taxonomy): Eukaryota > Metazoa > Chordata > Amphibia > Caudata > Salamandridae > Pleurodeles > Pleurodeles waltl. Next base: position 498,957,526 of record NC_090440.1, read on the forward strand.
GAACGCTGGGTGGAAGGAAATTTGTGGCTCCTCTCAGATTCCAGAACTTTCTGTCACCGAAATTTGAGGAAAATTTATTTTTTTAGTCACATTTTGAGGTTTGCAAAGGATTCTGGGTAACAGAACCTGGTCAGAGCCCCACAAGTCACCCCATCTTGGATTCCCCTAGATCTCTAGTTTAAAAAAATGCACAGGTTTGGTAGGTTTCCCTAGTTGCCGGCTGAGCTAGAGGCAAAAATCTACAGGTAGGCACTTTGCAAAAAACAGCTCTGTTTTCTGTCAAAAAATGGGATGTGTCCATGTTGTGTTTTGTGGCATTTCCTGTCGTGGGCGCTAGGCCTACCCACACAAGTGAGGTATCATTTGTATCGGAGACTTGGGGGAACGCTGGGTGGAAGGAAATTTGTGGCTCCTCTCAGATTCCAGAACTTTCTGTCACCGAAATGTGAGGAAAATGTGTTTTTTTAGCCACATTTTGAGGTTTGCAAAGGATTCTGGGTAACAGAACCTGGTCAGAGCCCCACAAGCCACCCCATATTGGATTCCCCTAGGTCTCTAGTTTTCAAAAATGCACAGGTTTGGTAGATTTCCCTAGGTGCCTGCTGAGCTAGAGGCCAAAATCTACAGGTAGGCACTTTGCAAAAAGCTCTGTTTTCTGTCAAAAAATGGGATGTGTCCACGTTGTGTTTTGGGGCATTTCCTGTCACAGGAGCTAGGCCTACCCACACAAGTGAGGTTCCATTTTTATAGGAAGACTTGGGGGAACGCTGGGTGGAAGGAAATTTGTGGCTCCTCTCAGATTCCAGAACTTTCTGTCACCGAAATGTGAGGAAAATGTATTTTTTTAGCCACATTTTGAGGTTTGCAAAGGATTCTGGGTAACAGAACCTGGCCAGAGCCCCTCAAGTCACTCCATCTTGGATTCCCCTAGATCTCTAGTTTAAAAAAATGCACAGGTTTGGTAGGTTTCCCTAGTTGCCGGCTGAGCTAGAGGCCAAAATCTACAGGTAGGCACTTTGCAAAAAACAGCTCTGTTTTCTGTCAAAAAATGGGATGTGTCTATGTTGTGTTTTGTGGCATTTCCTGTCGTGGGCGCTAGGCCTACCCACACAAGTGAGGTATCATTTGTATCGGGAGACTTGGGGGAATGCTGGGTGGAAGGAAATTTGTGGCTCCTCTCAGATTCCAGAATTTTCTGTCACCGAAATGTGAGGAAAATGTGTTTTTTTAGCCACATTTTGAGGTTTGCAAAGGATTCTGGGTAACAGAACCTGGTCAGAGCCCCAAAAGTCACCCCATCTTGGATTCCCCTAGGTCTCTAGTTTTAAAAAATGCACAGGTTTGGTAGGTTTCCCTAGGTGCCGGCTGAGCTAAAGGCCAAAATCTACAGGTAGGCACTGTGCAAAAAACAGCTCTGTTTTCTGTCAAAAAATGGGATGTGTCCACGTTGTGTTTTGGGGCATTTCCTGTCACGGGCGCTAGGCCTACCCACACAAGTGAGGTATCATTTTTATCGGGAGACTTGGGGGAACGCTGGGTGGAAGGAAATTTGTGGCTCCTCTCAGATTCCAGAACTTTCTGTCACCGAAATGTGAGGAAAATGTGTTTTTTTAGCTTCATTGTGAGGTTTGCAAAGGATTCTGGGTAACAGAACCTAGTCAGAGCCCCATAAGTCACCCCATCTTGGATTCCCCTAAGTCTCTAGTTTTCAAAAATGCACAGGTTTGGTAGGTTTCCCTAGGTGCCGGGTGAGCTAGAGGCCAAAATCTACAGGTAGGCACTTTGCAAAAAACAGCTCTGTTTTCTGTCAAAAAATGGGATGTGTCCACGTTGTGTTTTGGGGCATTTCCTGTCGCGGGAGCTAGGCCTACCCACACAAGTGAGGTACCATTTTTATAGGGAGACTTGGGGGAACGCTGGGTGGAAGGAAATTTGTGGCTCCTCTCAGATTCCAGAATTTTCTGTCACCAAAATATGAGGAAAATGTGTTTTTTTAGCCACATTTTGAGGTTTGCAAAGGATTCTGGGTAACAGAACCTGGTCAGAGCCCCAAAAGTCACCCCATCTTGGATTCCCCTATGTCTCTAGTTTTAAAAAATGCATAGGTTTGGTAGGTTTCCCTAGGTGCCGGCTGAGCTAAAGGCCAAAATCTACAGGTAGGCACTGTGCAAAAAACAGCTCTGTTTTCTGTCAAAAAATGGGATGTGTCCACGTTGTGTTTTGGGGCATTTCCTGTCACGGGCGCTAGGCCTACCCACACAAGTGAGGTATAATTTTTATCGGGAGACTTGGGGGAACGCTGGGTGGAAGGAAATTTGTGGCTCCTCTCAGATTCCAGAACTTTCTGTCACCGAAATGTGAGGAAAATGTGTTTTTTTAGCCACATTGTGAGGTTTGCAAAGGATTCTGGGTAACAGAACCTAGTCAGAGCCCCATAAGTCACCCCATCTTGGATTCCCCTAAGTCTCTAGTTTTCAAAAATGCACAGGTTTGGTAGGTTTCCCTAGGTGCCGGCTGAGCTAGAGGCCAAAATCTACAGGTAGGCACTTTGCAAAAAACAGCTCTGTTTTCTGTCAAAAAATGGGATGTGTCCACGTTGTGTTTTGGGGCATTTCCTGTCGCGGGAGCTAGGCCTACCCACACAAGTGAGGTACCATTTGTATAGGGAGACTTGGGGGAACGCTGGGTGGAAGGAAATTTGTGGCTCCTCTCAGATTCCAGAATTTTCTGTCACCGAAATATGAGGAAAATGTGTTTTTTTAGCCACATTTTGAGGTTTGCAAAGGAGTCTGGGTAACAGAACCTGGTCAGAGCCCCACAAGTCACCTCATCTTGGATTCCCCTAGGTCTCTAGTTTTCAAAAATGCACAGGTTTGGTAGGTTTCCCTAGGTACCGGCTGAGCTAGAGGCCAAAATCTACAGGTAGGCTTTATGAAAAAAACAGCTCTGTTTTCTGTCAAAAAATGGGATGTGTCCACGTTGTGTTTTGGGGCATTTCCTGTTCCGGGCGCTAGGCCTACCCACACAAGTGAGGTATCATTTTTATCGGGAGAATTGGGGGAATGCTGGGTGGAAGGAAATTTGTGGCTCGTCTCAGATTCCAGAACTTTCTGTCACCGAAATGCGAGGAAAACGTGTTTATTTAGCCACATTTTGAGGTTTGCAAAGGATTCTGGGTAACAGAACCTGGTCAGAGCCCCACAAGCCACCCCATATTGGATTTCCCTAGGTCTCTAGTTTTCAAAAATGCACAGGTTTAGTAGGTTTCCCTAGGTACCGGCTGAGCTAGAGGCCAAAATCTACAGGTAGGCACTTTGCAAAAAAAAGCTCTGTTTTCTGTCAAAAAATGGGATGTGTCCACGTTGTGTTTTGGGGCATTTCCTGTTGCGGGAGCTAGGCCTACCCACACAAGTGAGGTACCATTTTTATAGGAATACTTGGGGGAATGCTGGGTGGAAGGAAATTTGTGGCTCCTCTCAGATTCCAGAACTTTCTGTCACCGAAATGTGAGGAAAATATATTTTTTTACCCACATTTTGAGGTTTACAAAGGATTCTGGGTAACAGAACCTGGTCAGAGCCCCACAAGTCACCCCATCTTGGATTCCCCTAGATCTCTAGTTTAAAAAAATGCACAGGTTTGGTAGGTTTCCCTAGGTGCCGGCTGAGCTAGAGGCCAAAATCTACAGGTAGGCACTTTGCAAAAAACAGCTCTGTTTTCTGTCAAAAAATGGGATGTGTCCATGTTGTGTTTTGTGGCATTTCCTGTCGTGGGCGCTAGGCCTACCCACACAAGTGAGGTATCATTTGTATCGGGAGAATTGGGGGAACGCTGGGTGGAAGGAAATTTGTGGCTCCTCTCAGATTCCAGAACTTTCTGTCACCGAAATGTGAGGAAAATGTGTTTTTTTAGCCACATTGTGAGGTTTGCAAAGGATTCTGGGTAACAGAACCTAGTCAGAGCCCCACAAGTCACCCCATCTTGGATTCCCTTAAGTCTCTAGTTTTCAAAAATGCACAGGTTTGGTAGGTTTCCCTAGGTGCCGGCTGAGCTAGAGGCCACAATCTACAGGTAGGCACTTTGCAAAAAACAGCTCTGTTTTCTGTCAAAAAATGGTATGCGTCCACATTGTGTTTTAGGGCATTTCCTGTCGCGGGAGCTAGGCCTACCCACACAAGTGAGGTACCATTTTTAAAGGGAGACTTGTGGGAACGCTGGGTGGAAGGAAATTTGTGGCTCCTCTCAGATTCCAGAATTTTCTGTCACCGAAATGTGAGGAAAACGTGTTTATTTAGCCACATTTTGAGGTTTGCAAAGGAGTCTGGGTAACAGAACCTGGTCAGAGCCCCACAAGTCAACTCATCTTGGATTCCCCTAGGTCTCTAGTTTTCAAAAATGCACAGGTTTGGTATGTTTCCCTAGGTACCGGCTGAGCTAGAGGCCAAAATCTATAGGTAGCACTATGCTAAAAACAGCTCTGTTTTCTGTCAAAAAATGGGATGTGTCCACGTTGTGTATTGGGGCATTTCCTGTTGCGGGCGCTAGGCCTACCCACACAAGTGAGGTATCATTTTTATCGGGAGACTTGGGGGAATGCTGGGTGGAAGGAAATTTGTGGCTCGTCTCAGATTCCAGAACTTTCTGTCACCGAAATGGGAGGAAAACTTGTTTATTTAGCCACATTTTGAGGTTTGCAAAGGATTCTGGGTAACAGAACCTGGTCAGAGCCCCACAAGCCATCCCATATTGGATTCCCCTAGGTCTCTAGTTTTCAAAAATGCACAGGTTTGGTAGGTTTCCCTAGTTGCCGGCTGAGCTAGAGGCCAAAATCTACAGGTAGGCACTTTGTAAAAAAAAGCTCTGTTTTCTGTCAAAAAATGGGATGTATCCACGTTGTGTTTTGTGGCATTTCCTGTTGTGCGCTAGGCCTACCCACACAAGTGAGGTATAATTTTTATCGGGAGACTTGGGGGAACGCTGGGTGGAAGGAAATTTGTGGCTCCTCTCAGATTCCAGAACTTTCTGTCACCGAAATGTGAGGAAAATGTATTTTTTTTGCCACATTTTGAGGTTTGCAAAGGATTCTGGGTAAGAGAACCTGGTCAGAGCCCCACAAGTCACCCCATCTTGGATTCCCCTAGGTCTCTAGTTTAAAAAAATGCACAGGTTTGGTAGGTTTCCCTGGGTGCCGGCTGAGCTAGAGGCCAAAATCTACAGGTAGGCACTTTGCAAAAAACAGCTCTGTTTTCTGTCAAAAAATGGGATGTGTCCATGTTGTGTTTTGTGGCATTTCCTGTCGTGGGCGCTAGGCCTACCCACACAAGTGAGGTATCATTTGTATCGGGAGACTTGGGGGAACGCTGGGTGGAAGGAAATTTGTGGCTCCTCTCAGATTCCAGAATTTTCTGTCACCGAAATGTGAGGAAAATGTGTTTTTTTAGCCACATTTTGAGGTTTGCAAAGGATTCTGGGTAACAGAACCTGGTCAGAGCCCCACAAGTCACCCCATCTTGGATTCCCCTAGGTCTCTAGTTTTTACAAATGCACAGGTTTGGTATGTTTCCCTAGGTGCCGGCTGAGCTAGAGGCCAAAATCTACAGGTAGGCACTTTGTAAAAAAAACGGCTCTGTTTTCTGTAAAAAAATGGGATGTGTCCACGTTGTGTTTTGGGGCATTTCCTGTTGCTGGCGCTAGGCCTACCCACACAAGTGAGGTATCTTTTTTATCGGGAGACTTGGGGGAACGCTTGGTGGAAGGAAATTTGTGGCTCCTCTCAGATTGTCACCGAAATGCGAGAAAAACGTGTTTATTTAGCCACATTTTGAGGTTTGGAAAGGATTCTGGGTAACAGAACCTGGTCAGAGCTCACAAGTCACCCCATCTTGGATTCCCCTAGGTCTCTAGTTTAAAAAAATGCACAGGTTTGGTAGGTTCCCCTACGGGCGCTAGGCCTACCCACACAAGTGAGGTACCATATTTATCGGGAGACTTGGGGGAACGCTGGGTGGAAGGAAATTTGTGGCTCCTCTCAGATTCCAGAATTTTCTGTCACCGAAATGTGAGGAAAACGTTTTTATTTAGCCACATTTTGAGGTTTGCAAAGGAGTCTGGGTAACAGAACCTGGTCAGAGCCCCACAAGTCACCTCATCTTGGATTCCCCTAGGTCTCTAGTTTTCATAAATGCACAGGTTTGGTAGGTTTCCCTAGGTGCCAGCTGAGCTAGAGGCCAAAATCTACAGGTAGCCACTATGCAAAAAACAGCTCTGTTTTCTGTCAAAAAATGGGATGTGTCCACGTTGTGTTTTGGGGCATTTCCTGTTGCGGGCGCAAGGCCTACCCACACAAGTGAGGTATTATTTTTATCGGGAGACTTGGGGGAACGCTGGGTGGAAGGAAATTTGTGGCTCCTCTCAGATTGCAGAACTTTCTGTCACCGAAATGCGAGGAAAACGTGTTTATTTAGCCACATTTTGAGGTTTGCAAAGGATTCTGGGTAACAGAACCTGGTCAGAGCCCCACAAGCCACCCCATATTGGATTCCCCTAGGACTCTAGTTTTCAAAAAAGCACAGGTTTGGTAGGTTTCCCTAGGTGCCGGCTGAGCTAGAGGCCAAAATCTTCAGGTAGGCACTTTGCAAAAAACAGCTCTGTTTTCTGTCAAAAAATGGGATGTGTCCACGTTGTGTTTTGTGGCATTTCCAGTTGTGGGCGCTAGGCCTACCCACACAAGTGATGTATAATTTTTATCGTGAGACTTGGGGGAACGCTGGGTGGAAGGAAATTTGTGCTCCTCTCAGATTCCAGAACTTTCTGTCACCGAAATGTGAGGAAAATGTGTTTTTTTTAGCCACATTTTGAGGTTTACAAAGGATTCTGGGTAACAGAACCTGGTCAGAGCTCACAAGTCACCCCATCTTGGATTCCCCTAGGTCTCTAGTTTAAAAAAATGCACAGGTTCGGTAGGTTTCCCTAGGTGCCGGCTGAGCTAGAGGCCAAAATCTACAGGTAGGCACTTTGCAAAAAACAGCTCTGTTTTCTGTCCAAAAATGGGATGTGTCCACGTTGTGTTTTGTGGCATTTCCTGTTGTGGGCGCTAGGCCTACCCACACAAGTGAGGTATCATTTGTATCGGGAGACTTGGGGGAACGCTGGGTGGAAGGAAATTTGTGGCTCCTCTCAGATTCCAGAATTTTCTGTCACCGAAATGTGAGGAAAATGTGTTTTTTTAGCCACATTTTGAGGTTTGCAAAGGATTCTGGGTAACAGAACCTGGTCAGAGCCCCACAAGTCACCCCATCTTGGATTCCCCTAGGTCTCTAGTTTTCACAAATGCACAGGTTTGGTAGGTTTCCCTAGGTGCCGGCTGAGCAAGAGGCCAAAATCTACAGGTAGGCACTTTGTAAAAAAAACGGCTCTGTTTTCTGTCAAAAAATGGGATGTGTCCACGTTGTGTTTTGGGGCATTTCCTGTCGCGGGCGCTAGGCCTACCCACACAAATGAGGTATTATTTTTATCGGGAGACTTGGGGGAACGCTGGGTGGAAGGAAATTTGTGGCTCCTCTCAGATTCCAGAACTTTCTGTTGCCGAAATGTGAGGAGAACGTGTTTTTTTAGCCACATTTTGAGGTTTGCAAAGGATTCTGGGTAACAGAACCTGGTCAGAGCCCCACAAGTCACCCCATCTTGGATTCCCCTAGGTCTCTTGTGTTAAAAAATGCACAGGTTTGGTAGGTTTCCCTAGGTGCCGGCTGAGCTATAGGCCAAAATCTACAGGTAGGCACTTTGCAAAAAACAGCTCTGTTTTCTGTCAAAAAATGGGATGTGTCCACGTTGTGTTTTGGGGCATTTCCTGTCGCGGGTGCTAGGCCTACCCACACAAGTGAGGTACCATTTTTATAGGGAGACTTGGGGGAACGCTAGGTGGAAGGAAATTTGTGGCTCCTCTCAGATTCCAGAACTTCCTGTCACCGAAATGTGAGGAAAATGTGTTTTTTTAGCCACATTTTGAGGTTTGCAAAGGATTCTGGGTAACAGAACCTGGTCAGAGCCCCACAAGTCACCCCATCTTGGATTCCCCTAGGTCTCTAGTTTTAAAAAATGCACAGGTTTGGTAGGTTTCCCTAGGTGCCGGCTGAGCTAGAGGCCAAAATCTACAGGTAGGCACTTTGCAAAAAACAGCTCTGTTTTCTGTCAAAAAATAGGATGTGTCCACGTTGTGTTTTGTGGCATTTCCTGTTGTGGGCGCTAGGCCTTCCCACACAAGTGAGGTATCATTTTTATCGGGAGACTTGGGGGAACGCTGGGTGGAAGGAAATTTGTGGCTCCTCTCAGATTCCAGAAATTTCTGTCACCGAAATGTGAGGAAAATGTGTTTTTTTAGCCACATTTTGAGGTTTGCAAAGGATTCTGGGTAACAGAACCTGGTCAGAGCCCCACGAGTCACCCCATCTTGGATTCCCCTAGGACTCTAGTTTTCAAAAATGCACAGGTTTGGTAGGTTTCCCTAGGTGCCGGCTGAGAAAGAGGCCAAAATCTACAGGCAGGGACTTTGCAAAAACAGCTCTGTTTTCTGTCAATAAATGGGATGTGTCCATGTTGTGTTTTGGGGCATTTCTTGTCGCGGGCGCTAGGCCTACCCACACAAGTGAGGTACCATTTTTATAGGGAGACTTGGGGGAATGCTGGGTGGAAGGAAATTTGTGGCTCCTCTCAGATTCCAGAACTTTCTGTCACCGAAATGCGAGGAAAACGTGTTTATTTAGCCACATTTTGAGGTTTGCAAAGTATTCTGGGTAACAGAACCTGGTCAGAGCCCCACAAGCCACCCCATATTGGATTCCCCTAGGTCTCTAGTTTTCAAAAATGCACAGGTTTGGCAGGTTTCCCTAGGTGCCGGCTGAGCTAGACGCCAAAATCTACAGGTAGGCACTATGCAAAAAACAGCTCTGTTTTCTGTCAAAAAAATGGGATGTGTCCACGTTGTGTTTTGGGGCATTTCCTGTTGCGGGCGCTAGGCCTACCCACACAATTGAGGTATCATTTTTATCGGGTGACTTGGGGGAACGCTGTGTGGAAGGAAATTTGTGGCTCCTCTCAGATTCCAGAACTTTCTGTCACCGAAATGCGAGGAAAACGTGTTTTTTTAGCCACATTTTGAGGTTTGCAAAGGATTCTGGGTAACAGAACCTGGTCAGAGCCCCACAAGCCACCCCATATTGGATTCCCCTAGGTCTCTAGTTTTAAAAAATGCACAGGTTTGGTAGGTTTCCCTAGGTGCCGGCTGACCTAGAGGCCAAAATCTACAGGTAGGCACTTTGTAAAAAAACGGCTCTGTTTTCTGTAAAAAAAATGGGATGTGTCCACGTTGTGTTTTGGGGCATTTCCTGTCGCGGGCGCTAGGCCTACCCACACAAGTGAGGTACCATTTTTATAGGGAGACTTGGGGGAACGCTAGGTGGAAGGAAATTTGTGGCTCCTCTCAGATTCCAGAACTTCCTGTCACCGAAATGTGAGGAAAATGTGTTTTTTTAGCCACATTTTGAGGTTTGCAAAGGATTCTGAGTAACAGAACCTGGTCAGAGCCCCACAAGTCACCCCATCTTGGATTCCCCTAGGTCTCTAGTTTTAAAAAACTGCAAAGGTTTGGTAGGTTTCCCTAGGTGCCGGCTGAGCTAGAGGTCAAAATCTACAGGTAGGCACTAGGCAAAAAACAGCTCTGTTTTCTGTCAAAAAATGGGATGTGTCCACGTTGTGTTTTGGGGCATTTCCTGTTGCGGGCGCTAGGCCTACCCACACAAGTGAGGTATCATTTTTATCGGGAGACTTGGGGGAACGCTGGGTGGAAGGAAATTTGTGGCTCCTCTCAGATTCCAGAACTTTCTGTCACCGAAATGCGAGGAAAACGTATTTATTTAGCCACATTTTGAGGTTTGCAAAGGATTCTGGGTAACAGAACCTGGTCAGAGCCCCACAAGCCACCCCATATTGGATTCCCCTAGGTCTCTATTTTTAAAAAATGCACAGGTTTGGTAGGTTTCCCTAGGTGCCGGCTGAGCTAGAGGCCAAAATCTACAGGTAGGCACTTTGCAAAAAACAGCTCTGTTTTCTGTCAAAAAATGGGATGTGTCTAAGTTGTGTTTTGGGGCATTTCCTGTCGCGGGCACTAGGCCTACCCACACAAGTGAGGTTCCATTTTTATAGGGAGACTTGGGGGAACGCTGGGTGGAAGGAAATTTGTGGCCCCAGAAGTCACGTCATCTTGGATTCCTCTAGGTCTCTAGTTTTAAAAAATGCACAGGTTTGGTGGGTTTCCCTAGGTGCCGGCTGAGCTAAAGGCCAAAATCTACAGGTAGGCACTTTGCAAAAAACAGCTCTGTTTTCTGTCAAAAAATAGGATGTGTCCACGTTGTGTTTTGTGGCATTTCCTGTTGTGGGCGCTAGGCCTTCCCACACAAGTGAGGTATCATTTTTATCGGGAGACTTGGGGGAACGCTGGGTGGAAGGAAATTTGTGGCTCCTCTCAGATTCCAGAAATTTCTGTCACCGAAATGTGAGGAAAATGTGTTTTTTTAGCCACATTTTGAGGTTTGCAAAGGATTCTGGGTAACAGAACCTGGTCAGAGCCCCACGAGTCACCCCATCTTGGATTCCCCTAGGTCTCTAGTTTTCAAAAATGCACAGGTTTGGTAGGTTTCCCTAGGTGCCGGCTGAGAAAGAGGCCAAAATCTACAGGCAGGGACTTTGCAAAAACAGCTCTGTTTTCTGTCAAAAAATGGGATGTGTCCACGTTGTGTTTTGGGGCATTTCCTGTCGCGGGCGCTAGGCCTACCCACACAAGTGAGGTACAATTTTTATAGGGAGACTTGGGGGAATGCTGGGTGGAAGGAAATTTGTGGCTCCTCTCAGATTCCAGAACTTTCTGTCACCGAAATGCGAGGAAAACGTGTTTATTTAGCCACATTTTGAGGTTTGCAAAGGATTCTGGGTAACAGAACCTGGTCAGAGCCCCACAGGCCACCCCATATTGGATTCCCCTAGGTCTCTAGTTTTAAAAAATGCACAGGTTTGGTAGGTTTCCCTAGGTGCCGGCTGACCTAGAGGCCAAAATCTACAGGTAGGCACTTTGTAAAAAAACGGCTCTGTTTTCTGTAAAAAAATGGGATGTGTCCACGTTGTGTTTTGGGGCATTTCCTGTCGCGGGCGCTAGTCCTACCCACACAAGTGAGGTACCATTTTTATAGGGAGACTTGGGGGTACGCTAGGTGGAAGGAAATTTGTGGCTCCTCTCAGATTCCAGAACTTCCTGTCACCGAAATGTGAGGAAAATGTGTTTTTTTAGCCACATTTTGAGGTTTGCAAAGGATTCTGGGTAACAGAACCTGGTCAGAGCCCCACAAGTCACCCCATCTTGGATTCTCCTAGGTCTCTAGTTTTCAAAAATGCACAGGTTTGGTAGGTTTCCCTAGGTGCCGGCTGAGCTAGAGGCCAAAATCTACAGGTAGGCACTAGGCAAAAAACAGCTCTGTTTTCTGTCAAAAAATGGGATGTGTCCACGTTGTGTTTTGGGGCATTTCCTGTTGCGGGCGCTAGGCCTACCCACACAAGTGAGGTATCATTTTTATCGGGAGACTTGGGGGAACGCTGGGTGGAAGGAAATTTGTGGCTCCTCTCAGATTCCAGAACTTTCTGTCACCGAAATGCGAGGAAAACGTATTTATTTAGCCACATTTTGAGGTTTGCAAAGGATTCTGGGTAACAGAACCTGGTCAGAGCCCCACAAGCCACCCCATATTGGATTCCCCTAGGTCTCTAGTTTTAAAAAATGCACAGGTTTGGTAGGTTTCCCTAGGTGCCGGCTGAGCTAGAGGCCAAAATCTACAGGTAGGCACTTTGCAAAAAACAGCTCTGTTTTCTGTCAAAAAATGGGATGTGTCTAAGTTGTGTTTTGGGGCATTTCCTGTCGCGGGCGCTAGGCCTACCCACACAAGTGAGGTACCATTTTTATAGGGAGACTTGGGGGAACGCTGGGTGGAAGGAAATTTGTGGCCCCACAAGTCACGTCATCTTGGATTCCTCTAGGTCTCTAGTTTTAAAAAATGCACAGGTTTGGTAGGTTTCCCTAGGTGCCGGCTGAGCTAGAGGCCAAAATCTACAGGTAGGCACTTTGCAAAAAACAGCTCTGTTTTCTGTCAAAAAATAGGATGTGTTCACGTTGTGTTTTGTGGCATTTCCTGTTGTGGGCGCTAGGCCTTCCCACACAAGTGAGGTATCATTTTTATCGGGAGACTTGGGGGAACGCTGGGTGGAAGGAAATTTGTGGCTCCTCTCAGATTCCAGAAATTTCTGTCACCGAAATGTGAGGAAAATGTGTTTTTTTAGCCACATTTTGAGGTTTCCAAAGGATTCTGGGTAACAGAACCTGGTCAGAGCCCCACGAGTCACCCCATCTTGGATTCCCCTAGGTCTCTAGTTTTCAAAAATGCACAGGTTTGGTAGGTTTCCCTAGGTGCCGGCTGAGAAAGAGGCCAAAATCTACAGGCAGGGACTTTGCAAAAATAGCTCTGTTTTCTGTCTAAAAATGGGATGTGTCCACGTTGTGTTTTGGGGCATTTCCTGTCGCGGGCGCTAGGCCTACCCACACAAGTGAGGTACCATTTTTATAGGGAGACTTGGGGGAATGCTGGGTGGAAGGAAATTTGTGGCTCCTCTCAGATTCCAGAACTTTCTGTCACCGAAATGCGAGGAAAACGTGTTTATTTAGCCACATTTTAAGGTTTGCAAAGTATTCTGGGTAACAGAACCTGGTCAGAGCCCCACAAGCCACCCCATATTGGATTCCCCTAGGTCTCTAGTTTTCAAAAATCCACAGGTTTGGCAGGTTTCCCTAGGTGCCGGCTGAGCTAGACGCCAAAATCTACAGGTAGGCACTATGCAAAAAACAGCTCTGTTTTCTGTCAAAAAAATGGGATGTGTCCACGTTGTGTTTTGGGGCATTTAATGTTGCGGGCGCTAGTCCTACCCACACAAGTGAGGTATCATTTTTATCGGGTGACTTGGGGGAACGCTGGGTGGAAGGAAATTTGTGGCTCCTCTCAGACTCCAGAACTTTCTGTCACCGAAATGCGAGGAAAACTTGTTTTTTTAGCCACATTTTGAGGTTTGCAAAGGATTCTGGGTAACAGAACCTGGTCAGAGCCCCACAAGCCACCCCATATTGGATTCCCCTAGGTCTCTAGTTTTAAAAAATGCACAGGTTTGGTAGGTTTCCCTAGGTGCCGGCTGACCTAGAGGCCAAAATCTACAGGTAGGCACTTTGTAAAAAAACGGCTCTGTTTTCTGTAAAAAAATGGGATGTGTCCACGTTGTGTTTTGGGGCTTTTCCTGTCGTGGGCGCTACGCCTACCCACACAAGTGAGGTATCATTTTTATCGGGAGACTTGGGGGAACGCTGGGTGGAAGGAAATTTGTGGCTCCTCTCAGATTCCAGAACTTTCTGTCACCGAAATGTGAGGAAAATGTGTTTTTTTAGCCACATTTTGAGGTTTGCAAAGGATTCTGGGTAACAGAACCTGGTCAGAGCCCCACAAGTCACCCCATCTTGGATTCCCCTAGGTCTCTAGTTTTCAAAAATGCACAGGTTTGGTAGATTTCCCTAGGTGCCGGCTGAGCTAGAGGCCAAAATCTACAGGTAGTCACTTTGCAAAAAACAGCTCTGTGTTCTGTCAATTAATGGGATGTGTCCACGTTGTGTTTTGTGGCATTTCCTGTCGTGGGCGCTAGGCCTACCCACACAAGTGAGGTATCATTTTTATCGGGAGACTTGGGGGAACGCTGCGTGGAAGGAAATTTGTGGCTCCTCTCAGATTCCAGAACTTTCTGTCACCGAAATGTGAGGAAAACGTGTTTTTTTAGCCACATTTTGTGGTTTGCAAAGGATTCTGGGTAACAGAACCTAGTCAGAGCCCCACAAGCCACCCCATATTGGATTCCCCTAGGTCTCTAGTTTTCAAAAATGCACAGGTTTCATAGGTTTCCTTAGGTGCCGGCTGAGCTAGAGGCCAAAATCTACAGGTAGGCACTTTGCAAAAGACAGCTCTGTTTTCTGTCAAAAAATGGGATGTGTCCACGTTGTGTTTTGGGGCATTTCCTGTCATGGGCGCTACGCCTACCCACACAAATGAGGTATCATTTTTATCGGGAGACTTGGGGGAATGATGGGTGGAAGGAAATTTGTGGCTCCTCTCAGATTCCAGAACTTTCTGTTACCAAAATGTGAGGAGAACGTGTTTTTTTAGCCACATTTTGAGGTTTGCAAAGGATTCTGGGTAACAGAACCTGGTCAGAGCCCCACAAGTCACCCCATCTTGGATCCCCCTAGGTCTCTAGTTTTAAAAAATGCACAGGTTTGGTAGATTTCCCTAGGTGCCGGCTGAGCTAGAGGCCAAAATCTACAGGTAGGCACTTTGCAAAAAACAGCTCTGTTTTCTGTCAAAAAATGGGATGTGTCCACGTTGTGTTTTGGGGCATTTCCTGTCACACGCGCTAGGACTACCCACACAAGTGAGGTATCATTTTTATCGGGAGACTTGGGGGAACGCTGGGTGGAAGGAAATTTGTGGCTCCTCTCAGATTCCAGAACTTTCTGTCACCGAAATGTGAGGAAAATGTGTTTTTTTAGCCACATTTTGAGGTTTGCAAAGGATTCTGGGTAACAGAACCTGGTCAGAGCCCCACAAGTCACCCCATCTTGGATTCCCCTAGGTCTCTAGTTTTCAAAAATGCACAGGTTTGGTAGGTTTCCCTAGGTGCTGGCTGAGCTAGAGGCCAAAATCTACAGGTAGTCACTTTGCAAAAAACAGCTCTGTTTTCTGTCAAAAAATGGGATGTGTCCACGTTGTGTTTTGTGGCATTTCCTGTCGTGGGCGCTAGGCCTACCCACACAAGTGAGGTATCATTTTTATCGGGAGACTTGGGGGAACGCTAGGTGGAAGGAAATTTGTGGCTCCTCTCAGATTCTAGAACTTTCTGTCACCGAAATGTGAGGAAAACTTGTTTTTTTAGCCACATTTTGAGGTTTGCAAAGGATTCTGGGTAACAGAACCTAGTCAGAGCCCCACAAGCCACCCCATATTGGATTCCCCTAGGTCTCTAGTTTTCAAAAATGCACAGGTTTCATATGTTTCCTTAGGTGCCGGCTGAGCTAGAGGCCAAGATCTACAGGTAGGCACTTTGCAAAAAACAGCTCTGTTTTCTGTCAAAAAATGGGATGTGTCCACGTTGTGTTTTGTGGCATTTCCTGTTGTGGGCGCTAGGCCTTCCCACACAAGTGAGGTATCATTTTTATCTGGAGACTTAGGGGAACGCTGGGTGGAAGGAAATTTGTGCCTCCTCTCAGATTCCAGACCTTTCTGTCACCGAAATGTGAGGAAAATGTGTTTTTTTAGCCACATTTTGAGGTTTGCAAAGGATTCTGGGTAACAGAACCTGGTCAGAGCCCCACGAGTCACCCCATCTTGGATTCCCCTAGGTCTCTCGTTTTCAAAAATGCACAGGTTTGGTAGGTTTCCCTAGGTGCCGGCTGAGAAAGAGGCCAAAATCTACAGGCAGGCACTTTGCAAAAAACGGCTCTGTTTTCTGTCAAAAAATGGGATGTGTCCACGTTGTGTTTTGGGGCATTTCCTGTCACAGGCGCTAGGCCTACCCACACAAGTGAGGTATCATTTTTATCGGGAGACTTGGGGGAACGCTGGGTGGAAGGAAATTTGTGGCTCCTCTCAGATTCCAGAACTTTCTGTCACCGAAATGTGAGGAAAATGTGTTTTTTTAGCCACATTTTGAGGTTTGCAAAGGATTCTGGGTAACAGAACCTGGTCAGAGCCCCACAAGTCACCCCATCTTGGATTCCCATAGGTCTCTAGTTTTCAGAAATGCACAGGTTTTGTAGGTTTCCCTAGGTGCCAGCTGAGCTAGAGGCCAAAATCTACAGGTAGGCACTTTGCAAAAAACAGCTCTGTTTTCTGTCAAAAAATGGGATGTGTCCACGTTGTGTTTTGTGGCATTTCCTGTTGTGGGCGCTAGGCCTACCCACACAAGTGAGGTATCATTTTTATCGGGAGACTTGGGGGAACGCTGGGAGGAAGGAAATTTGTGGCTCCTCTCAGATTCCAGAACTTTCTGTCACCGAAATGCGAGGAGAACGTGTTTTTTTAGCCACATTTTGAGGTTTGCAAAGGATTCTGGGTAACAGAACCTGGTCAGAGCCCCACAAGCCACCCCATATTGGATTCCCCTAGGTCTCTAGTTTTAAAAAATGCACAGGTTTGGTAGGTTTCCCTAGGTGCCGGCTGACCTAGAGGCCAAAATCTACAGGTAAGCACTTTGTAAAAAAACGGCTCTGTTTTCTGTAAAAAAATGGGATGTGTCCACGTTGTGTTTTGGGGCATTTCCTGTCATGGGCGCTACGCCTACCCACACAAATGAGGTATCATTTTTATCGGGAGACTTGGGGGAATGATGGGTGGAAGGAAATTTGTGGCTCCTCTCAGATTCCAGAACTTTCTGTTACCAAAATGTGAGGACAACGTGTTTTTTTAGCCACATTTTGAGGTTTGCAAAGGATTCTGGGTAACAGAACCTGGTCAGAGCCCCACAAGTCACCCCATCTTGGATCTCCCTAGGTCTCTAGTTTTAAAAAATGCACAGGTTTGGTAGATTTCCCTAGGTGCCGGCTGAGCTAGAGGCCAAAATCTACAGGTAGGCACTTTGCAAAAAAAGGCTCTGTTTTCTGTCAAAAAATGGGATGTGTCCACGTTGTGTTTTGGGGCATTTCCTGTCACACGCGCTAGGACTACCCACACAAGTGAGGTATCATTTTTAACGGGAGACTTGGGGGAACGCTGGGTGGAAGGAAATTTGTGGCTCCTCTCAGATTCCAGAACTTTCTGTCACCGAAATGTGAGGAAAATGTGTTTTTTTAGCCACATTTTGAGGTTTGCAAAGGATTCTGGGTAACAGAACCTGGTCAGAGCCCCACAAGTCACCCCATCTTGGATTCCCCTAGGTCTCTAGTTTTCAAAAATGCACAGGTTTGGTAGATTTCCCAAGGTGCCGGCTGAGCTAGAGGCCAAAATCTACAGGTAGTCACTTTGCAAAAAACAGTTCTGTTTTCTGTCAATAAATGGGATGTGTCCACGTTGTGTTTTGTGGCATTTCCTGTCGTGGGCGCTAGGCCTACCCACACAAGTGAGGTATCATTTTTATCGGGAGACTTGGGGGAACGCTGGGTGGAAGGAAATTTGTGGCTCCTCTCAGATTCCAGAACTTTCTGTCACCGAAATGTGAGGAAAATGTGTTTTTTTAGCCACATTTTGAGGTTTGCAAAGGATTCTGGGTAACAGAACCTAGTCAGAGCCCCACAAGCCACCCCATATTGGATTCCCCTAGGTCTCTAGTTTTCAAAAATGCACAGGTTTCATAGGTTTCCTTAGGTGCCGGCTGAGCTAGAGGCCAAAATCTACAGGTAGGCACTTTGCAAAAGACAGCTCTGTTTTCTGTCAAAAAATGGGATGTGTCCACGTTGTGTTTTGGGGCATTTCCTGTCGTGGGCGCTACGCCTACCCACACAAATGAGGTATCATTTTTATCGGGAGACTTGGGGGAATGATGGGTGGAAGGAAATTTGTGGCTCCCCTCAGATTCCAGAACTTTCTGTTACCAAAATGTGAGGAGAACGTGTTTTTTTAGCCACATTTTGAGGTTTGCAAAGGATTCTGGGTAACAGAACCTGGTCAGAGCCCCACAAGTCACCCCATCTTGGATCCCCCTAGGTCTCTAGTTTTAAAAAATGCACAGGTTTGGTAGATTTCCCTAGGTGCCGGCTGAGCTAGAGGCCAAAATCTACAGGTAGGCACTTTGCAAAAAACAGCTCTGTTTTCTGTCAAAAAATGGGATGTGTCCACGTTGTGTTTTGTGGCATTTCCTGTCGTGGGCGCTAGGCCTACCCACACAAGTGAGGTATCATTTTTATCGGGAGACTTGGGGGAACGCTAGGTGGAAGGAAATTTGTGCCTCCTCTCAGATTCCAGACCATTCTGTCACCGAAATGTGAGGAAAACTTGTTTTTTTAGCCACATTTTGAGGTTTGCAAAGGATTCTGGGTAACAGAACCTAGTCAGGGCCCCACAAGCCACCTCATATTGGATTCCCCTAGGTCTCTAGTTTTCAAAAATGCACATGTTTCATAGGTTTCCTTAGGTGCCGGCTGAGCTAGAGGCCAAAATCTACAGGTAGGCACTTTGCAAAAAACAGCTCTGTTTTCTGTCAAAAAATGGGATGTGTCCACGTTGTGTTTTGTGGCATTTCCTGTTGTGGGCGCTAGGCCATCCCACACAAGTGAGGTATCATTTTTATCTGGAGACTTAGGGGAACGCTGGGTGGAAGGAAATTTGTGCCTCCTCTCAGATTCCAGACCATTCTGTCACCGAAATGTGAGGAAAATTTGATTTTTTAGCCACATTTTGAGGTTTGCAAAGGATTCTGGGTAACAGAACCTGGTCAGAGCCCCACGAGTCACCCCATCTTGGATTCCCCTAGGTCTCTAGTTTTCAAAAATGCACAGGTTTGGTAGGTTTCCCTAGGTGCCGGCTGAGAAAGAGGCCAAAATCTACAGGCAGGCACTTTGCAAAAAACGGCTCTGTTTTCTGTCAAAAAATGGGATGTGTCCACGTTGTGTTTTGGGGCATTTCCTGTCACAGGCGCTAGGCCTACCCACACAAGTGAGGTATCATTTTTATCGGGAGACTTGGGGAAACGCTGGGTGGAAGGAAATTTGTGGCTCCTCTCAGATTCCAGAACTTTCTGTCACCGAAATGTGAGGAAAATGTGTTTTTTTAGCCACATTTTGAGGTTTGCAAAGGATTCTGGGTAACAGAACCTGGTCAGAGCCCCACAAGTCACCCCATCTTGGATTCCCATAGGTCTCTAGTTTTCAGAAATGCACAGGTTTTGTAGGTTTCCCTAGGTGCCAGCTGAGCTAGAGGCCAAAATCTACAGGTAGTCACTTTGCAAAAAACAGCTCTGTTTTCTGTCAAAAAATGGGATGTGTCCACGTTGTGTTTTGTGGCATTTCCTGTTGTGGGCGCTAGGCCTACCCACACAAGTGAGGTATCATTTTTATCGGGAGACTTGGGGGAACGCTGGGTGGAAGGAAATTTGTGGCTCCTCTCAGATTCCAGAACTTTCTGTCACCGAAATGCGAGGAGAACATGTTTTTTTAGCCACATTTTGAGGTTTGCAAAGGATTCTGGGTAACAGAACCTGGTCAGAGCCCCACAAGCCACCCCATATTGGATTCCCCTAGGTCTCTAGTTTTCAAAAATGCACAGGTTTGGTAGGTTTCCCTAGGTGCCGGCTGACCTAGAGGCCAAAATCTACAGGTAGGCACTTTGTAAAAAAACGGCTCTGTTTTCTGTCAAAAAATGGGATGTGTCCACGTTGTGTTTTGGGGCATTTCCTGTCGTGGGCGCTACGCCTACCCACACAAATGAGGTATCATTTTTATCGGGAGACTTGGGGGAATGATGGGTGGAAGGAAATTTGTGGCTCCTCTCAGATTCCAGAACTTTCTGTTACCGAAATGTGAGGACAACGTGTTTTTTTAGCCACATTTTGAGGTTTGCAAAGGATTCTGGGTAACAGAACCTGGTCAGAGCCCCACAAGTCACCCCATCTTGGATCTCCCTAGGTCTCTAGTTTTAAAAAATGCACAGGTTTGGTAGATTTCCCTAGGTGCCGGCTGAGCTAGAGGCCAAAATCTACAGGTAGGCACTTTGCAAAAAAAGGCTCTGTTTTCTGTCAAAAAATGGGATGTGTCCACGTTGTGTTTTGGGGCATTTCCTGTCACACGCGCTAGGACTACCCACACAAGTGAGGTATCATTTTTAACGGGAGACTTGGGGGAACGCTGGGTGGAAGGAAATTTGTGGCTCCTCTCAGATTCCAGAACTTTCTGTCACCGAAATGTGAGGAAAATGTGTTTTTTTAGCCACATTTTGAGGTTTGCAAAGGATTCTGGGTAACAGAACCTGGTCAGAGCCCCACAAGTCACCTCATCTTGGATTCCCCTAGGTCTCTAGTTTTCAAAAATGCACAGGTTTGGTAGGTTTCCCAAGGTGCCGGCTGAGCTAGAGGCCAAAATCTACAGGTAGTCACTTTGCAAAAAACAGCTCTGTTTTCTGTCAAAAAATGGGATGTGTCCACGTTGTGTTTTGTGGCATTTCCTGTCGTGGGCGCTAGGCCTACCCACACAAGTGAGGTATCATTTTTATCGGGAGACTTGGGGGAACGCTGGGTGGAAGGAAATTTGTGGCTCCTCTCAGATTCCAGAACTTTCTGTCACCGAAATGTGAGGAAAACGTGTTTTTTTAGCCACATGTTGAGGTTTGCAAAGGATTCTGGGTAACAGAACCTAGTCAGAGCCCCACAAGCCACCCCATATTGGATTCCCCTAGGTCTCTAGTTTTCAAAAATGCACAGGTTTCATAGGTTTCCTTAGGTGCCGGCTGAGCTAGAGGCCAAAATCTACAGGTAGGCACTTTGCAAAAAACAGCTCTGTTTTCTGTCAAAAAATGGGATGTGTCCACGTTGTGTTTTGTGGCATTTCCTGTTGTGGGCGCTAGGCCTTCCCACACAAGTGAGGTATCATTTTTATCTGGAGACTTAGGGGAACGCTGGGTGGAAGGAAATTTGTGGCTCCTCTCAGATTCCAGAACTTTCTGTCACCGAAATGTGAGGAAAATGTGTTTTTTTAGCCACATTTTGAGGTTTGCAAAGGATTCTGGGTAACAGAACCTGGTCAGAGCCCCACGAGTCACCCCATCTTGGATTCCCCTAGGTCTCTAGTTTTCAAAAATGCACAGGTTTGGTAGGTTTCCCTAGGTGCCGGCTGAGAAAGAGGCCAAAATCTACAGGAAGGCACTTTGCAAAAAACGGCTCTGTTTTCTGTCAAAAAATGGGATGTGTCCACGTTGTGTTTTGGGGCATTTCCTGTCACAGGCGCTAGGCCTACCCACACAAGTGAGGTATCATTTTTATCGGGAGACTTGGGGAAACGCTGGGTGGAAGGAAATTTGTGGCTCCTCTCAGATTCCAGAACTTTCTGTCACCGAAATGTGAGGAAAATGTGTTTTTTTAGCCACATTTTGAGGTTTGCAAAGGATTCTGGGTAACAGAACCTGGTCAGAGCCCCACAAGTCACCCCATATTGGATTCCCCTAGGTCTCTAGTTTTCAAAAATGCACAGGTTTCATAGGTTTCCTTAGGTGCCGGCTGAGCTAGAGGCCAAAATCTACAGGAAGGCACTTTGCAAAAGACAGCTCTGTTTTCTGTCAAAAAATGGGATGTGTCCACGTTGTGTTTTGGGGCATTTCCTGTCGTGGGCGCTACGCCTACCCACACAAATGAGGTATCATTTTTATCGGGAGACTTGGGGGAATGATGGGTGGAAGGAAATTTGTGGCTCCTCTCAGATTCCAGAACTTTCTGTTACCAAAATGTGAGGAGAACGTGTTTTTTTAGCCACATTTTGAGGTTTGCAAAGGATTCTGGGTAACAGAACCTGGTCAGAGCCCCACAAGTCACCCCATCTTGGATCCCCCTAGGTCTCTAGTTTTAAAAAATGCACAGGTTTGGTAGATTTCCCTAGGTGCCGGCTGAGCTAGAGGCCAAAATCTACAGGTAGGCACTTTGCAAAAAACAGCTCTGTTTTCTGTCAAAAAATGGGATGTGTCCACGTTGTGTTTTGGGGCATTTCCTGTCACACGCGCTAGGACTACCCACACAAGTGAGGTATCATTTTTATCGGGAGACTTGGGGGAACGCTGGGTGGAAGGAAATTTGTGGCTCCTCTCAGATTCCAGAACTTTCTGTCACCGAAATGTGAGGAAAATGTGTTTTTTTAGCCACATTTTGAGGTTTGCAAAGGATTCTGTGTAACAGAACCTGGTCAGAGCCCCACAAGTCACCCCATCTTGGATTCCCCTAGGTCTCTAGTTTTCAAAAATGCACAGGTTTGGTAGGTTTCCCTAGGTGCCGGCTGAGCTAGAGGCCAAAATCTACAGGTAGTCACTTTGCAAAAAACAGCTCTGTTTTCTGTCAATAAATGGGATGTGTCCACGTTGTGTTTTGTGGCATTTCCTGTCGTGGGCGCTAGGCCTACCCACACAAGTGAGGTATCATTTTTATCGGGAGACTTGGGGGAACGCTGGGTGGAAGGAAATTTGTGGCTCCTCTCAGATTCCAGAACTTTCTGTCACCGAAATGTGAGGAAAATGTGTTTTTTTAGCCACATTTTGAGGTTTGCAAAGGATTCTGGGTAACAGAACCTAGTCAGAGCCCCACAAGCCACCCCATATTGGATTCCCCTAGGTCTCTAGTTTTCAAAAATGCACAGGTTTCATAGGTTTCCTTTGGTGCCGGCTGAGCTAGAGGCCAAAATCTACAGGTAGGCACTTTGCAAAAGACAGCTCTGTTTTCTGTCAAAAAATGGGATGTGTCCACGTTGTGTTTTGGGGCATTTCCTGTCGTGGGCGCTACGCCTACCCACACAAATGAGGTATCATTTTTATCGGGAGACTTGGGGGAATGATGGGTGGAAGGAAATTTGTGGCTCCTCTCAGATTCCAGAACTTTCTGTTACCAAAATGTGAGGAGAACGTGTTTTTTTAGCCACATTTTGAGGTTTGCAAAGGATTCTGGGTAACAGAACCTGGTCAGAGCCCCACAAGTCACCCCATCTTGGATCCCCATAGGTCTCTAGTTTTAAAAAATGCACAGGTTTGGTAGATTTCCCTAGGTGCCGGCTGAGCTAGAGGCCAAAATCTACAGGTAGGCACTTTGCAAAAAACAGCTCTGTTTTCTGTCAAAAAATGGGATGTGTCCACGTTGTGTTTTGGGGCATTTCCTGTCACACGCGCTAGGACTACCCACACAAGTGAGGTATCATTTTTATCGGGAGACTTGGGGGAACGCTGGGTGGAAGGAAATTTGTGGCTCCTCTCAGATTCCAGAACTTTCTGTCACCGAAATGTGAGGAAAATGTGTTTTTTTAGCCACATTTTGAGGTTTGCAAAGGATTCTGTGTAACAGAACCTGGTCAGAGCCCCACAAGTCACCCCATCTTGGAT
Source organism: Pleurodeles waltl (assembly GCF_031143425.1). NCBI lineage: Eukaryota > Metazoa > Chordata > Amphibia > Caudata > Salamandridae > Pleurodeles > Pleurodeles waltl. The sequence continues at coordinate 498,980,706 of NC_090440.1, forward strand.
TCCCCTAGGTCTCTAGTTTTCAAAAATGCACAGGTTTGGTAGGTTTCCCTAGGTGCCGGCTGAGCTAGAGGCCAAAATCTACAGGTAGTCACTTTGCAAAAAACAGCTCTGTTTTCTGTCAATAAATGGGATGTGTCCACGTTGTGTTTTGTGGCATTTCCTGTCGTGGGCGCTAGGCCTACCCACACAAGTGAGGTATCATTTTTATCGGGAGACTTGGGGGAACGCTGGGTGGAAGGAAATTTGTGGCTCCTCTCAGATTCCAGAACTTTCTGTCACCGAAATGTGAGGAAAATGTGTTTTTTTAGCCACATTTTGAGGTTTGCAGAGGATTCTGGGTAACAGAACCTAGTCAGAGCCCCACAAGCCACCCCATATTGGATTCCCCTAGGTCTCTAGTTTTCAAAAATGCACAGGTTTCATAGGTTTCCTTTGGTGCCGGCTGAGCTAGAGGCCAAAATCTACAGGTAGGCACTTTGCAAAAGACAGCTCTGTTTTCTGTCAAAAAATGGGATGTGTCCACGTTGTGTTTTGGGGCATTTCCTGTCGTGGGCGCTACGCCTACCCACACAAATGAGGTATCATTTTTATCGGGAGACTTGGGGGAATGATGGGTGGAAGGAAATTTGTGGCTCCTCTCAGATTCCAGAACTTTCTGTTACCAAAATGTGAGGAGAACGTGTTTTTTTAGCCACATTTTGAGGTTTGCAAAGGATTCTGGGTAACAGAACCTGGTCAGAGCCCCACAAGTCACCCCATCTTGGATCCCCATAGGTCTCTAGTTTTAAAAAATGCACAGGTTTGGTAGATTTCCCTAGGTGCCGGCTGAGCTAGAGGCCAAAATCTACAGGTAGGCACTTTGCAAAAAACAGCTCTGTTTTCTGTCAAAAAATGGGATGTGTCCACGTTGTGTTTTGGGGCATTTCCTGTCACACGCGCTAGGACTACCCACACAAGTGAGGTATCATTTTTATCGGGAGACTTGGGGGAACGCTGGGTGGAAGGAAATTTGTGGCTCCTCTCAGATTCCAGAACTTTCTGTCACCGAAATGTGAGGAAAATGTGTTTTTTTAGCCACATTTTGAGGTTTGCAAAGGATTCTGTGTAACAGAACCTGGTCAGAGCCCCACAAGTCACCCCATCTTGGATTCCCCTAGGTCTCTAGTTTTCAAAAATGCACAGGTTTGGTAGGTTTCCCTAGGTGCTGGCTGAGCTAGAGGCCAAAATCTACAGGTAGTCACTTTGCAAAAAACAGCTCTGTTTTCTGTCAAAAAATGGGATGTGTCCACGTTGTGTTTTGTGGCATTTCCTGTCGTGGGCGCTAGGCCTACCCACACAAGTGAGGTATCATTTTTATCGGGAGACTTGGGGGAACGCTAGGTGGAAGGAAATTTGTGGCTCCTCTCAGATTCCAGAACTTTCTGTCACCGAAATGTGAGGAAAATGTGTTTTTTTAGCCACATTTTGAGGTTTGCAAAGGATTCTGGGTAACAGAACCTGGTCAGAGCCCCACGAGTCACCCCATCTTGGATTCCCCTAGGTCTCTAGTTTTCAAAAATGCACAGGTTTGGTAGGTTTCCCTAGGTGCCGGCTGAGAAAGAGGCCAAAATCTACAGGCAGGCACTTTGCAAAAAACGGCTCTGTTTTCTGTCAAAAAATGGGATGTGTCCACGTTGTGTTTTGGGGCATTTCCTGTCACAGGCGCTAGGCCTACCCACACAAGTGAGGTATCATTTTTATCAGGAGACTTGGGGGAACGCTGGGTGGAAGGAAATTTGTGGCTCCTCTCAGATTCCAGAACTTTCTGTCACCGAAATGTGAGGAAAACGTGTTTTTTTAGCCACATTTTGAGGTTTGCAAAGGATTCTGGGTAACAGAACCTAGTCAGAGCCCCACAAGCCACCCCATATTGGATTCCCCTAGGTCTCTAGTTTTCAAAAATGCACAGGTTTCATAGGTTTCCTTAGGTGCCGGCTGAGCTAGAGGCCAAAATCTACAGGTAGGCACTTTGCAAAAAACAGCTCTGTTTTCTGTCAAAAAATGGGATGTGTCCACGTTGTGTTTTGTGGCATTTCCTGTTGTGGGCGCTAGGCCTTCCCACACAAGTGAGGTATCATTTTTATCTGGAGACTTAGGGGAACGCTGGGTGGAAGGAAATTTGTGCCTCCTCTCAGATTCCAGACCTTTCTGTCACCGAAATGTGAGGAAAATGTGTTTTTTTAGCCACATTTTGAGGTTTGCAAAGGATTCTGGGTAACAGAACCTGGTCAGAGCCCCACAAGTCACCCCATCTTGGATTCCCCTAGGTCTCTAGTTTTCAAAAATGCACAGGTTTGGTAGATTTCCCTAGGTGCCGGCTGAGCTAGAGGCCAAAATCTACAGGTAGTCACTTTGCAAAAAACAGCTCTGTTTTCTGTCAATAAATGGGATGTGTCCACGTTGTGTTTTGTGGCATTTCCTGTCGTGGGCGCTAGGCCTACCCACACAAGTGAGGTATCATTTTTATCGGGAGACTTGGGGGAACGCTGGGTGGAAGGAAATTTGTGGCTCCTCTCAGATTCCAGAACTTTCTGTCACCGAAATGTGAGGAAAACGTGTTTTTTTAGCCACATTTTGAGGTTTGCAAAGGATTCTGGGTAACAGAACCTAGTCAGAGCCCCACAAGCCACCCCATATTGGATTCCCCTATGTCTCTAGTTTTCAAAAATGCACAGGTTTCATAGGTTTCCTTAGGTGCCGGCTGAGCTAGAGGCCAAAATCTACAGGTAGGCACTTTGCAAAAGACAGCTCTGTTTTCTGTCAAAAAATGGGATGTGTCCACGTTGTGTTTTGGGGCATTTCCTGTCGTGGGCGCTACGCCTACCCACACAAATGAGGTATCATTTTTATCGGGAGACTTGGGGGAATGATGGGTGGAAGGAAATTTGTGGCTCCTCTCAGATTCCAGAACTTTCTGTTACCAAAATGTGAGGAGAACGTGTTTTTTTAGCCACATTTTGAGGTTTGCAAAGGATTCTGGGTAACAGAACCTGGTCAGAGCCCCACAAGTCACCCCATCTTGGATCCCCCTAGGTCTCTAGTTTTAAAAAATGCACAGGTTTGGTAGATTTCCCTAGGTGCCGGCTGAGCTAGAGGCCAAAATCTACAGGTAGGCACTTTGCAAAAAACAGCTCTGTTTTCTGTCAAAAAATGGGATGTGTCCACGTTGTGTTTTGGGGCATTTCCTGTCACACGCGCTAGGACTACCCACACAAGTGAGGTATCATTTTTATCGGGAGACTTGGGGGAACGCTGGGTGGAAGGAAATTTGTGGCTCCTCTCAGATTCCAGAACTTTCTGTCACCGAAATGTGAGGAAAATGTGTTTTTTTAGCCACATTTTGAGGTTTGCAAAGGATTCTGTGTAACAGAACCTGGTCAGAGCCCCACAAGTCACCCCATCTTGGATTCCCCTAGGTCTCTAGTTTTCAAAAATGCACAGGTTTGGTAGGTTTCCCTAGGTGCTGGCTGAGCTAGAGGCCAAAATCTACAGGTAGTTACTTTGCAAAAAACAGCTCTGTTTTCTGTCAAAAAATGGGATGTGTCCACGTTGTGTTTTGTGGCATTTCCTGTCGTGGGCGCTAGGCCTACCCACACAAGTGAGGTATCATTTTTATCGGGAGACTTGGGGGAACGCTAGGTGGAAGGAAATTTGTGGCTCCTCTCAGATTCTAGAACTTTCTGTCACTGAAATGTGAGGAAAACGTGTTTTTTTAGCCACATTTTGAGGTTTGCAAAGGATTCTGGGTAACAGAACCTAGTCAGAGCCCCACAAGCCACCCCATATTGGATTCCCCTAGGTCTCTAGTTTTCAAAAATGCACAGGTTTCATAGGTTTCCTTAGGTGCCGGCTGAGCTAGAGGCCAAAATCTACAGGTAGGCACTTTGCAAAAAACAGCTCTGTTTTCTGTCAAAAAATGGGATGTGTCCACGTTGTGTTTTGTGGCATTTCCTGTTGTGGGCGCTAGGCCTTCCCACACAAGTGAGGTATCATTTTTATCTGGAGACTTAGGGGAACGCTGGGTGGAAGGAAATTTGTGCCTCCTCTCAGATTCCAGACCTTTCTGTCACCGAAATGTGAGGAAAATGTGTTTTTTTAGCCACATTTTGAGGTTTGCAAAGGATTCTGGGTAACAGAACCTGGTCAGAGCCCCACGAGTCACCCCATCTTGGATTCCCCTAGGTCTCTAGTTTTCAAAAATGCACAGGTTTGGTAGGTTTCCCTAGGTGCCGGCTGAGAAAGAGGCCAAAATCTACAGGCAGGCACTTTGCAAAAAACGGCTCTGTTTTCTGTCAAAAAATGGGATGTGTCCACGTTGTGTTTTGGGGCATTTCCTGTCACAGGCGCTAGGCCTACCCCACAAGTGAGGTATCATTTTTATCGGGAGACTTGGGGAAACGCTGGGTGGAAGGAAATTTGTGGCTCCTCTCAGATTCCAGAACTTTCTGTCACCGAAATGTGAGGAAAATGTGTTTTTTTAGCCACATTTTGAGGTTTGCAAAGGATTCTGGGTAACAGAACCTGGTCAGAGCCCCACAAGTCACCCCATCTTGGATTCCCATAGGTCTCTAGTTTTCAGAAATGCACAGGTTTTGTAGGTTTCCCTAGGTGCCAGCTGAGCTAGAGGCCAAAATCTACAGGTAGGCACTTTGCAAAAAACAGCTCTGTTTTCTGTCAAAAAATGGGATGTGTCCACGTTGTGTTTTGTGGCATTTCCTGTTGTGGGCGCTAGGCCTACCCACACAAGTGAGGTATCATTTTTATCGGGAGACTTGGGGGAACGCTGGGTGGAAGGAAATTTGTGGCTCCTCTCAGATTCCAGAACTTTCTGTCACCGAAATGCGAGGAGAACTTGTTTTTTTAGCCACATTTTGAGGTTTGCAAAGGATTCTGGGTAACAGAACCTGGTCAGAGCCCCACAAGCCACCCCATATTTGATTCCCCTAGGTCTCTAGTTTTCAAAAATGCACAGGTTTGGTAGGTTTCCCTAGGTGCCGTCTGAGAAAGAGGCCAAAATCTACAGGCAGGCACTTTGCAAAAAACGGCTCTGTTTTCTGTCAAAAAATGGGATGTGTCCACGTTGTGTTTTGGGGCATTTCCTGTCACAGGCGCTAGGCCTACCCACACAAGTGAGGTATCATTTTTATCGGGAGACTTGGGGGAACGCTGGGTGAAAGGAAATTTGTGGCTCCTCTCAGATTCCAGAACTTTCTGTCACCGAAATGTGAGGAAAACGTGTTTTTTTAGCCACATTTTGAGGTTTGCAAAGGATTCTGGGTAACAGAACCTAGTCAGATCCCCACAAGCCACCCCATATTGGATTCCCCTAGGTCTCTAGTTTTCAAAAATGCACAGGTTTCATAGGTTTCCTTAGGTGCCGGCTGAGCTAGAGGCCAAAATCTACAGGTAGGCACTTTGCAAAAAACAGCTCTGTTTTCTGTCAAAAAATGGGATGTGTCCACGTTGTGTTTTGTGGCATTTCCTGTTGTGGGCGCTCGGCCTTCCCACACAAGTGAGGTATCATTTTTATCTGGAGACTTAGGGGAACGCTGGGTGGAAGGAAATTTGTGGCTCCTCTCAGATTCCAGACCTTTCTGTCACCGAAATGTGAGGAAAATGTGTTTTTTTAGCCACATTTTGAGGTTTGCAAAGGATTCTGGGTAACAGAACCTGGTCAGAGCCCCACGAGTCACCCCATCTTGGATTCCCCTAGGTCTCTAGTTTTCAAAAATGCACAGGTTTGGTAGGTTTCCCTAGGTGCCGGCTGAGAAAGAGGCCAAAATCTACAGGCAGGCACTTTGCAAAAAACGGCTCTGTTTTCTGTCAAAAAATGGGATGTGTCCACGTTGTGTTTTGGGGCATTTCCTGTCACAGGCGCTAGGCCTACCCACACAAGTGAGGTATCATTTTTATCGGGAGACTTGGGGGAACGCTGGGTGGAAAGAAATTTGTGGCTCCTCTCAGATTCCAGAACTTTCTGTCACCGAAATGTGAGGAAAATGTGTTTTTTTAGCCACATTTTGAGGTTTGCAAAGGATTCTGGGTAACAGAACCTGGTCAGAGCCCCACAAGTCACCCCATCTTGGATTCCCATAGGTCTCTAGTTTTCAGAAATGCACAGGTTTGGTAGGTTTCCCTAGGTGCCAGCTGAGCTAGAGGCCAAAATCTACAGGTAGGCACTTTGCAAAAAACAGCTCTGTTTTCTGTCAAAAAATGGGATGTGTCCACGTTGTGTTTTGTGGCATTTCCTGTTGTGGGCGCTAGGCCTACCCACACAAGTGAGGTATCATTTTTATCGGGAGACTTGGGGGAACGCTGGGTGGAAGGAAATTTGAGGCTCCTCTCAGATTCCAGAACTTTCTGTCACCGAAATGCGAGGAAAACGTGTTTTTTTAGCCACATTTTGAGGTTTGCAAAGGATTCTGGTAACAGAACCTGGTCAGAGCCCCACAAGCCACCCCATATTGGATTCCCCTAGGTCTCTAATTTTCAAAAATGCACAGGTTTGGTAGGTTTCCCTAGGTGCCGGCTGACCTAGAGGCCAAAATCTACAGGTAGGCACTTTGTAAAAAAACGGCTCTGTTTTCTGTAAAAAAATGGGATGTGTCCACGTTGTGTTTTGGGGCATTTCCTGTCGTGGGCGCTACGCCTACCCACACAAATGAGGTATCATTTTTATCGGGAGACTTGGGGGAATGATGGGTGGAAGGAAATTTGTGGCTCCTCTCAGATTCCAGAACTTTCTGTTACCGAAATATGAGGACAACGTGTTTTTTTATCCACATTTTGAGGTTTGCAAAGGATTCTGGGTAACAGAACCTGGTCAGAGCCCCACAAGTCACCCCATCTTGGATCTCCCTAGGTCTCTAGTTTTAAAAAATGCACAGGTTTGGTAGATTTCCCTAGGTGCCGGCTGAGCTAGAGGCCAAAATCTACAGGTAGGCACTTTGCAAAAAACAGCTCTGTTTTCTGTCAAAAAATGGGATGTGTCCACGTTGTGTTTTGGGGCATTTCCTGTCACACGCGCTAGGACTACCCACACAAGTGAGGTATCATTTTTATCGGGAGACTTGGGGGAACGCTGGGTGGAAGGAAATTTGTGGCTCCTCTCAGATTCCAGAACTTTCTGTCACCGAAATGTGAGGAAAATGTGTTTTTTTAGCCACATTTTGAGGTTTGCAAAGGATTCTGTGTAACAGAACCTGGTCAGAGCCCCACAAGTCACCCCATCTTGGATTCCCCTAGGTCTCTAGTTTTCAAAAATGCACAGGTTTGGTAGGTTTCCCTAGGTGCTGGCTGAGCTAGAGGCCAAAATCTACAGGTAGTCACTTTGCAAAAAACAGCTCTGTTTTCTGTCAAAAAATGGGATGTGTCCACGTTGTGTTTTGTGGCATTTCCTGTCGTGGGCGCTAGGCCTACCCACACAAGTGAGGTATCATTTTTATCGGGAGACTTGGGGGAACGCTAGGTGGAAGGAAATTTGTGGCTCCTCTCAGATTCTAGAACTTTCTGTCACTGAAATGTGAGGAAAACGTGTTTTTTTTAGCCACATTTTGAGGTTTGCAAAGGATTCTGGGTAACAGAACCTAGTCAGAGCCCCACAAGCCATCCCATATTGGATTCCCCTAGGTCTCTAGTTTTCAAAAATGCACAGGTTTCATAGGTTTCCTTAGGTGCCGGCTGAGCTAGAGGCCAAAATCTACAGGTAGGCACTTTGCAAAAAACAGCTCTGTTTTCTGTCAAAAAATGGGATGTGTCCACGTTGTGTTTTGTGGCATTTCCTGTTGTGGGCGCTAGGCCTTCCCACACAAGTGAGGTATCATTTTTATCTGGAGACTTAGGGGAACGCTGGGTGGAAGGAAATTTGTGCCTCCTCTCAGATTCCAGACCTTTCTGTCACCGAAATGTGAGGAAAATGTGTTTTTTTAGCCACATTTTGAGGTTTGCAAAGGATTCTGGGTAACAGAACCTGGTCAGAGCCCCACGAGTCACCCCATCTTGGATTCCCCTAGGTCTCTAGTTTTCAAAAATGCACAGGTTTGGTAGGTTTCCCTAGGTGCCGGCTGAGAAAGAGGCCAAAATCTACAGGCAGGCACTTTGCAAAAAACGGCTCTGTTTTCTGTCAAAAAATGGGATGTGTCCACGTTGTGTTTTGGGGCATTTCCTGTCACAGGCGCTAGGCCTACCCACACAAGTGAGGTATCATTTTTATCGGGAGACTTGGGGAAACGCTGGGTGGAAGGAAATTTGTGGCTCCTCTCAGATTCCAGAACTTTCTGTCACCGAAATGTGAGGAAAATGTGTTTTTTTAGCCACATTTTGAGGTTTGCAAAGGATTCTGGGTAACAGAACCTGGTCAGAGCCCCACAAGTCACCCCATCTTGGATTCCCATAGGTCTCTAGTTTTCAGAAATGCACAGGTTTTGTAGGTTTCCCTAGGTGCCAGCTGAGCTAGAGGCCAAAATCTACAGGTAGGCACTTTGCAAAAAACAGCTCTGTTTTCTGTCAAAAAATGGGATGTGTCCACGTTGTGTTTTGTGGCATTTCCTGTTGTGGGCGCTAGGCCTACCCACACAAGTGAGGTATCATTTTTATCGGGAGACTTGGGGGAACGCTGGGTGGAAGGAAATTTGTGGCTCCTCTCAGATTCCAGAACTTTCTATCACCGAAATGCGAGGAGAACGTGTTTTTTTAGCCACATTTTGAGGTTTGCAAAGGATTCTGGGTAACAGAACCTGGTCAGAGCCCCACAAGCCACCCCATATTTGATTCCCCTAGGTCTCTAGTTTTCAAAAATGCACAGGTTTGGTAGGTTTCCCTAGGTGCCGTCTGAGAAAGAGGCCAAAATCTACAGGCAGGCACTTTGCAAAAAACGGCTCTGTTTTCTGTCAAAAAATGGGATGTGTCCACGTTGTGTTTTGGGGCATTTCCTGTCACAGGCGCTAGGCCTACCCACACAAGTGAGGTATCATTTTTATCGGGAGACTTGGGGGAACGCTGGGTGAAAGGAAATTTGTGGCTCCTCTCAGATTCCAGAACTTTCTGTCACCGAAATGTGAGGAAAACGTGTTTTTTTAGCCACATTTTGAGGTTTGCAAAGGATTCTGGGTAACAGAACCTAGTCAGATCCCCACAAGCCACCCCATATTGGATTCCCCTAGGTCTCTAGTTTTCAAAAATGCACAGGTTTCATAGGTTTCCTTAGGTGCCGGCTGAGCTAGAGGCCAAAATCTACAGGTAGGCACTTTGCAAAAAACAGCTCTGTTTTCTGTCAAAAAATGGGATGTGTCCACGTTGTGTTTTGTGGCATTTCCTGTTGTGGGCGCTCGGCCTTCCCACACAAGTGAGGTATCATTTTTATCTGGAGACTTAGGGGAACGCTGGGTGGAAGGAAATTTGTGGCTCCTCTCAGATTCCAGACCTTTCTGTCACCGAAATGTGAGGAAAATGTGTTTTTTTAGCCACATTTTGAGGTTTGCAAAGGATTCTGGGTAACAGAACCTGGTCAGAGCCCCACGAGTCACCCCATCTTGGATTCCCCTAGGTCTCTAGTTTTCAAAAACGCACAGGTTTGGTAGGTTTCCCTAGGTGCCGGCTGAGAAAGAGGCCAAAATCTACAGGCAGGCACTTTGCAAAAAACGGCTCTGTTTTCTGTCAAAAAATGGGATGTGTCCACGTTGTGTTTTGGGGCATTTCCTGTCACAGGCGCTAGGCCTACCCACACAAGTGAGGTATCATTTTTATCGGGAGACTTGGGGGAACGCTGGGTGGAAGGAAATTTGTGGCTCCTCTCAGATTCCAGAACTTTCTGTCACCGAAATGTGAGTAAAATTTGTTTTTTTAGCCACATTTTGAGGTTTGCAAAGGATTCTGGGTAACAGAACCTGGTCAGAGCCCCACAAGTCACCCCATCTTGGATTCCCATAGGTCTCTAGTTTTCAGAAATGCACAGGTTTGGTAGGTTTCCCTAGGTGCCAGCTGAGCTAGAGGCCAAAATCTACAGGTAGGCACTTTGCAAAAAACAGCTCTGTTTTCTGTCAAAAAATGGGATGTGTCCACGTTGTGTTTTGTGGCATTTCCTGTTGTGGGCGCTAGGCCTACCCACACAAGTGAGGTATCATTTTTATCGGGAGACTTGGGGGAACGCTGGGTGGAAGGAAATTTGAGGCTCCTCTCAGATTCCAGAACTTTCTGTCACCGAAATGCGAGGAAAACGTGTTTTTTTAGCCACATTTTGAGGTTTGCAAAGGATTCTGGGTAACAGAACCTGGTCAGAGCCCCACAAGCCACCCCATATTGGATTCCCCTAGGTCTCTAGTTTTCAAAAATGCACAGGTTTGGTATGTTTCCCTAGGTGCCGGCTGACCTAGAGGCCAAAATCTACAGGTAGGCACTTTGTAAAAAAACGGCTCTGTTTTCTGTAAAAAAATGGGATGTGTCCACGTTGTGTTTTGGGGCATTTCCTGTCGTGGGCGCTACGCCTACCCACACAAATGAGGTATCATTTTTATCGGGAGACTTGGGGGAATGATGGGTGGAAGGAAATTTGTGGCTCCTCTCAGATTCCAGAACTTTCTGTTACCGAAATATGAGGACAACGTGTTTTTTTATCCACATTTTGAGGTTTGCAAAGGATTCTGGGTAACAGAACCTGGTCAGAGCCCCACAGGTCACCCCATCTTGGATCTCCCTAGGTCTCTAGTTTTAAAAAATGCACAGGTTTGGTAGATTTCCCTAGGTGCCGGCTGAGCTAGAGGCCAAAATCTACAGGTAGGCACTTTGCAAAAAACAGCTCTGTTTTCTGTCAAAAAATGGGATGTGTCCACGTTGTGTTTTGGGGCATTTCCTGTCACACGCGCTAGGACTACCCACACAAGTGAGGTATCATTTTTATCGGGAGACTTGGGGGAACGCTGGGTGGAAGGAAATTTGTGGCTCCTCTCAGATTCCAGAACTTTCTGTCACCGAAATGTGAGGAAAATTTGTTTTTTTAGCCACATTTTGAGGTTTGCAAAGGATTCTGGGTAACAGAACCTGGTCAGAGCCCCACAAGTCACCCCATCTTGGATTCCCCTAGGTCTCTAGTTTTCAAAAATGCACAGGTTTGGTAGGTTTCCCTAGGTGCCGGCTGAGCTAGAGGCCAAAATCTAAAGGTAGTCACTTTGCAAAAAACAGCTCTGTTTTCTGTCAAAAAATTGGATGTGTCCACGTTGTGTTTTGTGGCATTTCCTGTCGTGGGCGCTAGGCCTACCCACACAAGTGAGGTATCATTTTTATCGGGAGACTTGGGGGAACGCTGGGTGGAAGGAAATTTGTGGCTCCTCTCAGATTCCAGACCTTTCTGTCACCGAAATGTGAGGAAAATGTGTTTTTTTAGCCACATTTTAAGGTTTGCAAAGGATTCTGGGTAACAGAACCTGGTCAGAGCCCCACGAGTCACCCCATCTTGGATTCCCCTAGGTCTCTAGTTTTCAACAATGCACAGTTTTGGTAGGTTTCACTAGGTGCCGGCTGAGAAAGAGGCCAAAATCTACAGGCAGGCACTTTGCAAAAAACGGCTCTGTTTTCTGTCAAAAAATGGGATGTGTCCACGTTGTGTTTTGGGGCATTTCCTGTCACAGGCGCTAGGCCTACCCACACAAGTGAGGTATCATTTTTATCGGGAGACTTGGGGGAACGCTGGGTGGAAGGAAATTTGTGGCTCCTCTCAGATTCCAGAACTTTCTGTCACCGAAATGTGAGGAAAATGTGTTTTTTTTGCCACATTTTGAGGTTTGCTAAGGATTCTGGGTAACATAACCTGGTCAGAGCCCCACAAGTCACCCCATCTTGGATTCCCATAGGTCTCTAGTTTTCAGAAATGCACAGGTTTGGTAGGTTTCCCTAGGTGCCAGCTGAGCTAGAGGCCAAAATCTACAGGTAGGCACTTTGCAAAAAACAGCTCTGTTTTCTGTCAAAAAATGGGATGTGTCCACTTTGTGTTTTGTGGCATTTCCTGTTGTGGGCGCTAGGCCTTCCCACACAAGTGAAGTATCATTTTTATCTGGAGACTTAGGGGAACGCTGGGTGGAAGGAAATTTGTGGCTCCTCTCAGATTCCAGAACTTTCTGTCACCGAAATGTGAGGAAAATGTGTTTTTTTAGCCACATTTTGACGTTTGCAAAGGATTCTGGGTAACAGAACCTGGTCAGAGCCCCACAAGCCACCCCATATTAGATTCCCCAAGGTCTCTAGTTTTCAAAAATGCACAGGTTTGGTAGGTTTCCCTGGTGCCGGCTGAGCTTGAGGCCAAAATCTACAGTGAGGCACTTTGCAAAAAACAGCTCTGTTTTCTGTCAAAAAATGGGATGTGTCCACGTTGTGTTTTGGGGCATTTCCTCTCACAGGCGCTAGGCCTACCCACACAAGTGAGGTATCATTTTTATCGGGAGACTTGGGGGAACGCTGGGTGGAAGGAAATTTGTGGCTCCTCTCAGATTCCAGAACTTTCTGTCACCGAAATGTGAGGAAAATGTGTTTTTTTAGCCACATTTTGAGGTTTGCAAAGGATTCTGGGTAACAGAACCTGGTCAGAGCCCCACAAGTCACCCCATCTTGGATTCCCCTAGGTCTCTAGTTTTCAGAAATGCACAGGTTTGGTAGGTTTCCCTAGGTGCCGGCTGAGCTAGAGGCCAAAATCTACAGGTAGGCACTTTGCAAAAAACAGCTCTCTTTTCTGTCAAAAAATGGGATGTGTCCACGTTGTGTTTTGTGGCATTTCCTGTTGTGGGCGCTAGGCCTACCCACACAAGTGAGGTATCATTTTTATCGGGAGACTTGGGGGAACGCTGGGTGGAAGGAAATTTGTGGCTCCTCTCAGATTCCAGAACTTTCTGTCACCGAAATGCGAGGAAAACGTATTTTTTTCGCCACATTTTGAGGTTTGCAAAGGATTCTGGGTAACAGAACCTGGTCAGAGCCCCACAAGCCACCCCATATTGGATTCCCCTAGGTCTCTAGTTTTCAAAAATGCACAGGTTTGGCAGGTTTCCCTAGGTGCCGGCTGACCTAGAGGCCAAAATCTACAGGTAGGCACTTTGTAAAAAAACGGCTCTGTTTTCTGTAAAAAAAATGGTATGTGTGCACGTTGTGTTTTGGGGCATTTCCTGTCGTGGGCGCTACGCCTACCCACACAAATGAGGTATCATTTTTATCGGGAGACTTGGGGGAATGATGGGTGGAAGGAAATTTGTGGCTCCTCTCAGATTCCAGAACTTTCTGTTACCGAAATGTGAGGACAACGTGTTTTTTTAGCCACATTTTGAGGTTTGCAAAGGATTCTGGGTAACAGAACCTGGTCAGAGCCCCACAAGTCACCCCATCTTGGATCTCCCTAGGTCTCTAGTTTTAAAAAATGCACAGGTTTGGTAGATTTCCCTAGGTGCCGGCTGAGCTAGAGGCCAAAATCTACAGGTAGGCACTTTGCAAAAAACAGCTCTGTTTTCTGTAAAAAAATGGGATGTGTCCACGTTGTGTTTTGGGGCATTTCCTGTCACAGGCGCTAGGCCTACCCACACAAGTGAGGTATCATTTTTATCGGGAGACTTGGGGGAACGCTGGGTCGAAGGAAATTTGTGGCTCCTCTCAGATTCCAGAACTTTCTGTCACCGAAATGTGAGGAAAATGTGTTTTTTTAGCCACATTTTGAGGTTTGCAAAGGATTCTGGGTAACAGAACCTGGTCAGAGCCCCACAAGTCACCCCATCTTGGATTCCCCTAGGTCTCTAGTTTTCAGAAATGCACAGGTTTGGTAGGTTTCCCTAGGTGCCGGCTGAGCTAGAGGCCAAAATCTACAGGTAGGCACTTTGCAAAAAACAGCTCTCTTTTCTGTCAAAAAATGGGATGTGTCCACGTTGTGTTTTGTGGCATTTCCTGTTGTGGGCGCTAGGCCTACCCACACAAGTGAGGTATCATTTTTATCGGGAGACTTGGGGGAACGCTGGGTGGAAGGAAATTTGTGGCTCCTCTCAGATTCCAGAACTTTCTGTCACCGAAATGCGAGGAAAACGTGTTTTTTTAGCCACATTTTGAGGTTTGCAAAGGATTCTGGGTAACAGAACCTGGTCAGAGCCCCACAAGCCACCCCATATTGGATTCCCCTAGGTCTCTAGTTTTCAAAAATGCACAGGTTTGGCAGGTTTCCCTAGGTGCCGGCTGACCTAGAGGCCAAAATCTACAGGTAGGCACTTTGTAAAAAAACGGCTCTGTTTTCTGTAAAAAAAATGGTATGTGTGCACGTTGTGTTTTGGGGCATTTCCTGTCGTGGGCGCTACGCCTACCCACACAAATGAGGTATCATTTTTATCGGGAGACTTGGGGGAATGATGGGTGGAAGGAAATTTGTGGCTCCTCTCAGATTCAAGAACTTTCTGTTACCGAAATGTGAGGACAACGTCTTTTTTTAGCCACATTTTGAGGTTTGCAAAGGATTCTGGGTAACAGAACCTGGTCAGAGCCCCACAAGTCACCCCATCTTGGATCTCCCTAGGTCTCTAGTTTTAAAAAATGCACAGGTTTGGTAGATTTCCCTAGGTGCCGGCTGAGCTAGAGGCCAAAATCTACAGGTAGGCACTTTGCAAAAAACAGCTCTGTTTTCTGTCAAAAAATGGGATGTGTCCACGTTGTGTTTTGGGGCATTTCCTGTCACACGCGCTAGGACTACCCACACAAGTGAGGTATCATTTTTATCGGGAGACTTGGGGGAACGCTGGGTGGAAGGAAATTTGTGGCTCCTCTCAGATTCCAGAACTTTCTGTCACCGAAATGTGAGGAAAATGTGTTTTTTTAGCCACATTTTGAGGTTTGCAAAGGATTCTGGGTAACAGAACCTGGTCAGAGCCCCACAAGTCACCCCATCTTGGATTCCCCTAGGTCTCTAGTTTTCAAAAATGCACAGGTTTGGTAGGTTTCCCTAGGTGCCGGCTGAGCTAGAGGCCAAAATCTACAGGTAGTCACTTTGCAAAAAACAGCTCTGTTTTCTGTCAAAAAATGGGATGTGTCCACGTTGTGTTTTGTGGCATTTCCTGTTGTGGGCGCTAGGCCTACCCACACAAGTGAGGTATCATTTTTATCGGAAGACTTGGGGGAACGCTGGGTGGAAGGAAATTTGTGGCTCCTCTCAGATTCCAGAACTTTCTGTCACCGAAATCTGAGGAAAACGTGTTTTTTTAGCCACATTTTGAGGTTTGCAAAGGATTCTGGGTGACAGAACCTAGTCAGAGCCCCACAAGCCACCCCATATTGGATTCCCCTAGGTCTCTAGTTTTAAAAAATGCACAGGTTTCATAGGTTTCCTTAGGTGCCGGCTGAGCTAGAGGCCAAAATCTACAGGTAGGCACTTTGCAAAAAACAGCTCTGTTTTCTGTCAAAAAATGGGATGTGTCCACGTTGTGTTTTGTGGCATTTCCTGTTGTGGGCGCTAGGCCTTTCCACACAAGTGAGGTATCATTTTTATCTGGAGACTTAGGGGAACGCTGGGTGGAAGGAAATTTGTGGCTCCTCTCAGATTCCAGACCTTTCTGTCACCGAAATGTGAGGAAAATGTGTTTTTTTAGCCACATTTTGAGGTTTGCAAAGGATTCTGGGTAACAGAACCTGGTCAGAGCCCCACGAGTCACCCCATCTTGGATTCCCCTAGGTCTCTAGTTTTCAAAAATGCACAGGTTTGGTAGGTTTCCCTAGGTGC
This sequence comes from Pleurodeles waltl, assembly GCF_031143425.1. Lineage (NCBI taxonomy): Eukaryota > Metazoa > Chordata > Amphibia > Caudata > Salamandridae > Pleurodeles > Pleurodeles waltl. The sequence goes on from NC_090440.1 coordinate 498,996,469, forward strand.
CGGCTGAGAAAGAGGCCAAAATCTACAGGCAGGCACTTTGCAAAAAACAGCTCTGTTTTCTGTCAAAAAATGGGATGTGTCCACGTTGTGTTTTGGGGCATTTCCTGTCACAGGCGCTAGGCCTACCCACACAAGTGAGGTATCATTTTTATCGGGAGACTTGGGAGAACGCTGGGTGGAAGGAAATTTGTGGCTCCTCTCAGATTCCAGAACTTTCTGTCACCGAAATGTGAGGAAAATTTGTTTTTTTAGCCACATTTTGAGGTTTGCAAAGGATTCTGGGTAACAGAACCTGGTCAGAGCCCCACAAGCCACCCCATATTGGATTCCCCTAGGTCTCTAGTTTTCAAAAATGCACAGGTTTGGTAGGTTTCCCTAGGTGCCGGCTGAGCTTGAGGCCAAAATCTACAGTGAGGCACTTTGCAAAAAACAGCTCTGTTTTCTGTCAAAAAATGGGATGTGTCCACGTTGTGTTTTGGGGCATTTCCTGTCACAGGCGCTAGGCCTACCCACACAAGTGAGGTATCATTTTTATCGGGAGACTTGGGGGAACGCTGGGTGGAAGGAAATTTGTGGCTCCTCTCAGATTCCAGAACTTTCTGTCACCGAAATGTGAGGAAAATGTGTTTTTTTAGCCACATTTTGAGGTTTGCAAAGGATTCTGGGTAACAGAACCTGGTCAGAGCCCCACAAGTCACCCCATCTTGGATTCCCCTAGGTCTCTAGTTTTCAGAAATGCACAGGTTTGGTAGGTTTCCCTAGGTGCCGGCTGAGCTAGAGGCCAAAATCTACAGGTAGGCACTTTGTAAAAAAACAGCTCTGTTTTCTGTCAAAAAATGGGATGTGTCCACGTTGTGTTTTGGGGGCATTTCCTGTTGCGGGCGCTAGGCCTACCCACACAAGTGAGGTATCATTTTTATCGGGAGACTTGGGGGAACGCTGGGTGGAAGGAAATTTGTGGCTCCTCTCAGATTCCAGAACTTTCTGTCACCGAAATGCGAGGAAAACGTGTTTATTTAGCCACATTTTGAGGTTTGCAAAGGATTCTGTGTAACAGAACCTGGTCAGAGCCCCAAAAGCCACCCTATATTGCATTCCCCTAGGTCTCTAGTTTTCAAAAATGCACAGGTTTGGTAGGTTTCCCTAGGTGCCGGCTGAGCTAGAGGCCAAAATCTACAGGTAGGCACTTTGCAAAAAACAGCTCTGTTTTCTGTCAAAAAATGGGATGTGTCCACGTTGTGTTTTGGGGTATTTCCTGTCGCGGGCGCTAGGCCTACCCACACAAGTGAGGTACCATTTTTATAGGGAGACTTGGGGGAACGCTGGGTGGAAGGAAATTTGTGGCTCCTCTTAGATTCCAGATCTTCCTGTCACCGAAATGTGAGGAAAACGTGTTTTTTTAGCCACATTTTGAGGTTTGCAAAGGATTCTGGGTAACAGAACCTGGTCAGAGCCCCACAAGTCACCCCATCTTGGATTCCCAAATGTCTCTAGTTTTCAAAAATGCACTGGTTTGATAGGTTTCCCTAGGTGCCGGCTGAGCTAGAGGCCAAAATCTACAGGTAGGCACTTTGCAAAAAACAGCTCTGTTTTCTGTCAAAAAATGGGATGTGTCCACGTTGTGTTTTGGGGCATTTCGTGTTGCGGGTGCTAGGCCTACCCACAAAAGTGAGGTATCATTTTTATCGGGAGACTTGGGGGAACGCTGGGTGGAAGGAAATTTGTGGCTCCTCTCAGATTCCAGAACTTTCTGTCACCGAAATGCGAGGAAAACGTGTTTATTTAGCCACATTTTGAGGTTTGCAAAGTATTCTGGGTAACAGAACCTGGTCAGAGCCCCACAAGCCTCCCCATATTGGATTCCCCTAGGTCTCTAGTTTTCAAAAATGCACAGGTTTGGTAGGTTTCCCTAGGTGCCGGCTGAGAAAGAGGCCAAAATCTACAGGCAGGCACTTTGCAAAAAACGGCTCTGTTTTCTGTCAAAAAATGGGATGTGTCCACGTTGTGTTTTGGGGCATTTCCTGTCACAGGCGCTAGGCCTACCCACACAAGTGAGGTATCATTTTTATCGGGAGACTTGGGGGAACGCTGGGTGGAAGGAAATTTGTGGCTCCTCTCAGATTCCAGAACTTTCTGTCACCGAAATGTGAGGAAAACGTGTTTTTTTAGCCACATTTTGAGGTTTGCAAAGGATTCTGGGTAACAGAACCTAGTCAGAGCCCCACAAGCCACCCCATATTGGATTCCCCTAGGTCTCTAGTTTTCAAAAATGCACAGGTTTGGTAGGTTTCCCTAGGTGCCGGCTGAGAAAGAGGCCAAAATCTACAGGCAGGCACTTTGCAAAAAACGGCTCTGTTTTCTGTCAAAAAATGGGATGTGTCCACGTTGTGTTTTGTGGCATTTCCTGTTGTGGGCGCTAGGCCTTCCCACACAAGTGAGGTATCATTTTTATCTGGAGACTTAGGGGAACGCTGGGTGTAAGGAAATTTGTGCCTCCTCTCAGATTCCAGACCTTTCTGTCACCGAAATGTGAGGAAAATGTGTTTTTTTAGCCACATTTTGAGGTTTGCAAAGGATTCTGGGTAACAGAACCTGGTCAGAGCCCCACGAGTCACTACATCTTGGATTCCCCTAGGTCTCTAGTTTTCAAAAATGCACAGGTTTGGTAGGTTTCCCTAGGTGCCGGCTGAGAAAGAGGCCAAAATCTACAGGCAGGCACTTTGCAAAAAACGGCTCTGTTTTCTGTCAAAAAATGGGATGTGTCCACGTTGTGTTTTGGGGCATTTCCTGTCACAGGCGCTAGGCCTACCCACACAAGTGAGGTATCATTTTTATCGGGAGACTTGGGGAAACGCTGGGTGGAAGGAAATTTGTGGCTCCTCTCAGATTCCAGAACTTTCTGTCACCGAAATGTGAGGAAAATGTGTTTTTTTAGCCACATTTTGAGGTTTGCAAAGGATTCTGGGTAACAGAACCTGGTCAGAGCCCCACAAGTCACCCCATCTTGGATTCCCATAGGTCTCTAGTTTTCAGAAATGCACAGGTTTTGTAGGTTTCCCTAGGTGCCAGCTGAGCTAGAGGCCAAAATCTAGAGGTAGGCACTTTGCAAAAAACAGCTCTGTTTTCTGTCAAAAAATGGGATGTGTCCACGTTGTGTTTTGTGGCATTTCCTGTTGTGGGCGCTAGGCCTACCCACACAAGTGAGGTATCATTTTTATCGGGAGACTTGGGGGAACGCTGGGTGGAAGGAAATTTGTGGCTCCTCTCAGATTCCAGAACTTTCTGTCACCGAAATGCGAGGAGAACGTGTTTTTTTTAGCCACATTTTGAGGTTTGCAAAGGATTCTGGGTAACAGAACCTGGTCAGAGCCCCACAAGCCACCCCATATTGGATTCCCCTAGGTCTCTAGTTTTCAAAAATGCACAGGTTTGGTAGGTTTCCCTAGGTGCCGGCTGACCTAGAGGCCAAAATCTACAGGTAGGCACTTTGTAAAAAAACGGCTCTGTTTTCTGTAATAAAATGGGATGTGTCCACGTTGTGTTTTGGGGCATTTCCTGTCGTGGGCGCTACGCCTACCCACACAAATGAGGTATCATTTTTATCGGGAGACTTGGGGGAATGATGGGTGGAAGGAAATTTGTGGCTCCTCTCAGATTCCAGAACTTTCTGTTACCGAAATGTGAGGACAACGTTTTTTTTTAGCCACATTTTGAGGTTTGCAAAGGATTCTGGGTAACAGAACCTGGTCAGAGCCCCACAAGTCACCCCATCTTGGATCTCCCTAGGTCTCTAGTTTTAAAAAATGCACAGGTTTGGCAGATTTCCTTAGGTGCCGGCTGAGCTAGAGGCCAAAATCTACAGGTAGGCACTTTGCAAAAAACAGCTCTGTTTTCTGTCAAAAAATGGGATGTGTCCACGTTGTGTTTTGTGGCATTTCCTGTTGTGGGCGCTAGGCCTTCCCACACAAGTGAGGTATCATTTTTATCTGGAGACTTAGGGGAACGCTGGGTGGAAGGAAATTTGTGGCTCCTCTCAGATTCCAGACCTTTCTGTCACCGAAATGTGAGGAAAATGTGTTTTTTTAGCCACATTTTGAGGTTTGCAAAGGATTCTGGGTAACAGAACCTGGTCAGAGCCCCACGAGTCACCCCATCTTGGATTCCCCTAGGTCTCTAGTTTTCAACAATGCACAGTTTTGGTAGGTTTCCCTAGGTGCCGGCTGAGAAAGAGGCCAAAATCTACAGGCAGGCACTTTGCAAAAAACGGCTCTGTTTTCTGTCAAAAAATGGGATGTGTCCACGTTGTGTTTTGGGGCATTTCCTGTCACAGGCGCTAGGCCTACCCACACAAGTGAGGTATCATTTTTATCGGGAGACTTGGGGGAACGCTGGTTGGAAGGAAATTTGTGGCTCCTCTCAGATTCCAGAACTTTCTGTCACCGAAATGTGAGGAAAATGTGTTTTTTTTGCCACATTTTGAGGTTTGCTAAGGATTCTGGGTAACATAACCTGGTCAGAGCCCCACAAGTCACCTCATCTTGGATTCCCATAGGTCTCTAGTTTTCAGAAATGCACAGGTTTGGTAGGTTTCCCTAGGTGCCAGCTGAGCTAGAGGCCAAAATCTACAGGTAGGCACTTTGCAAAAAACAGCTCTGTTTTCTGTCAAAAAATGGGATGTGTCCACGTTGTGTTTTGTGGCATTTCCTGTTGTGGGCGCTAGGCCTTCCCACACAAGTGAAGTATCATTTTTATCTGGAGACTTAGGGGAACGCTGGGTGGAAGGAAATTTGTGGCTCCTCTCAGATTCCAGAACTTTCTGTCACCGAAATGTGAGGAAAATGTGTTTTTTTAGCCACATTTTGACGTTTGCAAAGGATTCTGGGTAACAGAACCTGGTCAGAGCCCCACAAGCCACCCCATATTAGATTCCCCAAGGTCTCTAGTTTTCAAAAATGCACAGGTTTGGTAGGTTTCCCTGGTGCCGGCTGAGCTTGAGGCCAAAATCTACAGGGAGGCACTTTGCAAAAAACAGCTCTGTTTTCTGTCAAAAAATGGGATGTGTCCACGTTGTGTTTTGGGGCATTTCCTGTCACAGGCGCTAGGCCTACCCACACAAGTGAGGTATCATTTTTATCGGGAGACTTGGGGGAACGCTGGGTGGAAGGAAATTTGTGGCTCCTCTCAGATTCCAGAACTTTCTGTCACCGAAATGTGAGGAAAATGTGTTTTTTTAGCCACATTTTGAGGTTTGCAAAGGATTCTGGGTAACAGAACCTGGTCAGAGCCCCACAAGTCACCCCATCTTGGATTCCCCTAGGTCTCTAGTTTTCAGAAATGCACAGGTTTGGTAGGTTTCCCTAGGTGCCGGCTGAGCTAGAGGCCAAAATCTACAGGTAGGCACTTTGCAAAAAACAGCTCTCTTTTCTGTCAAAAAATGGGATGTGTCCACGTTGTGTTTTGTGGCATTTCCTGTTGTGGGCGCTAGGCCTACCCACACAAGTGAGGTATCATTTTTATCGGGAGACTTGGGGGAACGCTGGGTGGAAGGAAATTTGTGGCTCCTCTCAGATTCCAGAACTTTCTGTCACCGAAATGCGAGGAAAACGTGTTTTTTTAGCCACATTTTGAGGTTTGCAAAGGATTCTGGGTAACAGAACCTGGTCAGAGCCCCACAAGCCACCCCATATTGGATTCCCCTAGGTCTCTAGTTTTCAAAAATGCACAGGTTTGGCAGGTTTCCCTAGGTGCCGGCTGACCTAGAGGCCAAAATCTACAGGTAGGCACTTTGTAAAAAAACGGCTCTGTTTTCTGTAAAAAAATGGTATGTGTCCACGTTGTGTTTTGGGGCATTTCCTGTCGTGGGCGCTACGCCTACCCACACAAATGAGGTATCATTTTTATCGGGAGACTTGGGGGAATGATGGGTGGAAGGAAATTTGTGGCTCCTCTCAGATTCCAGAACTTTCTGTTACCGAAATGTGAGGACAACGTGTTTTTTTAGCCACATTTTGAGGTTTGCAAAGGATTCTGGGTAACAGAACCTAGTCAGATCCCCACAAGCCACCCCATATTGGATTCCCCTAGGTCTCTAGTTTTCAAAAATGCACAGGTTTCATAGGTTTCTTTAGGTGCCGGCTGAGCTAGAGGCCAAAATCTACAGGTAGGCACTTTGCAAAAAACAGCTCTGTTTTCAGTCAAAAAATGGGATGTGTCCACGTTGTGTTTTGTGGCATTTCCTGTTGTGGGCGCTAGGCCTTCCCACACAAGTGAGGTATCATTTTTATCTGGAGACTTAGGGGAACGCTGGGTGGAAGGAAATTTGTGCCTCCTCTCAGATTCCAGACCTTTCTGTCACCGAAATGTGAGGAAAATGTGTTTTTTTAGCCACATTTTGAGGTTTGCAAAGGATTCTGGGTAACAGAACCTGGTCAGAGCCCCACGAGTCACCCCATCTTGGATTCCCCTAGGTCTCTAGTTTTCAAAAATGCACAGGTTTGGTAGGTTTCCCTAGGTGCCGGCTGAGAAAGAGGCCAAAATCTACAGGCAGGCACTTTGCAAAAAACGGCTCTGTTTTCTGTCAAAAAATGGGATGTGTCCACGTTGTGTTTTGGGGCATTTCCTGTCACAGGCGCTAGGCCTACCCCACAAGTGAGGTATCATTTTTATCGGGAGACTTGGGGAAACGCTGGGTGGAAGGAAATTTGTGGCTCCTCTCAGATTCCAGAACTTTCTGTCACCGAAATGTGAGGAAAATGTGTTTTTTTAGCCACATTTTGAGGTTTGCAAAGGATTCTGGGTAACAGAACCTGGTCAGAGCCCCACAAGTCACCCTATCTTGGATTCCCATAGGTCTCTAGTTTTCAGAAATGCACAGGTTTTGTAGGTTTCCCTAGGTGCCAGCTGAGCTAGAGGCCAAAATCTACAGGTAGGCACTTTGCAAAAAACAGCTCTGTTTTCTGTCAAAAAATGGGATGTGTCCACGTTGTGTTTTGTGGCATTTCCTGTTGTGGGCGCTAGGCCTACCCACACAAGTGAGGTATCATTTTTATCGGGAGACTTGGGGGAACGCTGGGTGGAAGGAAATTTGTGGCTCCTCTCAGATTCCAGAACTTTCTGTCACCGAAATGCGAGGAGAACTTGTTTTTTTAGCCACATTTTGAGGTTTGCAAAGGATTCTGGGTAACAGAACCTGGTCAGAGCCCCACAAGCCACCCCATATTTGATTCCCCTAGGTCTCTAGTTTTCAAAAATGCACAGGTTTGGTAGGTTTCCCTAGGTGCCGTCTGAGAAAGAGGCCAAAATCTACAGGCAGGCACTTTGCAAAAAACGGCTCTGTTTTCTGTCAAAAAATGGGATGTGTCCACGTTGTGTTTTGGGGCATTTCCTGTCACAGGCGCTAGGCCTACCCACACAAGTGAGGTATCATTTTTATCGGGAGACTTGGGGGAACGCTGGGTGAAAGGAAATTTGTGGCTCCTCTCAGATTCCAGAACTTTCTGTCACCGAAATGTGAGGAAAACGTGTTTTTTTAGCCACATTTTGAGGTTTGCAAAGGATTCTGGGTAACAGAACCTAGTCAGATCCCCACAAGCCACCCCATATTGGATTCCCCTAGGTCTCTAGTTTTCAAAAATGCACAGGTTTCATAGGTTTCCTTAGGTGCCGGCTGAGCTAGAGGCCAAAATCTACAGGTAGGCACTTTGCAAAAAACAGCTCTGTTTTCTGTCAAAAAATGGGATGTGTCCACGTTGTGTTTTGTGGCATTTCCTGTTGTGGGCGCTCGGCCTTCCCACACAAGTGAGGTATCATTTTTATCTGGAGACTTAGGGGAACGCTGGGTGGAAGGAAATTTGTGGCTCCTCTCAGATTCCAGACCTTTCTGTCACCGAAATGTGAGGAAAATGTGTTTTTTTAGCCACATTTTGAGGTTTGCAAAGGATTCTGGGTAACAGAACCTGGTCAGAGCCCCACGAGTCACCCCATCTTGGATTCCCCTAGGTCTCTAGTTTTCAAAAATGCACAGGTTTGGTAGGTTTCCCTAGGTGCCGGCTAAGAAAGAGGCCAAAATCTACAGGCAGGCACTTTGCAAAAAACGGCTCTGTTTTCTGTCAAAAAATGGGATGTGTCCACGTTGTGTTTTGGGGCATTTCCTGTCACAGGCGCTAGGCCTACCCACACAAGTGAGGTATCATTTTTATCGGGAGACTTGGGGGAACGCTGGGTGGAAGGAAATTTGTGGCTCCTCTCAGATTCCAGAACTTTCTGTCACCGAAATGTGAGGAAAATGTGTTTTTTTAGCCACATTTTGAGGTTTGCAAAGGATTCTGGGTAACAGAACCTGGTCAGAGCCCCACAAGTCACCCCATCTTGGATTCCCATAGGTCTCTAGTTTTCAGAAATGCACAGGTTTGGTAGGTTTCCCTAGGTGCCAGCTGAGCTAGAGGCCAAAATCTACAGGTAGGCACTTTGCAAAAAACAGCTCTGTTTTCTGTCAAAAAATGGGATGTGTCCACGTTGTGTTTTGTGGCATTTCCTGTTGTGGGCGCTAGGCCTACCCACACAAGTGAGGTATCATTTTTATCGGGAGACTTGGGGGAACGCTGGGTGGAAGGAAATTTGAGGCTCCTCTCAGATTCCAGAACTTTCTGTCACCGAAATGCGAGGAAAACGTGTTTTTTTAGCCACATTTTGAGGTTTGCAAAGGATTCTGGGTAACAGAACCTGGTCAGAGCCCCACAAGCCACCCCATATTGGATTCCCCTAGGTCTCTAGTTTTCAAAAATGCACAGGTTTGGTAGGTTTCCCTAGGTGCCGGCTGACCTAGAGGCCAAAATCTACAGGTAGGCACTTTGTAAAAAAACGGCTCTGTTTTCTGTAAAAAAATGGGATGTGTCCACGTTGTGTTTTGGGGCATTTCCTGTCGTGGGCGCTACGCCTACCCACACAAATGAGGTATCATTTTTATCGGGAGACTTGGGGGAATGATGGGTGGAAGGAAATTTGTGGCTCCTCTCAGATTCCAGAACTTTCTGTTACCGAAATATGAGGACAACGTGTTTTTTTATCCACATTTTGAGGTTTGCAAAGGATTCTGGGTAACAGAACCTGGTCAGAGCCCCACAAGTCACCCCATCTTGGATCTCCCTAGGTCTCTAGTTTTAAAAAATGCACAGGTTTGGTAGATTTCCCTAGGTGCCGGCTGAGCTAGAGGCCAAAATCTACAGGTAGGCACTTTGCAAAAAACAGCTCTGTTTTCTGTCAAAAAATGGGATGTGTCCACGTTGTGTTTTGGGGCATTTCCTGTCACACGCGCTAGGACTACCCACACAAGTGAGGTATCATTTTTATCGGGAGACTTGGGGGAACGCTGGGTGGAAGGAAATTTGTGGCTCCTCTCAGATTCCAGAACTTTCTGTCACCGAAATGTGAGGAAAATGTGTTTTTTTAGCCACATTTTGAGGTTTGCAAAGGATTCTGTGTAACAGAACCTGGTCAGAGCCCCACAAGTCACCCCATCTTGGATTCCCCTAGGTCTCTAGTTTTCAAAAATGCACAGGTTTGGTAGGTTTCCCTAGGTGCTGGCTGAGCTAGAGGCCAAAATCTACAGGTAGTCACTTTGCAAAAAACAGCTCTGTTTTCTGTCAAAAAATGGGATGTGTCCACGTTGTGTTTTGTGGCATTTCCTGTCGTGGGCGCTAGGCCTACCCACACAAGTGAGGTATCATTTTTATCGGGAGACTTGGGGGAACGCTAGGTGGAAGGAAATTTGTGGCTCCTCTCAGATTCTAGAACTTTCTGTCACTGAAATGTGAGGAAAACGTGTTTTTTTAGCCACATTTTGAGGTTTGCAAAGGATTCTGGGTAACAGAACCTAGTCAGAGCCCCACAAGCCATCCCATATTGGATTCCCCTAGGTCTCTAGTTTTCAAAAATGCACAGGTTTCATAGGTTTCCTTAGGTGCCGGCTGAGCTAGAGGCCAAAATCTACAGGTAGGCACTTTGCAAAAAACAGCTCTGTTTTCTGTCAAAAAATGGGATGTGTCCACGTTGTGTTTTGTGGCATTTCCTGTTGTGGGCGCTAGGCCTTCCCACACAAGTGAGGTATCATTTTTATCTGGAGACTTAGGGGAACGCTGGGTGGAAGGAAATTTGTGCCTCCTCTCAGATTCCAGACCTTTCTGTCACCGAAATGTGAGGAAAATGTGTTTTTTTAGCCACATTTTGAGGTTTGCAAAGGATTCTGGGTAACAGAACCTGGTCAGAGCCCCACGAGTCACCCCATCTTGGATTCCCCTAGGTCTCTAGTTTTCAAAAATGCACAGGTTTGGTAGGTTTCCCTAGGTGCCGGCTGAGAAAGAGGCCAAAATCTACAGGCAGGCACTTTGCAAAAAACGGCTCTGTTTTCTGTCAAAAAATGGGATGTGTCCACGTTGTGTTTTGGGGCATTTCCTGTCACAGGCGCTAGGCCTACCCACACAAGTGAGGTATCATTTTTATCGGGAGACTTGGGGAAACGCTGGGTGGAAGGAAATTTGTGGCTCCTCTCAGATTCCAGAACTTTCTGTCACCGAAATGTGAGGAAAATGTGTTTTTTTAGCCACATTTTGAGGTTTGCAAAGGATTCTGGGTAACAGAACTTGGTCAGAGCCCCACAAGTCACCCCATCTTGGATTCCCATAGGTCTCTAGTTTTCAGAAATGCACAGGTTTTGTAGGTTTCCCTAGGTGCCAGCTGAGCTAGAGGCCAAAATCTACAGGTAGGCACTTTGCAAAAAACAGCTCTGTTTTCTGTCAAAAAATGGGGTGTGTCCACGTTGTGTTTTGTGGCATTTCCTGTTGTGGGCGCTAGGCCTACCCACACAAGTGAGGTATCATTTTTATCGGGAGACTTGGGGGAACGCTGGGTGGAAGGAAATTTGTGGCTCCTCTCAGATTCCAGAACTTTCTGTCACCGAAATGCGAGGAGAACGTGTTTTTTTAGCCACATTTTGAGGTTTGCAAAGGATTCTGGGTAACAGAACCTGGTCAGAGCCCCACAAGCCACCCCATATTTGATTCCCCTAGGTCTCTAGTTTTCAAAAATGCACAGGTTTGGTAGGTTTCCCTAGGTGCCGTCTGAGAAAGAGGCCAAAATCTACAGGCAGGCACTTTGCAAAAAACGGCTCTGTTTTCTGTCAAAAAATGGGATGTGTCCACGTTGTGTTTTGGGGCATTTCCTGTCACAGGCGCTAGGCCTACCCACACAAGTGAGGTATCATTTTTATCGGGAGACTTGGGGGAACGCTGGGTGAAAGGAAATTTGTGGCTCCTCTCAGATTCCAGAACTTTCTGTCACCGAAATGTGAGGAAAACGTGTTTTTTTAGCCACATTTTGAGGTTTGCAAAGGATTCTGGGTAACAGAACCTAGTCAGATCCCCACAAGCCACCCCATATTGGATTCCCCTAGGTCTCTAGTTTTCAAAAATGCACAGGTTTCATAGGTTTCCTTAGGTGCCGGCTGAGCTAGAGGCCAAAATCTACAGGTAGGCACTTTGCAAAAAACAGCTCTGTTTTCTGTCAAAAAATGGGATGTGTCCACGTTGTGTTTTGTGGCATTTCCTGTTGTGGGCGCTCGGCCTTCCCACACAAGTGAGGTATCATTTTTATCTGGAGACTTAGGGGAACGCTGGGTGGAAGGAAATTTGTGGCTCCTCTCAGATTCCAGACCTTTCTGTCACCGAAATGTGAGGAAAATGTGTTTTTTTAGCCACATTTTGAGGTTTGCAAAGGATTCTGGGTAACAGAACCTGGTCAGAGCCCCACGAGTCACCCCATCTTGGATTCCCCTAGGTCTCTAGTTTTCAAAAACGCACAGGTTTGGTAGGTTTCCCTAGGTGCCGGCTGAGAAAGATGCCAAAATCTACAGGCAGGCACTTTGCAAAAAACGGCTCTGTTTTCTGTCAAAAAATGGGATGTGTCCACGTTGTGTTTTGGGGCATTTCCTGTCACAGGCGCTAGGCCTACCCACACAAGTGAGGTATCATTTTTATCGGGAGACTTGGGGGAACGCTGGGTGGAAGGAAATTTGTGGCTCCTCTCAGATTCCAGAACTTTCTGTCACCGAAATGTGAGTAAAATGTGTTTTTTTAGCCACATTTTGAGGTTTGCAAAGGATTCTGGGTAACAGAACCTGGTCAGAGCCCCACAAGTCACCCCATCTTGGATTCCCATAGGTCTCTAGTTTTCAGAAATGCACAGGTTTGGTGGGTTTCCCTAGGTGCCAGCTGAGCTAGAGGCCAAAATCTACAGGTAGGCACTTTGCAAAAAACAGCTCTGTTTTCTGTCAAAAAATGGGATGTGTCCACGTTGTGTTTTGTGGCATTTCCTGTTGTGGGCGCTAGGCCTACCCACACAAGTGAGGTATCATTTTTATCGGGAGACTTGGGGGAACGCTGGGTGGAAGGAAATTTGAGGCTCCTCTCAGATTCCAGAACTTTCTGTCACCGAAATGCGAGGAAAACGTGTTTTTTTAGCCACATTTTGAGGTTTGCAAAGGATTCTGGGTAACAGAACCTGGTCAGAGCCCCACAAGCCACCCCATATTGGATTCCCCTAGGTCTCTAGTTTTCAAAAATGCACAGGTTTGGTATGTTTCCCTAGGTGCCGGCTGACCTAGAGGCCAAAATCTACAGGTAGGCACTTTGTAAAAAAACGGCTCTGTTTTCTGTAAAAAAATGGGATGTGTCCACGTTGTGTTTTGGGGCATTTCCTGTCGTGGGCGCTACGCCTACCCACACAAATGAGGTATCATTTTTATCGGGAGACTTGGGGGAATGATGGGTGGAAGGAAATTTGTGGCTCCTCTCAGATTCCAGAACTTTCTGTTACCGAAATATGAGGACAACGTGTTTTTTTATCCACATTTTGAGGTTTGCAAAGGATTCTGGGTAACAGAACCTGGTCAGAGCCCCACAGGTCACCCCATCTTGGATCTCCCTAGGTCTCTAGTTTTAAAAAATGCACAGGTTTGGTAGATTTCCCTAGGTGCCGGCTGAGCTAGAGGCCAAAATCTACAGGTAGGCACTTTGCAAAAAACAGCTCTGTTTTCTGTCAAAAAATGGGATGTGTCCACGTTGTGTTTTGGGGCATTTCCTGTCACACGCGCTAGGACTACCCACACAAGTGAGGTATCATTTTTATCGGGAGACTTGGGGGAACGCTGGGTGGAAGGAAATTTGTGGCTCCTCTCAGATTCCAGAACTTTCTGTCACCGAAATGTGAGGAAAATTTGTTTTTTTAGCCACATTTTGAGGTTTGCAAAGGATTCTGGGTAACAGAACCTGGTCAGAGCCCCACAAGTCACCCCATCTTGGATTCCCCTAGGTCTCTAGTTTTCAAAAATGTACAGGTTTGGTAGGTTTCCCTAGGTGCCGGCTGAGCTAGAGGCCAAAATCTAAAGGTAGTCACTTTGCAAAAAACAGCTCTGTTTTCTGTCAAAAAATTGGATGTGTCCACGTTGTGTTTTGTGGCATTTCCTGTCGTGGGCGCTAGGCCTACCCACACAAGTGAGGTATCATTTTTATCGGGAGACTTGGGGGAACGCTGGGTGGAAGGAAATTTGTGGCTCCTCTCAGATTCCAGAACTTTCTGTCACCGAAATGTGAGGAAAACGTGTTTTTTTAGCCACATTTTGAGGTTTGCAAAGGATTCTGGGTAACAGAACCTAGTCAGAGCCCCACAAGCCACCCCATATTGGATTCCCCTAGGTCTCTAGTTTTCAAAAATGCACAGGTTTCATAGGTTTCCTTAGGTGCCGGCTGAGCTAGAGGCCAAAATCTACAGGTAGGCACTTTGCAAAAAACAGCTCTGTTTTCTGTCAAAAAATGGGATGTGTCCACGTTGTGTTTTGTGGCATTTCCTGTTGTGGGCGCTAGGCCTTCCCACACAAGTGAGGTATCATTTTTATCTGGAGACTTAGGGGAACGCTGGGTGGAAGGAAATTTGTGGCTCCTCTCAGATTCCAGACCTTTCTGTCACCGAAATGTGAGGAAAATGTGTTTTTTTAGCCACATTTTGAGGTTTGCAAAGGATTCTGGGTAACAGAACCTGGTCAGAGCCCCACGAGTCACCCCATCTTGGATTCCCCTAGGTCTCTAGTTTTCAACAATGCACAGTTTTGGTAGGTTTCACTAGGTGCCGGCTGAGAAAGAGGCCAAAATCTACAGGCAGGCACTTTGCAAAAAACGGCTCTGTTTTCTGTCAAAAAATGGGATGTGTCCACGTTGTGTTTTGGGGCATTTCCTGTCACAGGCGCTAGGCCTACCCACACAAGTGAGGTATCATTTTTATCGGGAGACTTGGGGGAACGCTGGGTGGAAGGAAATTTGTGGCTCCTCTCAGATTCCAGAACTTTCTGTCACCGAAATGTGAGGAAAATGTGTTTTTTTTGCCACATTTTGAGGTTTGCTAAGGATTCTGGGTAACATAACCTGGTCAGAGCCCCACAAGTCACCCCATCTTGGATTCCCATAGGTCTCTAGTTTTCAGAAATGCACAGGTTTGGTAGGTTTCCCTAGGTGCCAGCTGAGCTAGAGGCCAAAATCTACAGGTAGGCACTTTGCAAAAAACAGCTCTGTTTTCTGTCAAAAAATGGGATGTGTCCACTTTGTGTTTTGTGGCATTTCCTGTTGTGGGCGCTAGGCCTTCCCACACAAGTGAAGTATCATTTTTATCTGGAGACTTAGGGGAACGCTGGGTGGAAGGAAATTTGTGGCTCCTCTCAGATTCCAGAACTTTCTGTCACCGAAATGTGAGGAAAATGTGTTTTTTTAGCCACATTTTGACGTTTGCAAAGGATTCTGGGTAACAGAACCTGGTCAGAGCCCCACAAGCCACCCCATATTAGATTCCCCAAGGTCTCTAGTTTTCAAAAATGCACAGGTTTGGTAGGTTTCCCTGGTGCCGGCTGAGCTTGAGGCCAAAATCTACAGTGAGGCACTTTGCAAAAAACAGCTCTGTTTTCTGTCAAAAAATGGGATGTGTCCACGTTGTGTTTTGGGGCATTTCCTCTCACAGGCGCTAGGCCTACCCACACAAGTGAGGTATCATTTTTATCGGGAGACTTGGGGGAACGCTGGGTGGAAGGAAATTTGTGGCTCCTCTCAGATTCCAGAACTTTCTGTCACCGAAATGTGAGGAAAATGTGTTTTTTTAGCCACATTTTGAGGTTTGCAAAGGATTCTGGGTAACAGAACCTGGTCAGAGCCCCACAAGTCACCCCATCTTGGATTCCCCTAGGTCTCTAGTTTTCAGAAATGCACAGGTTTGGTAGGTTTCCCTAGGTGCCGGCTGAGCTAGAGGCCAAAATCTACAGGTAGGCACTTTGCAAAAAACAGCTCTCTTTTCTGTCAAAAAATGGGATGTGTCCACGTTGTGTTTTGTGGCATTTCCTGTTGTGGGCGCTAGGCCTACCCACACAAGTGAGGTATCATTTTTATCGGGAGACTTGGGGGAACGCTGGGTGGAAGGAAATTTGTGGCTCCTCTCAGATTCCAGAACTTTCTGTCACCGAAATGCGAGGAAAACGTATTTTTTTAGCCACATTTTGAGGTTTGCAAAGGATTCTGGGTAACAGAACCTGGTCAGAGCCCCACAAGCCACCCCATATTGGATTCCCCTAGGTCTCTAGTTTTCAAAAATGCACAGGTTTGGCAGGTTTCCCTAGGTGCCGGCTGACCTAGAGGCCAAAATCTACAGGTAGGCACTTTGTAAAAAAACGGCTCTGTTTTCTGTAAAAAAAATGGTATGTGTGCACGTTGTGTTTTGGGGCATTTCCTGTCGTGGGCGCTACGCCTACCCACACAAATGAGGTATCATTTTTATCGGGAGACTTGGGGGAATGATGGGTGGAAGGAAATTTGTGGCTCCTCTCAGATTCCAGAACTTTCTGTTACCGAAATGTGAGGACAACGTGTTTTTTTAGCCACATTTTGAGGTTTGCAAAGGATTCTGGGTAACAGAACCTGGTCAGAGCCCCACAAGTCACCCCATCTTGGATCTCCCTAGGTCTCTAGTTTTAAAAAATGCACAGGTTTGGTAGATTTCCCTAGGTGCCGGCTGAGCTAGAGGCCAAAATCTACAGGTAGGCACTTTGCAAAAAACAGCTCTGTTTTCTGTAAAAAAATGGGATGTGTCCACGTTGTGTTTTGGGGCATTTCCTGTCACAGGCGCTAGGCCTACCCACACAAGTGAGGTATCATTTTTATCGGGAGACTTGGGGGAACGCTGGGTGGAAGGAAATTTGTGGCTCCTCTCAGATTCCAGAACTTTCTGTCACCGAAATGTGAGGAAAATGTGTTTTTTTAGCCACATTTTGAGGTTTGCAAAGGATTCTGGGTAACAGAACCTGGTCAGAGCCCCACAAGTCACCCCATCTTGGATTCCCCTAGGTCTCTAGTTTTCAGAAATGCACAGGTTTGGTAGGTTTCCCTAGGTGCCGGCTGAGCTAGAGGCCAAAATCTACAGGTAGGCACTTTGCAAAAAACAGCTCTCTTTTCTGTCAAAAAATGGGATGTGTCCACGTTGTGTTTTGTGGCATTTCCTGTTGTGGGCGCTAGGCCTACCCACACAAGTGAGGTATCATTTTTATCGGGAGACTTGGGGGAACGCTGGGTGGAAGGAAATTTGTGGCTCCTCTCAGATTCCAGAACTTTCTGTCACCGAAATGCGAGGAAAACGTGTTTTTTTAGCCACATTTTGAGGTTTGCAAAGGATTCTGGGTAACAGAACCTGGTCAGAGCCCCACAAGCCACCCCATATTGGATTCCCCTAGGTCTCTAGTTTTCAAAAATGCACAGGTTTGGCAGGTTTCCCTAGGTGCCGGCTGACCTAGAGGCCAAAATCTACAGGTAGGCACTTTGTAAAAAAACGGCTCTGTTTTCTGTAAAAAAAATGGTATGTGTGCACGTTGTGTTTTGGGGCATTTCCTGTCGTGGGCGCTACGCCTACCCACACAAATGAGGTATCATTTTTATCGGGAGACTTGGGGGAATGATGGGTGGAAGGAAATTTGTGGCTCCTCTCAGATTCAAGAACTTTCTGTTACCGAAATGTGAGGACAACGTCTTTTTTTAGCCACATTTTGAGGTTTGCAAAGGATTCTGGGTAACAGAACCTGGTCAGAGCCCCACAAGTCACCCCATCTTGGATCTCCCTAGGTCTCTAGTTTTAAAAAATGCACAGGTTTGGTAGATTTCCCTAGGTGCCGGCTGAGCTAGAGGCCAAAATCTACAGGTAGGCACTTTGCAAAAAACAGCTCTGTTTTCTGTCAAAAAATGGGATGTGTCCACGTTGTGTTTTGGGGCATTTCCTGTCACACGCGCTAGGACTACCCACACAAGTGAGGTATCATTTTTATCGGGAGACTTGGGGGAACGCTGGGTGGAAGGAAATTTGTGGCTCCTCTCAGATTCCAGAACTTTCTGTCACCGAAATGTGAGGAAAATGTGTTTTTTTAGCCACATTTTGAGGTTTGCAAAGGATTCTGGGTAACAGAACCTGGTCAGAGCCCCACAAGTCACCCCATCTTGGATTCCCCTAGGTCTCTAGTTTTCAAAAATGCACAGGTTTGGTAGGTTTCCCTAGGTGCCGGCTGAGCTAGAGGCCAAAATCTACAGGTAGTCACTTTGCAAAAAACAGCTCTGTTTTCTGTCAAAAAATGGGATGTGTCCACGTTGTGTTTTGTGGCATTTCCTGTTGTGGGCGCTAGGCCTACCCACACAAGTGAGGTATCATTTTTATCGGAAGACTTGGGGGAACGCTGGGTGGAAGGAAATTTGTGGCTCCTCTCAGACTCCAGAACTTTCTGTCACCGAAATCTGAGGAAAACGTGTTTTTTTAGCCACATTTTGAGGTTTGCAAAGGATTCTGGGTGACAGAACATAGTCAGAGCCCCACAAGCCACCCCATATTGGATTCCCCTAGGTCTCTAGTTTTAAAAAATGCACAGGTTTCATAGGTTTCCTTAGGTGCCGGCTGAGCTAGAGGCCAAAATCTACAGGTAGGCACTTTGCAAAAAACAGCTCTGTTTTCTGTCAAAAAATGGGATGTGTCCACGTTGTGTTTTGTGGCATTTCCTGTTGTGGGCGCTAGGCCTTTCCACACAAGTGAGGTATCATTTTTATCTGGAGACTTAGGGGAACGCTGGGTGGAAGGAAATTTGTGGCTCCTCTCAGATTCCAGACCTTTCTGTCACCGAAATGTGAGGAAAATGTGTTTTTTTAGCCACATTTTGAGGTTTGCAAAGGATTCTGGGTAACAGAACCTGGTCAGAGCCCCACGAGTCACCCCATCTTGGATTCCCCTAGGTCTCTAGTTTTCAAAAATGCACAGGTTTGGTAGGTTTCCCTAGGTGCCGGCTGAGAAAGAGGCCAAAATCTACAGGCAGGCACTTTGCAAAAAACAGCTCTGTTTTCTGTCAAAAAATGGGATGTGTCCACGTTGTGTTTTGGGGCATTTCCTGTCACAGGCGCTAGGCCTACCCACACAAGTGAGGTATCATTTTTATCGGGAGACTTGGGAGAACGCTGGGTGGAAGGAAATTTGTGGCTCCTCTCAGATTCCAGAACTTTCTGTCACCGAAATGTGAGGAAAATTTGTTTTTTTAGCCACATTTTGAGGTTTGCAAAGGATTCTGGGTAACAGAACCTGGTCAGAGCCCCACAAGCCACCCCATATTGGATTCCCCTAGGTCTCTAGTTTTCAAAAATGCACAGGTTTGGTAGGTTTCCCTAGGTGCCGGCTGAGCTAGAGGCCAAAATCTACAGTGAGGCACTTTGCAAAAAACAGCTCTGTTTTCTGTCAAAAAATGGGATGTGTCCACGTTGTGTTTTGGGGCATTTCCTGTTGTGGGCGCTAAGCCTACCCACACAAGTGAGGTATCATTTTTATCGGGAGACTTGGGGGAACGCTGGGTGGAAGGAAATTTGTGGCTCCTCTCAGATTCCAGAACTTTCTGTCACCGAAATGCGAGGAAAACGTATTTTTTTAGCCACATTTTGAGGTTTGCAAAGGATTCTGGGTAACAGAACCTGGTCAGAGCCCCACAAGCCACCCCATATTGGATTCCCCTAGGTCTCTAGTTTTCAAAAATGCACAGGTTTGGCAGGTTTCCCTAGGTGCCGGCTGACCTAGAGGCCAAAATCTACAGGTAGGCACTTTGTAAAAAAACGGCTCTGTTTTCTGTAAAAAAAATGGTATGTGTGCACGTTGTGTTTTGGGGCATTTCCTGTCGTGGGCGCTACGCCTACCCACACAAATGAGGTATCATTTTTATCGGGAGACTTGGGGGAATGATGGGTGGAAGGAAATGTGTGGCTCCTCTCAGATTCCAGAACTTTCTGTTACCGAAATGTGAGGACAACGTGTTTTTTTAGCCACATTTTGAGGTTTGCAAAGGATTCTGGGTAACAGAACCTGGTCAGAGCCCCACAAGTCACCCCATCTTGGATTCCCCTAGGTCTCTAGTTTTCAGAAATGCACAGGTTTGGTAGGTTTCCCTAGGTGCCGGCTGAGCTAGAGGCCAAAATCTACAGGTAGGCACTTTGCAAAAAACAGCTCTCTTTTCTGTCAAAAAATGGGATGTGTCCACGTTGTGTTTTGTGGCATTTCCTGTTGTGGGCGCTAGGCCTACCCACACAAGTGAGGTATCATTTTTATCGGGAGACTTGGGGGAACGCTGGGTGGAAGGAAATTTGTGGCTCCTCTCAGATTCCAGAACTTTCTGTCACCGAAATGCGAGGAAAACGTGTTTTTTTAGCCACATTTTGAGGTTTGCAAAGGATTCTGGGTAACAGAACCTGGTCAGAGCCCCACAAGCCACCCCATATTGGATTCCCCTAGGTCTCTAGTTTTCAAAAATGCACAGGTTTGGCAGGTTTCCCTAGGTGCCGGCTGACCTAGAGGCCAAAATCTACAGGTAGGCACTTTGTAAAAAAACGGCTCTGTTTTCTGTAAAAAAAATGGTATGTGTGCACGTTGTGTTTTGGGGCATTTCCTGTCGTGGGCGCTACGCCTACCCACACAAATGAGGTATCATTTTTATCGGGAGACTTGGGGGAATGATGGGTGGAAGGAAATTTGTGGCTCCTCTCAGATTCAAGAACTTTCTGTTACCGAAATGTGAGGACAACGTCTTTTTTTAGCCACATTTTGAGGTTTGCAAAGGATTCTGGGTAACAGAACCTGGTCAGAGCCCCACAAGTCACCCCATCTTGGATCTCCCTAGGTCTCTAGTTTTAAAAAATGCACAGGTTTGGTAGATTTCCCTAGGTGCCGGCTGAGCTAGAGGCCAAAATCTACAGGTAGGCACTTTGCAAAAAACAGCTCTGTTTTCTGTCAAAAAATGGGATGTGTCCACGTTGTGTTTTGGGGCATTTCCTGTCACACGCGCTAGGACTACCCACACAAGTGAGGTATCATTTTTATCGGGAGACTTGGGGGAACGCTGGGTGGAAGGAAATTTGTGGCTCCTCTCAGATTCCAGAACTTTCTGTCACCGAAATGTGAGGAAAATGTGTTTTTTTAGCCACATTTTGAGGTTTGCAAAGGATTCTGGGTAACAGAACCTGGTCAGAGCCCCACAAGTCACCCCATCTTGGATTCCCCTAGGTCTCTAGTTTTCAAAAATGCACAGGTTTGGTAGGTTTCCCTAGGTGCCGGCTGAGCTAGAGGCCAAAATCTACAGGTAGTCACTTTGCAAAAAACAGCTCTGTTTTCTGTCAAAAAATGGGATGTGTCCACGTTGTGTTTTGTGGCATTTCCTGTTGTGGGCGCTAGGCCTACCCACACAAGTGAGGTATCATTTTTATCGGGAGACTTGGGGGAACGCTGGGTGGAAGGAAATTTGTGGCTCCTCTCAGATTCCAGAACTTTCTGTCACCGAAATCTGAGGAAAACGTGTTTTTTTAGCCACATTTTGAGGTTTGCAAAGGATTCTGGGTGACAGAACATAGTCAGAGCCCCACAAGCCACCCCATATTGGATTCCCCTAGGTCTCTAGTTTTAAAAAATGCACAGGTTTCATAGGTTTCCTTAGGTGCCGGCTGAGCTAGAGGCCAAAATCTACAGGTAGGCACTTTGCAAAAAACAGCTCTGTTTTCTGTCAAAAAATGGGATGTGTCCACGTTGTGTTTTGTGGCATTTCCTGTTGTGGGCGCTAGGCCTTTCCACACAAGTGAGGTATCATTTTTATCTGGAGACTTAGGGGAACGCTGGGTGGAAGGAAATTTGTGGCTCCTCTCAGATTCCAGACCTTTCTGTCACCGAAATGTGAGGAAAATGTGTTTTTTTAGCCACATTTTGAGGTTTGCAAAGGATTCTGGGTAACAGAACCTGGTCAGAGCCCCACGAGTCACCCCATCTTGGATTCCCCTAGGTCTCTAGTTTTCAAAAATGCACAGGTTTGGTAGGTTTCCCTAGGTGCCGGCTGAGAAAGAGGCCAAAATCTACAGGCAGGCACTTTGCAAAAAACAGCTCTGTTTTCTGTCAAAAAATGGGATGTGTCCACGTTGTGTTTTGGGGCATTTCCTGTCACAGGCGCTAGGCCTACCCACACAAGTGAGGTATCATTTTTATCGGGAGACTTGGGAGAACGCTGGGTGGAAGGAAATTTGTGGCTCCTCTCAGATTCCAGAACTTTCTGTCACCGAAATGTGAGGAAAATTTGTTTTTTTAGCCACATTTTGAGGTTTGCAAAGGATTCTGGGTAACAGAACCTGGTCAGAGCCCACAAGCCACCCCATATTGGATTCCCCTAGGTCTCTAGTTTTCAAAAATGCACAGGTTTGGTAGGTTTCCCTAGGTGCCGGCTGAGCTTGAGGCCAAAATCTACAGTGAGGCACTTTGCAAAAAACAGCTCTGTTTTCTGTCAAAAAATGGGATGTGTCCACGTTGTGTTTTGGGGCATTTCCTGTCACAGGCACTAGGCATACCCACACAAGTGAGGTATCATTTTTATCGGGAGACTTGGGGAACGCTGGGTGGAAGGAAATTTGTGGCTCCTCTCAGATTCCAGAACTTTCTGTCACCGAAATGTGATGAAAATGTGTTTTTTTAGCCACATTTTGAGGTTTGCAAAGGATTCTGGGTAACAGAACCTGGTCAGAGCCCCACAAGTCACCCCATCTTGGATTCCCCTAGGTCTCTAGTTTTCAGAAATGCACAGGTTTGGTAGGTTTCCCTAGGTGCCGGCTGAGCTAGAGGCCAAAATCTACAGGTAGGCACTTTGTAAAAAAACAGCTCTGTTTTCTGTCAAAAAATGGGATGTGTCCACGTTGTGTTTTGGGGGCATTTCCTGTTGCGGGCGCTAGGCCTACCCACACAAGTGAGGTATCATTTTTATCGGGAGACTTGGGGGAACGCTGGGAGGAAGGAAATTTGTGGCTCCTCTCAGATTCCACAACTTTCTGTCACCGAAATGCGAGGAAAACGTGTTTATTTAGCCACATTTTGAGGTTTGCAAAGGATTCTGTGTAACAGAACCTGGTCAGAGCCCCAAAAGCCACCCTATATTGCATTCCCCTAGGTCTCTAGTTTTCAAAAATGCACAGGTTTGGTAGGTTTCCCTAGGTGCCGGCTGAGCTAGAGGCCAAAATCTACAGGTAGGCACTTTGCAAAAAACAGCTCTGTTTTCTGTCAAAAAATGGGATGTGTCCACGTTGTGTTTTGGGGTATTTCCTGTCGCGGGCGCTAGGCCTACCCACACAAGTGAGGTACCATTTTTATAGGGAGACTTGGGGGAACGCTGGGTGGAAGGAAATTTGTGGCTCCTCTTAGATTCCAGATCTTCCTGTCACCGAAATGTGAGGAAAACGTGTTTTTTTAGCCACATTTTGAGGTTTGCAAAGGATTCTGGGTAACAGAACCTGGTCAGAGCCCCACAAGTCACCCCATCTTGGATTCCCAAAGGTCTCTAGTTTTCAAAAATGCACTGGTTTGATAGGTTTCCCTAGGTGCCGGCTGAGCTAGAGGCCAAAATCTACAGGTAGGCACTTTGCAAAAAACAGCTCTGTTTTCTGTCAAAAAATGGGATGTGTCCACGTTGTGTTTTGGGGCATTTCGTGTTGCGGGTGCTAGGCCTACCCACAAAAGTGAGGTATCATTTTTATCGGGAGACTTGGGGGAACGCTGGGTGGAAGGAAATTTGTGGCTCCTCTCAGATTCCAGAACTTTCTGTCACCGAAATGCGAGGAAAACGTGTTTATTTAGCCACATTTTGAGGTTTGCAAAGTATTCTGGGTAACAGAACCTGGTCAGAGCCCCACAAGCCTCCCCATATTGGATTCCCCTAGGTCTCTAGTTTTCAAAAATGCACAGGTTTGGTAGGTTTCCCTAGGTGCCGGCTGAGAAAGAGGCCAAAATCTACAGGCAGGCACTTTGCAAAAAACGGCTCTGTTTTCTGTCAAAAAATGGGATGTGTCCACGTTGTGTTTTGGGGCATTTCCTGTCACAGGCGCTAGGCCTACCCACACAAGTGAGGTATCATTTTTATCGGGAGACTTGGGGGAACGCTGGGTGGAAGGAAATTTGTGGCTCCTCTCAGATTCCAGAACTTTCTGTCACCGAAATGTGAGGAAAACGTGTTTTTTTAGCCACATTTTGAGGTTTGCAAAGGATTCTGGGTAACAGAACCTAGTCAGAGCCCCACAAGCCACCCCATATTGGATTCCCCTAGGTCTCTAGTTTTCAAAAATGCACAGGTTTGGTAGGTTTCCCTAGGTGCCGGCTGAGAAAGAGGCCAAAATCTACAGGCAGGCACTTTGCAAAAAACGGCTCTGTTTTCTGTCAAAAAATGGGATGTGTCCACGTTGTGTTTTGTGGCATTTCCTGTTGTGGGCGCTAGGCCTTCCCACACAAGTGAGGTATCATTTTTATCTGGAGACTTAGGGGAACGCTGGGTGTAAGGAAATTTGTGCCTCCTCTCAGATTCCAGACCTTTCTGTCACCGAAATGTGAGGAAAATGTGTTTTTTTAGCCACATTTTGAGGTTTGCAAAGGATTCTGGGTAACAGAACCTGGTCAGAGCCCCACGAGTCACTACATCTTGGATTCCCCTAGGTCTCTAGTTTTCAAAAATGCACAGGTTTGGTAGGTTTCCCTAGGTGCCGGCTGAGAAAGAGGCCAAAATCTACAGGCAGGCACTTTGCAAAAAACGGCTCTGTTTTCTGTCAAAAAATGGGATGTGTCCACGTTGTGTTTTGGGGCATTTCCTGTCACAGGCGCTAGGCCTACCCACACAAGTGAGGTATCATTTTTATCGGGAGACTTGGGGAAACGCTGGGTGGAAGGAAATTTGTGGCTCCTCTCAGATTCCAGAACTTTCTGTCACCGAAATGTGAGGAAAATGTGTTTTTTTAGCCACATTTTGAGGTTTGCAAAGGATTCTGGGTAACAGAACCTGGTCAGAGCCCCACAAGTCACCCCATCTTGGATTCCCATAGGTCTCTAGTTTTCAGAAATGCACAGGTTTTGTAGGTTTCCCTAGGTGCCAGCTGAGCTAGAGGCCAAAATCTAGAGGTAGGCACTTTGCAAAAAACAGCTCTGTTTTCTGTCAAAAAATGGGATGTGTCCACGTTGTGTTTTGTGGCATTTCCTGTTGTGGGCGCTAGGCCTACCCACACAAGTGAGGTATCATTTTTATCGGGAGACTTGGGGGAACGCTGGGTGGAAGGAAATTTGTGGCTCCTCTCAGATTCCAGAACTTTCTGTCACCGAAATGCGAGGAGAACGTGTTTTTTTAGCCACATTTTGAGGTTTGCAAAGGATTCTGGGTAACAGAACCTGGTCAGAGCCCCACAAGCCACCCCATATTGGATTCCCCTAGGTCTCTAGTTTTCAAAAATGCACAGGTTTGGTAGGTTTCCCTAGGTGCCGGCTGACCTAGAGGCCAAAATCTACAGGTAGGCACTTTGTAAAAAAACGGCTCTGTTTTCTGTAATAAAATGGGATGTGTCCACGTTGTGTTTTGGGGCATTTCCTGTCGTGGGCGCTACGCCTACCCACACAAATGAGGTATCATTTTTATCGGGAGACTTGGGGGAATGATGGGTGGAAGGAAATTTGTGGCTCCTCTCAGATTCCAGAACTTTCTGTTACCGAAATGTGAGGACAACGTGTTTTTTTAGCCACATTTTGAGGTTTGCAAAGGATTCTGGGTAACAGAACCTGGTCAGAGCCCCACAAGTCACCCCATCTTGGATCTCCCTAGGTCTCTAGTTTTAAAAAATGCACAGGTTTGGCAGATTTCCTTAGGTGCCGGCTGAGCTAGAGGCCAAAATCTACAGGTAGGCACTTTGCAAAAAACAGCTCTGTTTTCTGTCAAAAAATGGGATGTGTCCACGTTGTGTTTTGTGGCATTTCCTGTTGTGGGCGCTAGGCCTTCCCACACAAGTGAGGTATCATTTTTATCTGGAGACTTAGGGGAACGCTGGGTGGAAGGAAATTTGTGGCTCCTCTCAGATTCCAGACCTTTCTGTCACCGAAATGTGAGGAAAATGTGTTTTTTTAGCCACATTTTGAGGTTTGCAAAGGATTCTGGGTAACAGAACCTGGTCAGAGCCCCACGAGTCACCCCATCTTGGATTCCCCTAGGTCTCTAGTTTTCAACAATGCACAGTTTTGGTAGGTTTCCCTAGGTGCCGGCTGAGAAAGAGGCCAAAATCTACAGGCAGGCACTTTGCAAAAAACGGCTCTGTTTTCTGTCAAAAAATGGGATGTG
The DNA here is from genome assembly GCF_031143425.1 of Pleurodeles waltl. Classification (NCBI taxonomy): domain Eukaryota; kingdom Metazoa; phylum Chordata; class Amphibia; order Caudata; family Salamandridae; genus Pleurodeles; species Pleurodeles waltl. The sequence goes on from NC_090440.1 coordinate 499,022,222, forward strand.
TCCACGTTGTGTTTTGGGGCATTTCCTGTCACAGGCGCTAGGCCTACCCACACAAGTGAGGTATCATTTTTATCGGGAGACTTGGGGGAACGCTGGTTGGAAGGAAATTTGTGGCTCCTCTCAGATTCCAGAACTTTCTGTCACCGAAATGTGAGGAAAATGTGTTTTTTTTGCCACATTTTGAGGTTTGCTAAGGATTCTGGGTAACATAACCTGGTCAGAGCCCCACAAGTCACCTCATCTTGGATTCCCATAGGTCTCTAGTTTTCAGAAATGCACAGGTTTGGTAGGTTTCCCTAGGTGCCAGCTGAGCTAGAGGCCAAAATCTACAGGTAGGCACTTTGCAAAAAACAGCTCTGTTTTCTGTCAAAAAATGGGATGTGTCCACGTTGTGTTTTGTGGCATTTCCTGTTGTGGGCGCTAGGCCTTCCCACACAAGTGAAGTATCATTTTTATCTGGAGACTTAGGGGAACGCTGGGTGGAAGGAAATTTGTGGCTCCTCTCAGATTCCAGAACTTTCTGTCACCGAAATGTGAGGAAAATGTGTTTTTTTAGCCACATTTTGACGTTTGCAAAGGATTCTGGGTAACAGAACCTGGTCAGAGCCCCACAAGCCACCCCATATTAGATTCCCCAAGGTCTCTAGTTTTCAAAAATGCACAGGTTTGGTAGGTTTTCCTGGTGCCGGCTGAGCTTGAGGCCAAAATCTACAGGGAGGCACTTTGCAAAAAACAGCTCTGTTTTCTGTCAAAAAATGGGATGTGTCCACGTTGTGTTTTGGGGCATTTCCTGTCACAGGCGCTAGGCCTACCCACACAAGTGAGGTATCATTTTTATCGGGAGACTTGGGGGAACGCTGGGTGGAAGGAAATTTGTGGCTCCTCTCAGATTCCAGAACTTTCTGTCACCGAAATGTGAGGAAAATGTGTTTTTTTAGCCACATTTTGAGGTTTGCAAAGGATTCTGGGTAACAGAACCTGGTCAGAGCCCCACAAGTCACCCCATCTTGGATTCCCCTAGGTCTCTAGTTTTCAAAAATGCACAGGTTTGGTAGGTTTCCCTAGGTGCCGGCTGAGCTAGAGGCCAAAATCTACAGTGAGGCACTTTGCAAAAAACAGCTCTGTTTTCTGTCAAAAAATGGGATGTGTCCACGTTGTGTTTTGGGGCATTTCCTGTTGTGGGCGCTAGGCCTACCCACACAAGTGAGGTATCATTTTTATCGGGAGACTTGGGGGAACGCTGGGTGGAAGGAAATTTGTGGCTCCTCTCAGATTCCAGAACTTTCTGTCACCGAAATGCGAGGAAAACGTATTTTTTTAGCCACATTTTGAGGTTTGCAAAGGATTCTGGGTAACAGAACCTGGTCAGAGCCCCACAAGCCACCCCATATTGGATTCCCCTAGGTCTCTAGTTTTCAAAAATGCACAGGTTTGGCAGGTTTCCCTAGGTGCCGGCTGACCTAGAGGCCAAAATCTACAGGTAGGCACTTTGTAAAAAAACGGCTCTGTTTTCTGTAAAAAAAATGGTATGTGTGCACGTTGTGTTTTGGGGCATTTCCTGTCGTGGGCGCTACGCCTACCCACACAAATGAGGTATCATTTTTATCGGGAGACTTGGGGGAATGATGGGTGGAAGGAAATTTGTGGCTCCTCTCAGATTCCAGAACTTTCTGTTACCGAAATGTGAGGACAACGTGTTTTTTTAGCCACATTTTGAGGTTTGCAAAGGATTCTGGGTAACAGAACCTGGTCAGAGCCCCACAAGTCACCCCATCTTGGATTCCCCTAGGTCTCTAGTTTTCAGAAATGCACAGGTTTGGTAGGTTTCCCTAGGTGCCGGCTGAGCTAGAGGCCAAAATCTACAGGTAGGCACTTTGCAAAAAACAGCTCTCTTTTCTGTCAAAAAATGGGATGTGTCCACGTTGTGTTTTGTGGCATTTCCTGTTGTGGGCGCTAGGCCTACCCACACAAGTGAGGTATCATTTTTATCGGGAGACTTGGGGGAACGCTGGGTGGAAGGAAATTTGTGGCTCCTCTCAGATTCCAGAACTTTCTGTCACCGAAATGCGAGGAAAACGTGTTTTTTTAGCCACATTTTGAGGTTTGCAAAGGATTCTGGGTAACAGAACCTGGTCAGAGCCCCACAAGCCACCCCATATTGGATTCCCCTAGGTCTCTAGTTTTCAAAAATGCACAGGTTTGGCAGGTTTCCCTAGGTGCCGGCTGACCTAGAGGCCAAAATCTACAGGTAGGCACTTTGTAAAAAAACGGCTCTGTTTTCTGTAAAAAAAATGGTATGTGTGCACGTTGTGTTTTGGGGCATTTCCTGTCGTGGGCGCTACGCCTACCCACACAAATGAGGTATCATTTTTATCGGGAGACTTGGGGGAATGATGGGTGGAAGGAAATTTGTGGCTCCTCTCAGATTCAAGAACTTTCTGTTACCGAAATGTGAGGACAACGTCTTTTTTTAGCCACATTTTGAGGTTTGCAAAGGATTCTGGGTAACAGAACCTGGTCAGAGCCCCACAAGTCACCCCATCTTGGATCTCCCTAGGTCTCTAGTTTTAAAAAATGCACAGGTTTGGTAGATTTCCCTAGGTGCCGGCTGAGCTAGAGGCCAAAATCTACAGGTAGGCACTTTGCAAAAAACAGCTCTGTTTTCTGTCAAAAAATGGGATGTGTCCACGTTGTGTTTTGGGGCATTTCCTGTCACACGCGCTAGGACTACCCACACAAGTGAGGTATCATTTTTATCGGGAGACTTGGGGGAACGCTGGGTGGAAGGAAATTTGTGGCTCCTCTCAGATTCCAGAACTTTCTGTCACCGAAATGTGAGGAAAATGTGTTTTTTTAGCCACATTTTGAGGTTTGCAAAGGATTCTGGGTAACAGAACCTGGTCAGAGCCCCACAAGTCACCCCATCTTGGATTCCCCTAGGTCTCTAGTTTTCAAAAATGCACAGGTTTGGTAGGTTTCCCTAGGTGCCGGCTGAGCTAGAGGCCAAAATCTACAGGTAGTCACTTTGCAAAAAACAGCTCTGTTTTCTGTCAAAAAATGGGATGTGTCCACGTTGTGTTTTGTGGCATTTCCTGTTGTGGGCGCTAGGCCTACCCACACAAGTGAGGTATCATTTTTATCGGGAGACTTGGGGGAACGCTGGGTGGAAGGAAATTTGTGGCTCCTCTCAGATTCCAGAACTTTCTGTCACCGAAATCTGAGGAAAACGTGTTTTTTTAGCCACATTTTGAGGTTTGCAAAGGATTCTGGGTGACAGAACATAGTCAGAGCCCCACAAGCCACCCCATATTGGATTCCCCTAGGTCTCTAGTTTTAAAAAATGCACAGGTTTCATAGGTTTCCTTAGGTGCCGGCTGAGCTAGAGGCCAAAATCTACAGGTAGGCACTTTGCAAAAAACAGCTCTGTTTTCTGTCAAAAAATGGGATGTGTCCACGTTGTGTTTTGTGGCATTTCCTGTTGTGGGCGCTAGGCCTTTCCACACAAGTGAGGTATCATTTTTATCTGGAGACTTAGGGGAACGCTGGGTGGAAGGAAATTTGTGGCTCCTCTCAGATTCCAGACCTTTCTGTCACCGAAATGTGAGGAAAATGTGTTTTTTTAGCCACATTTTGAGGTTTGCAAAGGATTCTGGGTAACAGAACCTGGTCAGAGCCCCACGAGTCACCCCATCTTGGATTCCCCTAGGTCTCTAGTTTTCAAAAATGCACAGGTTTGGTAGGTTTCCCTAGGTGCCGGCTGAGAAAGAGGCCAAAATCTACAGGCAGGCACTTTGCAAAAAACAGCTCTGTTTTCTGTCAAAAAATGGGATGTGTCCACGTTGTGTTTTGGGGCATTTCCTGTCACAGGCGCTAGGCCTACCCACACAAGTGAGGTATCATTTTTATCGGGAGACTTGGGAGAACGCTGGGTGGAAGGAAATTTGTGGCTCCTCTCAGATTCCAGAACTTTCTGTCACCGAAATGTGAGGAAAATTTGTTTTTTTAGCCACATTTTGAGGTTTGCAAAGGATTCTGGGTAACAGAACCTGGTCAGAGCCCCACAAGCCACCCCATATTGGATTCCCCTAGGTCTCTAGTTTTCAAAAATGCACAGGTTTGGTAGGTTTCCCTAGGTGCCGGCTGAGCTTGAGGCCAAAATCTACAGTGAGGCACTTTGCAAAAAACAGCTCTGTTTTCTGTCAAAAAATGGGATGTGTCCACGTTGTGTTTTGGGGCATTTCCTGTCACAGGCGCTAGGCCTACCCACACAAGTGAGGTATCATTTTTATCGGGAGACTTGGGGGAACGCTGGGTGGAAGGAAATTTGTGGCTCCTCTCAGATTCCAGAACTTTCTGTCACCGAAATGTGAGGAAAATGTGTTTTTTTAGCCACATTTTGAGGTTTGCAAAGGATTCTGGGTAACAGAACCTGGTCAGAGCCCCACAAGTCACCCCATCTTGGATTCCCCTAGGTCTCTAGTTTTCAGAAATGCACAGGTTTGGTAGGTTTCCCTAGGTGCCGGCTGAGCTAGAGGCCAAAATCTACAGGTAGGCACTTTGTAAAAAAACAGCTCTGTTTTCTGTCAAAAAATGGGATGTGTCCACGTTGTGTTTTGGGGGCATTTCCTGTTGCGGGCGCTAGGCCTACCCACACAAGTGAGGTATCATTTTTATCGGGAGACTTGGGGGAACGCTGGGTGGAAGGAAATTTGTGGCTCCTCTCAGATTCCAGAACTTTCTGTCACCGAAATGCGAGGAAAACGTGTTTATTTAGCCACATTTTGAGGTTTGCAAAGGATTCTGTGTAACAGAACCTGGTCAGAGCCCCAAAAGCCACCCTATATTGCATTCCCCTAGGTCTCTAGTTTTCAAAAATGCACAGGTTTGGTAGGTTTCCCTAGGTGCCGGCTGAGCTAGAGGCCAAAATCTACAGGTAGGCACTTTGCAAAAAACAGCTCTGTTTTCTGTCAAAAAATGGGATGTGTCCACGTTGTGTTTTGGGGTATTTCCTGTCGCGGGCGCTAGGCCTACCCACACAAGTGAGGTACCATTTTTATAGGGAGACTTGGGGGAACGCTGGGTGGAAGGAAATTTGTGGCTCCTCTTAGATTCCAGATCTTCCTGTCACCGAAATGTGAGGAAAACGTGTTTTTTTAGCCACATTTTGAGGTTTGCAAAGGATTCTGGGTAACAGAACCTGGTCAGAGCCCCACAAGTCACCCCATCTTGGATTCCCAAAGGTCTCTAGTTTTCAAAAATGCACTGGTTTGATAGGTTTCCCTAGGTGCCGGCTGAGCTAGAGGCCAAAATCTACAGGTAGGCACTTTGCAAAAAACAGCTCTGTTTTCTGTCAAAAAATGGGATGTGTCCACGTTGTGTTTTGGGGCATTTCGTGTTGCGGGTGCTAGGCCTACCCACAAAAGTGAGGTATCATTTTTATCGGGAGACTTGGGGGAACGCTGGGTGGAAGGAAATTTGTGGCTCCTCTCAGATTCCAGAACTTTCTGTCACCGAAATGCGAGGAAAACGTGTTTATTTAGCCACATTTTGAGGTTTGCAAAGTATTCTTGGTAACAGAACCTGGTCAGAGCCCCACAAGCCTCCCCATATTGGATTCCCCTAGGTCTCTAGTTTTCAAAAATGCACAGGTTTGGTAGGTTTCCCTAGGTGCCGGCTGAGAAAGAGGCCAAAATCTACAGGCAGGCACTTTGCAAAAAACGGCTCTGTTTTCTGTCAAAAAATGGGATGTGTCCACGTTGTGTTTTGGGGCATTTCCTGTCACAGGCGCTAGGCCTACCCACACAAGTGAGGTATCATTTTTATCGGGAGACTTGGGGGAACGCTGGGTGGAAGGAAATTTGTGGCTCCTCTCAGATTCCAGAACTTTCTGTCACCGAAATGTGAGGAAAACGTGTTTTTTTAGCCACATTTTGAGGTTTGCAAAGGATTCTGGGTAACAGAACCTAGTCAGAGCCCCACAAGCCACCCCATATTGGATTCCCCTAGGTCTCTAGTTTTCAAAAATGCACAGGTTTGGTAGGTTTCCCTAGGTGCCGGCTGAGAAAGAGGCCAAAATCTACAGGCAGGCACTTTGCAAAAAACGGCTCTGTTTTCTGTCAAAAAATGGGATGTGTCCACGTTGTGTTTTGTGGCATTTCCTGTTGTGGGCGCTAGGCCTTCCCACACAAGTGAGGTATCATTTTTATCTGGAGACTTAGGGGAACGCTGGGTGTAAGGAAATTTGTGCCTCCTCTCAGATTCCAGACCTTTCTGTCACCGAAATGTGAGGAAAATGTGTTTTTTTAGCCACATTTTGAGGTTTGCAAAGGATTCTGGGTAACAGAACCTGGTCAGAGCCCCACGAGTCACTACATCTTGGATTCCCCTAGGTCTCTAGTTTTCAAAAATGCACAGGTTTGGTAGGTTTCCCTAGGTGCCGGCTGAGAAAGAGGCCAAAATCTACAGGCAGGCACTTTGCAAAAAACGGCTCTGTTTTCTGTCAAAAAATGGGATGTGTCCACGTTGTGTTTTGGGGCATTTCCTGTCACAGGCGCTAGGCCTACCCACACAAGTGAGGTATCATTTTTATCGGGAGACTTGGGGAAACGCTGGGTGGAAGGAAATTTGTGGCTCCTCTCAGATTCCAGAACTTTCTGTCACCGAAATGTGAGGAAAATGTGTTTTTTTAGCCACATTTTGAGGTTTGCAAAGGATTCTGGGTAACAGAACCTGGTCAGAGCCCCACAAGTCACCCCATCTTGGATTCCCATAGGTCTCTAGTTTTCAGAAATGCACAGGTTTTGTAGGTTTCCCTAGGTGCCAGCTGAGCTAGAGGCCAAAATCTAGAGGTAGGCACTTTGCAAAAAACAGCTCTGTTTTCTGTCAAAAAATGGGATGTGTCCACGTTGTGTTTTGTGGCATTTCCTGTTGTGGGCGCTAGGCCTACCCACACAAGTGAGGTATCATTTTTATCGGGAGACTTGGGGGAACGCTGGGTGGAAGGAAATTTGTGGCTCCTCTCAGATTCCAGAACTTTCTGTCACCGAAATGCGAGGAGAACGTGTTTTTTTAGCCACATTTTGAGGTTTGCAAAGGATTCTGGGTAACAGAACCTGGTCAGAGCCCCACAAGCCACCCCATATTGGATTCCCCTAGGTCTCTAGTTTTCAAAAATGCACAGGTTTGGTAGGTTTCCCTAGGTGCCGGCTGACCTAGAGGCCAAAATCTACAGGTAGGCACTTTGTAAAAAAACGGCTCTGTTTTCTGTAATAAAATGGGATGTGTCCACGTTGTGTTTTGGGGCATTTCCTGTCGTGGGCGCTACGCCTACCCACACAAATGAGGTATCATTTTTATCGGGAGACTTGGGGGAATGATGGGTGGAAGGAAATTTGTGGCTCCTCTCAGATTCCAGAACTTTCTGTTACCGAAATGTGAGGACAACGTGTTTTTTTAGCCACATTTTGAGGTTTGCAAAGGATTCTGGGTAACAGAACCTGGTCAGAGCCCCACAAGTCACCCCATCTTGGATCTCCCTAGGTCTCTAGTTTTAAAAAATGCACAGGTTTGGCAGATTTCCTTAGGTGCCGGCTGAGCTAGAGGCCAAAATCTACAGGTAGGCACTTTGCAAAAAACAGCTCTGTTTTCTGTCAAAAAATGGGATGTGTCCACGTTGTGTTTTGTGGCATTTCCTGTTGTGGGCGCTAGGCCTTCCCACACAAGTGAGGTATCATTTTTATCTGGAGACTTAGGGGAACGCTGGGTGGAAGGAAATTTGTGGCTCCTCTCAGATTCCAGACCTTTCTGTCACCGAAATGTGAGGAAAATGTGTTTTTTTAGCCACATTTTGAGGTTTGCAAAGGATTCTGGGTAACAGAACCTGGTCAGAGCCCCACGAGTCACCCCATCTTGGATTCCCCTAGGTCTCTAGTTTTCAACAATGCACAGTTTTGGTAGGTTTCCCTAGGTGCCGGCTGAGAAAGAGGCCAAAATCTACAGGCAGGCACTTTGCAAAAAACGGCTCTGTTTTCTGTCAAAAAATGGGATGTGTCCACGTTGTGTTTTGGGGCATTTCCTGTCACAGGCGCTAGGCCTACCCACACAAGTGAGGTATCATTTTTATCGGGAGACTTGGGGGAACGCTGGTTGGAAGGAAATTTGTGGCTCCTCTCAGATTCCAGAACTTTCTGTCACCGAAATGTGAGGAAAATGTGTTTTTTTTGCCACATTTTGAGGTTTGCTAAGGATTCTGGGTAACATAACCTGGTCAGAGCCCCACAAGTCACCTCATCTTGGATTCCCATAGGTCTCTAGTTTTCAGAAATGCACAGGTTTGGTAGGTTTCCCTAGGTGCCAGCTGAGCTAGAGGCCAAAATCTACAGGTAGGCACTTTGCAAAAAACAGCTCTGTTTTCTGTCAAAAAATGGGATGTGTCCACGTTGTGTTTTGTGGCATTTCCTGTTGTGGGCGCTAGGCCTTCCCACACAAGTGAAGTATCATTTTTATCTGGAGACTTAGGGGAACGCTGGGTGGAAGGAAATTTGTGGCTCCTCTCAGATTCCAGAACTTTCTGTCACCGAAATGTGAGGAAAATGTGTTTTTTTAGCCACATTTTGACGTTTGCAAAGGATTCTGGGTAACAGAACCTGGTCAGAGCCCCGCAAGCCACCCCATATTAGATTCCCCAAGGTCTCTAGTTTTCAAAAATGCACAGGTTTGGTAGGTTTCCCTGGTGCCGGCTGAGCTTGAGGCCAAAATCTACAGGGAGGCACTTTGCAAAAAACAGCTCTGTTTTCTGTCAAAAAATGGGATGTGTCCACGTTGTGTTTTGGGGCATTTCCTGTCACAGGCGCTAGGCCTACCCACACAAGTGAGGTATCATTTTTATCGGGAGACTTGGGGGAACGCTGGGTGGAAGGAAATTTGTGGCTCCTCTCAGATTCCAGAACTTTCTGTCACCGAAATGTGAGGAAAATGTGTTTTTTTAGCCACATTTTGAGGTTTGCAAAGGATTCTGGGTAACAGAACCTGGTCAGAGCCCCACAAGTCACCCCATCTTGGATTCCCCTAGGTCTCTAGTTTTCAGAAATGCACAGGTTTGGTAGGTTTCCCTAGGTGCCGGCTGAGCTAGAGGCCAAAATCTACAGGTAGGCACTTTGCAAAAAACAGCTCTCTTTTCTGTCAAAAAATGGGATGTGTCCACGTTGTGTTTTGTGGCATTTCCTGTTGTGGGCGCTAGGCCTACCCACACAAGTGAGGTATCATTTTTATCGGGAGACTTGGGGGAACGCTGGGTGGAAGGAAATTTGTGGCTCCTCTCAGATTCCAGAACTTTCTGTCACCGAAATGCGAGGAAAACGTGTTTTTTTAGCCACATTTTGAGGTTTGCAAAGGATTCTGGGTAACAGAACCTGGTCAGAGCCCCACAAGCCACCCCATATTGGATTCCCCTAGGTCTCTAGTTTTCAAAAATGCACAGGTTTGGCAGGTTTCCCTAGGTGCCGGCTGACCTAGAGGCCAAAATCTACAGGTAGGCACTTTGTAAAAAAACGGCTCTGTTTTCTGTAAAAAAATGGTATGTGTCCACGTTGTGTTTTGGGGCATTTCCTGTCGTGGGCGCTACGCCTACCCACACAAATGAGGTATCATTTTTATCGGGAGACTTGGGGGAATGATGGGTGGAAGGAAATTTGTGGCTCCTCTCAGATTCCAGAACTTTCTGTTACCGAAATGTGAGGACAACGTGTTTTTTTAGCCACATTTTGAGGTTTGCAAAGGATTCTGGGTAACAGAACCTAGTCAGATCCCCACAAGCCACCCCATATTGGATTCCCCTAGGTCTCTAGTTTTCAAAAATGCACAGGTTTCATAGGTTTCTTTAGGTGCCGGCTGAGCTAGAGGCCAAAATCTACAGGTAGGCACTTTGCAAAAAACAGCTCTGTTTTCTGTCAAAAAATGGGATGTGTCCACGTTGTGTTTTGTGGCATTTCCTGTTGTGGGCGCTCGGCCTTCCCACACAAGTGAGGTATCATTTTTATCTGGAGACTTAGGGGAACGCTGGGTGGAAGGAAATTTGTGGCTCCTCTCAGATTCCAGACCTTTCTGTCACCGAAATGTGAGGAAAATGTGTTTTTTTAGCCACATTTTGAGGTTTGCAAAGGATTCTGGGTAACAGAACCTGGTCAGAGCCCCACGAGTCACCCCATCTTGGATTCCCCTAGGTCTCTAGTTTTCAAAAATGCACAGGTTTGGTAGGTTTCCCTAGGTGCCGGCTGAGAAAGAGGCCAAAATCTACAGGCAGGCACTTTGCAAAAAACGGCTCTGTTTTCTGTCAAAAAATGGGATGTGTCCACGTTGTGTTTTGGGGCATTTCCTGTCACAGGCGCTAGGCCTACCCACACAAGTGAGGTATCATTTTTATCGGGAGACTTGGGGGAACGCTGGGTGGAAGGAAATTTGTGGCTCCTCTCAGATTCCAGAACTTTCTGTCACCGAAATGTGAGGAAAATGTGTTTTTTTAGCCACATTTTGAGGTTTGCAAAGGATTCTGGGTAACAGAACCTGGTCAGAGCCCCACAAGTCACCCCATCTTGGATTCCCATAGGTCTCTAGTTTTCAGAAATGCACAGGTTTGGTAGGTTTCCCTAGGTGCCAGCTGAGCTAGAGGCCAAAATCTACAGGTAGGCACTTTGCAAAAAACAGCTCTGTTTTCTGTCAAAAAATGGGATGTGTCCACGTTGTGTTTTGTGGCATTTCCTGTTGTGGGCGCTAGGCCTACCCACACAAGTGAGGTATCATTTTTATCGGGAGACTTGGGGGAACGCTGGGTGGAAGGAAATTTGAGGCTCCTCTCAGATTCCAGAACTTTCTGTCACCGAAATGCGAGGAAAACGTGTTTTTTTAGCCACATTTTGAGGTTTGCAAAGGATTCTGGGTAACAGAACCTGGTCAGAGCCCCACAAGCCACCCCATATTGGATTCCCCTAGGTCTCTAGTTTTCAAAAATGCACAGGTTTGGTATGTTTCCCTAGGTGCCGGCTGACCTAGAGGCCAAAATCTACAGGTAGGCACTTTGTAAAAAAACGGCTCTGTTTTCTGTAAAAAAATGGGATGTGTCCACGTTGTGTTTTGGGGCATTTCCTGTCGTGGGCGCTACGCCTACCCACACAAATGAGGTATCATTTTTATCGGGAGACTTGGGGGAATGATGGGTGGAAGGAAATTTGTGGCTCCTCTCAGATTCCAGAACTTTCTGTTACCGAAATATGAGGACAACGTGTTTTTTTATCCACATTTTGAGGTTTGCAAAGGATTCTGGGTAACAGAACCTGGTCAGAGCCCCACAAGTCACCCCATCTTGGATCTCCCTAGGTCTCTAGTTTTAAAAAATGCACAGGTTTGGTAGATTTCCCTAGGTGCCGGCTGAGCTAGAGGCCAAAATCTACAGGTAGGCACTTTGCAAAAAACAGCTCTGTTTTCTGTCAAAAAATGGGATGTGTCCACGTTGTGTTTTGGGGCATTTCCTGTCACACGCGCTAGGACTACCCACACAAGTGAGGTATCATTTTTATCGGGAGACTTGGGGGAACGCTGGGTGGAAGGAAATTTGTGGCTCCTCTCAGATTCCAGAACTTTCTGTCACCGAAATGTGAGGAAAATGTGTTTTTTTAGCCACATTTTGAGGTTTGCAAAGGATTCTGTGTAACAGAACCTGGTCAGAGCCCCACAAGTCACCCCATCTTGGATTCCCCTAGGTCTCTAGTTTTCAAAAATGCACAGGTTTGGTAGGTTTCCCTAGGTGCTGGCTGAGCTAGAGGCCAAAATCTACAGGTAGTCACTTTGCAAAAAACAGCTCTGTTTTCTGTCAAAAAATGGGATGTGTCCACGTTGTGTTTTGTGGCATTTCCTGTCGTGGGCGCTAGGCCTACCCACACAAGTGAGGTATCATTTTTATCGGGAGACTTGGGGGAACGCTAGGTGGAAGGAAATTTGTGGCTCCTCTCAGATTCTAGAACTTTCTGTCACTGAAATGTGAGGAAAACGTGTTTTTTTAGCCACATTTTGAGGTTTGCAAAGGATTCTGGGTAACAGAACCTAGTCAGAGCCCCACAAGCCATCCCATATTGGATTCCCCTAGGTCTCTAGTTTTCAAAAATGCACAGGTTTCATAGGTTTCCTTAGGTGCCGGCTGAGCTAGAGGCCAAAATCTACAGGTAGGCACTTTGCAAAAAACAGCTCTGTTTTCTGTCAAAAAATGGGATGTGTCCACGTTGTGTTTTGTGGCATTTCCTGTTGTGGGCGCTAGGCCTTCCCACACAAGTGAGGTATCATTTTTATCTGGAGACTTAGGGGAACGCTGGGTGGAAGGAAATTTGTGCCTCCTCTCAGATTCCAGACCTTTCTGTCACCGAAATGTGAGGAAAATGTGTTTTTTTAGCCACATTTTGAGGTTTGCAAAGGATTCTGGGTAACAGAACCTGGTCAGAGCCCCACGAGTCACCCCATCTTGGATTCCCCTAGGTCTCTAGTTTTCAAAAATGCACAGGTTTGGTAGGTTTCCCTAGGTGCCGGCTGAGAAAGAGGCCAAAATCTACAGGCAGGCACTTTGCAAAAAACGGCTCTGTTTTCTGTCAAAAAATGGGATGTGTCCACGTTGTGTTTTGGGGCATTTCCTGTCACAGGCGCTAGGCCTACCCACACAAGTGAGGTATCATTTTTATCGGGAGACTTGGGGAAACGCTGGGTGGAAGGAAATTTGTGGCTCCTCTCAGATTCCAGAACTTTCTGTCACCGAAATGTGAGGAAAATGTGTTTTTTTAGCCACATTTTGAGGTTTGCAAAGGATTCTGGGTAACAGAACCTGGTCAGAGCCCCACAAGTCACCCCATCTTGGATTCCCATAGGTCTCTAGTTTTCAGAAATGCACAGGTTTTGTAGGTTTCCCTAGGTGCCAGCTGAGCTAGAGGCCAAAATCTACAGGTAGGCACTTTGCAAAAAACAGCTCTGTTTTCTGTCAAAAAATGGGATGTGTCCACGTTGTGTTTTGTGGCATTTCCTGTTGTGGGCGCTAGGCCTACCCACACAAGTGAGGTATCATTTTTATCGGGAGACTTGGGGGAACGCTGGGTGGAAGGAAATTTGTGGCTCCTCTCAGATTCCAGAACTTTCTGTCACCGAAATGCGAGGAGAACGTGTTTTTTTAGCCACATTTTGAGGTTTGCAAAGGATTCTGGGAAACAGAACCTGGTCAGAGCCCCACAAGCCACCCCATATTTGATTCCCCTAGGTCTCTAGTTTTCAAAAATGCACAGGTTTGGTAGGTTTCCCTAGGTGCCGTCTGAGAAAGAGGCCAAAATCTACAGGCAGGCACTTTGCAAAAAACGGCTCTGTTTTCTGTCAAAAAATGGGATGTGTCCACGTTGTGTTTTGGGGCATTTCCTGTCACAGGCGCTAGGCCTACCCACACAAGTGAGGTATCATTTTTATCGGGAGACTTGGGGGAACGCTGGGTGAAAGGAAATTTGTGGCTCCTCTCAGATTCCAGAACTTTCTGTCACTGAAATGTGAGGAAAACGTGTTTTTTTAGCCACATTTTGAGGTTTGCAAAGGATTCTGGGTAACAGAACCTAGTCAGATCCCCACAAGCCACCCCATATTGGATTCCCCTAGGTCTCTAGTTTTCAAAAATGCACAGGTTTCATAGGTTTCCTTAGGTGCCGGCTGAGCTAGAGGCCAAAATCTACAGGTAGGCACTTTGCAAAAAACAGCTCTGTTTTCTGTCAAAAAATGGGATGTGTCCACGTTGTGTTTTGTGGCATTTCCTGTTGTGGGCGCTCGGCCTTCCCACACAAGTGAGGTATCATTTTTATCTGGAGACTTAGGGGAACGCTGGGTGGAAGGAAATTTGTGGCTCCTCTCAGATTCCAGACCTTTCTGTCACCGAAATGTGAGGAAAATGTGTTTTTTTAGCCACATTTTGAGGTTTGCAAAGGATTCTGGGTAACAGAACCTGGTCAGAGCCCCACGAGTCACCCCATCTTGGATTCCCCTAGGTCTCTAGTTTTCAAAAACGCACAGGTTTGGTAGGTTTCCCTAGGTGCCGGCTGAGAAAGAGGCCAAAATCTACAGGCAGCCACTTTGCAAAAAACGGCTCTGTTTTCTGTCAAAAAATGGGATGTGTCCACGTTGTGTTTTGGGGCATTTCCTGTCACAGGCGCTAGGCCTACCCACACAAGTGAGGTATCATTTTTATCGGGAGACTTGGGGGAACGCTGGGTGGAAGGAAATTTGTGGCTCCTCTCAGATTCCAGAACTTTCTGTCACCGAAATGTGAGGAAAATGTGTTTTTTTAGCCACATTTTGAGGTTTGCAAAGGATTCTGGGTAACAGAACCTGGTCAGAGCCCCACAAGTCACCCCATCTTGGATTCCCATAGGTCTCTAGTTTTCAGAAATGCACAGGTTTGGTAGGTTTCCCTAGGTGCCAGCTGAGCTAGAGGCCAAAATCTACAGGTAGGCACTTTGCAAAAAACAGCTCTGTTTTCTGTCAAAAAATGGGATGTGTCCACGTTGTGTTTTGTGGCATTTCCTGTTGTGGGCGCTAGGCCTACCCACACAAGTGAGGTATCATTTTTATCGGGAGACTTGGGGGAACGCTGGGTGGAAGGAAATTTGAGGCTCCTCTCAGATTCCAGAACTTTCTGTCACCGAAATGCGAGGAAAACGTGTTTTTTTAGCCACATTTTGAGGTTTGCAAAGGATTCTGGGTAACAGAACCTGGTCAGAGCCCCACAAGCCACCCCATATTGGATTCCCCTAGGTCTCTAGTTTTCAAAAATGCACAGGTTTGGTATGTTTCCCTAGGTGCCGGCTGACCTAGAGGCCAAAATCTACAGGTAGGCACTTTGTAAAAAAACGGCTCTGTTTTCTGTAAAAAAATGGGATGTGTCCACGTTGTGTTTTGGGGCATTTCCTGTCGTGGGCGCTACGCCTACCCACACAAATGAGGTATCATTTTTATCGGGAGACTTGGGGGAATGATGGGTGGAAGGAAATTTGTGGCTCCTCTCAGATTCCAGAACTTTCTGTTACCGAAATATGAGGACAACGTGTTTTTTTATCCACATTTTGAGGTTTGCAAAGGATTCTGGGTAACAGAACCTGGTCAGAGCCCCACAAGTCACCCCATCTTGGATCTCCCTAGGTCTCTAGTTTTAAAAAATGCACAGGTTTGGTAGATTTCCCTAGGTGCCGGCTGAGCTAGAGGCCAAAATCTACAGGTAGGCACTTTGCAAAAAACAGCTCTGTTTTCTGTCAAAAAATGGGATGTGTCCACGTTGTGTTTTGGGGCATTTCCTGTCACACGCGCTAGGACTACCCACACAAGTGAGGTATCATTTTTATCGGGAGACTTGGGGGAACGCTGGGTGGAAGGAAATTTGTGGCTCCTCTCAGATTCCAGAACTTTCTGTCACCGAAATGTGAGGAAAATTTGTTTTTTTAGCCACATTTTGAGGTTTGCAAAGGATTCTGGGTAACAGAACCTGGTCAGAGCCCCACAAGTCACCCCATCTTGGATTCCCCTAGGTCTCTAGTTTTCAAAAATGCACAGGTTTGGTAGGTTTCCCTAGGTGCCGGCTGAGCTAGAGGCCAAAATCTAAAGGTAGTCACTTTGCAAAAAACAGCTCTGTTTTCTGTCAAAAAATTGGATGTGTCCACGTTGTGTTTTGTGGCATTTCCTGTCGTGGGCGCTAGGCCTACCCACACAAGTGAGGTATCATTTTTATCGGGAGACTTGGGGGAACGCTGGGTGGAAGGAAATTTGTGGCTCCTCTCAGATTCCAGAACTTTCTGTCACCGAAATGTGAGGAAAACGTGTTTTTTTAGCCACATTTTGAGGTTTGCAAAGGATTCTGGGTAACAGAACCTAGTCAGAGCCCCACAAGCCACCCCATATTGGATTCCCCTAGGTCTCTAGTTTTCCAAAATGCACAGGTTTCATAGGTTTCCTTAGGTGCCGGCTGAGCTAGAGGCCAAAATCTACAGGTAGGCACTTTGCAAAAAACAGCTCTGTTTTCTGTCAAAAAATGGGATGTGTCCACGTTGTGTTTTGTGGCATTTCCTGTTGTGGGCGCTAGGCCTTCCCACACAAGTGAGGTATCATTTTTATCTGGAGACTTAGGGGAACGCTGGGTGGAAGGAAATTTGTGGCTCCTCTCAGATTCCAGACCTTTCTGTCACCGAAATGTGAGGAAAATGTGTTTTTTTAGCCACATTTTGAGGTTTGCAAAGGATTCTGGGTAACAGAACCTGGTCAGAGCCCCACGAGTCACCCCATCTTGGATTCCCCTAGGTCTCTAGTTTTCAACAATGCACAGTTTTGGTAGGTTTCACTAGGTGCCGGCTGAGAAAGAGGCCAAAATCTACAGGCAGGCACTTTGCAAAAAACGGCTCTGTTTTCTGTCAAAAAATGGGATGTGTCCACGTTGTGTTTTGGGGCATTTCCTGTCACAGGCGCTAGGCCTACCCACACAAGTGAGGTATCATTTTTATCGGGAGACTTGGGGGAACGCTGGGTGGAAGGAAATTTGTGGCTCCTCTCAGATTCCAGAACTTTCTGTCACCGAAATGTGAGGAAAATGTGTTTTTTTTGCCACATTTTGAGGTTTGCTAAGGATTCTGGGTAACATAACCTGGTCAGAGCCCCACAAGTCACCCCATCTTGGATTCCCATAGGTCTCTAGTTTTCAGAAATGCACAGGTTTGGTAGGTTTCCCTAGGTGCCAGCTGAGCTAGAGGCCAAAATCTACAGGTAGGCACTTTGCAAAAAAAAGCTCTGTTTTCTGTCAAAAAATGGGATGTGTCCACTTTGTGTTTTGTGGCATTTCCTGTTGTGGGCGCTAGGCCTTCCCACACAAGTGAAGTATCATTTTTATCTGGAGACTTAGGGGAACGCTGGGTGGAAGGAAATTTGTGGCTCCTCTCAGATTCCAGAACTTTCTGTCACCGAAATGTGAGGAAAATGTGTTTTTTTAGCCACATTTTGACGTTTGCAAAGGATTCTGGGTAACAGAACCTGGTCAGAGCCCCACAAGCCACCCCATATTAGATTCCCCAAGGTCTCTAGTTTTCAAAAATGCACAGGTTTGGTAGGTTTCCCTGGTGCCGGCTGAGCTTGAGGCCAAAATCTACAGTGAGGTACTTTGCAAAAAACAGCTCTGTTTTCTGTCAAAAAATGGGATGTGTCCACGTTGTGTTTTGGGGCATTTCCTCTCACAGGCGCTAGGCCTACCCACACAAGTGAGGTATCATTTTTATCGGGAGACTTGGGGGAACGCTGGGTGGAAGGAAATTTGTGGCTCCTCTCAGATTCCAGAACTTTCTGTCACCGAAATGTGAGGAAAATGTGTTTTTTTAGCCACATTTTGAGGTTTGCAAAGGATTCTGGGTAACAGAACCTGGTCAGAGCCCCACAAGTCACCCCATCTTGGATTCCCCTAGGTCTCTAGTTTTCAGAAATGCACAGGTTTGGTAGGTTTCCCTAGGTGCCGGCTGAGCTAGAGGCCAAAATCTACAGGTAGGCACTTTGCAAAAAACAGCTCTCTTTTCTGTCAAAAAATGGGATGTGTCCACGTTGTGTTTTGTGGCATTTCCTGTTGTGGGCGCTAGGCCTACCCACACAAGTGAGGTATCATTTTTATCGGGAGACTTGGGGGAACGCTGGGTGGAAGGAAATTTGTGGCTCCTCTCAGATTCCAGAACTTTCTGTCACCGAAATGCGAGGAAAACGTATTTTTTTAGCCACATTTTGAGGTTTGCAAAGGATTCTGGGTAACAGAACCTGGTCAGAGCCCCACAAGCCACCCCATATTGGATTCCCCTAGGTCTCTAGTTTTCAAAAATGCACAGGTTTGGCAGGTTTCCCTAGGTGCCGGCTGACCTAGAGGCCAAAATCTACAGGTAGGCACTTTGTAAAAAAACGGCTCTGTTTTCTGTAAAAAAAATGGTATGTGTGCACGTTGTGTTTTGGGGCATTTCCTGTCGTGGGCGCTACGCCTACCCACACAAATGAGGTATCATTTTTATCGGGAGACTTGGGGGAATGATGGGTGGAAGGAAATTTGTGGCTCCTCTCAGATTCCAGAACTTTCTGTTACCGAAATGTGAGGACAACGTGTTTTTTTAGCCACATTTTGAGGTTTGCAAAGGATTCTGGGTAACAGAACCTGGTCAGAGCCCCACAAGTCACCCCATCTTGGATCTCTATAGGTCTCTAGTTTTAAAAAATGCACAGGTTTGGTAGATTTCCCTAGGTGCCGGCTGAGCTAGAGGCCAAAATCTACAGGTAGGCACTTTGCAAAAAACAGCTCTGTTTTCTGTAAAAAAATGGGATGTGTCCACGTTGTGTTTTGGGGCATTTCCTGTCACAGGCGCTAGGCCTACCCACACAAGTGAGGTATCATTTTTATCGGGAGACTTGGGGGAACGCTGGGTGGAAGGAAATTTGTGGCTCCTCTCAGATTCCAGAACTTTCTGTCACCGAAATGTGAGGAAAATGTGTTTTTTTAGCCACATTTTGAGGTTTGCAAAGGATTCTGGGTAACAGAACCTGGTCAGAGCCCCACAAGTCACCCCATCTTGGATTCCCCTAGGTCTCTAGTTTTCAGAAATGCACAGGTTTGGTAGGTTTCCCTAGGTGCCGGCTGAGCTAGAGGCCAAAATCTACAGGTAGGCACTTTGCAAAAAACAGCTCTCTTTTCTGTCAAAAAATGGGATGTGTCCACGTTGTGTTTTGTGGCATTTCCTGTTGTGGGCGCTAGGCCTACCCACACAAGTGAGGTATCATTTTTATCGGGAGACTTGGGGGAACGCTGGGTGGAAGGAAATTTGTGGCTCCTCTCAGATTCCAGAACTTTCTGTTACCGAAATGCGAGGAAAACGTGTTTTTTTAGCCACATTTTGAGGTTTGCAAAGGATTCTGGGTAACAGAACCTGGTCAGAGTCCCACAAGCCACCCCATATTGGATTCCCCTAGGTCTCTAGTTTTCAAAAATGCACAGGTTTGGCAGGTTTCCCTAGGTGCCGGCTGACCTAGAGGCCAAAATCTACAGGTAGGCACTTTGTAAAAAAACGGCTCTGTTTTCTGTAAAAAAAATGGTATGTGTGCACGTTGTGTTTTGGGGCATTTCCTGTCGTGGGCGCTACGCCTACCCACACAAATGAGGTATCATTTTTATCGGGAGACTTGGGGGAATGATGGGTGGAAGGAAATTTGTGGCTCCTCTCAGATTCAAGAACTTTCTGTTACCGAAATGTGAGGACAACGTCTTTTTTTAGCCACATTTTGAGGTTTGCAAAGGATTCTGGGTAACAGAACCTGGTCAGAGCCCCACAAGTCACCCCATCTTGGATCTCCCTAGGTCTCTAGTTTTAAAAAATGCACAGGTTTGGTAGATTTCCCTAGGTGCCGGCTGAGCTAGAGGCCAAAATCTACAGGTAGGCACTTTGCAAAAAACAGCTCTGTTTTCTGTCAAAAAATGGGATGTGTCCACGTTGTGTTTTGGGGCATTTCCTGTCACACGCGCTAGGACTACCCACACAAGTGAGGTATCATTTTTATCGGGAGACTTGGGGGAACGCTGGGTGGAAGGAAATTTGTGGCTCCTCTCAGATTCCAGAACTTTCTGTCACCGAAATGTGAGGAAAATGTGTTTTTTTAGCCACATTTTGAGGTTTGCAAAGGATTCTGGGTAACAGAACCTGGTCAGAGCCCCACAAGTCACCCCATCTTGGATTCCCCTAGGTCTCTAGTTTTCAAAAATGCACAGGTTTGGTAGGTTTCCCTAGGTGCCGGCTGAGCTAGAGGCCAAAATCTACAGGTAGTCACTTTGCAAAAAACAGCTCTGTTTTCTGTCAAAAAATGGGATGTGTCCACGTTGTGTTTTGTGGCATTTCCTGTTGTGGGCGCTAGGCCTACCCACACAAGTGAGGTATCATTTTTATCGGAAGACTTGGGGGAACGCTGGGTGGAAGGAAATTTGTGGCTCCTCTCAGATTCCAGAACTTTCTGTCACCGAAATCTGAGGAAAACGTGTTTTTTTAGCCACATTTTGAGGTTTGCAAAGGATTCTGGGTGACAGAACATAGTCAGAGCCCCACAAGCCACCCCATATTGGATTCCCCTAGGTCTCTAGTTTTAAAAAATGCACAGGTTTCATAGGTTTCCTTAGGTGCCGGCTGAGCTAGAGGCCAAAATCTACAGGTAGGCACTTTGCAAAAAACAGCTCTGTTTTCTGTCAAAAAATGGGATGTGTCCACGTTGTGTTTTGTGGCATTTCCTGTTGTGGGCGCTAGGCCTTTCCACACAAGTGAGGTATCATTTTTATCTGGAGACTTAGGGGAACGCTGGGTGGAAGGAAATTTGTGGCTCCTCTCAGATTCCAGACCTTTCTGTCACCGAAATGTGAGGAAAATGTGTTTTTTTAGCCACATTTTGAGGTTTGCAAAGGATTCTGGGTAACAGAACCTCGTCAGAGCCCCACGAGTCACCCCATCTTGGATTCCCCTAGGTCTCTAGTTTTCAAAAATGCACAGGTTTGGTAGGTTTCCCTAGGTGCCGGCTGAGAAAGAGGCCAAAATCTACAGGCAGGCACTTTGCAAAAAACAGCTCTGTTTTCTGTCAAAAAATGGGATGTGTCCACGTTGTGTTTTGGGGCATTTCCTGTCACAGGCGCTAGGCCTACCCACACAAGTGAGGTATCATTTTTATCGGGAGACTTGGGGGAACGCTGGGTGGAAGGAAATTTGTGGCTCCTCTCAGATTCCAGAACTTTCTGTCACCGAAATGCGAGGAAAACGTGTTTATTTAGCCACATTTTGAGGTTTGCAAAGGATTCTGTGTAACAGAACCTGGTCAGAGCCCCAAAAGCCACCCTATATTGCATTCCCCTAGGTCTCTAGTTTTCAAAAATGCACAGGTTTGGTAGGTTTCCCTAGGTGCCGGCTGAGCTAGAGGCCAAAATCTACAGGTAGGCACTTTGCAAAAAACAGCTCTGTTTTCTGTCAAAAAATGGGATGTGTCCACGTTGTGTTTTGGGGTATTTCCTGTCGCGGGCGCTAGGCCTACCCACACAAGTGAGGTACCATTTTTATAGGGAGACTTGGGGGAACGCTGGGTGGAAGGAAATTTGTGGCTCCTCTTAGATTCCAGATCTTCCTGTCACCGAAATGTGAGGAAAACGTGTTTTTTTAGCCACATTTTGAGGTTTGCAAAGGATTCTGGGTAACAGAACCTGGTCAGAGCCCCACAAGTCACCCCATCTTGGATTCCCAAAGGTCTCTAGTTTTCAAAAATGCACAGGTTTGATAGGTTTCCTTAGGTGCCGGCTGAGCTAGAGGCCAAAATCTACAGGTAGGCACTTTGCAAAAAACAGCTCTGTTTTCTGTCAAAAAATGGGATGTGTCCACGTTGTGTTTTGGGGCATTTCGTGTTGCGGGTGCTAGGCCTACCCACAAAAGTGAGGTATCATTTTTATCGGGAGACTTGGGGGAACGCTGGGTGGAAGGAAATTTGTGGCTCCTCTCAGATTCCAGAACTTTCTGTCACCGAAATGCGAGGAAAACGTGTTTATTTAGCCACATTTTGAGGTTTGCAAAGTATTCTGGGTAACAGAACCTGGTCAGAGCCCCACAAGCCTCCCCATATTGGATTCCCCTAGGTCTCTAGTTTTCAAAAATGCACAGGTTTGGTAGGTTTCCCTAGGTGCCGGCTGAGAAAGAGGCCAAAATCTACAGGCAGGCACTTTGCAAAAAACGGCTCTGTTTTCTGTCAAAAAATGGGATGTGTCCACGTTGTGTTTTGGGGCATTTCCTGTCACAGGCGCTAGGCCTACCCACACAAGTGAGGTATCATTTTTATCGGGAGACTTGGGGGAACGCTGGGTGGAAGGAAATTTGTGGCTCCTCTCAGATTCCAGAACTTTCTGTCACCGAAATGTGAGGAAAACGTGTTTTTTTAGCCACATTTTGAGGTTTGCAAAGGATTCTGGGTAACAGAACCTAGTCAGAGCCCCACAAGCCACCCCATATTGGATTCCCCTAGGTCTCTAGTTTTCAAAAATGCACAGGTTTGGTAGGTTTCCCTAGGTGCCGGCTGAGAAAGAGGCCAAAATCTACAGGCAGGCACTTTGCAAAAAACGGCTCTGTTTTCTGTCAAAAAATGGGATGTGTCCACGTTGTGTTTTGTGGCATTTCCTGTTGTGGGCGCTAGGCCTTCCCACACAAGTGAGGTATCATTTTTATCTGGAGACTTAGGGGAACGCTGGGTGTAAGGAAATTTGTGCCTCCTCTCAGATTCCAGACCTTTCTGTCACCGAAATGTGAGGAAAATGTGTTTTTTTAGCCACATTTTGAGGTTTGCAAAGGATTCTGGGTAACAGAACCTGGTCAGAGCCCCACGAGTCACTACATCTTGGATTCCCCTAGGTCTCTAGTTTTCAAAAATGCACAGGTTTGGTAGGTTTCCCTAGGTGCCGGCTGAGAAAGAGGCCAAAATCTACAGGCAGGCACTTTGCAAAAAACGGCTCTGTTTTCTGTCAAAAAATGGGATGTGTCCACGTTGTGTTTTGGGGCATTTCCTGTCACAGGCGCTAGGCCTACCCACACAAGTGAGGTATCATTTTTATCGGGAGACTTGGGGAAACGCTGGGTGGAAGGAAATTTGTGGCTCCTCTCAGATTCCAGAACTTTCTGTCACCGAAATGTGAGGAAAATGTGTTTTTTTAGCCACATTTTGAGGTTTGCAAAGGATTCTGGGTAACAGAACCTGGTCAGAGCCCCACAAGTCACCCCATCTTGGATTCCCATAGGTCTCTAGTTTTCAGAAATGCACAGGTTTTGTAGGTTTCCCTAGGTGCCAGCTGAGCTAGAGGCCAAAATCTAGAGGTAGGCACTTTGCAAAAAACAGCTCTGTTTTCTGTCAAAAAATGGGATGTGTCCACGTTGTGTTTTGTGGCATTTCCTGTTGTGGGCGCTAGGCCTACCCACACAAGTGAGGTATCATTTTTATCGGGAGACTTGGGGGAACGCTGGGTGGAAGGAAATTTGTGGCTCCTCTCAGATTCCAGAACTTTCTGTCACCGAAATGCGAGGAGAACGTGTTTTTTTAGCCACATTTTGAGGTTTGCAAAGGATTCTGGGTAACAGAACCTGGTCAGAGCCCCACAAGCCACCCCATATTGGATTCCCCTAGGTCTCTAGTTTTCAAAAATGCACAGGTTTGGTAGGTTTCCCTAGGTGCCGGCTGACCTAGAGGCCAAAATCTACAGGTAGGCACTTTGTAAAAAAACGGCTCTGTTTTCTGTAAAAAAATGGGATGTGTCCACGTTGTGTTTTGGGGCATTTCCTGTCGTGGGCGCTACGCCTACCCACACAAATGAGGTATCATTTTTATCGGGAGACTTGGGGGAATGATGGGTGGAAGGAAATTTGTGGCTCCTCTCAGATTCCAGAACTTTCTGTTACCGAAATGTGAGGACAACGTGTTTTTTTAGCCACATTTTGAGGTTTGCAAAGGATTCTGGGTAACAGAACCTGGTCAGAGCCCCACAAGTCACCCCATCTTGGATCTCCCTAGGTCTCTAGTTTTAAAAAATGCACAGGTTTGGCAGATTTCCTTAGGTGCCGGCTGAGCTAGAGGCCAAAATCTACAGGTAGGCACTTTGCAAAAAACAGCTCTGTTTTCTGTCAAAAAATGGGATGTGTCCACGTTGTGTTTTGTGGCATTTCCTGTTGTGGGCGCTAGGCCTTCCCACACAAGTGAGGTATCATTTTTATCTGGAGACTTAGGGGAACGCTGGGTGGAAGGAAATTTGTGGCTCCTCTCAGATTCCAGACCTTTCTGTCACCGAAATGTGAGGAAAATGTGTTTTTTTAGCCACATTTTGAGGTTTGCAAAGGATTCTGGGTAACAGAACCTGGTCAGAGCCCCACGAGACACCCCATCTTGGATTCCCCTAGGTCTCTAGTTTTCAACAATGCACAGTTTTGGTAGGTTTCCCTAGGTGCCGGCTGAGAAAGAGGCCAAAATCTACAGGCAGGCACTTTGCAAAAAACGGCTCTGTTTTCTGTCAAAAAATGGGATGTGTCCACGTTGTGTTTTGGGGCATTTCCTGTCACAGGCGCTAGGCCTACCCACACAAGTGAGGTATCATTTTTATCGGGAGACTTGGGGGAACGCTGGTTGGAAGGAAATTTGTGGCTCCTCTCAGATTCCAGAACTTTCTGTCACCGAAATGTGAGGAAAATGTGTTTTTTTTGCCACATTTTGAGGTTTGCTAAGGATTCTGGGTAACATAACCTGGTCAGAGCCCCACAAGTCACCCCATCTTGGATTCCCATAGGTCTCTAGTTTTCAGAAATGCACAGGTTTGGTAGGTTTCCCTAGGTGCCAGCTGAGCTAGAGGCCAAAATCTACAGGTAGGCACTTTGCAAAAAACAGCTCTGTTTTCTGTCAAAAAATGGGATGTGTCCACGTTGTGTTTTGTGGCATTTCCTGTTGTGGGCGCTAGGCCTTCCCACACAAGTGAAGTATCATTTTTATCTGGAGACTTAGGGGAACGCTGGGTGGAAGGAAATTTGTGGCTCCTCTCAGATTCCAGAACTTTCTGTCACCGAAATGTGAGGAAAATGTGTTTTTTTAGCCACATTTTGACGTTTGCAAAGGATTCTGGGTAACAGAACCTGGTCAGAGCCCCACAAGCCACCCCATATTAGATTCCCCAAGGTCTCTAGTTTTCAAAAATGCACAGGTTTGGTAGGTTTCCCTGGTGCCGGCTGAGCTTGAGGCCAAAATCTACAGGGAGGCACTTTGCAAAAAACAGCTCTGTTTTCTGTCAAAAAATGGGATGTGTCCACGTTGTGTTTTGGGGCATTTCCTGTCACAGGCGCTAGGCCTACCCACACAAGTGAGGTATCATTTTTATCGGGAGACTTGGGGGAACGCTGGGTGGAAGGAAATTTGTGGCTCCTCTCAGATTCCAGAACTTTCTGTCACCGAAATGTGAGGAAAATGTGTTTTTTTAGCCACATTTTGAGGTTTGCAAAGGATTCTGGGTAACAGAACCTGGTCAGAGCCCCACAAGTCACCCCATCTTGGATTCCCCTAGGTCTCTAGTTTTCAGAAATGCACAGGTTTGGTAGGTTTCCCTAGGTGCCGGCTGAGCTAGAGGCCAAAATCTACAGGTAGGCACTTTGCAAAAAACAGCTCTCTTTTCTGTCAAAAAATGGGATGTGTCCACGTTGTGTTTTGTGGCATTTCCTGTTGTGGGCGCTAGGCCTACCCACACAAGTGAGGTATCATTTTTATCGGGAGACTTGGGGGAACGCTGGGTGGAAGGAAATTTGTGGCTCCTCTCAGATTCCAGAACTTTCTGTCACCGAAATGCGAGGAAAACGTGTTTTTTTAGCCACATTTTGAGGTTTGCAAAGGATTCTGGGTAACAGAACCTGGTCAGAGCCCCACAAGCCACCCCATATTGGATTCCCCTAGGTCTCTAGTTTTCAAAAATGCACAGGTTTGGCAGGTTTCCCTAGGTGCCGGCTGACCTAGAGGCCAAAATCTACAGGTAGGCACTTTGTAAAAAAACGGCTCTGTTTTCTGTAAAAAAATGGTATGTGTCCACGTTGTGTTTTGGGGCATTTCCTGTCGTGGGCGCTACGCCTACCCACACAAATGAGGTATCATTTTTATCGGGAGACTTGGGGGAATGATGGGTGGAAGGAAATTTGTGGCTCCTCTCAGATTCCAGAACTTTCTGTTACCGAAATGTGAGGACAACGTGTTTTTTTAGCCACATTTTGAGGTTTGCAAAGGATTCTGGGTAACAGAACCTGGTCAGAGCCCCACAAGTCACCCCATCTTGGATCTCCCTAGGTCTCTAGTTTTAAAAAATGCACAGGTTTGGTAGATTTCCCTAGGTGCCGGCTGAGCTAGAGGCCAAAATCTACAGGTAGGCACTTTGCAAAAAACAGCTCTGTTTTCTGTCAAAAAATGGGATGTGTCCACGTTGTGTTTTGGGGCATTTCCTGTCACACGCGCTAGGACTACCCACACAAGTGAGGTATCATTTTTATCGGGAGACTTGGGGGAACGCTGGGTGGAAGGAAATTTGTGGCTCCTCTCAGATTCCAGAACTTTCTGTCACCGAAATGTGAGGAAAATGTGTTTTTTTAGCCACATTTTGAGGTTTGCAAAGGATTCTGGGTAACAGAACCTGGTCAGAGCCCCACAAGTCACCCCATCTTGGATTCCCCTAGGTCTCTAGTTTTCAAAAATGCACAGGTTTGGTAGGTTTCCCTAGGTGCCGGCTGAGCTAGAGGCCAAAATCTACAGGTAGTCACTTTGCAAAAAACAGCTCTGTTTTCTGTCAAAAAATGGGATGTGTCCACGTTGTGTTTTGTGGCATTTCCTGTTGTGGGCGCTAGGCCTACCCACACAAGTGAGGTATCATTTTTATCGGAAGACTTGGGGGAACGCTGGGTGGAAGGAAATTTGTGGCTCCTCTCAGATTCCAGAACTTTCTGTCACCGAAATGTGAGGAAAACGTGTTTTTTTAGCCACATTTTGAGGTTTGCAAAGGATTCTGGGTGACAGAACATAGTCAGAGCCCCACAAGCCACCCCATATTGGATTCCCCTAGGTCTCTAGTTTTAAAAAATGCACAGGTTTCATAGGTTTCCTTAGGTGCCGGCTGAGCTAGAGGCCAAAATCTACAGGTAGGCACTTTGCAAAAAACAGCTCTGTTTTCTGTCAAAAAATGGGATGTGTCCACGATGTGTTTTGTGGCATTTCCTGTTGTGGGCGCTAGGCCTTTCCACACAAGTGAGGTATCATTTTTATCTGGAGACTTAGGGGAACGCTGGGTGGAAGGAAATTTGTGGCTCCTCTCAGATTCCAGACCTTTCTGTCACCGAAATGTGAGGAAAATGTGTTTTTTTAGCCACATTTTGAGGTTTGCAAAGGATTCTGGGTAACAGAACCTGGTCAGAGCCCCACGAGTCACCCCATCTTGGATTCCCCTAGGTCTCTAGTTTTCAAAAATGCACAGGTTTGGTAGGTTTCCCTAGGTGCCGGCTGAGAAAGAGGCCAAAATCTACAGGCAGGCACTTTGCAAAAAACAGCTCTGTTTTCTGTCAAAAAATGGGATGTGTCCACGTTGTGTTTTGGGGCATTTCCTGTCACAGGCGCTAGGCCTACCCACACAAGTGAGGTATCATTTTTATCGGGAGACTTGGGAGAACGCTGGGTGGAAGGAAATTTGTGGCTCCTCTCAGATTCCAGAACTTTCTGTCACCGAAATGTGAGGAAAATGTGTTTTTTTAGCCACATTTTGAGGTTTGCAAAGGATTCTGGGTAACAGAACCTGGTCAGAGCCCCACAAGTCACCCCATCTTGGATTCCCATAGGTCTCTAGTTTTCAGAAATGCACAGGTTTGGTAGGTTTCCCTAGGTGCCAGCTGAGCTAGAGGCCAAAATCTACAGGTAGGGTTCTTTGCAAAAAACAGCTCTGTTTTCTGTCAAAAAATGGGATGTGTCCACGTTGTGTTTTGTGGCATTTCCTGTTGTGGGCGCTAGGCCTTCCCACACAAGTGAAGTATCATTTTTATCTGGAGACTTAGGGGAACGCTGGGTGGAAGGAAATTTGTGGCTCCTCTCAGATTCCAGAACTTTCTGTCACCGAAATGTGAGGAAAATGTGTTTTTTTAGCCACATTTTGACGTTTGCAAAGGATTCTGGGTAACAGAACCTGGTCAGAGCCCCAAAAGCCACCCCATACTGGATTCCCCTAGGTCTCTAGTTTTCAAAAATGCACAGGTTTGGTAGGTTTCCCTAGGTGCCGGCTGAGCTTGAGGCCAAAATCTACAGGGAGGCACTTTGCAAAAAACAGCTCTGTTTTCTGTCAAAAAATGGGATGTGTCCACGTTGTGTTTTGGGGCATTTCCTGTCACAGGCGCTAGGCCTACCCACACAAGTGAGGTATCATTTTTATCGGGAGACTTGGGGGAACGCTGGGTGGAAGGAAATTTGTGGCTCCTCTCAGATTCCAGAACTTTCTGTCACCGAAATGTGAGGAAAATGTGTTTTTTTAGCCACATTTTGAGGTTTGCAAAGGATTCTGGGTAACAGAACCTGGTCAGAGCCCCACAAGTCACCCCATCTTGGATTCCCCTAGGTCTCTAGTTTTCAGAAATGCACAGGTTTAGTAGGTTTCCCTAGGTGCCGGCTGAGCTAGAGGCCAAAATCTACAGGTAGGCACTATGCAAAAAACAGTTCTGTTTTCTGTCAAAAAATGGGATGTGTCCACATTGTGTTTTGGGGGCATTTCCTGTTGCGGGCGCAGGGCCTACCCACACAAGTGAGGTATCATTTTTATCGGGACACTTGGGGGAACGCTGGGTGGAAGGAAATTTGTGGCTCCTCTCAGATTCCAGAACTTTCTGTCACCGAAATGTGAGGAAAATGTGTTTTTTTAGCCACATTTTGACGTTTGCAAAGGATTCTGGGTAACAGAACCTGGTCAGAGCCCCAAAAGCCACCCCATACTGGATTCCCCTAGGTCTCTAGTTTTCAAAAATGCACAGGTTTGGTAGGTTTCCCTAGGTGCCGGCTGAGCTTGAGGCCAAAATCTACAGGGAGGCACTTTGCAAAAAACAGCTCTGTTTTCTGTCAAAAAATGGGATGTGTCCACGTTGAGTTTTGGGGCATTTCCTGTCACAGGCGCTAGGCCTACCCACACAAGTGAGGTATCATTTTTATCGGGAGACTTGGGGGAACGCTGGGTGGAAGGAAATTTGTGGCTCCTCTCAGATTCCAGAACTTTCTGTCACCGAAATGTGAGGAAAATGTGTTTTTTTAGCCACATTTTGAGGTTTGCAAAGGATTCTGGGTAACAGAACCTGGTCAGAGCCCCACAAGTCACCCCATCTTGGATTCCCCTAGGTCTCTAGTTTTCAGAAATGCACAGGTTTGGTAGGTTTCCCTAGGTGCCGGCTGAGCTAGAGGCCAAAATCTACAGGTAGGCACTTTGTAAAAAAACAGCTCTGTTTTCTGTCAAAAAATGGGATGTGTCCACGTTGTGTTTTGGGGGCATTTCCTGTTGCGGGCGCTAGGCCTACCCACACAAGTGAGGTATCATTTTTATCGGGAGACTTGGGGGAACGCTGGGTGGAAGGAAATTTGTGGCTCCTCTCAGATTCCAGAACTTTCTGTCACCGAAATGCGAGGAAAACGTGTTTATTTAGCCACATTTTGAGGTTTGCAAAGGATTCTGTGTAACAGAACCTGGTCAGAGCCCCAAAAGCCACCCTATATTGCATTCCCCTAGGTCTCTAGTTTTCAAAAATGCACAGGTTTGGTAGGTTTCCCTAGGTGCCGGCTGAGCTAGAGGCCAAAATCTACAGGTAGGCACTTTGCAAAAAACAGCTCTGTTTTCTGTCAAAAAATGGGATGTGTCCACGTTGTGTTTTGGGGTATTTCCTGTCACGGGCGCTAGGCCTACCCACACAAGTGAGGTACCATTTTTATAGGGAGACTTGGGGGAACGCTGGGTGGAAGGAAATTTGTGGCTCCTCTTAGATTCCAGATCTTCCTGTCACCGAAATGTGAGGAAAACGTGTTTTTTTAGCCACATTTTGAGGTTTGCAAAGGATTCTGGGTAACAGAACCTGGTCAGAGCCCCACAAGTCACCCCATCTTGGATTCCCCAAGGTCTCTAGTTTTCAAAAATGCACAGGTTTGATAGGTTTCCCTAGGTGCCGGCTGAGCTAGAGGCCAAAATCTACAGGTAGGCACTTTGCAAAAAACAGCTCTGTTTTCTGTCAAAAAATGGGATGTGTCCACGTTGTGTTTTGGGGCATTTCGTGTTGCGGGTGCTAGGCCTACCCACAAAAGTGAGGTATCATTTTTATCGGGAGACTTGGGGGAACGCTGGGTGGAAGGAAATTTGTGGCTCCTCTCAGATTCCAGAACTTTCTGTCACCGAAATGCGAGGAAAACGTGTTTATTTAGCCACATTTTGAGGTTTGCAAAGTATTCTGGGTAACAGAACCTGGTCAGAGCCCCACAAGCCACCCCATATTGGATTCCCCTAGGTCTCTAGTTTAAAAAAATGCACAGGTTTGGCAGGTTTCCCTAGGTGCCAGCTGAGCTAGAGGCCAAAATCTACAGGTAGGCACTTTGCAAAAAACAGCTCTGTTTTCTGTCAAAAAATGGGATGTGTCCACGTTGTGTTTTGTGGCATTTCCTGTTGTGGGCGCTAGGCCTACCCACACAAGTGAGGTATCATTTTTATCGGGAGACTTGGGGGAACGCTGGGTGGAAGGAAATTTGTGGCTCCTCTCAGATTCCAGAACTTTCTGTCACCGAAATGCGAGGAAAACGTGTTTTTTTAGCCACATTTTGAGGTTTGCAAAGGATTCTGGGTAACAGAACCTGGTCAGAGCCCCACAAGCCACCCCATATTGGATTCCCCTAGGTCTCTAGTTTTCAAAAATGCACAGGTTTGGTAGGTTTCCCTAGGTGCCGGCTGACCTAGAGGCCAAAATCTACAGGTAGGCACTTTGTAAAAAAACGGCTCTGTTTTCTGTAAAAAAATGGGATGTGTCCACGTTGTGTTTTGGGGCATTTCCTGTCGTGGGCGCTACGCCTACCCACACAAAGGAGGTATCATTTTTATCGGGAGACTTGGGGGAATGATGGGTGGAAGGAAATTTGTGGCTCCTCTCAGATTCCAGAACTTTCTGTTACCGAAATGTGAGGACAACGTGTTTTTCTAGCCACATTTTGAGGTTTGCAAAGGATTCTGGGTAACAGAACCTGGTCAGAGCCCCACAAGTCACCCCATCTTGGATCTCCCTAGGTCTCTAGTTTTAAAAAATGCACAGATTTGGTAGATTTCCCTAGGTGCCGGCTGAGCTAGAGGCCAAAATCTACAGGTAGGCACTTTGCAAAAAACAGCTCTGTTTTCTGTCAAAAAATGGGATGTGTCCACGTTGTGTTTTGTGGCATTTCCTGTCGTGGGCGCTAGGCCTACTCACACAAGTGAGGTATCATTTTTATCGGGAGACTTGGGGGAACGCTGGGTGGAAGGAAATTTGTGGCTCCTCTCAGATTCCAGAACTTTCTGTCACCGAAATGTGAGGAAAACGTGTTTTTTTAGCCACATTTTGAGGTTTGCAAAGGATTCTGGGTAACAGAACCTAGTCAGAGCCCCACAAGCCACCCCATATTGGATTCCCCTAGGTCTCTAGTTTTCAAAAATGCACGGGTTTCATAGGTTTCCTTAGGTGCCGGCTGAGCTAGAGGCCAAAATCTACAGGTAGGCACTTTGCAAAAAACAGCTCTGTTTTCTGTCAAAAAATGCGATGTGTCCACGTTGTGTTTTGTGGCATTTCCTGTTGTGGGCGCTAGGCCTTCCCACACAAGTGAGGTATCATTTTTATCTGGAGACTTAGGGGAACGCTGGGTGGAAGGAAATTTGTGGCTCCTCTCAGATTCCAGACCTTTCTGTCACCGAAATGTGAGGAAAATGTGTTTTTTTAGCCACATTTTGAGGTTTGCAAAGGATTCTGGGTAACAGAACCTGGTCAGAGCCCCACGAGTCACCCCATCTTGGATTCCCCTAGGTCTCTAGTTTTCAAAAATGCACAGGTTTGGTAGGTTTCCCTACGTGCCGGCTGAGAAAGAGGCCAAAATCTACAGGCAGGCACTTTGCAAAAAACGGCTCTGTTTTCTGTCAAAAAATGGGATGTGTCCACGTTGTGTTTTGGGGCATTTCCTGTCACAGGCGCTAGGCCTACCCACACAAGTGAGGTATCATTTTTATCGGGAGACTTGGGGGAACGCTGGGTGGAAGGAAATTTGTGGCTCCTCTCAGATTCCAGAACTTTCTGTCACCGAAATGTGAGGAAAATGTGTTTTTTTAGCCACATTTTGAGGTTTGCTAAGGATTCTGGGTAACAGAACCTGGTCAGAGCCCCACAAGTGACCCCATCTTGGATTCCCATAGGTCTCTAGTTTTCAGAAATGCACAGGTTTGGTAGGTTTCCCTAGGTGCCAGCTGAGCTAGAGGCCAAAATCTACAGGTAGGCACTTTGCAAAAAACAGCTCTGTTTTCTGTCAAAAAATGGGATGTGTCCACGTTGTGTTTTGTGGCATTTCCTGTTGTGGGCGCTAGGCCTTCCCACACAAGTGAAGTATAATTTTTATCTGGAGACTTAGGGGAACGCTGGGTGGAAGGAAATTTGTGGCTCCTCTCAGATTCCAGAACTTTCTGTTACCGAAATGTGAAGACAACGTGTTTTTTTAGCCACATTTTGAGGTTTGCAAAGTATTCTGGGTAACAGAACCTGGTCAGAGCCCCACAAGTCACCCCATCTTGGATCTCCCTAGGTCTCTAGTTTTAAAAAATGCACAGGTTTGGTAGATTTCCCTAGGTGCCGGCTGAGCTAGAGGCCAAAATCTACAGGTAGGCACTTTGCAAAAAACAGCTCTGTTTTCTGTCAAAAAATGGGATGTGTCCACGTTGTGTTTTGGGGCATTTCCTGTCACACGCGCTAGGACTACCCACACAAGTGAGGTATCATTTTTATCGGGAGACTTGGGGGAACGCTGGGTGGAAGGAAATTTGTGGCTCCTCTCAGATTCCAGAACTTTCTGTCACCGAAATGTGAGGAAAATGTGTTTTTTAGCCACATTTTGAGGTTTGCAAAGGATTCTGGGTAACAGAACCTGGTCAGAGTCCCACAAGTCACCCCATCTTGGATTCCCCTAGGTCTCTAGTTTTCAAAAATGCACAGGTTTGGTAGGTTTCCCTAGGTGCCGGCTGAGCTAGAGGCCAAAATCTACAGGTAGTCACTTTGCAAAAAACAGCTCTGTTTTCTGTCAAAAAATGGGATGTGTCCACGTTGTGTTTTGTGGCATTTCCTGTTGTGGGCGCTAGGCCTACCCACACAAGTGAGGTATCATTTTTATCGGGAGACTTGGGGGAACGCTGGGTGGAAGGAAATTTGTGGCTCCTCTCAGATTCCAGAACTTTCTGTCACCGAAATGTGAGGAAAACGTGTTTTTTTAGCCACATTTTGAGGTTTGCAAAGGATTCTGGGTGACAGAACCTAGTCAGAGCCCCACAAGCCACCCCATATTGGATTCCCCTAGGTCTCTAGTTTTAAAAAATGCACAGGTTTCATAGGTTTCCTTAGGTGCCGGCTGAGCTAGAGGCCAAAATCTACAGGTAGGCACTTTGCAAAAAACAGCTCTGTTTTCTGTCAAAAAATGGGATGTGTCCACGTTGTGTTTTGTGGCATTTCCTGTTGTGGGCGCTAGGCCTTCCCACACAAGTGAGGTATCATTTTTATCTGGAGACTTAGGGGAACGCTGGGTGGAAGGAAATTTGTGGCTCCTCTCAGATTCCAGACCTTTCTGTCACCGAAATGTGAGGAAAATGTGTTTTTTTAGCCACATTTTGAGGTTTGCAAAGGATTCTGGGTAACAGAACGTGGTCAGAGCCCCACGAGTCACCCCATCTTGGATTCCCCTAGGTCTCTAGTTTTCAAAAATGCACAGGTTTGGTAGGTTTCCCTAGGTGCCGGCTGAGAAAGAGGCCAAAATCTACAGGCAGGCACTTTGCAAAAAACAGCTCTGTTTTCTGTCAAAAAATGGGATGTGTCCACGTTGTGTTTTGGGGCATTTCCTGTCGTGGGCGCTACGCCTACCCACACAAGTGAGGTATCATTTTTATCGGGTGACTTGGGGGAACGCTGGGTGGAAGGAAATTTGTGGCTCCTCTCAGATTCCAGAACTTTCTGTCACCGAAATGTGAGGAAAATGTGTTTATTTAGCCACATTTTGAGGTTTGCAAAGGATTCTGTGTAACAGAACCTGGTCAGAGCCCCACAAGCCACCCTATATTGGATTCCCCTAGGTCTCTAGTTTTCAAAAATGCACAGGTTTGGTAGGTTTCCCTAGGTGCCGGCTGAGCTAGAGGCCAAAATCTACAGGTAGGCACTTTGCAAAAAACAGCTCTGTTTTCTGTCAAAAAATGGGATGTGTCCACGTTGTGTTTTGGGGTATTTCCTGTCGCGGGCGCTAGGCCTACCCACACAAGTGAGGTACCATTTTTATAGGGAGACTTGGGGGAACGCTGGGTGGAAGGAAATTTGTGGCTCCTCTTAGATTCCAGATCTTCCTGTCACCGAAATGTGAGGAAAACGTGTTTTTTTAGCCACATTTTGAGGTTTGCAAAGGATTCTGGGTAACAGAACCTGGTCAGAGCCCCACAAGTCACCCCATCTTGGATTCCCCTAGGTCTCTAGTTTTCAAAAATGCACAGGTTTGGTAGGTTTCCCTAGGTGCCGGCTGAGCTAGAGGACAAAATCTACAGGTAGGCACTTTGCAAAAAACAGCTCTGTTTTCTGTCAAAAAATGGGATGTGTCCACGTTGTGTTTTGGGGCATTTCGTGTTGCGGGTGCTAGGCCTACCCACAAAAGTGAGGTATCATTTTTATCGGGAGACTTGGGGGAACGCTGGGTGGAAGGAAATTTGTGGCTCCTCTCAGATTCCAGAACTTTCTGTCACCGAAATGCGAGGAAAACGTGTTTATTTAGCCACATTTTGAGGTTTGCAAAGTATTCTGGGTAACAGAACCTGGTCAGAGCCCCACAAGCCACCCCATATTGGATTCCCCTAGGTCTCTAGTTTTAAAAAATGCACAGGTTTGGCAGGTTTCCCTAGGTGCCGGCTGAGCTAGACGCCAAAATCTACAGGTAGGCACTATGCAAAAAACAGCTCTGTTTTCTGTCAAGAAAATGGGATGTGTCCACGTTGTGTTTTGGGGCATTTCCTGTTGTGGGCGCTAGGCCTACCCACACAAGTGAAGTATCATTTTTATCGGGAGACTTGGGGGAACGTTGGGTGGAAGGAAATTTGTGGCTCCTCTCAGATTCCAGAACTTTCTGTCACCGAAATGCGAGGAAAACGTGTTTATTTAGCCACATTTTGAGGTTTGCAAAGTATTCTGGGTAAAAGAACCTGGTCAGAGCCCCACAAGCCACCCCATATTGGATTCCCCTAGTTCTCTAGCTTTAAAAAATGCACAGGTTTGGCAGGTTTCCCTAGGTGCCGGCTGAGCTAGACGCCAAAATCTACAGGTAGGCACTTTGCAAAAAACAGCTCTGTTTTCTGTCAAAAAAATGGGATGTGTCCACGTTGTGTTTTGGGGCATTTCCTGTTGCGGGCGCTAGGCCTACCCACACAAGTGAGGTATCATTTTTATCGGGTGACTTGGGGGAACGCTGGGTGGAAGGAAATTTGTGGCTCCTCTCTGATTCCAGAACTTTCTGTCACCGAAATGCGAGGAAAACGTATTTTTTTAGCCACATTTTGAGGTTTGCAAAGGATTCTGGGTAACAGAACCTGGTCAGAGCCCCACAAGCCACCCCATATTGGATTCCCCTAGGTCTCTAGTTTTCAAAAATGCACAGGTTTGGTAGGTTTCCCTAGGTGCCGGCTGAGCTAGAGGCCAAAATCTACAGGTAGGCACTTTGCAAAAAACGACTCTGTTTTCTGTAAAAAAATGGGATGTGTCCACGTTGTGTTTTGGGGCATTTCCTGTCACAGGCGCTAGGCCTACCCACACAAGTGAGGTATCATTTTTATCGGGAGACTTGGGGGAACGCTGGGTGGAAGGAAATTTATGGCTCCTCTCAGATTCCAGAACTTTCTGTAACTGAAATGTGAGGAAAATGTGTTTTTTTAGCCACATTTTGAGGTTTGCAAAGGATTCTGGGTAACAGAACCTGGTCAGAGCCCCACCAGTCACCCCATCTTGGATTCCCCTAGGTCTCTAGTTTTCAGAAATGCACAGGTTTGGTAGTTTTCTCTAGGTGCCGGGTGAGCTAGAGGCCAAAATCTACAGGTAGGCACTTTGTAAAAAAACAGCTCTGTTTTCTGTCAAAAAATGGGATGTGTCCACGTTGTGTTTTGGGGGAATTTCCTGTTGCGGGCGCTAGGCCTACCCACACAAGTGAGGTATCATTTTTATCGGGAGACTTGGGGGAACGCTGGGTGGAAGGAAATTTGTGGCTTCTCTCAGATTCCAGAACTTTCTGTCACCGAAATGCGAGGAAAACATGTTTATTTAGCCACATTTTGAGGTTTGCGAAGGATTCTGGGTAACAGAACTTGGTCAGAGCCCCACAAGCCACCCCATATTGGATTCCCCTAGGCCTCTAGTTTTCAAAAATGCACAGGTTTGGTAGGTTTCCCTAGGTGCCGGCTGAGCTAGAGGCCAAAATCTACAAGTAGGCACTTTGCAAAAAACAGCTCTGTTTTCTGTCATAAAATGGGATGTGTCCACGTTAACTTTTGTGGCATTTCCTGTCGTGGGCGCTAGGCCTACCCACACAAGTGAGGTATCATTTTTATCGGGAGACTTGGGGGAACGCTGGGTGGAAGGAAATTTGTGGCTCCTCTCAGATTCCAGAACTTCCTGTCACCGAAATGTGAGGAAAACGTGTTTCTTTAGCCACATTTTGAGGTTTGCATAGGATTCTGGGTAACAGAACCTGGTCAGAGCCCCACAAGTCACCCCATCTTGGATTCCCCTAGGTCTCTAGTTTTCAAAAATGCACAGGTTTGGCAGGTTTCCCTAGGTGCCGGCTGAGCTAGACGCCAAAATCTACAGGTAGGCACTATGCAAAAAACAGCTCTGTTTTCTGTCAAAAAAATGGGATGTGTCCACGTTGTGTTTTGGGGCATCTCCTGTTGCGGGCGCTAGGCCTACCCACACAAGTGAGGTATCATTTTTATCGGGTGACTTGGTGGAATGCTGGGTGGAAGGAAATTTGTGGCTCCTCTCAGATTCCAGAACTTTCTGTCACCGAAATGTGAGGAAAATGTGTTTTTTTAGCCACATTTTGAGGTTTGCAAAGGATTCTGGGTAACAGAACCTGGTCAGAGCCCCACAAGTCACCCCATCTTGGATTCCCCTAGCTCTCTAGTTTTCAGAAATGCACAGGTTTGGTAGGTTTCCCTAGGTGCCGGCTGAGCTAGAGGCCAAAATCTACAGGTAGGCACTTTGTAAAAAAACAGCTCTGTTTTCTGTCAAAAAATGGGATGTGTCCACGTTGGGTTTTGGGGGCATTTCCTGTTGTGGGCGCTAGGCCTACCCACACAAGTGAGGTATCATTTTTATCGGGAGACCTGGGGGAACGCTGGGTGGAAGGAAATTTGTGGCTCCTCTCAGATTCCAGAACTTTCTGTCACCGAAATGCGAGGAAAAGGTGTTTATTTAGCCACATTTTGAGGTTTGCAAAGGATTCTGTGTAACAGAACCTGGTCAGAGCCCCACAAGCCACCCCATATTGGATTCCCCTAGGTCTCTAGTTTTCCAAAAATGCACAGGTTTGGTAGGTTTCCCTAGGTGCCGGCTGAGCTAGAGGCCAAAATCTACAGGTAGGCACTATGCAAAAAACAGTTCTGTTTTCTGTCAAAAAATGGGATGTGTCCACATTGTGTTTTGGGGCATTTCCTGTCACAGGCGCTAGGCCTACCCACACAAGTGAGGTATCATTTTTATCGGGAGACTTGGGGGAACGCTGGGTGGAAGGAAATTTATGGCTCCTCTCAGATTCCAGAACTTTCTGTAACTGAAATGTGAGGAAAATGTGTTTTTTTAGCCACATTTTGAGGTTTGCAAAGGATTCTGGGTAACAGAACCTGGTCAGAGCCCCACCAGTCACCCCATCTTGGATTCCCCTAGGTCTCTAGTTTTCAGAAATGCACAGGTTTGGTAGTTTTCTCTAGGTGCCGGGTGAGCTAGAGGCCAAAATCTACAGGTAGGCACTTTGTAAAAAAACAGCTCTGTTTTCTGTCAAAAAATGGGATGTGTCC
Organism: Pleurodeles waltl; assembly: GCF_031143425.1. Taxonomy (NCBI): domain Eukaryota; kingdom Metazoa; phylum Chordata; class Amphibia; order Caudata; family Salamandridae; genus Pleurodeles; species Pleurodeles waltl. The sequence continues at coordinate 499,060,167 of NC_090440.1, forward strand.
ACGTTGTGTTTTGGGGGAATTTCCTGTTGCGGGCGCTAGGCCTACCCACACAAGTGAGGTATCATTTTTATCGGGAGACTTGGGGGAACGCTGGGTGGAAGGAAATTTGTGGCTTCTCTCAGATTCCAGAACTTTCTGTCACCGAAATGCGAGGAAAACATGTTTATTTAGCCACATTTTGAGGTTTGCGAAGGATTCTGGGTAACAGAACTTGGTCAGAGCCCCACAAGCCACCCCATATTGGATTCCCCTAGGCCTCTAGTTTTCAAAAATGCACAGGTTTGGTAGGTTTCCCTAGGTGCCGGCTGAGCTAGAGGCCAAAATCTACAAGTAGGCACTTTGCAAAAAACAGCTCTGTTTTCTGTCATAAAATGGGATGTGTCCACGTTAACTTTTGTGGCATTTCCTGTCGTGGGCGCTAGGCCTACCCACACAAGTGAGGTATCATTTTTATCGGGAGACTTGGGGGAACGCTGGGTGGAAGGAAATTTGTGGCTCCTCTCAGATTCCAGAACTTCCTGTCACCGAAATGTGAGGAAAACGTGTTTCTTTAGCCACATTTTGAGGTTTGCATAGGATTCTGGGTAACAGAACCTGGTCAGAGCCCCACAAGTCACCCCATCTTGGATTCCCCTAGGTCTCTAGTTTTCAAAAATGCACAGGTTTGGCAGGTTTCCCTAGGTGCCGGCTGAGCTAGACGCCAAAATCTACAGGTAGGCACTATGCAAAAAACAGCTCTGTTTTCTGTCAAAAAAATGGGATGTGTCCACGTTGTGTTTTGGGGCATCTCCTGTTGCGGGCGCTAGGCCTACCCACACAAGTGAGGTATCATTTTTATCGGGTGACTTGGTGGAATGCTGGGTGGAAGGAAATTTGTGGCTCCTCTCAGATTCCAGAACTTTCTGTCACCGAAATGTGAGGAAAATGTGTTTTTTTAGCCACATTTTGAGGTTTGCAAAGGATTCTGGGTAACAGAACCTGGTCAGAGCCCCACAAGTCACCCCATCTTGGATTCCCCTAGCTCTCTAGTTTTCAGAAATGCACAGGTTTGGTAGGTTTCCCTAGGTGCCGGCTGAGCTAGAGGCCAAAATCTACAGGTAGGCACTTTGTAAAAAAACAGCTCTGTTTTCTGTCAAAAAATGGGATGTGTCCACGTTGGGTTTTGGGGGCATTTCCTGTTGTGGGCGCTAGGCCTACCCACACAAGTGAGGTATCATTTTTATCGGGAGACCTGGGGGAACGCTGGGTGGAAGGAAATTTGTGGCTCCTCTCAGATTCCAGAACTTTCTGTCACCGAAATGCGAGGAAAAGGTGTTTATTTAGCCACATTTTGAGGTTTGCAAAGGATTCTGTGTAACAGAACCTGGTCAGAGCCCCACAAGCCACCCCATATTGGATTCCCCTAGGTCTCTAGTTTTCCAAAAATGCACAGGTTTGGTAGGTTTCCCTAGGTGCCGGCTGAGCTAGAGGCCAAAATCTACAGGTAGGCACTATGCAAAAAACAGTTCTGTTTTCTGTCAAAAAATGGGATGTGTCCACATTGTGTTTTGGGGGCATTTCCTGTTGCGGGCGCAGGGCCTACCCACACAAGTGAGGTATCATTTTTATCGGGACACTTGGGGGAACGCTGGGTGGAAGGAAATTTGTGGCTCCTCTCAGATTCCAGAACTTTCTGTCACCGAAATGCGAGGAAAACGTGTTTATTTAGCCACATTTTGAGGTTTGCAAAGGATTCTGGGTAACAGAACCTAGTCAGAGCCCCACAAGCCACCCCATATTGGATTCCCCTAGGTCTCTAGTTTTCAAAAATGCACAGGTTTGGTAGGTTTCCCTAGGTGCCGGCTGAGCTAGAGGCCAAAATCTACAGGTAGGCACTTTGCAAAAAACAGCTCTGTTTTCTGTCAAAAAATGGGATGTGTCCACGTTGTGTTTTGTGGCATTTCCTGTTGTGGGCGCTAGGCCTTCCCACACAAGTGAGGTATCATTTTTATCGGGAGACTTGGGGGAACGCTGGGTGGAAGGAAATTTGTGGCTCCTCTCAGATTCCAGAACTTCCTGTCACCGAAATGTGAGGAAAACGTGTTTCTTTAGCCACATTTTGAGGTTTGCATAGGATTCTGGGTAACAGAACCTGGTCAGAGCCCCACAAGTCACCCCATCTTGGATTCCCCTAGGTCTCTAGTTTTCAAAAATGCACAGGTTTGGCAGGTTTCCCTAGGTGCCGGCTGAGCTAGACGCCAAAATCTACAGGTAGGCACTATGCAAAAAACAGCTCTGTTTTCTGTCAAGAAAATGGGATGTGTCCACGTTGTGTTTTGGGGCATTTCCTGTTGTGGGCGCTAGGCCTACCCACACAAGTGAAGTATCATTTTTATCGGGAGACTTGGGGGAACGTTGGGTGGAAGGAAATTTGTGGCTCCTCTCAGATTCCAGAACTTTCTGTCACCGAAATGCGAGGAAAACGTGTTTATTTAGCCACATTTTGAGGTTTGCAAAGTATTCTGGGTAAAAGAACCTGGTCAGAGCCCCACAAGCCACCCCATATTGGATTCCCCTAGTTCTCTAGCTTTAAAAAATGCACAGGTTTGGCAGGTTTCCCTAGGTGCCGGCTGAGCTAGACGCCAAAATCTACAGGTAGGCACTTTGCAAAAAACAGCTCTGTTTTCTGTCAAAAAAATGGGATGTGTCCACGTTGTGTTTTGGGGCATTTCCTGTTGCGGGCGCTAGGCCTACCCACACAAGTGAGGTATCATTTTTATCGGGTGACTTGGGGGAACGCTGGGTGGAAGGAAATTTGTGGCTCCTCTCTGATTCCAGAACTTTCTGTCACCGAAATGCGAGGAAAACGTATTTTTTTAGCCACATTTTGAGGTTTGCAAAGGATTCTGGGTAACAGAACCTGGTCAGAGCCCCACAAGCCACCCCATATTGGATTCCCCTAGGTCTCTAGTTTTCAAAAATGCACAGGTTTGGTAGGTTTCCCTAGGTGCCGGCTGAGCTAGAGGCCAAAATCTACAGGTAGGCACTTTGCAAAAAACGACTCTGTTTTCTGTAAAAAAATGGGATGTGTCCACGTTGTGTTTTGGGGCATTTCCTGTCACAGGCGCTAGGCCTACCCACACAAGTGAGGTATCATTTTTATCGGGAGACTTGGGGGAACGCTGGGTGGAAGGAAATTTATGGCTCCTCTCAGATTCCAGAACTTTCTGTAACTGAAATGTGAGGAAAATGTGTTTTTTTAGCCACATTTTGAGGTTTGCAAAGGATTCTGGGTAACAGAACCTGGTCAGAGCCCCACCAGTCACCCCATCTTGGATTCCCCTAGGTCTCTAGTTTTCAGAAATGCACAGGTTTGGTAGTTTTCTCTAGGTGCCGGGTGAGCTAGAGGCCAAAATCTACAGGTAGGCACTTTGTAAAAAAACAGCTCTGTTTTCTGTCAAAAAATGGGATGTGTCCACGTTGTGTTTTGGGGGAATTTCCTGTTGCGGGCGCTAGGCCTACCCACACAAGTGAGGTATCATTTTTATCGGGAGACTTGGGGGAACGCTGGGTGGAAGGAAATTTGTGGCTTCTCTCAGATTCCAGAACTTTCTGTCACCGAAATGCGAGGAAAACATGTTTATTTAGCCACATTTTGAGGTTTGCGAAGGATTCTGGGTAACAGAACTTGGTCAGAGCCCCACAAGCCACCCCATATTGGATTCCCCTAGGCCTCTAGTTTTCAAAAATGCACAGGTTTGGTAGGTTTCCCTAGGTGCCGGCTGAGCTAGAGGCCAAAATCTACAAGTAGGCACTTTGCAAAAAACAGCTCTGTTTTCTGTCATAAAATGGGATGTGTCCACGTTAACTTTTGTGGCATTTCCTGTCGTGGGCGCTAGGCCTACCCACACAAGTGAGGTATCATTTTTATCGGGAGACTTGGGGGAACGCTGGGTGGAAGGAAATTTGTGGCTCCTCTCAGATTCCAGAACTTCCTGTCACCGAAATGTGAGGAAAACGTGTTTCTTTAGCCACATTTTGAGGTTTGCATAGGATTCTGGGTAACAGAACCTGGTCAGAGCCCCACAAGTCACCCCATCTTGGATTCCCCTAGGTCTCTAGTTTTCAAAAATGCACAGGTTTGGCAGGTTTCCCTAGGTGCCGGCTGAGCTAGACGCCAAAATCTACAGGTAGGCACTATGCAAAAAACAGCTCTGTTTTCTGTCAAAAAAATGGGATGTGTCCACGTTGTGTTTTGGGGCATCTCCTGTTGCGGGCGCTAGGCCTACCCACACAAGTGAGGTATCATTTTTATCGGGTGACTTGGTGGAATGCTGGGTGGAAGGAAATTTGTGGCTCCTCTCAGATTCCAGAACTTTCTGTCACCGAAATGTGAGGAAAATGTGTTTTTTTAGCCACATTTTGAGGTTTGCAAAGGATTCTGGGTAACAGAACCTGGTCAGAGCCCCACAAGTCACCCCATCTTGGATTCCCCTAGCTCTCTAGTTTTCAGAAATGCACAGGTTTGGTAGGTTTCCCTAGGTGCCGGCTGAGCTAGAGGCCAAAATCTACAGGTAGGCACTTTGTAAAAAAACAGCTCTGTTTTCTGTCAAAAAATGGGATGTGTCCACGTTGGGTTTTGGGGGCATTTCCTGTTGTGGGCGCTAGGCCTACCCACACAAGTGAGGTATCATTTTTATCGGGAGACCTGGGGGAACGCTGGGTGGAAGGAAATTTGTGGCTCCTCTCAGATTCCAGAACTTTCTGTCACCGAAATGCGAGGAAAAGGTGTTTATTTAGCCACATTTTGAGGTTTGCAAAGGATTCTGTGTAACAGAACCTGGTCAGAGCCCCACAAGCCACCCCATATTGGATTCCCCTAGGTCTCTAGTTTTCCAAAAATGCACAGGTTTGGTAGGTTTCCCTAGGTGCCGGCTGAGCTAGAGGCCAAAATCTACAGGTAGGCACTATGCAAAAAACAGTTCTGTTTTCTGTCAAAAAATGGGATGTGTCCACATTGTGTTTTGGGGGCATTTCCTGTTGCGGGCGCAGGGCCTACCCACACAAGTGAGGTATCATTTTTATCGGGACACTTGGGGGAACGCTGGGTGGAAGGAAATTTGTGGCTCCTCTCAGATTCCAGAACTTTCTGTCACCGAAATGCGAGGAAAACGTGTTTATTTAGCCACATTTTGAGGTTTGCAAAGGATTCTGGGTAACAGAACCTAGTCAGAGCCCCACAAGCCACCCCATATTGGATTCCCCTAGGTCTCTAGTTTTCAAAAATGCACAGGTTTGGTAGGTTTCCCTAGGTGCCGGCTGAGCTAGAGGCCAAAATCTACAGGTAGGCACTTTGCAAAAAACAGCTCTGTTTTCTGTCAAAAAATGGGATGTGTCCACGTTGTGTTTTGTGGCATTTCCTGTTGTGGGCGCTAGGCCTTCCCACACAAGTGAGGTATCATTTTTATCTGGAGACTTAGGGGAACGCTGGGTGGAAGGAAATTTGTGGCTCCTCTCAGATTCCAGAACTTTCTGTCACCGAAATGTGAGGAAAATGTGTTTTTTTAGCCACATTTTGAGGTTTGCAAAGGATTCTGGGTAACAGAACCTGGTCAGAGCCCCACGAGTCACCCCATCTTGGATTCCCCTAGGTCTCTAGTTTTCAAAAATGCACAGGTTTGGTAGGTTTCCCTAGGTGCCGGCTGAGAAAGAGGCCAAAATCTACAGGCAGGCACTTTGCAAAAAACAGCTCTGTTTTCTGTCAAAAAATGGGATGTGTCCACGTTGTGTTTTGGGGTATTTCCTGTTGCACGCGCTAGGACTACCCACACAAGTGAGGTATCATTTTTATCGGGAGACTTGGGGGAACGCTGGGTGGAAGGAAATTTGTGGCTCCTCTCAGATTCCAGAACTTTCTGTCACCGAAATGCGAGGAAAACGTGTTTATTTAGCCACATTTTGAGGTTTGCAAAGTATTCTGGGAAACAGAACCTGGTCAGAGCCCCACAAGCCACCCCATATTGGATTCCCCTAGGTCTCTAGTTTTCAAAAATGCACAGGTTTGGCAGGTTTCCCTACGTGCCGGCTGAGCTAGACGCCAAAATCTACAGGTAGGCACTATGCAAAAAACAGCTCTGTTTTCTGTCAAAAAAATGGGATGTGTCCACGTTGTGTTTTGGGGCATTTCCTGTTGCGGGCGCTAGGCCTACCCACACAAGTGAGGTATCATTTTTATCGGGTGACTTGGGGGAATGCTGGGTGGAAGGAAATTTGTGGCTCCTCTCAGATTCCAGAACTTTCTGTCACCGAAATGCGAGGAAAACGTGTTTTTTAGCCACATTTTGAGGTTTGCAAAGGATTCTGGGTAACAGAACCTGGTCAGAGCCCCACAAGCCACCCCATATTGGATTCCCCTAGGTCTCTAGTTTTCAAAAATGCACAGGTTTGGTAGGTTTCCCTAGGTGCCGGCTGAACAAGAGGCCAAAATCTACAGGTAGGCACTTTGTAAAAAAACGGCTCTGTTTTCTGTAAAAAAATGGGATGTGTCCACGTTGTGTTTTGGGGCATTTCCTGTCGTGGGCGCTACGCCTACCCACACAAATGAGGTATCATTTTTATCGGGAGACTTGGGGGAATGATGGGTGGAAGGAAATTTGTGGCTCCTCTCAGATTCCAGAACTTTCTGTTACCAAAATGTGAGGAGAACGTGTTTTTTTAGCCACATTTTGAGGTTTGCAAAGGATTCTGGGTAACAGAACCTGGTCAGAGCCCCACAAGTCACCCCATCTTGGATCCCCCTAGGTATCTAGTTTTAAAAAATGCACAGGTTTGGTAGATTTCCCTAGGTGCCGGCTGAGCTAGAGGCCAAAATCTACAGGTAGGCACTTTGCAAAAAACAGCTCTGTTTTCTGTCAAAAAATGGGATGTGTCCACGTTGTGTTTTGGGGCATTTCCTGTCACACGAGCTAGGACTACCCACACAAGTGAGGTATCATTTTTATCGGGAGACTTGGGGGAACGCTGGGTGGAAGGAAATTTGTGGCTCCTCTCAGATTCCAGAACTTTCTGTCACCGAAATGTGAGGAAAATGTGTTTTTTTAGCCACATTTTGAGGTTTGCAAAGGATTCTGGGTAACAGAACCTGGTCAGAGCCCCACAAGTCACCCCATCTTGGATTCCCCTAGGTCTCTAGTTTTCAAAAATGCACAGGTTTGGTAGGTTTCCCTAGGTGCCGGCTGAGCTAGAGGCCAACATCTACAGGTAGTCACTTTGCAAAAAACAGCTCTGTTTTCTGTCAAAAAATGGGATGTGTCCACGTTGTGTTTTGTGGCATTTCGTGTCGTGGGCGCTAGGCCTACCCATACAAGTGAGGTATCATTTTTATCGGGAGACTTGGGGGAACGCTGGGTGGAAGGAAATTTGTGGCTCCTCTCAGATTCCAGAACTTTCTGTCACCGAAATGTGAGGAAAACGTGTTTTTTTAGCCACATTTTGAGGTTTGCAAAGGATTCTGGGTAACAGAACCTAGTCAGAGCCCCACAAGCCACCCCATATTGGATTCCCCTAGGCCTCTAGTTTTCAAAAATGCACAGGTTTGGTAGGTTTCCCTAGGTGCCGGCTGAGCTAGAGGCCAAAATCTACAAGTAGGCACTTTGCAAAAAACAGCTCTGTTTTCTGTCATAAAATGGGATGTGTCCACGTTAACTTTTGTGGCATTTCCTGTCGTGGGCGCTAGGCCTACCCACACAAGTGAGGTATCATTTTTATCGGGAGACTTGGGGGAACGCTGGGTGGAAGGAAATTTGTGGCTCCTCTCAGATTCCAGAACTTCCTGTCACCGAAATGTGAGGAAAACGTGTTTCTTTAGCCACATTTTGAGGTTTGCATAGGATTCTGGGTAACAGAACCTGGTCAGAGCCCCACCAGTCACCCCATCTTGGATTCCCCTAGGTCTCTAGTTTTCAAAAATGCACAGGTTTGGCAGGTTTCCCTAGGTGCCGGCTGAGCTAGACGCCAAAATCTACAGGTAGGCACTATGCAAAAAACAGCTCTGTTTTCTGTCAAAAAAATGGGATGTGTCCACGTTGTGTTTTGGGGCATCTCCTGTTGCGGGCGCTAGGCCTACCCACACAAGTGAGGTATCATTTTTATCGGGTGACTTGGGGGAACGCTGGGTGGAAGGAAATTTGTGGCTGCTCTCAGATTCCAGAACTTTCTGTCACCGAAATGTGAGGAAAATGTCTTTTTTTAGCCACATTTTGAGGTTTGCAAAGGATTCTGGGTAACAGAACCTGGTCAGAGCCCCACAAGTCACCCCATCTTGGATTCCCCTAGGTCTCTAGTTTTCAGAAATGCACAGGTTTGGTAGGTTTCCCTAGGTGCCGGCTGAGCTAGAGGCCAAAATCTACAGGTAGGCACTTTGTAAAAAAACAGCTCTGTTTTCTGTCAAAAAATGGGATGTGTCCACGTTGTGTTTTGGGGGCATTTCCTGTTGCGGGCGCTAGGCCTACCCACACAAGTGAGGTATCATTTTTATCGGGAGACTTGGGGGAACGCAGGGTGGAAGGAAATTTGTGGCTCCTCTCAGATTCCAGAACTTTCTGTCACCGAAATGCGAGGAAAAGGTGTTTTTTTAGCCACATTTTAAGGTTTTCAAAGGATTCTGTGTAACAGAACCTGGTCAGAGCCCCACAAGCCACCCCATATTGGATTCCCCTAGGTCTCTAGTTTTCCAAAAATGCACAGGTTTGGTAGGTTTCCCTAGGTGCCGGCTGAGCTAGAGGCCAAAATCTACAGGTAGGCACTATGCAAAAAACAGTTCTGTTTTCTGTCAAAAAATGGGATGTGTCCACATTGTGTTTTGGGGGCATTTCCTGTTGCGGGCGCAAGGCCTACCCACACAAGTGAGGTATCATTTTTATCGGGAGACTTGGGGGAACGCTGGGTGGAAGGAAATTTGTGGCTCCTCTCAGATTCCAGAACTTTCTGTCACCGAAATGCGAGGAAAACGTGTTTATTTAGCCACATTTTGAGGTTTGCAAAGGATTCTGGGTAACAGAACCTAGTCAGAGCCCCACAAGCCACCCCATATTGGATTCCCCTAGGTCTCTAGTTTTCAAAAATGCACAGGTTTGGTAGGTTTCCCTAGGTGCCGGCTGAGCTAGAGGCCAAAATCTACAGGTAGGCACTTTGCAAAAAACAGCTCTGTTTTCTGTAAAAAAATGGGATGTGTCCACGTTGTGTTTTGTGGCATTTCCTGTTGTGGGCGCTAGGCCTTCCCACACAAGTGAGGTATCATTTTTATCTGGAGACTTAGGGGAACGCTGGGTGGAAGGAAATTTGTTGCTCCTCTCAGATTCCAGAACTTTCTGTCACCGAAATGTGAGGAAAATGTGTTTTTTTAGCCACATTTTGAGGTTTGCAAAGGATTCTGGGTAACAGAACCTGGTCAGAGCCCCACGAGTCACCCCATCTTGGATTCCCCTAGGTCTCTAGTTTTCAAAAATGCACAGGTTTGGTAGGTTTCCCTAGGTGCCGGCTGAGAAAGAGGCCAAAATCTACAGGCAGGCACTTTGCAAAAAACAGCTCTGTTTTCTGTCAAAAAATGGGATGTGTCCACGTTGTGTTTTGGGGTATTTCCTGTCGCGGGCGCTAGGCCTACCCACACAAGTGAGGTACCATTTTTATAGGGAGACTTGGGGGAATGCTGGGTGGAAGGAAATTTGTGGCTCCTCTCAGATTCCAGAACTTTCTGTCACCGAAATGCGAGGAAAACGTGTTTATTTAGCCACATTTTGAGGTTTGCAAAGTATTCTGGGTAACAGAACCTGGTCAGAGCCCCACAAGCCACCCCATATTGGATTCCCCTAGGTCTCTAGTTTTCAAAAATGCACAGGTTTGGCAGGTTTCCCTACGTGCCGGCTGAGCTAGACGCCAAAATCTACAGGTAGGCACTATGCAAAAAACAGCTCTGTTTTCTGTCAAAAAAATGGGATGTGTCCACGTTGTGTTTTGGGGCATTTCCTGTTGCGGGCGCTAGGCCTACCCACACAAGTGAGGTATCATTTTTATCGGGTGACTTGGGGGAATGCTGGGTGGAAGGAAATTTGTGGCTCCTCTCAGATTCCAGAACTTTCTGTCACCGAAATGCGAGGAAAACGTGTTTTTTAGCCACATTTTGAGGTTTGCAAAGGATTCTGGGTAACAGAACCTGGTCAGAGCCCCACAAGCCACCCCATATTGGATTCCCCTAGGTCTCTAGTGTTCAAAAATGCACAGGTTTGGTAGGTTTCCCTAGGTGCCGGCTGAACAAGAGGCCAAAATCTACAAGTAGGCACTTTGTAAAAAAACGGCTCTGTTTTCTGTAAAAAAATGGGATGTGTCCACGTTGTGTTTTGGGGCATTTCCTGTCGTGGGCGCTACGCCTACCCACACAAATGAGGTATCATTTTTATCGGGAGACTTGGGGGAATGATGGGTGGAAGGAAATTTGTGGCTCCTCTCAGATTCCAGAACTTTCTGTTACCAAAATGTGAGGAGAACGTGTTTTTTTAGCCACATTTTGAGGTTTGCATAGGATTCTGGGTAACAGAACCTGGTCAGAGCCCTACAAGTCACCCCATCTTGGATCCCCCTAGGTCTCTAGTTTTAAAAAATGCACAGGTTTGGTAGATTTCCCTAGGTTCCGGCTGAGCTAGAGGCCAAAATCTACAGGTAGGCACTTTGCAAAAAACAGCTCTGTTTTCTGTCAAAAAATGGGATGTGTCCACGTTGTGTTTTGGGGCATTTCCTGTCACACGCGCTAGGACTACCCACACAAGTGAGGTATCATTTTTATCGGGAGACTTGGGGGAACGCTGGGTGGAAGGAAATTTGTGGCTCCTCTCAGATTCCAGAACTTTCTGTCACCGAAATGTGAGGAAAATTTGTTTTTTTAGCCACATTTTGAGGTTTGCAAAGGATTCTGGGTAACAGAACCTGGTCAGAGCCCCACAAGTCACCCCATCTTGGATTCCCCTAGGTCTCTAGTTTTCAAAAATGCACAGGTTTGGTAGGTTTCCCTAGGTGCCGGCTGAGCTAGAGGCCAAAATCTACGGGTAGTCACTTTGCAAAAAACAGCTCTGTTTTCTGTCAAAAAATGGGATGTGTCCACGTTGTGTTTTGTGGCATTTCCTGTCGTGGGCGCTAGGCCTACCCATACAAGTGAGGTATCATTTTTATCGGGAGACTTGGGGGAACGCTGGGTGGAAGGAAATTTGTGGCTCTTCTCAGATTCCAGAACTTTCTGTCACCGAAATGTGAGGAAAATTTGTTTTTTTAGCCACATTTTGAGGTTTGCAAAGTATTCTGGGTAACAGAACCTGGTCAGAGCCCCACAAGCCACCCCATATTGGATTCCCCTAGGCCTCTAGTTTTCAAAAATGCACAGGTTTGGTAGGTTTCCCTAGGTGCCGGCTGAGCTAGAGGCCAAAATCTACAAGTAGGCACTTTGCAAAAAACAGCTCTGTTTTCTGTCATAAAATGGGATGTGTCCACGTTAACTTTTGTGGCATTTCCTGTCGTGGGCGCTAGGCCTACCCACACAAGTGAGGTATCATTTTTATCGGGAGACTTGGGGGAACGCTGGGTGGAAGGAAATTTGTGGCTCCTCTCAGATTCCAGAACTTCCTGTCACCGAAATGTGAGGAAAACGTGTTTCTTTAGCCACATTTTGAGGTTTGCATAGGATTCTGGGTAACAGAACCTGGTCAGAGCCCCACAAGTCACCCCATCTTGGATTCCCCTAGGTCTCTAGTTTTCAAAAATGCACAGGTTTGGCAGGTTTCCCTAGGTGCCGGCTGAGCTAGACGCCAAAATCTACAGGTAGGCACTATGCAAAAAACAGCTCTGTTTTCTGTCAAAAAAATGGGATGTGTCCTCGTTGTGTTTTGGGGCATCTCCTGTTGCGGGCGCTAGGCCTACCCACACAAGTGAGGTATCATTTTTATCGGGTGACTTGGGGGAACGCTGGGTGGAAGGAAATTTGTGGCTCCTCTCAGATTCCAGAACTTTCTGTCACCGAAATGTGAGGAAAATGTGTTTTTTTAGCCACATTTTGAGGTTTGCAAAGGATTCTGGGTAACAGAACCTGGTCAGAGCCCCACAAGTCACCCCATCTTGGATTCCCCTAGGTCTCTAGTTTTCAGAAATGCACAGGTTTGGTAGGTTTCCCTAGGTGCCGGCTGAGCTAGAGGCCAAAATCTACAGGTAGGCACTTTGTAAAAAAACAGCTCTGTTTTCTGTCAAAAAATGGGATGTGTCCACGTTGTGTTTTGGGGGCATTTCCTGTTGCGGGCGCTAGGCCTACCCACACAAGTGAGGTATCATTTTTATCGGGAGACTTGGGGGAACGCTGGGTGGAAGGAAATTTGTGGCTCCTCTCAGATTCCAGAACTTTCTGTCACCGAAATGCGAGGAAAAGGTGTTTATTTAGCCACATTTTGAGGTTTTCAAAGGATTCTGTGTAACAGAACCTGGTCAGAGCCCCACAAGCCACCCCATATTGGATTCCCCTAGGTCTCTAGTTTTCCAAAAATGCACAGGTTTGGTAGGTTTCCCTAGGCGCTGGCTGAGCTAGAGGCCAAAATCTACAGGTAGGCACTATGCAAAAAACAGTTCTGTTTTCTGACAAAAAATGGGATGTGTCCACATTGTGTTTTGGGGGCATTTCCTGTTGCGGGCGCAAGGCCTACCCACACAAGTGAGGTATCATTTTTATCGGGAGACTTGGGGGAACGCTGGGTGGAAGGAAATTTGTGGCTCCTCTCAGATTCCAGAACTTTCTGTCACCGAAATGCGAGGAAAACGTGTTTATTTAGCCACATTTTGAGGTTTGCAAAGGATTCTGGGTAACAGAACCTAGTCAGAGCCCCACAAGCCACCCCATATTGGAATCCCCTAGGTCTCTAGTTTTCAAAAATGCACAGGTTTGGTAGGTTTCCCTAGGTGCCGGCTGAGCTAGAGGCCAAAATCTACAGGTAGGCACTTTGCAAAAAACAGCTCTGTTTTCTGTAAAAAAATGGGATGTGTCCACGTTGTGTTTTGTGGCATTTCCTGTTGTGGGCGCTAGGCCTTCCCACACAAGTGAGGTATCATTTTTATCTGGAGACTTAGGGGAACGCTGGGTGGAAGGAAATTTGTTGCTCCTCTCAGATTCCAGAACTTTCTGTCACCGAAATGTGAGGAAAATGTGTTTTTTTAGCCACATTTTGAGGTTTGCAAAGGATTCTGGGTAACAGAACCTGGTCAGAGCCCCACGAGTCACCCCATCTTGGATTCCCCTAGGTCTCTAGTTTTCAAAAATGCACAGGTTTGGTAGGTTTCCCTAGGTGCCGGCTGAGAAAGAGGCCAAAATCTACAGGCAGGCACTTTGCAAAAAACAGCTCTGTTTTCTGTCAAAAAATGGGATGTGTCCACGTTGTGTTTTGGGGTATTTCCTGTCGCGGGCGCTAGGCCTACCCACACAAGTGAGGTACCATTTTTATAGGGAGACTTGGGGGAATGCTGGGTGGAAGGAAATTTGTGGCTCCTCTCAGATTCCAGAACTTTCTGTCACCGAAATGCGAGGAAAACGTGTTTATTTAGCCACATTTTGAGGTTTGCAAAGTATTCTGGGTAACAGAACCTGGTCAGAGCCCCACAAGCCACTCATATTGGATTCCCCTAGGTCTCTAGTTTTAAAAAATGCACAGGTTTGGCAGGTTTCCCTACGTGCCGGCTGAGCTAGACGCCAAAATCTACAGGTAGGCACTATGCAAAAAACAGCTCTGTTTTCTGTCAAAAAAATGGGATGTGTCCACGTTGTGTTTTGGGGCATTTCCTGTTGCGGGCGCTAGGCCTACCCACACAAGTGAGGTATCATTTTTATCAGGTGACTTGGGGGAATGCTGGGTGGAAGGAAATTTGTGGCTCCTCTCAGATTCCAGAACTTTCTGTCACCGAAATGCGAGGAAAACGTGTTTTTTAGCCACATTTTGAGGTTTGCAAAGGATTCTGGGTAACAGAACCTGGTCAGAGCCCCACAAGCCACCCCATATTGGATTCCCCTAGGTCTCTAGTTTTCAAAAATGCACAGGTTTGGTAGGTTTCCCTAGGTGCCGGCTGAACAAGAGGCCAAAATCTACAGGTAGGCACTTTGTAAAAAAACTGCTCTGTTTTCTGTAAAAAAATGGGATGTGTCCACGTTGTGTTTTGGGGCATTTCCTGTCGTGGGCGCTACGCCTACCCACACAAATGAGGTATCATTTTTATCGGGAGACTTGGGGGAATGATGGGTGGAAGGAAATTTGTGGCTCCTCTCAGATTCCAGAACTTTCTGTTACCAAAATGTGAGGAGAACGTGTTTTTTTAGCCACATTTTGAGGTTTGCAAAGGATTCTGGGTAACAGAACCTGGTCAGAGCCCCACAAGTCACCCCATCTTGGATCCCCCTAGGTCTCTAGTTTTAAAAAATGCACAGGTTTGGTAGATTTCCCTAGGTTCCGGCTGAGCTAGAGGCCAAAATCTACAGGTAGGCACTTTGCAAAAAACAGCTCTGTTTTCTGTCAAAAAATGGGATGTGTCCACGTTGTGTTTTGGGGCATTTCCTGTCACACGCGCTAGGACTACCCACACAAGTGAGGTATCATTTTTATCGGGAGACTTGGGGGAGCGCTGGGTGGAAGGAAATTTGTGGCTCCTCTCAGATTCCAGAACTTTCTGTCACCGAAATGTGAGGAAAATTTGTTTTTTTAGCCACATTTTGAGGTTTGCAAAGGATTCTGGGTAACAGAACCTGGTCAGAGCCCCAAAAGTCACCCCATCTTGGATTCCCCTAGGTCTCTAGTTTTCAAAAATGCACAGGTTTGGTAGGTTTCCCTAGGTGCCGGCTGAGCTAGAGGCCAAAATCTACAGGTAGTCACTTTGCAAAAAACAGCTCTGTTTTCTGTCAAAAAATGGGATGTGTCCACGTTGTGTTTTGTGGCATTTCCTGTCGTGGGCGCTAGGCCTACCCATACAAGTGAGGTATCATTTTTATCGGGAGACTTGGGGGAACGCTGGGTGGAAGGAAATTTGTGGCTCCTCTCAGATTCCAGAACTTTCTGTCACCGAAATGTGAGGAAAACGTGTTTTTTTAGCCACATTTTGAGGTTTGCAAAGGATTCTGGGTAACAGAACCTAGTCAGAGCCCCACAAGCCACCCCATATTGGATTCCCCTAGGTCTCTAGTTTTCAAAAATGCACAGGTTTCATAGGTTTCCTTAGGTGCCGGCTGAGCTAGAGGCCAAAATCTACAGGTAGGCACTTTGCAAAAAACAGCTCTGTTTTCTGTCAAAAAATGGGATGTGTCCACGTTGTGTTTTGGGGCATTTCCTGTCGTGGGTGCTACGCCTACCCACACAAATGAGGTATCAATTTTATCGGGAGACTTGGGGGAATGATGGGTGGAAGGAAATTTGTGGCTCCTCTCAGATTCCAGAACTTTCTGTCACCAAAATGTGAGGAGAACGTGTTTTTTTAGCCACATTTTGAGGTTTGCAAAGGATTCTGGGTAACAGAACCTGGTCAGAGCCCCACAAGTCACCCCATCTTGGATTCCCCTAGGTCTCTAGTTTTAAAAAATGCACAGGTTTGGTAGGTTTCCCTAGGTGCTGGCTGAGCTAGAGGCCAAAATCTACAGGTAGTCACTTTGCAAAAAACAGCTCTGTTTTCTGTCAAAAAATGGGATGTGTCCACGTTGTGTTTTGTGGCATTTCCTGTTGTGGGCGCTAGGCCTTCCCACACAAGTGAGGTATCATTTTTATCTGGAGACTTAGGGGAACGCTGGGTGGAAGGAAATTTGTGGCTCCTCTCAGATTCCAGACCTTTCTGTCACCGAAATGTGAGGAAAATGTGTTTTTTTAGCCACATTTTGAGGTTTGCAAAGGATTCTGGGTAACAGAACCTGGTCAGAGCCCCACGAGTCACCCCATCTTGGATTCCCCTAGGTCTCTAGTTTTCAACAATGCACAGTTTTGGTAGGTTTCCCTAGGTGCCGGCTGAGAAAGAGGCCAAAATCTACAGGCAGGCACTTTGCAAAAAACGGCTCTGTTTTCTGTCAAAAAATGGGATGTGTCCACGTTGTGTTTTGGGGCATTTCCTGTCACAGGCGCTAGGCCTACCCACACAAGTGAGGTATCATTTTTATCGGGAGACTTGGGGGAACGCTGGTTGGAAGGAAATTTGTGGCTCCTCTCAGATTCCAGACCTTTCTGTCACCGAAATGTGAGGAAAATGTGTTTTTTTAGCCACATTTTGAGGTTTGCAAAGGATTCTGGGTAACAGAACCTGGTCAGAGCCCCACGAGTCACCCCATCTTGGATTCCCCTAGGTCTCTAGTTTTCAAAAATGCACAGGTTTGGTAGGTTTCCCTAGGTGCCGGCTGAGAAAGAGGCCAAAATCTACAGGCAGGCACTTTGCAAAAAACGGCTCTGTTTTCTGTCAAAAAATGGGATGTGTCCACGTTGTGTTTTGGGGCATTTCCTGTCACAGGCGCTAGGCCTACCCACACAAGTGAGGTATCATTTTTATCGGGAGACTTGGGGGAACGCTGGGTGGAAGGAAATTTGTGGCTCCTCTCAGATTCCAGAACTTTCTGTCACCAAAATGTGAGGAGAACGTGTTTTTTTAGCCACATTTTGAGGTTTGCAAAGGATTCTGGGTAACAGAACCTGGTCAGAGCCCCACAAGTCACCCCATCTTGGATTCCCCTAGGTCTCTAGTTTTCAAAAATGCACAGGTTTGGTAGGTTTCCCTAGGTGCTGGCTGAGCTAGAGGCCAAAATCTACAGGTAGTCACTTTGCAAAAAACAGCTCTGTTTTCTGTCAAAAAATGGGATGTGTCCACGTTGTGTTTTGTGGCATTTCCTGTTGTGGGCGCTAGGCCTTCCCACACAAGTGAGGTATCATTTTTATCTGGAGACTTAGGGGAACGCTGGGTGGAAGGAAATTTGTGGCTCCTCTCAGATTCCAGACCTTTCTGTCACCGAAATGTGAGGAAAATGTGTTTTTTTAGCCACATTTTGAGGTTTGCAAAGGATTCTGGGTAACAGAACCTGGTCAGAGCCCCACGAGTCACCCCATCTTGGATTCCCCTAGGTCTCTAGTTTTCAAAAATGCACAGGTTTGGTAGGTTTCCCTAGGTGCCGGCTGAGAAAGAGGCCAAAATCTACAGGCAGGCACTTTGCAAAAAACGGCTCTGTTTTCTGTCAAAAAATGGGATGTGTCCACGTTGTGTTTTGGGGCATTTCCTGTCACAGGCGCTAGGCCTACCCACACAAGTGAGGTATCATTTTTATCGGGAGACTTGGGGGAACGCTGGGTGGAAGGAAATTTGTGGCTCCTCTCAGATTCCAGAACTTTCTGTCACCGAAATGTGAGGAAAATGTGTTTTTTTAGCCACATTTTGAGGTTTGCTAAGGATTCTGGGTAACAGAACCTGGTCAGAGCCCCACAAGTGACCCCATCTTGGATTCCCATAGGTCTCTAGTTTTCAAAAATGCACAGGTTTGGTAGGTTTCCCTAGGTGCCGGCTGAACAAGAGGCCAAAATCTACAGGTAGGCACTTTGTAAAAAAACGGCTCTGTTTTCTGTAAAAAAATGGGATGTGTCCACGTTGTGTTTTGGGGCATTTCCTGTCGTGGGCGCTACGCCTACCCACACAAATGAGGTATCATTTTTATCGGGAGACTTGGGGGAATGATGGGTGGAAGGAAATTTGTGGCTCCTCTCAGATTCCAGAACTTTCTGTTACCAAAATGTGAGGAGAACGTGTTTTTTTAGCCACATTTTGAGGTTTGCAAAGAATTCTGGGTAACAGAACCTGGTCAGAGCCCCACAAGTCACCCCATCTTGGATCCCCCTAGGTCTCTAGTTTTAAAAAATGCACAGGTTTGGTAGATTTCCCTAGGTTCCGGCTGAGCTAGAGGCCAAAATCAACAGGTAGGCGCTTTGCAAAAAACAGCTCTGTTTTCTGTCAAAAAATGGGATGTGTCCACGTTGTGTTTTGGGGCATTTGCTGTCACATGCGCTAGGACTACCCACACAAGTGAGGTATCATTTTTATCGGGAGACTTGGGGGAACGCTGGGTGGAAGGAAATTTGTGGCTCCTCTCAGATTCCAGAACTTTCTGTCACCGAAATGTGAGGAAAATTTGTTTTTTTAGCCACATTTTGAGGTTTGCAAAGGATTCTGGGTAACAGAACCTGGTCAGAGCCCCACAAGTCACCCCATCTTGGATTCCCCTAGGTCTCTAGTTTTCAAAAATGCACAGGTTTGGTAGGTTTCCCTAGGTGCCGGCTGAGCTAGAGGCCAAAATCTACAGGTAGTCACTTTGCAAAAAACAGCTCTGTTTTCTGTCAAAAAATGGGATGTGTCCACGTTGTGTTTTGTGGCATTTCCTGTCGTGGGCGCTAGGCCTACCCATACAAGTGAGGTATCATTTTTATCGGGAGACTTGGGGGAACGCTGGGTGGAAGGACATTTGTGGCTCCTCTCAGATTCCAGAACTTTCTGTCACCGAAATGTGAGGAAAACGTGTTTTTTTAGCCACATTTTGAGGTTTGCAAAGGATTCTGGGTAACAGAACCTAGTCAGAGCCCCACAAGCCACCCCATATTGGATTCCCCTAGGTCTCTAGTTTTCAAAAATGCACAGGTTTCATAGGTTTCCTTAGGTGCCGGCTGAGATAGAGGCCAAAATCTACAGGTAGGCACTTTGCAAAAAACAGCTCTGTTTTCTGTCAAAAAATGGTATGTGTCCACGTTGTGTTTTGGGGCATTTCCTGTCGTGGGTGCTACGCCTACCCACACAAATGAGGTATCAATTTTATCGGGAGACATGGGGGAATGATGGGTGGAAGGAAATTTGTGGCTCCTCTCAGATTCCAGAACTTTCTGTCACCAAAATGTGAGGAGAACGTGTTTTTTTAGCCACATTTTGAGGTTTGCAAAGGATTCTGGGTAACAGAACCTGGTCAGAGCCCCACAAGTCACCCCATCTTGGATCCCCCTAGGTCTCTAGTTTTAAAAAATGCACAGGTTTGGTAGATTTCCCTAGGTGCCGGCTGAGCTAGAGGCCAAAATCTACAGGTAGGCACTTTGCAAAAAACAGCTCTGTTTTCTGTCAAAAAATGGGATGTGTCCACGTTGTGTTTTGGGGCATTTCCTGTCACACGCGCTAGGAATACCCACACAAGTGAGGTATCATTTTTATCGGGAGACTTGGGGGAACGCTGGGTGGAAGGAAATTTGTGGCTCCTCTCAGATTCCAGAACTTTCTGTCACCGAAATGTGAGGAAAATGTGTTTTTTAGCCACATTTTGAGGTTTGCAAATGATTCTGGATAACAGAACCTGGTCAGAGCCCCACAAGTCACCCCATCTTGGATTCCCCTAGGTCTCTAGTTTTCAAAAATGCACAGGTTTGGTAGGTTTCCCTAGGTGCTGGCTGAGCTAGAGGCCAAAATCTACAGGTAGTCACTTTGCAAAAAACAGCTCTGTTTTCTGTCAAAAAATGGGATGTGTCCACGTTGTGTTTTGTGGCATTTCCTGTTGTGGGCGCTAGGCCTTCCCACACAAGTGAGGTATCATTTTTATCTGGAGACTTAGGGGAACGCTGGGTGGAAGGAAATTTGTGGCTCCTCTCAGATTCCAGACCTTTCTGTCACCGAAATGTGAGGAAAATGTGTTTTTTTAGCCACATTTTGAGGTTTGCAAAGGATTCTGGGTAACAGAACCTGGTCAGAGCCCCACGAGTCACCCCATCTTGGATTCCCCTAGGTCTCTAGTTTTCAAAAATGCACAGGTTTGGTAGGTTTCCCTAGGTGCCGGCTGAGAAAGAGGCCAAAATCTACAGGCAGGCACTTTGCAAAAAACGGCTCTGTTTTCTGTCAAAAAATGGGATGTGTCCACGTTGTGTTTTGGGGCATTTCCTGTCACAGGCGCTAGGCCTACCCACACAAATGAGGTATCATTTTTATCGGGAGACTTGGGGGAACGCTGGGTGGAAGGAAATTTGTGGCTCCTCTCAGATTCCAGAACTTTCTGTCACCGAAATGTGAGGAAAATGTTTTTTTTTAGCCACATTTTGAGGTTTGCTAAGGATTCTGGGTAACAGAACCTGGTCAGAGCCCCACAAGTGACCCCATCTTGGATCCCCCTAGGTCTCTAGTTTTAAAAAATGCACAGGTTTGGTAGATTTCCCTAGGTTCCGGCTGAGCTAGAGGCCAAAATCAACAGGTAGGCACTTTGCAAAAAACAGCTCTGTTTTCTGTCAAAAAATGGGATGTGTCCACGTTGTGTTTTGGGGCATTTGCTGTCACACGCGCTAGGACTACCCACACAAGTGAGGTATCATTTTTATCGGGAGACTTGGGGGAACGCTGGGTGGAAGGAAATTTGTGGCTCCTCTCAGATTCCAGAACTTTCTGTCACCGAAATGTGAGGAAAATTTGTTTTTTTAGCCACATTTTGAGGTTTGCAAAGGATTCTGGGTAACAGAACCTGGTCAGAGCCCCACAAGTCACCCCATCTTGGATTCCCCTAGGTCTCTAGTTTTCAAAAATGCACAGGTTTGGTAGGTTTCCCTAGGTGCCGGCTGAGCTAGAGGCCAAAATCTACAGGTAGTCACTTTGCAAAAAACAGCTCTGTTTTCTGTCAAAAAATGGGATGTGTCCACGTTGTGTTTTGTGGCATTTCCTGTCGTGGGCGCTAGGCCTACCCATACAAGTGAGGTATCATTTTTATTGGGAGACTCGGGGGAACGCTGGGTGGAAGGACATTTGTGGCTCCTCTCAGATTCCAGATCTTTCTGTCACCGAAATGTGAGGAAAACGTGTTTTTTTAGCCACATTTTGAGGTTTGCAAAGGATTCTGGGTAACAGAACCTAGTCAGAGCCCCACAAGCCACCCCATATTGGATTCCCCTAGGTCTCTAGTTTTCAAAAATGCACAGGTTTCATAGGTTTCCTTAGGTGCCGGCTGAGCTAGAGGCCAAAATCTACAGGTAGGCACTTTGCAAAAAACAGCTCTGTTTTCTGTCAAAAAATGGGATGTGTCCACGTTGTGTTTTGGGGCATTTCCTGTCGTGGGTGCTACGCCTACCCACACAAATGAGGTATCAATTTTATCGGGAGACTTGGGGGAATGATGGGTGGAAGGAAATTTGTGGCTCCTCTCAGATTCCAGAACTTTCTGTCACCAAAATGTGAGGAGAACGTGTTTTTTTAGCCACATTTTGAGGTTTGCAAAGGATTCTGGGTAACAGAACCTGGTCAGAGCCCCACAAGTCACCCCATCTTGGATCCCCCTAGGTCTCTAGTTTTAAAAAATGCACAGGTTTGGTAGATTTCCCTAGGTGCCGGCGGAGCTAGAGGCCAAAATCTACAGGTAGGCACTTTGCAAAAAACAGCTCTGTTTTCTGTCAAAAAATGGGATGTGTCCACGTTGTGTTTTGGGGCATTTCCTGTCACACGCCCTAGGAATACCCACACAAGTGAGGTATCATTTTTATCGGGAGACTTGGGGGAACGCTGGGTGGAAGGAAATTTGTGGCTCCTCTCAGATTCCAGAACTTTCTGTCACCGAAATGTGAGGAAAATGTGTTTTTTAGCCACATTTTGAGGTTTGCAAATGATTCTGGGTACCAGAACCTGGTCAGAGCCCCACAAGTCACCCCATCTTGGATCCCCCTAGGTCTCTAGTTTTAAAAAATGCACAGGTTTGGTAGATTTCCCTAGGTGCTGGCTGAGCTAGAGGCCAAAATCTACAGGTAGTCACTTTGCAAAAAACAGCTCTGTTTTCTGTCAAAAAATGGGATGTGTTCACGTTGTGTTTTGTGGCATTTCCTGTTGTGGGCGCTAGGCCTTCCCACACAAGTGAGGTATCATTTTTATCTGGAGACTTAGGGGAACGCTGGGTGGAAGGAAATTTGTGGCTCCTCTCAGATTCCAGACCTTTCTGTCACCGAAATGTGAGGAAAATGTGTTTTTTTAGCCACATTTTGAGGTTTGCAAAGGATTCTGGGTAACAGAACCTGGTCAGAGCCCCACGAGTCACCCCATCTTGGATTCCCCTAGGTCTCTAGTTTTCAAAAATGCACAGGTTTGGTAGGTTTCCCTAGGTGCCGGCTGAGAAAGAGGCCAAAATCTACAGGCAGGCACTTTGCAAAAAACGGCTCTGTTTTCTGTCAAAAAATGGGATGTGTCCACGTTGTGTTTTGGGGCATTTCCTGTCACAGGCGCTAGGCCTACCCACACAAGTGAGGTATCATTTTTATCGGGAGACTTGGGGGAACGCTGGGTGGAAGGAAATTTGTGGCTCCTCTCAGATTCCAGAACTTTCTGTCACCGAAATGTGAGGAAAATGTTTTTTTTTAGCCACATTTTGAGGTTTGCTAAGGATTCTGGGTAACAGAACCTGGTCAGAGCCCCACAAGTGACCCCATCTTGGATTCCCATAGGTCTCTAGTTTTCAGAAATGCACAGGTTTGGTAGGTTTCCCTAGGTGCCAGCTGAGCTAGAGGCCAAAATCTACAGGTAGTCACTTTGCAAAAAACAGCTCTGTTTTCTGTCAAAAAATGGGATGTGTCCACGTTGTGTTTTGTGGCATTTCCTGTCGTGGGCGCTAGGCCTACCCATACAAGTGAGGTATCATTTTTATCGGGAGACTTGGGGGAACGCTGGGTGGAAGGAAATTTGTGGCTCCTCTCAGATTCCAGAACTTTCTGTCACCGAAATGTGAGGAAAACGTGTTTTTTTAGCCACATTTTGAGGTTTGCAAAGGATTCTGGGTAACAGAACCTAGTCAGAGCCCCACAAGCCACCCATATTGGATTCCCCTAGGTCTCTAGTTTTCAAAAATGCACAGGTTTCATAGGTTTCCTTAGGTGCCGGCTGAGCTAGAGGCCAAAATCTACAGGTAGGCACTTTGCAAAAAACAGCTCTGTTTTCTGTCAAAAAATGGGATGTGTCCACGTTGTGTTTTGGGGCATTTCCTGTCGTGGGTGCTACGCCTACCCACACAAATGAGGTATCAATTTTATCGGGAGACTTGGGGGAATGATGGGTGGAAGGAAATTTGTGGCTCCTCTCAGATTCCAGAACTTTCTGTCACCAAAATGTGAGGAGAACGTGTTTTTTTAGCCACATTTTGAGGTTTGCAAAGGATTCTGGGTAACAGAACCTGGTCAGAGCCCCACAAGTCACTCCATCTTGGATCCCCCTAGGTCTCTAGTTTTAAAAAATGCACAGGTTTGGTAGATTTCCCTAGGTGCCGGCTGAGCTAGAGGCCAAAATCTACAGGTAGGCACTTTGCAAAAAACAGCTCTGTTTTCTGTCAAAAAATGGGATGTGTCCACGTTGTGTTTTGGGGCATTTCCTGTCACACGCGCTAGGAATACCCACACAAGTGAGGTATCATTTTTATCGGGAGACTTGGGGGAACGCTGGGTGGAAGGAAATTTGTGGCTCCTCTCAGATTCCAGAACTTTCTGTCACCGAAATGTGAGGAAAATGTGTTTTTTAGCCACATTTTGAGGTTTGCAAATGATTCTGGGTAACAGAACCTGGTCAGAGCCCCACAAGTCACCCCATCTTGGATTCCCCTAGGTCTCTAGTTTTCAAAAATGCACAGGTTTGGTAGGTTTCCCTAGGTGCTGGCTGAGCTAGAGGCCAAAATCTACAGGTAGTCACTTTGCAAAAAACAGCTCTGTTTTCTGTCAAAAAATGGGATGTGTCCACGTTGTGTTTTGTGGCATTTCCTGTTGTGCGCGCTAGGCCTTCCCACACAAGTGAGGTATCATTTTTATCTGGAGACTTAGGGGAACGCTGGGTGGAAGGAAATTTGTGGCTCCTCTCAGATTCCAGACCTTTCTGTCACCGAAATGTGAGGAAAATGTGTTTTTTTAGCCACATTTTGAGGTTTGCAAAGGATTCTGGGTAACAGAACCTGGTCAGAGCCCCACGAGTCACCCCATCTTGGATTCCCCTAGGTCTCTAGTTTTCAAAAATGCACAGGTTTGGTAGGTTTCCCTAGGTGCCGGCTGAGAAAGAGGCCAAAATCTACAGGCAGGCACTTTGCAAAAAACAGCTCTGTTTTCTGTCAAAAAATGGGATGTGTCCACGTTGTGTTTTGGGGCATTTCCTGTCACAGGCGCTAGGCCTACCCACACAAGTGAGGTATCATTTTTATCGGGAGACTTAGGGGAACGCTGGGTGGAAGGAAATTTGTGGCTCCTCTCAGATTCCAGAACTTTCTGTCACCGAAATGTGAGGAAAATGTTTTTTTTTAGCCACATTTTGAGGTTTGCTAAGGATTCTGGGTAACAGAACCTGGCCAGAGCCCCACAAGTGACCCCATCTTGGATTCCCATAGGTCTCTAGTTTTCAGAAATGCACAGGTTTGGTAGGTTTCCCTAGGTGCCAGCTGAGCTATAGGCCAAAATCTACAGGTAGGCACTTTGCAAAAAACAGCTCTGTTTTCTGTCAAAAAATGGGATGTGTTCACGTTGTGTTTTGTGGCATTTCCTGTTGTGGGCGCTAGGCCTTCCCACACAAGTGAAGTATCATTTTTATCTGGAGACTTAGGGGAACGCTGGGTGGAAGGAAATTTGTGGCTCCTCTCAGATTCCAGAACTTTCTGTTACCGAAATGTGAGGACAACGTGTTTTTTTAGCCACATTTTGAGGTTTGCAAAGTATTCTGGGTAACAGAACCTGGTCAGAGCCCCACAAGTCACCCCATCTTGGATCTCCCTAGGTCTCTAGTTTTAAAAAATGCACAGGTTTGGTAGATTTCCCTAGGTGCCGGCTGAGCTAGAGGCCAAAATCTACAGGTAGGCACTTTGCAAAAAACAGCTCTGTTTTCTGTCAAAAAATGGGATGTGTCCACGTTGTGTTTTGGGGCATTTCCTGTCACACGCGCTAGGACTACCCACACAAGTGAGGTATAATTTTTATCGGGAGACTTGGGGGAACGCTGGGTGGAAGGAAATTTGTGGCTCCTCTCAGATTCCAGAACTTTCTGTCACCGAAATGTGAGGAAATTGTGTTTTTTAGCCACATTTTGAGGTTTGCAAAGGATTCTGGGTAACAGAACCTGGTCAGAGCCCCACAAGTCACCCCATCTTGGATTCCCCTAGGTCTCTAGTTTTCAAAAATGCACAGGTTTGGTAGGTTTCCCTAGGTGCCGGCTGAGCTAGAGGCCAAAATCTACAGGTAGTCACTTTGCAAAAAACAGCTCTGTTTTCTGTCAAAAAATGGGATGTGTCCACGTTGTGTTTTGTGGCATTTCCTGTTGTGGGCGCTAGGCCTACCCACACAAGTGAGGTATCATTTTTATCGGGAGACTTGGGGGAACGCTGGGTGGAAGGAAATTTGTGGCTCCTCTCAGATTCCAGAACTTTCTGTCACCGAAATGTGAGGAAAACGTGTTTTTTTAGCCACATTTTGAGGTTTGCAAAGGATTCTGGGTGACAGAACCTAGTCAGAGCCCCACAAGCCACCCCATATTGGATTCCCCTAGGTCTCTAGTTTAAAAAAATGCACAGGTTTCATAGGTTTCCTTAGGTGCCGGCTGAGCTAGAGGCCAAAATCTACAGGTAGGCACTTTGCAAAAAACAGCTCTGTTTTCTGTCAAAAAATGGGATGTGTCCACGTTGTGTTTTGTGGCATTTCCTGTTGTGGGCGCTAGGCCTTCCCACACAAGTGAGGTATCATTTTTATCTGGAGACTTAGGGGAACGCTGGGTGGAAGGAAATTTGTGGCTCCTCTCAGATTCCAGACCTTTCTGTCACCGAAATGTGAGGAAAATGTGTTTTTTTAGCCACATTTTGAGGTTTGCAAAGGATTCTGGGTAACAGAACCTGGTCAGAGCCCCACGAGTCACCCCATCTTGGATTCCCCTAGGTCTCTAGTTTTCAAAAATGCACAGGTTTGGTAGGTTTCCCTAGGTGCCGGCTGAGAAAGAGGCCAAAATCTACAGGCAGGCACTTTGCAAAAAACGGCTCTGTTTTCTGTCAAAAAATGGGATGTGTCCACGTTGTGTTTTGGGGCATTTCCTGTCACAGGCGCTAGGCCTACCCACACAAGTGAGGTATCATTTTTATCGGGAGACTTGGGGGAACGCTGGGTGGAAGGAAATTTGTGGCTCCTCTCAGATTCCAGAACTTTCTGTCACCGAAATGTGAGGAAAATGTTTTTTTTTAGCCACATTTTGAGGTTTGCTAAGGATTCTGGGTAACAGAACCTGGTCAGAGCCCCACAAGTGACCCCATCTTGGATTCCCATAGGTCTCTAGTTTTCAGAAATGCACAGGTTTGGTAGGTTTCCCTAGGTGCCAGCTGAGCTAGAGGCCAAAATCTACAGGTAGTCACTTTGCAAAAAACAGCTCTGTTTTCTGTCAAAAAATGGGATGTGTCCACGTTGTGTTTTGTGGCATTTCCTGTCGTGGGCGCTAGGCCTACCCATACAAGTGAGGTATCATTTTTATCGGGAGACTTGGGGGAACGCTGGGTGGAAGGAAATTTGTGGCTCCTCTCAGATTCCAGAACTTTCTGTCACCGAAATGTGAGGAAAACGTGTTTTTTTAGCCACATTTTGAGGTTTGCAAAGGATTCTGGGTAACAGAACCTAGTCAGAGCCCCACAAGCCACCCCATATTGGATTCCCCTAGGTCTCTAGTTTTCAAAAATGCACAGGTTTCATAGGTTTCCTTAGGTGCCGGCTGAGCTAGAGGCCAAAATCTACAGGTAGGCACTTTGCAAAAAACAGCTCTGTTTTCTGTCAAAAAATGGGATGAGTCCACGTTGTGTTTTGGGGCATTTCCTGTCGTGGGTGCTACGCCTACCCACACAAATGAGGTATCAATTTTATCGGGAGACTTGGGGGAATGATGGGAGGAAGGAAATTTGTGGCTCCTCTCAGATTCCAGAACTTTCTGTCACCAAAATGTGAGGAGAACGTGTTTTTTTAGCCACATTTTGAGGTTTGCAAAGGATTCTGGGTAACAGAACCTGGTCAGAGCCCCACAAGTCACCCCATCTTGGATCCCCCTAGGTCTCTAGTTTTAAAAAATGCACAGGTTTGGTAGATTTCCCTAGGTGCCGGCTGAGCTAGAGGCCAAAATCTACAGGTAGGCACTTTGCAAAAAACAGCTCTGTTTTCTGTCAAAAAATGGGATGTGTCCACGTTGTGTTTTGGGGCATTTCCTGTCACACGCGCTAGGAATACCCACACAAGTGAGGTATCATTTTTATCGGGAGACTTGGGGGAACGCTGGGTGGAAGGAAATTTGTGGCTCCTCTCAGATTCCAGAACTTTCTGTCACCGAAATGTGAGGAAAATGTGTTTTTTAGCCACATTTTGAGGTTTGCAAATGATTCTGGGTAACAGAACCTGGTCAGAGCCCCACAAGTCACCCCATCTTGGATTCCCCTAGGTCTCTAGTTTTCAAAAATGCACAGGTTTGGTAGGTTTCCCTAGGTGCTGGCTGAGCTAGAGGCCAAAATCTACAGGTAGTCACTTTGCAAAAAAAAGCTCTGTTTTCTGTCAAAAAATGGGATGTGTCCACGTTGTGTTTTGTGGCATTTCCTGTTGTGCGCGCTAGGCCTTCCCACACAAGTGAGGTATCATTTTTATCTGGAGACTTAGGGGAACGCTGGGTGGAAGGAAATTTGTGGCTCCTCTCAGATTCCAGACCTTTCTGTCACCGAAATGTGAGGAAAATGTGTTTTTTTAGCCACATTTTGAGGTTTGCAAAGGATTCTGGGTAACAGAACCTGGTCAGAGCCCCACGAGTCACCCCATCTTGGATTCCCCTAGGTCTCTAGTTTTCAAAAATGCACAGGTTTGGTAGGTTTCCCTAGGTGCCGGCTGAGAAAGAGGCCAAAATCTACAGGCAGGCACTTTGCAAAAAACGGCTCTGTTTTCTGTCAAAAAATGGGATGTGTCCACGTTGTGTTTTGGGGCATTTCCTGTCACAGGCGCTAGGCCTACCCACACAAGTGAGGTATCATTTTTATCGGGAGACTTGGGGGAACGCTGGGTGGAAGAAAATTTGTGGCTCCTCTCAGATTCCAGAACTTTCTGTCACCGAAATGTGAGGAAAATGTTTTTTTTTAGCCACATTTTGAGGTTTGCTAAGGATTCTGGGTAACAGAACCTGGCCAGAGCCCCACAAGTGACCCCATCTTGGATTCCCATAGGTCTCTAGTTTTCAGAAATGCACAGGTTTGGTAGGTTTCCCTAGGTGCCAGCTGAGCTATAGGCCAAAATCTACAGGTAGGCACTTTGCAAAAAACAGCTCTGTTTTCTGTCAAAAAATGGGATGTGTCCACGTTGTGTTTTGTGGCATTTCCTGTTGTGGGCGCTAGGCCTTCCCACACAAGTGAAGTATCATTTTTATCTGGAGACTTAGGGGAACGCTGGGTGGAAGGAAATTTGTGGCTCCTCTCAGATTCCAGAACTTTCTGTTACCGAAATGTGAGGACAACGTGTTTTTTTAGCCACATTTTGAGGTTTGCAAAGTATTCTGGGTAACAGAACCTGGTCAGAGCCCCACAAGTCACCCCATCTTGGATCTCCCTAGGTCTCTAGTTTTAAAAAATGCACAGGTTTGGTAGATTTCCCTAGGTGCCGGCTGAGCTAGAGGCCAAAATCTACAGGTAGGCACTTTGCAAAAAACAGCTCTGTTTTCTGTCAAAAAATGGGATGTGTCCACGTTGTGTTTTGGGGCATTTCCTGTCACACGCGCTAGGACTACCCACACAAGTGAGGTATCATTTTTATCTGGAGACTTGGGGGAACGCTGGGTGGAAGGAAATTTGTGGCTCCTCTCAGATTCCAGAACTTTCTGTCACCGAAATGTGAGGAAATTGTGTTTTTTAGCCACATTTTGAGGTTTGCAAAGGATTCTGGGTAACAGAACCTGGTCAGAGCCCCACAAGTCACCCCATCTTGGATTCCCCTAGGTCTCTAGTTTTAAAAAATGCACAGGTTTGGTAGGTTTCCCTAGGTGCCGGCTGAGCTAGAGGCCAAAATCTACAGGTAGTCACTTTGCAAAAAACAGCTCTGTTTTCTGTCAAAAAATGGGATGTGTCCACGTTGTGTTTTGTGGCATTTCCTGTTGTGGGCGCTAGGCCTACCCACACAAGTGAGGTATCATTTTTATCGGGAGACTTGGGGGAACGCTGGGTGGAAGGAAATTTGTGGCTCCTCTCAGATTCCAGAACTTTCTGTCACCGAAATGTGAGGAAAACGTGTTTTTTTAGCCACATTTTGAGGTTTGCAAAGGATTCTGGGTGACAGAACCTAGTCAGAGCCCCACAAGCCACCCCATATTGGATTCCCCTAGGTCTCTAGTTTAAAAAAATGCACAGGTTTCATAGGTTTCCTTAGGTGCCGGCTGAGCTAGAGGCCAAAATCTACAGGTAGGCACTTTGCAAAAAACAGCTCTGTTTTCTGTCAAAAAATGGGATGTGTCCACGTTGTGTTTTGTGGCATTTCCTGTTGTGGGCGCTAGGCCTTCCCACACAAGTGAGGTATCATTTTTATCTGGAGACTTAGGGGAACGCTGGGTGGAAGGAAATTTGTGGCTCCTCTCAGATTCCAGACCTTTCTGTCACCGAAATGTGAGGAAAATGTGTTTTTTTAGCCACATTTTGAGGTTTGCAAAGGATTCTGGGTAACAGAACCTGGTCAGAGCCCCACGAGTCACCCCA
Source organism: Pleurodeles waltl (assembly GCF_031143425.1). Taxonomy (NCBI): domain Eukaryota; kingdom Metazoa; phylum Chordata; class Amphibia; order Caudata; family Salamandridae; genus Pleurodeles; species Pleurodeles waltl. The sequence continues at coordinate 499,089,916 of NC_090440.1, forward strand.
TCTTGGATCTCCCTAGGTCTCTAGTTTTAAAAAATGCACAGGTTTGGTAGATTTCCCTAGGTGCCGGCTGAGCTAGATGCCAAAATCTACAGGTAGGCACTTTGCAAAAAACAGCTCTGTTTTCTGTCAAAAAATGGGATGAGTCCACGTTGTGTTTTGGGGCATTTCCTGTCGTGGGTGCTACGCCTACCCACACAAATGAGGTATCAATTTTATCGGGAGACTTGGGGGAATGATGGGAGGAAGGAAATTTGTGGCTCCTCTCAGATTCCAGAACTTTCTGTCACCAAAATGTGAGGAGAACGTGTTTTTTTAGCCACATTTTGAGGTTTGCAAAGGATTCTGGGTAACAGAACCTGGTCAGAGCCCCACAAGTCACCCCATCTTGGATCCCCCTAGGTCTCTAGTTTTAAAAAATGCACAGGTTTGGTAGATTTCCCTAGGTGCCGGCTGAGCTAGAGGCCAAAATCTACAGGTAGGCACTTTGCAAAAAACAGCTCTGTTTTCTGTCAAAAAATGGGATGTGTCCACGTTGTGTTTTGGGGCATTTCCTGTCACACGCGCTAGGAATACCCACACAAGTGAGGTATCATTTTTATCGGGAGACTTGGGGGAACGCTGGGTGGAAGGAAATTTGTGGCTCCTCTCAGATTCCAGAACTTTCTGTCACCGAAATGTGAGGAAAATGTGTTTTTTAGCCACATTTTGAGGTTTGCAAATGATTCTGGGTAACAGAACCTGGTCAGAGCCCCACAAGTCACCCCATCTTGGATTCCCCTAGGTCTCTAGTTTTCAAAAATGCACAGGTTTGGTAGGTTTCCCTAGGTGCTGGCTGAGCTAGAGGCCAAAATCTACAGGTAGTCACTTTGCAAAAAAAAGCTCTGTTTTCTGTCAAAAAATGGGATGTGTCCACGTTGTGTTTTGTGGCATTTCCTGTTGTGCGCGCTAGGCCTTCCCACACAAGTGAGGTATCATTTTTATCTGGAGACTTAGGGGAACGCTGGGTGGAAGGAAATTTGTGGCTCCTCTCAGATTCCAGACCTTTCTGTCACCGAAATGTGAGGAAAATGTGTTTTTTTAGCCACATTTTGAGGTTTGCAAAGGATTCTGGGTAACAGAACCTGGTCAGAGCCCCACGAGTCACCCCATCTTGGATTCCCCTAGGTCTCTAGTTTTCAAAAATGCACAGGTTTGGTAGGTTTCCCTAGGTGCCGGCTGAGAAAGAGGCCAAAATCTACAGGCAGGCACTTTGCAAAAAACGGCTCTGTTTTCTGTCAAAAAATGGGATGTGTCCACGTTGTGTTTTGGGGCATTTCCTGTCACAGGCGCTAGGCCTACCCACACAAGTGAGGTATCATTTTTATCGGGAGACTTGGGGGAACGCTGGGTGGAAGGAAATTTGTGGCTCCTCTCAGATTCCAGAACTTTCTGTCACCGAAATGTGAGGAAAATGTTTTTTTTTAGCCACATTTTGAGGTTTGCTAAGGATTCTGGGTAACAGAACCTGGCCAGAGCCCCACAAGTGACCCCATCTTGGATTCCCATAGGTCTCTAGTTTTCAGAAATGCACAGGTTTGGTAGGTTTCCCTAGGTGCCAGCTGAGCTATAGGCCAAAATCTACAGGTAGGCACTTTGCAAAAAACAGCTCTGTTTTCTGTCAAAAAATGGGATGTGTCCACGTTGTGTTTTGTGGCATTTCCTGTTGTGGGCGCTAGGCCTTCCCACACAAGTGAAGTATCATTTTTATCTGGAGACTTAGGGGAACGCTGGGTGGAAGGAAATTTGTGGCTCCTCTCAGATTCCAGAACTTTCTGTTACCGAAATGTGAGGACAACGTGTTTTTTTAGCCACATTTTGAGGTTTGCAAAGTATTCTGGGTAACAGAACCTGGTCAGAGCCCCACAAGTCACCCCATCTTGGATCTCCCTAGGTCTCTAGTTTTAAAAAATGCACAGGTTTGGTAGATTTCCCTAGGTGCCGGCTGAGCTAGAGGCCAAAATCTACAGGTAGGCACTTTGCAAAAAACAGCTCTGTTTTCTGTCAAAAAATGGGATGTGTCCACGTTGTGTTTTGGGGCATTTCCTGTCACACGCGCTAGGACTACCCACACAAGTGAGGTATCATTTTTATCTGGAGACTTGGGGGAACGCTGGGTGGAAGGAAATTTGTGGCTCCTCTCAGATTCCAGAACTTTCTGTCACCGAAATGTGAGGAAATTGTGTTTTTTAGCCACATTTTGAGGTTTGCAAAGGATTCTGGGTAACAGAACCTGGTCAGAGCCCCACAAGTCACCCCATCTTGGATTCCCCTAGGTCTCTAGTTTTAAAAAATGCACAGGTTTGGTAGGTTTCCCTAGGTGCCGGCTGAGCTAGAGGCCAAAATCTACAGGTAGTCACTTTGCAAAAAACAGCTCTGTTTTCTGTCAAAAAATGGGATGTGTCCACGTTGTGTTTTGTGGCATTTCCTGTTGTGGGCGCTAGGCCTACCCACACAAGTGAGGTATCATTTTTATCGGGAGACTTGGGGGAACGCTGGGTGGAAGGAAATTTGTGGCTCCTCTCAGATTCCAGAACTTTCTGTCACCGAAATGTGAGGAAAACGTGTTTTTTTAGCCACATTTTGAGGTTTGCAAAGGATTCTGGGTGACAGAACCTAGTCAGAGCCCCACAAGCCACCCCATATTGGATTCCCCTAGGTCTCTAGTTTAAAAAAATGCACAGGTTTCATAGGTTTCCTTAGGTGCCGGCTGAGCTAGAGGCCAAAATCTACAGGTAGGCACTTTGCAAAAAACAGCTCTGTTTTCTGTCAAAAAATGGGATGTGTCCACGTTGTGTTTTGTGGCATTTCCTGTTGTGGGCGCTAGGCCTTCCCACACAAGTGAGGTATCATTTTTATCTGGAGACTTAGGGGAACGCTGGGTGGAAGGAAATTTGTGGCTCCTCTCAGATTCCAGACCTTTCTGTCACCGAAATGTGAGGAAAATGTGTTTTTTTAGCCACATTTTGAGGTTTGCAAAGGATTCTGGGTAACAGAACCTGGTCAGAGCCCCACGAGTCACCCCATCTTGGATCTCCCTAGGTCTCTAGTTTTAAAAAATGCACAGGTTTGGTAGATTTCCCTAGGTGCCGGCTGAGCTAGATGCCAAAATCTACAGGTAGGCACTTTGCAAAAAACAGCTCTGTTTTCTGTCAAAAAATGGGATGTGTCCACGTTGTGTTTTGGGGCATTTCCTGTCACACGCGCTAGGACTACCCACACAAGTGAGGTATCATTTTTATCGGGAGACTTGGGGGAACGCTGGGTGGAAGGAAATTTGTGGCTCCTCTCAGATTCCAGAACTTTCTGTCACCGAAATGTGAGGAAAATGTGTTTTTTAGCCACATTTTGAGGTTTGCAAAGGATTCTGGGTAACAGAACCTGGTCAGAGCCCCACAAGTCACCCCATCTTGGATTCCCCTAGGTCTCTAGTTTTCAAAAATGCACAGGTTTGGTAGGTTTCCCTAGGTGCCGGCTGAGCTAGAGGCCAAAATCTACAGGTAGTCACTTTGCAAAAAACAGCTCTGTTTTCTGTCAAAAAATGGGATGTGTCCACGTTGTGTTTTGTGGCATTTCCTGTTGTGGGCGCTAGGCCTACCCACACAAGTGAGGTATCATTTTTATCGGGAGACTTGGGGGAACGCTGGGTGGAAGGAAATTTGTGGCTCCTCTCAGATTCCAGAACTTTCTGTCACCGAAATGTGAGGAAAACGTGTTTTTTTAGCCACATTTTGAGGTTTGCAAAGGATTCTGGGTGACAGAACCTAGTCAGAGCCCCACAAGCCACCCCATATTGGATTCCCCTAGGTCTCTAGTTTTAAAAAATGCACAGGTTTCATAGGTTTCCTTAGGTGCCGGCTGAGCTAGAGGCCAAAATCTACAGGTAGGCACTTTGCAAAAAACAGCTCTGTTTTCTGTCAAAAAATGGGATGTGTCCACGTTGTGTTTTGTGGCATTTCCTGTTGTGGGCGCTAGGCCTTCCCACACAAGTGAGGTATCATTTTTATCTGGAGACTTAGGGGAACGCTGGGTGGAAAGAAATTTGTGGCTCCTCTCAGATTCCAGACCTTTCTGTCACCGAAATGTGAGGAAAATGTGTTTTTTTAGCCACATTTTGAGGTTTGCAAAGGATTCTGGGTAACAGAACCTGGTCAGAGCCCCACGAGTCACCCCATCTTGGATTCCCCTAGGTCTCTAGTTTTCAAAAATGCACAGGTTTGGTAGGTTTCCCTAGGTGCCGGCTGAGAAAGAGGCCAAAATCTACAGGCAGGCACTTTGCAAAAAACAGCTCTGTTTTCTGTCAAAAAATGGGATGTGCCCACGTTGTGTTTTGGGGCATTTCCTGTCACAGGCGCTAGGCCTACCCACACAAGTGAGGTATCATTTTTATCGGGAGACTTGGGGGAACGCTGGGTGGAAGGACATTTGTGGCTCCTCTCAGATTCCAGAACTTTCTGTCACCGAAATGTGAGTAAAATGTGTTTTTTTAGCCACATTTTGAGGTTTGCAAAGGATTCTGGGTAACAGAACCTGGTCAGAGCCCCACAAGTCACCCCATCTTGGATTCCCATAGGTCTCTAGTTTTCAGAAATGCACAGGTTTGGTAGGTTTCCCTAGGTGCCAGCTGAGCTAGAGGCCAAAATCTACAGGTAGGCTCTTTGCAAAAAACAGCTCTGTTTTCTGTCAAAAAATGGGATGTGTCCACGTTGTGTTTTGTGGCATTTCCTGTTGTGGGCGCTAGGCCTTCCCACACAAGTGAAGTATCATTTTTATCTGGAGACTTAGGGGAACGCTGGGTGGAAGGAAATTTGTGGCTCCTCTCAGATTCCAGAACTTTCTGTCACCGAAATGTGAGGAAAATGTGTTTTTTTAGCCACATTTTGACGTTTGCAAAGGATTCTGGGTAACAGAACCTGGTCAGAGCCCCACAAGCCACCCCATATTGGATTCCCCTAGGTCTCTAGTTTTCAAAAATGCACAGGTTTGGTAGGTTTCCCTAGGTGCCGGCTGAGCTTGAGGCCAAAATCTACAAGTAGGCACTTTGCAAAAAACAGCTCTGTTTTCTGTCATAAAATGGGATGTGTCCACGTTAACTTTTGTGGCATTTCCTGTCGTGGGCGCTAGGCCTACCCACACAAGTGAGGTATCATTTTTATCGGGTGACTTGGGGGAACGCTGGGTGGAAGGAAATTTGTGGCTCCTCTCAGATTCCAGAACTTTCTGTCACCGAAATGTGAGGAAAATGTGTTTATTTAGCCACATTTTGAGGTTTGCAAAGGATTCTGTGTAACAGAACCTGGTCAGAGCCCCACAAGCCACCCTATATTGGATTCCCCTAGGTCTCTAGTTTTCAAAAATGCACAGGTTTGGTAGGTTTCCCTAGGTGCCGGCTGAGCTAGAGGCCAAAATCTACAGGTAGGCACTTTGCAAAAAACAGCTCTGTTTTCTGTCAAAAAATGGGATGTGTCCACGTTGTGTTTTGGAGTATTTCCTGTCGCGGGCGCTAGGCCTACCCACACAAGTGAGGTACCATTTTTATAGGGAGACTTGGGGGAACGCTGGGTGGAAGGAAATTTGTGGCTCCTCTTAGATTCCAGATCTTCCTGTCACCGAAATGTGAGGAAAACGTGTTTTTTTAGCCACATTTTGAGGTTTGCAAAGGATTCTGGGTAACAGAACCTGGTCAGAGCCCCACAAGTCACCCCATCTTGGATTCCCCTAGGTCTCTAGTTTTCAAAAATGCACAGGTTTGGTAGGTTTCCCTAGGTGCCGGCTGAGCTAGAGGCCAAAATCTACAGGTAGGCACTTTGCAAAAAACAGCTCTGTTTTCTGTCAATAAATGGGATGTGTCCACGTTGTGTTTTGGGGCATTTCGTGTTGCGGGTGCTAGGCCTACCCCCAAAAGTGAGGTATCATTTTTATCGGGAGACTTGGGGGAACGCTGGGTGGAAGGAAATTTGTGGCTCCTCTCAGATTCCAGAACTTTCTGTCACCGAAATGCGAGGAAAACGTGTTTATTTAGCCACATTTTGAGGTTTGCAAAGTATTCTGGGTAACAGAACCTGGTCAGAGCCCCACAAGCCACCCCATATTGGATTCCCCTAGGTCTCTAGTTTTAAAAAATGCACAGGTTTGGCAGGTTTCCCTAGGTGCCGGCTGAGCTAGACGCCAAAATCTACAGGTAGGCACTATGCAAAAAACAGCTCTGTTTTCTGTCAAGAAAATGGGATGTGTCCACGTTGTGTTTTGGGGCATTTCCTGTTGTGGGCGCTAGGCCTACCCACACAAGTGAAGTATCATTTTTATCGGGAGACTTGGGGGAACGTTGGGTGGAAGGAAATTTGTGGCTCCTCTCAGATTCCAGAACTTTCTGTCACCGAAATGCGAGGAAAACGTGTTTATTTAGCCACATTTTGAGGTTTGCAAAGTATTCTGGGTAAAAGAACCTGGTCAGAGCCCCACAAGCCACCCCATATTGGATTCCCCTAGTTCTCTAGCTTTAAAAAATGCACAGGTTTGGCAGGTTTCCCTAGGTGCCGGCTGAGCTAGACGCCAAAATCTACAGGTAGGCACTTTGCAAAAAACAGCTCTGTTTTCTGTCAAAAAAATGGGATGTGTCCACGTTGTGTTTTGGGGCATTTCCTGTTGCGGGCGCTAGGCCTACCCACACAAGTGAGGTATCATTTTTATCGGGTGACTTGCGGGAACGCTGGGTGGAAGGAAATTTGTGGCTCCTCTCAGATTCCAGAACTTTCTGTAACTGAAATGTGAGGAAAATGTGTTTTTTTAGCCACATTTTGAGGTTTGCAAAGGATTCTGGGTAACAGAACCTGGTCAGAGCCCCACCAGTCACCCCATCTTGGATTCCCCTAGGTCTCTAGTTTTCAGAAATGCACAGGTTTGGTAGTTTTCTCTAGGTGCCGGGTGAGCTAGAGGCCAAAATCTACAGGTAGGCACTTTGTAAAAAAACAGCTCTGTTTTCTGTCAAAAAATGGGATGTGTCCACGTTGTGTTTTGGGGGAATTTCCTGTTGCGGGCGCTAGGCCTACCCACACAAGTGAGGTATCATTTTTATCGGGAGACTTGGTGGAACGCTGGGTGGAAGGAAATTTGTGGCTTCTCTCAGATTCCAGAACTTTCTGTCACCGAAATGCGAGGAAAACATGTTTATTTAGCCACATTTTGAGGTTTGCGAAGGATTCTGGGTAACAGAACTTGGTCAGAGCCCCACAAGCCACCCCATATTGGATTCCCCTAGGCCTCTATTTTTCAAAAATGCACAGGTTTGGTAGGTTTCCCTAGGTGCCGGCTGAGCTAGAGGCCAAAATCTACAAGTAGGCACTTTGCAAAAAACAGCTCTGTTTTCTGTCATAAAATGGGATGTGTCCACGTTAACTTTTGTGGCATTTCCTGTCGTGGGCGCTAGGCCTACCCACACAAGTGAGGTATCATTTTTATCGGGAGACTTGGGGGAACGCTGGGTGGAAGGAAATTTGTGGCTCCTCTCAGATTCCAGAACTTCCTGTCACCGAAATGTGAGGAAAACGTGTTTCTTTAGCCACATTTTGAGGTTTGCATAGGATTCTGGGTAACAGAACCTGGTCAGAGCCCCACAAGTCACCCCATCTTGGATTCCCCTAGGTCTCTAGTTTTCAAAAATGCACAGGTTTGGCAGGTTTCCCTAGGTGCCGGCTGAGCTAGACGCCAAAATCTACAGGTAGGCACTATGCAAAAAACAGCTCTGTTTTCTGTCAAAAAAATGGGATGTGTCCACGTTGTGTTTTGGGGCATCTCCTGTTGCGGGCGCTAGGCCTACTCACACAAGTGAGGTATCATTTTTATCGGGTGACTTGGGGGAACGCTGGGTGGAAGGAAATTTGTGGCTCCTCTCAGATTCCAGAACTTTCTGTCACCGAAATGTGAGGAAAATGTATTTTTTTAGCCACATTTTGAGGTTTGCAAAGGATTCTGGGTAACAGAACCTGGTCAGAGCCCCACAAGTCACCCCATCTTGGATTCCCCTAGGTCTCTAGTTTTCAGAAATGCACAGGTTTGGTAGGTTTCCCTAGGTGCCGGCTGAGCTAGAGGCCAAAATCTACAGGTAGGCACTTTGTAAAAAAACAGCTCTGTTTTCTGTCAAAAAATGGGATGTGTCCACGTTGTGTTTTGGGGGCATTTCCTGTTGTGGGCGCTAGGCCTACCCACACAAGTGAGGTATCATTTTTATCAGGAGACTTGGGGGAACGCTGGGTGGAAGGAAATTTGTGGCTCCTCTCAGATTCCAGAACTTTCTGTCACCGAAATGCGAGGAAAAGGTGTTTATTTAGCCACATTTTGAGGTTTGCAAAGGATTCTGTGTAACAGAACCTGGTCAGAGCCCCACAAGCCACCACATATTGGATTCCCCTAGGTCTCTAGTTTTCCAAAAATGCACAGGTTTGGTAGGTTTCCCTAGGTGCCGGCTGAGCTAGAGGCCAAAATCTACAGGTAGGCACTATGCAAAAAACAGTTCTGTTTTCTGTCAAAAAATGGGATGTGTCCACATTGTGTTTTGGGGGCATTTCCTGTTGCGGGCGCAAGGCCTACCCACACAAGTGAGGTATCATTTTTATCGGGAGACTTGGGGGAATGCTGGGTGGAAGGAAATTTGTGGCTCCTCTCAGATTCCAGAACTTTCTGTCACCGAAATGCGAGGAAAACGTGTTTATTTAGCCACATTTTGAGGTTTGCAAAGTATTCTGGGTAACAGAACCTGGTCAGAGCCCCACAAGCCACCCCATATTGGATTCCCCTAGGTCTCTAGTTTTCAAAAATGCACAGGTTTGGCAGGTTTCCCTACGTGCCGGCTGAGCTAGTCGCCAAAATCTACAGGTAGGCACTATGCAAAAAACAGCTCTGTTTTCTGTCAAAAAAATGGGATGTGTCCACGTTGTGTTTTGGGGCATTTCCTGTTGCGGGCGCTAGGCCTACCAACACAAGTGAGGTATCATTTTTATCGTGTGACTTGGGGGAATGCTGGGTGGAAGGAAATTTGTGGCTCCTCTCAGATTCCAGAACTTTCTGTCACCGAAATGCGAGGAAAACGTGTTTTTTAGCCACATTTTGAGGTTTGCAAAGGATTCTGGGTAACAGAACCTGGTCAGAGCCCCACAAGCCACCCCATATTGGATTCCCCTAGGTCTCTAGTTTTCAAAAATGCACAGGTTTGGTAGGTTTCCCTAGGTGCCGGCTGAACAAGAGGCCAAAATCTACAGGTAGGCACTTTGTAAAAAAACGGCTCTGTTTTCTGTAAAAAAATGGGATGTGTCCACGTTGTGTTTTGGGGCATTTCCTGTCGTGGGCGCTACGCCTACCCACACAAATGAGGTATCATTTTTATCGGGAGACTTGGGGGAATGATGGGTGGAAGGAAATTTGTGGCTCCTCTCAGATTCCAGAACTTTCTGTTACCAAAATGTGAGGAGAACGTGTTTTTTTAGCCACATTTTGAGGTTTGCAAAGGATTCTGGGTAACAGAACCTGGTCAGAGCCCCACAACTCACCCCATCTTGGATCCCACTAGGTCTCTAGTTTTAAAAAATGCACAGGTTTGGTAGATTTCCCTAGGTGCCGGCTGAGCTAGAGACCAAAATCTACAGGTAGGCACTTTGCAAAAAACAGCTCTGTTTTCTGTCAAAAAATGGGATGTGTCCACGTTGTGTTTTGGGGCATTTCCTGTCACACGCGCTAGGACTACCCACACAAGTGAGGTATCATTTTTATCGGGAGACTTGGGGGAATGCTGGGTGGAAGGAAATTTGTGGCTCCTCTCAGATTCCAGAACTTTCTGTCACCGAAATGTGAGGAAAATGTGTTTTTTTAGCCACATTTTGAGGTTTGCAAAGGATTCTGGGTAACAGAACCTGGTCAGAGCCCCACAAGTCACCCCATCTTGGATTCCCCTAGGTCTCTAGTTTTCAAAAATGCACAGGTTTGGTAGGTTTCCCTAGGTGCCGGCTGAGCTAGAGGCCAACATCTACAGGTAGTCACTTTGCAAAAAACAGCTCTGTTTTCTGTCAAAAAATGGGATGTGTCCACGTTGTGTTTTGTGGCATTTCCTGTCGTGGGCGCTAGGCCTACCTATACAAGTGAGGTATCATTTTTATCGGGAGACTTGGGGGAACGCTGGGTGGAAGGAAATTTGTGGCTCCTCTCAGATTCCAGAACTTTCTGTCACCGAAATGTGAGGAAAACGTGTTTTTTTAGCCACATTTTGAGGTTTGCAAAGGATTCTGGGTAACAGAACCTAGTCAGAGCCCCACAAGCCACCCCATATTGGATTCCCCTAGGCCTCTAGTTTTCAAAAATGCACAGGTTTGGTAGGTTTCCCTAGGTGCCGGCTGAGCTAGAGGCCAAAATCTACAAGTAGGCACTTTGCAAAAAACAGCTCTGTTTTCTGTCATAAAATGGGATGTGTCCACGTTAACTTTTGTGGCATTTCCTGTCGTGGGCGCTAGGCCTACCCACACAAGTGAGGTATCATTTTTATCGGGAGACTTGGGGGAACGCTGGGTGGAAGGAAATTTGTGGCTCCTCTCAGATTCCAGAACTTCCTGTCACCGAAATGTGAGGAAAACGTGTTTCTTTAGCCACATTTTGAGGTTTGCATAGGATTCTGGGTAACAGAACCTGGTCAGAGCCCCACAAGTCACCCCATCTAGGATTCCCCTTGGTCTCTAGTTTTCAAAAATGCACAGGTTTGGCAGGTTTCCCTAGGTGCCGGCTGAGCTAGACGCCAAAATCTACAGGTAGGCACTATGCAAAAAACAGCTCTGTTTTCTGTCAAAAAAATGGGATGTGTCCACGTTGTGTTTTGGGGCATCTCCTGTTGCGGGCGCTAGGCCTACCCACACAAGTGAGGTATCATTTTTATCGGGTGACTTGGGGGAACGCTGGGTGGAAGGAAATTTGTGGCTCCTCTCAGATTCCAGAACTTTCTGTCACCGAAATGTGAGGAAAATGTGTTTTTTTAGCCACATTTTGAGGTTTGCAAAGGATTCTGGGTAACAGAACCTGGTCAGAGCCCCACAAGTCACCCCATCTTGGATTCCCCTAGGCCTCTAGTTTTCAGAAATGCACAGGTTTGGTAGGTTTCCCTAGGTGCCGGCTGAGCTAGAGGCCAAAATCTACAGGTAGGCACTTTGTAAAAAAACAGCTCTGTTTTCTGTCAAAAAATGGGATGTGTCCACGTTGTGTTTTGGGGGCATTTCCTGTTGCGGGCGCTAGGCCTACCCACACAAGTGAGGTATCATTTTTATCGGGAGACTTGGGGGAACGCTGGGTGGAAGGAAATTTGTGGCTCCTCTCAGATTCCAGAACTTTCTGTCACCGAAATGCGAGGAAAAGGTGTTTATTTAGCCACATTTTGAGGTTTGCAAAGGATTCTGTGTAACAGAACCTGGTCAGAGCCCCACAAGCCACCCCATATTGGATTCCCCTAGGTCTCTAGTTTTCCAAAAATGCACAGGTTTGGTAGGTTTCCCTAGGTGCCGGCTGAGCTAGAGGCCAAAATCTACAGGTAGGCACTATGCAAAAAACAGTTCTGTTTTCTGTCAAAAAATGGGATGTGTCCACATTGTGTTTTGGGGGCATTTCCTGTTGCGGGCGCAAGGCCTACCCACACAAGTGAGGTATCATTTTTATCGGGAGACTTGGGGGAACGCTGGGTGGAAGGAAATTTGTGGCTCCTCTCAGATTCCAGAACTTTCTGTCACCGAAATGTGAGGAAAATGTGTTTTTTTAGCCACATTTTGAGGTTTGCAAAGGATTCTGGGTAACAGAACCTGGTCAGAGCCCCACAAGTCACCCCATCTTGGATTCCCCTAGGCCTCTAGTTTTCAGAAATGCACAGGTTTGGTAGGTTTCCCTAGGTGCCGGCTGAGCTAGAGGCCAAAATCTACAGGTAGGCACTTTGTAAAAAAACAGCTCTGTTTTCTGTCAAAAAATGGGATGTGTCCACGTTGTGTTTTGGGGGCATTTCCTGTTGCGGGCGCTAGGCCTACCCACACAAGTGAGGTATCATTTTTATCGGGAGACTTGGGGGAACGCTGGGTGGAAGGAAATTTGTGGCTCCTCTCAGATTCCAGAACTTTCTGTCACCGAAATGCGAGGAAAAGGTGTTTATTTAGCCACATTTTGAGGTTTGCAAAGGATTCTGTGTAACAGAACCTGGTCAGAGCCCCACAAGCCACCCCATATTGGATTCCCCTAGGTCTCTAGTTTTCCAAAAATGCACAGGTTTGGTAGGTTTCCCTAGGTGCCGGCTGAGCTAGAGGCCAAAATCTACAGGTAGGCACTATGCAAAAAACAGTTCTGTTTTCTGTCAAAAAATGGGATGTGTCCACATTGTGTTTTGGGGGCATTTCCTGTTGCGGGCGCAAGGCCTACCCACACAAGTGAGGTATCATTTTTATCGGGAGACTTGGGGGAACGCTGGGTGGAAGGAAATTTGTGGCTCCTCTCAGATTCCAGAACTTTCTGTCACCGAAATGCGAGGAAAACGTGTTTATTTAGCCACATTTTGAGGTTTGCAAAGGATTCTGGGTAACAGAACCTAGTCAGAGCCCCACAAGCCACCCCATATTGGATTCCCCTAGGTCTCTAGTTTTCAAAAATGCACAGGTTTGGTAGGTTTCCCTAGGTGCCGGCTGAGCTAGAGGCCAAAATCTACAGGTAGGCCCTTTGCAAAAAACAGCTCTGTTTTCTGTCAAAAAATGGGATGTGTCCACGTTGTGTTTTGTGGCATTTCCTGTTGTGGGCGCTAGGCCTTCCCACACAAGTGAGGTATCATTTTTATCTGGAGACTTAGGGGAACGCTGGGTGGAAGGAAATTTGTGGCTCCTCTCAGATTCCAGAACTTTCTGTCACCGAAATGTGAGGAAAATGTGTTTTTTTAGCCACATTTTGAGGTTTGCAAAGGATTCTGGGTAACAGAACCTGGTCAGAGCCCCACGAGTCACCCCATCTTGGATTCCCCTAGGTCTCTAGTTTTCAAAAATGCACAGGTTTGGTAGGTTTCCCTAGGTGCCGGCTGAGAAAGAGGCCAAAATCTACAGGCAGGCACTTTGCAAAAAACAGCTCTGTTTTCTGTCAAAAAATGGGATGTGTCCACGTTGTGTTTTGGGGTATTTCCTGTCGCGGGCGCTAGGCCTACCCACACAAGTGAGGTACCATTTTTATAGGGAGACTTGGGGGAATGCTGGGTGGAAGGAAATTTGTGGCTCCTCTCAGATTCCAGAACTTTCTGTCACCGAAATGCGAGGAAAACGTGTTTATTTAGCCACATTTTGAGGTTTGCAAAGTATTCTGGGTAACAGAACCTGGTCAGAGCCCCACAAGCCACCCCATATTGGATTCCCCTAGGTCTCTAGTTTTCAAAAATGCACAGGTTTGGCAGGTTTCCCTATGTGCCGGCTGAGCTAGACGCCAAAATCTACAGGTAGGCACTATGCAAAAAACAGCTCTGTTTTCTGTCAAAAAAATGGGATGTGTCCACGTTGTGTTTTGGGGCATTTCCTGTTGCGGGCGCTAGGCCTACCCACACAAGTGAGGTATCATTTTTATCGGGTGACTTGGGGGAATGCTGGGTGGAAGGAAATTTGTGGCTCCTCTCAGATTCCAGAACTTTCTGTCACCGAAATGCGAGGAAAACGTGTTTTTTAGCCACATTTTGAGGTTTGCAAAGGATTCTGGGTAACAGAACCTGGTCAGAGCCCCACAAGCCACCCCATATTGGATTCCCCTAGGTCTCTAGTTTTCAAAAATGCACAGGTTTGGTAGGTTTCCCTAGGTGCCGGCTGAACAAGAGGCCAAAATCTACAGGTAGGCACTTTGTAAAAAACGGCTCTGTTTTCTGTAAAAAAATGGGATGTGTCCACGTTGTGTTTTGGGGCATTTCCTGTCGTGGGCGCTACGCCTACCCACACAAATGAGGTATCATTTTTATCGGGAGACTTGGGGGAATGATGGGTGGAAGGAAATTTGTGGCTCCTCTCAGATTCCAGAACTTTCTGTTACCAAAATGTGAGGAGAACGTGTTTTTTTAGCCACATTTTGAGGTTTGCAAAGGATTCTGGGTAACAGAACCTGGTCAGAGCCCCACAAGTCACCCCATCTTGGATCCCCCTAGGTCTCTAGTTTTAAAAAATGCACAGGTTTGGTAGATTTCCCTAGGTGCCGGCTGAGCTAGAGGCCAAAATCTACAGGTAGGCACTTTGCAAAAAACAGCTCTGTTTTCTGTCAAAAAATGGGATGTGTCCACGTTGTGTTTTGGGGCATTTCCTGTCACACGCGCTAGGACTACCCACACAAGTGAGGTATCATTTTTATCGGGAGACTTGGGGGAACGCTGGGTGGAAGGAAATTTGTGGCTCCTCTCAGATTCCAGAACTTTCTGTCACCGAAATGTGAGGAAAATGTGTTTTTTAAACACATTTTGTGGTTTGCAAAGGATTCTGGGTAACAGAACCTGGTCAGAGCCCCACAAGTCACCCCATCTTGGATTCCCCTAGGTCTCTAGTTTTCAAAAATGCACAGGTTTGGTAGGTTTCCCTAGGTGCCGGCTGAGCTAGAGGCCAACATCTACAGGTAGTCACTTTGCAAAAAACAGCTCTGTTTTCTGTCAAAAAATGGGATGTGTCCACGTTGTGTTTTGTGGCATTTCCTGTCGTGGGCGCTAGGCCTACCTATACAAGTGAGGTATCATTTTTATCGGGAGACTTGGGGGAACGCTGGGTGGAAGGAAATTTGTGGCTCCTCTCAGATTCCAGAACTTTCTGTCACCGAAAAGTGAGGAAAACGTGTTTTTTTAGCCACATTTTGAGGTTTGCAAAGGATTCTGGGTAACAGAACCTAGTCAGAGCCCCACAAGCCACCCCATATTGGATTCCCCTAGGCCTCTAGTTTTCAAAAATGCACAGGTTTGGTAGGTTTCCCTAGGTGCCGGCTGAGCTAGAGGCCAAAATCTACAAGTAGGCACTTTGCAAAAAACAGCTCTGTTTTCTGTCATAAAATGGGATGTGTCCACGTTAACTTTTGTGGCATTTCCTGTCGTGGGCGCTAGGCCTACCCACACAAGTGAGGTATCATTTTTATCGGGAGACTTGGGGGAACACTGGGTGGAAGGAAATTTGTGGCTCCTCTCAGATTCCAGAACTTCCTGTCACCGAAATGTGAGGAAAACGTGTTTCTTTAGCCACATTTTGAGGTTTGCATAGGATTCTGGGTAACAGAACCTGGTCAGAGCCCCACAAGTCACCCCATCTAGGATTCCCCTTGGTCTCTAGTTTTCAAAAATGCACAGGTTTGGCAGGTTTCCCTAGGTGCCGGCTGAGCTAGACGCCAAAATCTACAGGTAGGCACTATGCAAAAAACAGCTCTGTTTTCTGTCAAAAAAATGGGATGTGTCCACGTTGTGTTTTGGGGCATCTCCTGTTGCGGGCGCTAGGCCTACCCACACAAGTGAGGTATCATTTTTATCGGGTGACTTGGGGGAACGCTGGGTGGAAGGAAATTTGTGGCTCCTCTCAGATTCCAGAACTTTCTGTCACCGAAATGTGAGGAAAATGTGTTTTTTTAGCCACATTTTGAGGTTTGCAAAGGATTCTGGGTAACAGAACCTGGTCAGAGCCCCACAAGTCACCCCATCTTGGATTCCCCTAGGTCTCTAGTTTTCAGAAATGCACAGGTTTGGTAGGTTTCCCTAGGTGCCGGCTGAGCTAGAGGCCAAAATCTACAGGTAGGCACTTTGTAAAAAAACAGCTCTGTTTTCTGTCAAAAAATGGGATGTGTCCACGTTGTGTTTTGGGGGCATTTCCTGTTGCGGGCGCTAGGCCTACCCACACAAGTGAGGTATCATTTTTATCGGGAGACTTGGGGGAACGCTGGGTGGAAGGAAATTTGTGGCTCCTCTCAGATTCCAGAACTTTCTGTCACCGAAATGCGAGGAAAAGGTGTTTATTTAGCCACATTTTGAGGTTTGCAAAGGATTCTGTGTAACAGAACCTGGTCAGAGCCCCACAAGCCACCCCATATTGGATTCCCCTAGGTCTCTAGTTTTCCAAAAATGCACAGGTTTGGTAGGTTTCCCTAGGTGCCGGCTGAGCTAGAGGCCAAAATCTACAGGTAGGCACTATGCAAAAAACAGTTCTGTTTTCTGTCAAAAAATGGGATGTGTCCACATTGTGTTTTGGGGGCATTTCCTGTTGCGGGCGCAAGGCCTACCCACACAAGTGAGGTATCATTTTTATCGGGAGACTTGGGGGAACGCTGGGTGGAAGGAAATTTGTGGCTCCTCTCAGATTCCAGAACTTTCTGTCACCGAAATGCGAGGAAAACGTGTTTATTTAGCCACATTTTGAGGTTTGCAAAGGATTCTGGGTAACAGAACCTAGTCAGAGCCCCACAAGCCACCCCATATTGGATTCCCCTAGGTCTCTAGTTTCCAAAAATGCACAGGTTTGGTAGGTTTCCCTAGGTGCCGGCTGAGCTAGAGGCCAAAATCTACAGGTAGGCACTTTGCAAAAAACAGCTCTGTTTTCTGTCAAAAAATGGGATGTGTCCACGTTGTGTTTTGTGGCATTTCCTGTTGTGGGCGCTAGGCCTTCCCACACAAGTGAGGTATCATTTTTATCTGGAGACTTAGGGGAACGCTGGGTGGAAGGAAATTTGTGGCTCCTCTCAGATTCCAGAACTTTCTGTCACCGAAATGTGAGGAAAATGTGTTTTTTTAGCCACATTTTGAGGTTTGCAAAGGATTCTGGGTAACAGAACCTGGTCAGAGCCCCACGAGTCACCCCATCTTGGATTCCCCTAGGTCTCTAGTTTTCAAAAATGCACAGGTTTGGTAGGTTTCCCTAGTTGCCGGCTGAGAAAGAGGCCAAAATCTACAAGCAGGCACTTTGCAAAAAACAGCTCTGTTTTCTGTCAAAAAATGGGATGTGTCCACGTTGTGTTTTGGGGTATTTCCTGTCGAGGGCGCTAGGCCTACCCACACAAGTGAGGTACCATTTTTATAGGGAGACTTGGGGGAATGCTGGGTGGAAGGAAATTTGTGGCTCCTCTCAGATTCCAGAACTTTCTGTCACCGAAATGCGAGGAAAACGTGTTTATTTAGCCACATTTTGAGGTTTGCAAAGTATTCTGGGTAACAGAACCTGGTCAGAGCCCCACAAGCCACCCCATATTGGATTCCCCTAGGTCTCTAGTTTTCAAAAAGGCACAGGTTTGGCAGGTTTCCCTACGTGCCGGCTGAGCTAGACGCCAAAATCTACAGGTAGGCACTATGCAAAAAACAGCTCTGTTTTCTGTCAAAAAAATGGGATGTGTCCACGTTGTGTTTTGGGGCATTTCCTGTTGCGGGCGCTAGGCCTACCCACACAAGTGAGGTATCATTTTTATCGGGTGACTTGGGGGAATGCTGGGTGGAAGGAAATTTGTGGCTCCTCTCAGATTCCAGAACTTTCTGTCACCGAAATGCGAGGAAAACGTGTTTTTTAGCCACATTTTGAGGTTTGCAAAGGATTCTGGGTAACAGAAACTGGTCAGAGCCCCACAAGCCACCCCATATTGGATTCCCCTAGGTCTCTAGTTTTCAAAAATGCACAGGTTTGGTAGGTTTCCCTAGGTGCCGGCTGAACAAGAGGCCAAAATCTACAGGTAGGCACTTTGTAAAAAAACGGCTCTGTTTTCTGTAAAAAAATGGGATGTGTCCACGTTGTGTTTTGGGGCATTTCCTGTCGTGGGCGCTACGCCTACCCACACAAATGAGGTATAATTTTTATCGGGAGACTTGGGGGAATGATGGGTGGAAGGAAATTTGTGGCTCCTCTCAGATTCCAGAACTTTCTGTTACCAAAATGTGAGGAGAACGTGTTTTTTTAGCCACATTTTGAGGTTTGCAAAGGATTCTGGGTAACAGAACCTGGTCAGAGCCCCACAAGTCACCCCATCTTGGATCCCCCTAGGTCTCTAGTTTTAAAAAATGCACAGGTTTGGTAGATTTCCCTAGGTGCCGGCTGAGCTAGAGGCCAAAATCTACAGGTAGGCACTTTGCAAAAAACAGCTCTGTTTTCTGTCAAAAAATGGGATGTGTCCACGTTGTGTTTTGGGGCATTTCCTGTCACACGCGCTAGGACTACCCACACAAGTGAGGTATCATTTTTATCGGGAGACTTGGGGGAACGCTGGGTGGAAGGAAATTTGTGGCTCCTCTCAGATTCCAGAACTTTCTGTCACCGAAATGTGAGGAAAATGTGTTTTTTAGCCACATTTTGAGGTTTGCAAAGGATTCTGGGTAACAGAACCTGGTCAGAGCCCCACAAGTCACCCCATCTTGGATTCCCCTAGGTCTCTAGTTTTCAAAAATGCACAGGTTTGGTAGGTTTCCCTAGGTGCCGGCTGAGCTAGAGGCCAAAATCTACAGGTAGTCACTTTGCAAAAAACAGCTCTGTTTTCTGTCAAAAAATGGGATGTGTCCACGTTGTGTTTTGTGGCATTTCCTGTCGTGGGCGCTAGGCCTACCCATACAAGTGAGGTATCATTTTTATCGGGAGACTTGGGGGAACGCTGGGTGGAAGGAAATTTGTGGCTCCTCTCAGATTCCAGAACTTTCTGTCACCGAAATGTGAGGAAAACGTGTTTTTTTAGCCACATTTTGAGGTTTGCAAAGGATTCTGGGTAACAGAACCTAGTCAGAGCCCCACAAGCCACCCCATATTGGATTCCCCTAGGTCTCTAGTTTTCAAAAATGCACAGGTTTCATAGGTTTCCTTAGGTGCCGGCTGAGCTAGAGGCCAAAATCTACAGGTAGGCACTTTGCAAAAAACAGCTCTGTTTTCTGTCAAAAAATGGGATGTGTCCACGTTGTGTTTTGGGGCATTTCCTGTCGTGGGCGCTACGCCTACCCACACAAATGAGGTATCATTTTTATCGGGAGACTTGGGGGAATGATAGGTGGAAGGAAATTTGTGGCTCCTCTCAGATTCCAGAACTTTCTGTTACCAAAATGTGAGGAGAACGTGTTTTTTTAGCCACATTTTGAGGTTTGCAAAGGATTCTGGGTAACAGAACCTGGTCAGAGCCCCACAAGTCACCCCATCTTGGATCCCCCTAGGTCTCTAGTTTTAAAAAATGCACAGGTTTGGTAGGTTTCCCTACGTGCCGGCTGAGCTAGACGCCAAAATCTACAGGTAGGCACTATGCAAAAAACAGCTCTGTTTTCTGTCAAAAAAATGGGATGTGTCCACGTTGTGTTTTGGGGTATTTCCTGTCGCGGGCGCTAGGCCTACCCACACAAGTGAGGTACCATTTTTATCGGGAGACTTGGGGGAACGCTGGGTGGAAGGAAATTTGTGGCTCCTCTCAGATTCCAGAACTTTCTGTCACCGAAATGCGAGGAAAACGTGTTTATTTAGCCACATTTTGAGGTTTGCAAAGGATTCTGGGTAACAGAACCTAGTCAGAGCCCCACAAGCCACCCCATATTGGATTCCCCTAGGTCTCTAGTTTTCAAAAATGCACAGGTTTGGTAGGTTTCCCTAGGTGCCGGCTGAGCTAGAGGCCAAAATCTACAGGTAGGCACTTTGCAAAAAACAGCTCTGTTTTCTGTCAAAAAATGGGATGTGTCCACGTTGTGTTTTGTGGCATTTCCTGTTGTGGGCGCTAGGCCTTCCCACACAAGTGAGGTATCATTTTTATCTGGAGACTTAGGGGAACGCTGGGTGGAAGGAAATTTGTGGCTCCTCTCAGATTCCAGAACTTTCTGTCACCGAAATGTGAGGAAAATGTGTTTTTTTAGCCACATTTTGAGGTTTGCAAAGGATTCTGGGTAACAGAACCTGGTCAGAGCCCCACGAGTCACCCCATCTTGGATTCCCCTAGGTCTCTAGTTTTCAAAAATGCACAGGTTTGGTAGGTTTCCCTAGGTGCCGGCTGAGAAAGAGGCCAAAATCTACAGGCAGGCACTTTGCAAAAAACAGCTCTGTTTTCTGTCAAAAAATGGGATGTGTCCACGTTGTGTTTTGGGGTATTTCCTGTCGCGGGCGCTAGGCCTACCCACACAAGTGAGGTACCATTTTTATAGGGAGACTTGGGGGAATGCTGGGTGGAAGGAAATTTGTGGCTCCTCTCAGATTCCAGAACTTTCTGTCACCGAAATGCGAGGAAAACGTGTTTATTTAGCCACATTTTGAGGTTTGCAAAGTATTCTGGGTAACAGAACCTGGTCAGAGCCCCACAAGCCACCCCATATTGGATTCCCCTAGGTCTCTAGTTTTCAAAAATGCACAGGTTTGGCAGGTTTCCCTACGTGCCGGCTGAGCTAGACGCCAAAATCTACAGGTAGGCACTATGCAAAAAACAGCTCTGTTTTCTGTCAAAAAAATGGGATGTGTCCACGTTGAGTTTTGGGGCATTTCCTGTTGCGGGCGCTAGGCCTACCCACACAAGTGAGGTATCATTTTTATCGGGTGACTTGGGGGAATGCTGGGTGGAAGGAAATTTGTGGCTCCACTCAGATTCCAGAACTTTCTGTCACCGAAATGCGAGGAAAACGTGTTTTTTAGCCACATTTTGAGGTTTGCAAAGGATTCTGGGTAACAGAACCTGGTCAGAGCCCCACAAGCCACCCCATATTGGATTCCCCTAGGTCTCTGGTTTTCAAAAATGCACAGGTTTGGTAGGTTTCCCTAGGTGCCGGCTGAACAAGAGGCCAAAATCTACAGGTAGGCACTTTGTAAAAAAACGGCTCTGTTTTCTGTAAAAAAATGGGATGTGTCCACGTTGTGTTTTGGGGCATTTCCTGTCGTGGGCGCTACGCCTACCCACACAAATGAGGTATCATTTTTATCGGGAGACTTGGGGGAATGATGGGTGGAAGGAAATTTGTGGCTCCTCTCAGATTCCAGAACTTTCTGTTACCAAAATGTGAGGAGAACGTGTTTTTTTAGCCACATTTTGAGGTTTGCAAAGGATTCTGGGTAACAGAACCTGGTCAGAGCCCCACAAGTCACCCCATCTTGGATCCCCCTAGGTCTCTAGTTTTAAAAAATGCACAGGTTTGGTAGATTTCCCTAGGTGCCGGCTGAGCTAGAGGCCAAAATCTACAGGTAGGCACTTTGCAAAAAACAGCTCTGTTTTCTGTCAAAAAATGGGATGTGTCCACGTTGTGTTTTGGGGCATTTCCTGTCACACGCGCTAGGACTACCCACACAAGTGAGGTATCATTTTTATCGGGAGACTTGGGGGAACGCTGGGTGGAAGGAAATTTGTGGCTCCTCTCAGATTCCAGAACTTTCTGTCACCGAAATGTGAGGAAAATGTGTTTTTTAGCCACATTTTGAGGTTTGCAAAGGATTCTGGGTAACAGAACCTGGTCAGAGCCCCACAAGTCACCCCATCTTGGATTCCCCTAGGTCTCTAGTTTTCAAAAATGCACAGGTTTGGTAGGTTTCCCTAGGTGCCGGCTGAGCTAGAGGCCAAAATCTACAGGTAGTCACTTTGCAAAAAACAGCTCTGTTTTCTGTCAAAAAATGGGATGTGTCCACGTTGTGTTTTGTGGCATTTCCTGTCGTGGGCGCTAGGCCTACCCATACAAGTGAGGTATCATTTTTATCGGGAGACTTGGGGGAACGCTGGGTGGAAGGAAATTTGTGGCTCCTCTCAGATTCCAGAACTTTCTGTCACCGAAATGTGAGGAAAACGTGTTTTTTTAGCCACATTTTGAGGTTTGCAAAGGATTCTGGGTAACAGAACCTAGTCAGAGCCCCACAAGCCACCCCATCTTGGATTCCCCTAGGTCTCTAGTTTTAAAAAATGCACAGGTTTGGTAGATTTCCCTAGGTGCCGGCTGAGCTAGAGGCCAAAATCTACAGGTAGGCACTTTGCAAAAAACAGCTCTGTTTTCTGTCAAAAAATGGGATGTGTCCACGTTGTGTTTTGGGGCATTTCCTGTCGTGGGCGCTACGCCTACCCACACAAATGAGGTATCATTTTTATCGGGAGACTTGGGGGAATGATGGGTGGAAGGAAATTTGTGGCTCCTCTCAGATTCCAGAACTTTCGGTTACCAAAATGTGAGGAGAATGTGTTTTTTTAGCCACATTTTGAGGTTTGCAAAGGATTCTGGGTAACAGAACCTGGTCAGAGCCCCACAAGTCACCCCATCTTGGATCCCACTAGGTCTCTAGTTTTAAAAAATGCACAGGTTTGGTAGATTTCCCTAGGTGCCGGCTGAGCTAGAGGCCAAAATCTACAGGTAGGCACTTTGCAAAAAACAGCTCTGTTTTCTGTCAAAAAATGGGATGTGTCCACGTTGTGTTTTGTGGCATTTCCTGTCGTGGGCGCTAGGCCTACCCACACAAGTGAGGTATAATTTTTATCGGGAGACTTGGGGGAACGCTGGGTGGAAGGAAATTTGTGGCTCCTCTCAGATTCCAGAACTTTCTGTCACCGAAATGTGAGGAAAACGTGTTTTTTTAGCCACATCTTGAGGTTTGCAAAGGATTCTGGGTAACAGAACCTAGTCAGAGCCCCACAAGCCACCCCATATTGGATTCCCCTAGGTCTCTAGTTTTCAAAAATGCACAGGTTTCATAGGTTTCCTTAGGTGCCGGCTGAGCTAGAGGCCAAAATCTACAGGTAGGCACTTTGCAAAAAACAGCTCTGTTTTCTGTCAAAAAATGGGATGTGTCCACGTTGTGTTTTGTGGCATTTCCTGTTGTGGGCGCTAGGCCTTCCCACACAAGTGAGGTATCATTTTTATCTGGAGACTTAGGGGAACGCTGGGTGGAAGGAAATTTGTGGCTCCTCTCAGATTCCAGACCTTTCTGTCACCGAAATGTGCGGGAAATCTGTTTTTTTAGCCACATTTTGAGGTTTCAAAGGATTCTGGGTAACAGAACCTGGTCAGAGCCCCACGAGTCACCCCATCTTGGATTCACCTAGGTCTCTAGTTTTAAAAAATGCACAGGTTTGGTAGGTTTCCCTAGGTGCCGGCTGAGAAAGAGGCCAAAATCTACAGGCAGGCACTTTGCAAAAAACGGCTCTTTTTTCTGTCAAAAAATGGGATGTGTCCACGTTGTGTTTTGGGGCATTTCCTGTCACAGGCGCTAGGCCTACCCACACAAGTGAGGTATCATTTTTATCGGGAGACTTGGGGGAACGCTGGGTGGAAGGAAATTTGTGGCTCCTCTCAGATTCCAGAACTTTCTGTCACCGAAATGTGAGGAAAATGTGTTTTTTTAGCCACATTTTGAGGTTTGCAAAGGATTCTGGGTAACAGAACCTGGTCAGAGCCCCACAAGTCACCCCATCTTGGATTCCCATAGGTCTCTAGTTTTCAGAAATGCACAGGTTTGGTAGGTTTCCCTAGGTGCCAGCTGAGCTAGAGGCCAAAATCTACAGGTAGGCACTTTGCAAAAAACAGCTCTGTTTTCTGTCAAAAAATGGGATGTGTCCACGTTGTGTTTTGTGTCATTTCCTGTTGTGGGCGCTAGGCCTACCCACACAAGTGAGGTATCATTTTTATCGGGAGACTTGGGGGAACGCTGGGTGGAAGGAAATTTGTGGCTCCTCTCAGATTCCAGAACTTTCTGTCACCGAAATGCGAGGAAAACGTGTTTTTTTAGCCACATTTTGAGGTTTGCAAAGGATTCTGGGTAACAGAACCTGGTCAGAGCCCCACAAGCCACCCCATATTGGGTTCCCCTAGGTCTCTAGTTTTAAAAAATGCACAGGTTTGGTAGGTTTCCCTAGGTGCCGGCTGACCTAGAGGCCAAAATCTACAGGTAGGCACTTTGTAAAAAAACGGCTCTGTTTTCTGTAAAAAAATGGGATGTGTCCACGTTGTGTTTTGGGGCATTTCCTGTCGTGGGCGCTACGCCTACCCACACCAATGAGGTATCATTTTTATCGGGAGACTTGGGGGAATGATGGGTGGAAGGAAATTTGTGGCTCCTCTCAGATTCCAGAACTTTCTGTTACCGAAATGTGAGGACAACGTGTTTTTTTAGCCACATTTTGAGGTTTGCAAAGGATTCTGGGTAACAGAACCTGGTCAGAGCCCCACAAGTCACCCCATCTTGGATCCCCCTAGGTCTCTAGTTTTAAAAAATGCACAGGTTTGGTAGATTTCCCTAGGTGCCGGCTGAGCTAGAGGCCAAAATCTACAGGTAGGCACTTTGCAAAAAACAGCTCTGTTTTCTGTCAAAAAATGGGATGTGTCCACGTTGTGTTTTGGGGCATTTCCTGTCACACGCGCTAGGACTACCCACACAAGTGAGGTATCATTTTTATCGGGAGACTTGGGGGAACGCTGGGTGGAAGGAAATTTGTGGCTCCTCTCAGATTCCAGAACTTTCTGTCACAGAAATGTGAGGAAAATGTGTTTTTTTAGCCACATTTTGAGGTTTGCAAAGGATTCTGGGTAACAGAACCTGGTCAGAGCCCCACAAGTCACCCCATCTTGGATCCCCCTAGGTCTCTAGTTTTAAAAAATGCACAGGTTTGGTAGGTTTCCCTACGTGCCGGCTGAGCTAGACGCCAAAATCTACAGGTAGGCACTATGCAAAAAACAGCTCTGTTTTCTGTCAAAAAAATGGGATGTGTCCACGTTGTGTTTTGGGGTATTTCCTGTCGCGGGCGCTAGGCCTACCCACACAAGTGAGGTACCATTTTTATAGGGAGACTTAGGGGAACGCTGGGTGGAAGGAAATTTGTGGCTCCTCTCAGATTCCAGAACTTTCTGTCACCGAAATGCGAGGAAAAGGTGTTTATTTAGCCACATTTTGAGGTTTGCAAAGGATTCTGTGTAACAGAACCTGGTCAGAGCCCCACAAGCCACCCAATCTTGGATTCCCCTAGGTCTCTAGTTTTCCAAAAATGCACAGGTTTGGTAGGTTTCCCTAGGTGCCGGCTGAGCTAGAGGCCAAAATCTACAGGTAGGCACTATGCAAAAAACAGTTCTGTTTTCTGTCAAAAAATGGGATGTGTCCACATTGTGTTTTGGGGGCATTTCCTGTTGCGGGCGCAAGGCCTACCCACACAAGTGAGGTATCATTTTTATCGGGAGACTTGGGGGAACGCTGGGTGGAAGGAAATTTGTGGCTCCTCTCAGATTCCAGAACTTTCTGTCACCGAAATGCGAGGAAAACGTGTTTATTTAGCCACATTTTGAGGTTTGCAAAGGATTCTGGGTAACAGAACCTAGTCAGAGCCCCACAAGCCACCCCATATTGGATTCCCCTAGGTCTCTAGTTTTCAAAAATGCACAGGTTTGGTAGGTTTCCCTAGGTGCCGGCTGAGCTAGAGGCCAAAATCTACAGGTAGGCACTTTGCAAAAAACAGCTCTGTTTTCTGTCAAAAAATGGGATGTGTCCACGTTGTGTTTTGTGGCATTTCCTGTTGTGGGCGCTAGGCCTTCCCACACAAGTGAGGTATCATTTTTATCTGGAGACTTAGGGGAACGCTGGGTGGAAGGAAATTTGTGGCTCCTCTCAGATTCCAGAACTTTCTGTCACCGAAATGTGAGGAAAATGTGTTTTTTTAGCCACATTTTGAGGTTTGCAAAGGATTCTGGGTAACAGAACCTGGTCAGAGCCCCACGAGTCACCCCATCTTGGATTCCCCTAGGTCTCTAGTTTTCAAAAATGCACAGGTTTGGTAGGTTTCCCTAGGTGCCGGCTGAGAAAGAGGCCAAAATCTACAGGCAGGCACTTTGCAAAAAACAGATCTGTTTTCTGTCAAAAAATGGGATGTGTCCACGTTGTGTTTTGGGGTATTTCCTGTCGCGGGCGCTAGGCCTACCCACACAAGTGAGGTACCATTTTTATAGGGAGACTTTGGGGAATGCTGGGTGGAAGGAAATTTGTGGCTCCTCTCAGATTCCAGAACTTTCTGTCACCGAAATGCGAGGAAAACGTGTTTATTTAGCCACATTTTGAGGTTTGCAAAGTATTCTGGGTAACAGAACCTGGTCAGAGCCCCACAAGCCACCCCATATTGGATTCCCCTAGGTCTCTAGTTTTCAAAAATGCACAGGTTTGGCAGGTTTCCCTACGTGCCGGCTGAGCTAGACGCCAAAATCTACAGGTAGGCACTATGCAAAAAACAGCTCTGTTTTCTGACAAAAAAATGGGATGTGTCCACGTTGTGTTTTGGGGCATTTCCTGTTGCGGGCGCTAGGCCTACCCACACAAGTGAGGTATCATTTTTATCGGGTGACTTGGGGGAATGCTGGGTGGAAGGAAATTTGTGGCTCCTCTCAGATTCCAGAACTTTCTGTCACCGAAATGCGAGGAAAACGTGTTTTTTAGCCACATTTTGAGGTTTGCAAAGGATTCTGGGTAACAGAACTTGGTCAGAGCCCCACAAGCCACCCCATATTGGATTCCCCTAGGCCTCTAGTTTTCAAAAATGCACAGGTTTGGTAGGTTTCCCTAGGTGCCGGCTGAGCTAGAGGCCAAAATCTACAGGTAGTCACTTTGCAAAAAACAGCTCTGTTTTCTGTCAAAAAATGGGATGTGTCCACGTTGTGTTTTGTGGCATTTCCTGTCGTGGGCGCTAGGCCTACCCATACAAGTGAGGTATCATTTTTATCGGGAGACTTGGGGGAACGCTGGGTGGAAGGAAATTTGTGGCTCCTCTCAGATTCCAGAACTTTCTGTCACCGAAATGTGAGGAAAACGTGTTTTTTTAGCCACATTTTGAGGTTTGCAAAGGATTCTGGGTAACAGAACCTAGTCAGAGCCCCACAAGCCACCCCATATTGGATTCCCCTATGTCTCTAGTTTTAAAAAATGCACAGGTTTGGTAGATTTCCCTAGGTGCCGGCTGAGCTAGAGGCCAAAATCTACAGGTAGGCACTTTGCAAAAAACAGCTCTGTTTTCTGTCAAAAAATGGGATGTGTCCACGTTGTGTTTTGGGGCATTTCCTGTCGTGGGCGCTACGCCTACCCACACAAATGAGGTATCATTTTTATCGGGAGACTTGGGGGAATGATGGGTGGAAGGAAATTTGTGGCTCCTCTCAGATTCCAGAACTTTCTGTTACCAAAATGTGAGGAGAACGTGTTTTTTTAGCCACATTTTGAGGTTTGCAAAGGATTCTGGGTAACAGAACCTGGTCAGAGCCCCACAAGTCACCCCATCTTGGATCCCCCTAGGTCTCTAGTTTTAAAAAATGCACAGGTTTGGTAGATTTCCCTAGGTGCCGGCTGAGCTAGAGGCCAAAATCTACAGGTAGGCACTTTGAAAAAAACAGCTCTGTTTTCTGTCAAAAAATGGGATGTGTCCACGTTGTGTTTTGGGGCATTTCCTGTCACACGCGCTAGGACTACCCACACAAGTGAGGTATCATTTTTATCGGGAGACTTGGGGGAACGCTGGGTGGAAGGAAATTTGTGGCTCCTCTCAGATTCCAGAACTTTCTGTCACCGAAATGTGAGGAAAATGTGTTTTTATAGCCACATTTTGAGGTTTGCAAATGATTCTTGGTAACAGAACCTGGTCAGAGCCCCACAAGTCACCCCATCTTGGATTCCCCTAGGTCTCTAGTTTTCAAAAATGCACAGGTTTGGTAGGTTTCCCTAGGTGCTGGCTGAGCTAGAGGCCAAAATCTACAGGTAGTCACTTTGCAAAAAACAGCTCTGTTTTCTGTCAAAAAATGGGATGTGTCCACGTTGTGTTTTGTGGCATTTCCTGTCGTGGGCGCTAGGCCTACCCACACAAGTGAGGTATCATTTTTATCGGGAGACTTGGGGGAACGCTGGGTGGAAGGAAATTTGTGGCTCCTCTCAGATTCCAGAACTTTCTGTCACCGAAATGTGAGGAAAACGTGTTTTTTTAGCCACATCTTGAGGTTTGCAAAGGATTCTGGGTAACAGAACCTAGTCAGAGCCCCACAAGCCACCCCATATTGGATTCCCCTAGGTCTCTAGTTTTCAAAAATGCACAGGTTTCATAGGTTTCCTTAGGTGCCGGCTGAGCTAGAGGCCAAAATCTACAGGTAGGCACTTTGCAAAAAACAGCTCTGTTTTCTGTCAAAAAATGGGATGTGTCCACGTTGTGTTTTGTGGCATTTCCTGTTGTGGGCGCTAGGCCTTCCCACACAAGTGAGGTATCATTTTTATCTGGAGACTTAGGGGAACGCTGGGTGGAAGGAAATTTGTGGCTCCTCTCAGATTCCAGACCTTTCTGTCACCGAAATGTGCGGGAAATCTGTTTTTTTAGCCACATTTTGAGGTTTCAAAGGATTCTGGGTAACAGAACCTGGTCAGAGCCCCACGAGTCACCCCATCTTGGATTCACCTAGGTCTCTAGTTTTCAAAAATGCACAGGTTTGGTAGGTTTCCCTAGGTGCCGGCTGAGAAAGAGGCCAAAATCTACAGGCAGGCACTTTGCAAAAAACGGCTCTTTTTTCTGTCAAAAAATGGGATGTGTCCACGTTGTGTTTTGGGGCATTTCCTGTCACAGGCGCTAGGCCTACCCACACAAGTGAGGTATCATTTTTATCGGGAGACTTGGGGGAACGCTGGGTGGAAGGAAATTTGTGGCTCCTCTCAGATTCCAGAACTTTCTGTCACCGAAATGTGAGGAAAATGTGTTTTTTTAGCCACATTTTGAGGTTTGCAAAGGATTCTGGGTAACAGAACCTGGTCAGAGCCCCACAAGTCACCCCATCTTGGATTCCCATAGGTCTCTAGTTTTCAGAAATGCACAGGTTTGGTAGGTTTCCCTAGGTGCCAGCTGAGCTAGAGGCCAAAATCTACAGGTAGGCACTTTGCAAAAAACAGCTCTGTTTTCTGTCAAAAAATGGGATGTGTCCACGTTGTGTTTTGTGGCATTTCCTGTTGTGGGCGCTAGGCCTACCCACACAAGTGAGGTATCATTTTTATCGGGAGACTTGGGGGAACGCTGGGTGGAAGGAAATTTGTGGCTCCTCTCAGATTCCAGAACTTTCTGTCACCGAAATGCGAGGAAAACGTGTTTTTTTAGCCACATTTTGAGGTTTGCAAAGGATTCTGGGTAACAGAACCTGGTCAGAGCCCCACAAGCCACCCCATATTGGGTTCCCCTAGGTCTCTAGTTTTCAAAAATGCACAGGTTTGGTAGGTTTCCCTAGGTGCCGGCTGACCTAGAGGCCAAAATCTACAGGTAGGCACTTTGTAAAAAAACGGCTCGGTTTTCTGTAAAAAAATGGGATGTGTCCACGTTGTGTTTTGGGGCATTTCCTGTCGTGGGCGCTACGCCTACCCACACCAATGAGGTATCATTTTTATCGGGAGACTTGGGGGAATGATGGGTGGAAGGAAATTTGTGGCTCCTCTCAGATTCCAGAACTTTCTGTTTCCGAAATGTGAGGACAACGTGTTTTTTTAGCCACATTTTGAGGTTTGCAAAGGATTCTGGGTAACAGAACCTGGTCAGAGCCCCACAAGTCACCCCATCTTGGATCCCCCTAGGTCTCTAGTTTTAAAAAATGCACAGGTTTGGTAGATTTCCCTAGGTGCCGGCTGAGCTAGAGGCCAAAATCTACAGGTAGGCACTTTGCAAAAAACAGCTCTGTTTTCTGTCAAAAAATGGGATGTGTCCACGTTGTGTTTTGGGGCATTTCCTGTCACACGCGCTAGGACTACCCACACAAGTGAGGTATCATTTTTATCGGGAGACTTGGGGGAACGCTGGGTGGAAGGAAATTTGTGGCTCCTCTCAGATTCCAGAACTTTCTGTCACAGAAATGTGAGGAAAATGTGTTTTTTTAGCCACATTTTGAGGGTTGCAAAGGATTCTGGGTAACAGAACCTGGTCAGAGCCCCACAAGTCACCCCATCCTGGATTCCCCTAGGTCTCTAGTTTTCAGAAATGCACAGGTTTGGTAGGTTTCCCTAGGTGCCGGCTGAGCTAGAGGCCAAAATCTACAGGTAGTCACTTTGCAAAAAACAGCTCTGTTTTCTGTCAAAAAATGGGATGTGTCCACGTTGTGTTTTGTGGCATTTCCTGTCGTGGGCGCTAGGCCTACCCACACAAGTGAGGTATCATTTTTATCGGGAGACTTGGGGGAACGCTGGGTGGAAGGAAATTTGTGGCTCCTCTCAGATTCCAGAACTTTCTGTCACCGAAATGCGAGGAAAACGTGTTTATTTAGCCACATTTTGAGGTTTGCAAAGTATTCTGGGTAACAGAACCTGGTCAGAGCCCCACAAGTCACCCCATCCTGGATTCCCCTAGGTCTCTAGTTTTCAAAAATGCACAGGTTTCATAGGTTTCCTTAGGTGCCGGCTGAGCTAGAGGCCAAAATCTACAGGTAGGCACTTTGCAAAAAACAGCTCTGTTTTCTGTCAAAAAATGGGATGTGTCCACGTTGTGTTTTGGGGCATTTCCTGTCGTGGGCGCTACGCCTACCCACACAAATGAGGTATCATTTTTATCGGGAGACTTGGGGGAATGATGGGTGGAAGGAAATTTGTGGCTCCTCTCAGATTCCAGAACTTTCTGTTACCAAAATGTGAGGAGAACGTGTTTTTTTAGCCACATTTTGAGGTTTGCAAAGGATTCTGGGTAACAGAACCTGGTCAGAGCCCCACAAGTCACCCCATCTTGGATCCCCCTAGGTCTCTAGTTTTAAAAAATGCACAGGTTTGGTAGATTTCCCTAGGTGCCGGCTGAGCTAGAGGCCAAAATCTACAGGTAGGCACTTTGCAAAAAACAGCTCTGTTTTCTGTCAAAAAATGGGATGTGTCCACGTTGTGTTTTGGGGCATTTCCTGTCACACGCGCTAGGACTACCCACACAAGTGAGGTATCATTTTTATCGGGAGACTTGGGGGAACGCTGGGTGGAAGGAAATTTGTGGCTCCTCTCAGATTCCAGAACTTTCTGTCACCGAAATGTGAGGAAAATGTGTTTTTTTAGCCACATTTTGAGGTTTGCAAATGATTCTGGTTAACAGAACCTGGTCAGAGCCCCACAAGTCACCCCATCTTGGATTCCCCTAGGTCTCTAGTTTTCAAAAATGCACAGGTTTGGTAGGTTTCCC
The DNA here is from genome assembly GCF_031143425.1 of Pleurodeles waltl. NCBI lineage: Eukaryota > Metazoa > Chordata > Amphibia > Caudata > Salamandridae > Pleurodeles > Pleurodeles waltl. The sequence continues at coordinate 499,121,020 of NC_090440.1, forward strand.
TAGGTGCTGGCTGAGCTAGAGGCCAAAATCTACAGGTAGTCACTTTGCAAAAAACAGCTCTGTTTTCTGTCAAAAAATGGGATGTGTCCACGTTGTGTTTTGTGGCATTTCCTGTCGTGGGCGCCAGGCCTACCCACACAAGTGAGGTATCATTTTTATCGGGAGACTTGGGGGAACGCTGGGTGGAAGGAAATTTGTGGCTCCTCTCAGATTCCAGAACTTTCTGTCACCGAAATGTGAGGAAAACGTGTTTTTTTAGCCACATCTTGAGGTTTGCAAAGGATTCTGGGTAACAGAACCTAGTCAGAGCCCCACAAGCCACCCCATATTGGATTCCCCTAGGTCTCTAGTTTTCAAAAATGCACAGGTTTCATAGGTTTCCTTAGGTGCCGGCTGAGCTAGAGGCCAAAATCTACAGGTAGGCACTTTGCAAAAAACAGCTCTGTTTTCTGTCAAAAAATGGGATGTGTCCACGTTGTGTTTTGTGACATTTCCTGTTGTGGGCGCTAGGCCTTCCCACACAAGTGAGGTATCATTTTTATCTGGAGACTTAGGGGAACGCTGGGTGGAAGGAAATTTGTGGCTCCTCTCAGATTCCAGACCTTTCTGTCACCGAAATGTGCGGGAAATCTGTTTTTTTAGCCACATTTTGAGGTTTGCAAAGGATTCTGGGTAACAGAACCTGGTCAGAGCCCCACGAGTCACCCCATCTTGGATTCCCCTAGGTCTCTAGTTTTCAAAAATGCACAGGTTTGGTAGGTTTCCCTAGGTGCCGGCTGAGAAAGAGGCCAAAATCTACAGGTAGTCACTTTGCAAAAAACAGCTCTGTTTTCTGTCAAAAAATGGGATGTGTCCACGTTGTGTTTTGTGGCATTTCCTGTCGTGGGCGCTAGGCCTACCCACACAAGTGAGGTATCATTTTTATCGGGAGACTTGGGGGAACGCTGGGTGGAAGGAAATTTGTGGCTCCTCTCAGATTCCAGAACTTTCTGTCACCGAAATGCGAGGAAAACGTGTTTATTTAGCCACATTTTGAGGTTTGCAAAGTATTCTGGGTAACAGAACCTGGTCAGAGCCCCACAAGTCACCCCATCCTGGATTCCCCTAGGTCTCTAGTTTTCAAAAATGCACAGGTTTCATAGGTTTCCTTAGGTGCCGGCTGAGCTAGAGGCCAAAATCTACAGGTAGGCACTTTGCAAAAAACAGCTCTGTTTTCTGTCAAAAAATGGGATGTGTCCACGTTGTGTTTTGGGGCATTTCCTGTCGTGGGCGCTACGCCTACCCACACAAATGAGGTATCATTTTTATCGGGAGACTTGGGGGAATGATGGGTGGAAGGAAATTTGTGGCTCCTCTCAGATTCCAGAACTTTCTGTTACCAAAATGTGAGGAGAACGTGTTTTTTTAGCCACATTTTGAGGTTTGCAAAGGATTCTGGGTAACAGAACCTGGTCAGAGCCCCACAAGTCACCCCATCTTGGATCCCCCTAGGTCTCTAGTTTTAAAAAATGCACAGGTTTGGTAGATTTCCCTAGGTGCCGGCTGAGCTAGAGGCCAAAATCTACAGGTAGGCACTTTGCAAAAAACAGCTCTGTTTTCTGTCAAAAAATGGGATGTGTCCACGTTGTGTTTTGGGGCATTTCCTGTCACACGCGCTAGGACTACCCACACAAGTGAGGTATCATTTTTATCGGGAGACTTGGGGGAACGCTGGGTGGAAGGAAATTTGTGGCTCCTCTCAGATTCCAGAACTTTCTGTCACCGAAATGTGAGGAAAATGTGTTTTTTTAGCCACATTTTGAGGTTTGCAAATGATTCTGGTTAACAGAACCTGGTCAGAGCCCCACAAGTCACCCCATCTTGGATTCCCCTAGGTCTCTAGTTTTCAAAAATGCACAGGTTTGGTAGGTTTCCCTAGGTGCTGGCTGAGCTAGAGGCCAAAATCTACAGGTAGTCACTTTGCAAAAAACAGCTCTGTTTTCTGTCAAAAAATGGGATGTGTCCACGTTGTGTTTTGTGGCATTTCCTGTCGTGGGCGCCAGGCCTACCCACACAAGTGAGGTATCATTTTTATCGGGAGACTTGGGGGAACGCTGGGTGGAAGGAAATTTGTGGCTCCTCTCAGATTCCAGAACTTTCTGTCACCGAAATGTGAGGAAAACGTGTTTTTTTAGCCACATCTTGAGGTTTGCAAAGGATTCTGGGTAACAGAACCTAGTCAGAGCCCCACAAGCCACCCCATATTGGATTCCCCTAGGTCTCTAGTTTTCAAAAATGCACAGGTTTCATAGGTTTCCTTAGGTGCCGGCTGAGCTAGAGGCCAAAATCTACAGGTAGGCACTTTGCAAAAAACAGCTCTGTTTTCTGTCAAAAAATGGGATGTGTCCACGTTGTGTTTTGTGACATTTCCTGTTGTGGGCGCTAGGCCTTCCCACACAAGTGAGGTATCATTTTTATCTGGAGACTTAGGGGAACGCTGGGTGGAAGGAAATTTGTGGCTCCTCTCAGATTCCAGACCTTTCTGTCACCGAAATGTGCGGGAAATCTGTTTTTTTAGCCACATTTTGAGGTTTGCAAAGGATTCTGGGTAACAGAACCTGGTCAGAGCCCCACGAGTCACCCCATCTTGGATTCCCCTAGGTCTCTAGTTTTCAAAAATGCACAGGTTTGGTAGGTTTCCCTAGGTGCCGGCTGAGAAAGAGGCCAAAATCTACAGGCAGGCACTTTGCAAAAAAATGCTCTTTTTTCTGTCAAAAAATGGGATGTGTCCACGTTGTGTTTTGGGGCATTTCCTGTCACAGGCGCTAGGCCTACCCACACAAGTGAGGTATCATTTTTATCGGGAGACTTGGGGGAACGCTGGGTGGAAGGAAATTTGTGGCTCCTCTCAGATTCCAGAACTTTCTGTCACCGAAATGTGAGGAAAATGTGTTTTTTTAGCCACATTTTGAGGTTTGCAAAGGATTCTGGGTAACAGAACCTGGTCAGAGCCCCACAAGTCACCCCATCTTGGATTCCCCTAGGTCTCTAGTTTTCAGAAATGCACAGGTTTGGTAGGTTTCCCTAGGTGCCAGCTGAGCTAGAGGCCAAAATCTACAGGTAGGCACTTTGCAAAAAACAGCTCTGTTTTCTGTCAAAAAATGGGATGTGTCCACGTTGTGTTTTGTGGCATTTCCTGTTGTGGGCGCTAGGCCTACCCACACAAGTGAGGTATCATTTTTATCGGGAGACTTGGGGGAACGCTGGGTGGAAGGAAATTTGTGGCTCCTCTCAGATTCCAGAACTTTCTGTCACCGAAATGCGAGGAAAACGTGTTTTTTTAGCCACATTTTGAGGTTTGCAAAGGATTCTGGGTAACAGAACCTGGTCAGAGCCCCACAAGCCACCCCATATTGGGTTCCCCTAGGTCTCTAGTTTTCAAAAATGCACAGGTTTGGTAGGTTTCCCTAGGTGCCGGCTGACCTAGAGGCCAAAATCTACAGGTAGGCACTTTGTAAAAAAACGGCTCTGTTTTCTGTAAAAAAATGGGATGTGTCCACGTTGTGTTTTGGGGCATTTCCTGTCGTGGGCGCTACGCCTACCCACACCAATGAGGTATCATTTTTATCGGGAGACTTGGGGGAATGATGGGTGGAAGGAAATTTGTGGCTCCTCTCAGATTCCAGAACTTTCTGTTACCGAAATGTGAGGACAACGTGTTTTTTTAGCCACATTTTGAGGTTTGCAAAGGATTCTGGGTAACAGAACCTGGTCAGAGCCCCACAAGTCACCCCATCTTGGATCCCCCTAGGTCTCTAGTTTTAAAAAATGCACAGGTTTGGTAGATTTCCCTAGGTGCCGGCTGAGCTAGAGGCCAAAATCTACAGGTAGGCACTTTGCAAAAAACAGCTCTGTTTTCTGTCAAAAAATGGGATGTGTCCACGTTGTGTTTTGGGGCATTTCCTGTCACACGCGCTAGGACTACCCACACAAGTGAGGTATCATTTTTATCGGGAGACTTGGGGGAACGCTGGGTGGAAGGAAATTTGTGGCTCCTCTCAGATTCCAGAACTTTCTGTCACCGAAATGTGAGGAAAATGTGTTTTTTTAGCCACATTTTGAGGTTTGCAAAGGATTCTGGGTAACAGAACCTGGTCAGAGCCCCACAAGTCACCCCATCCTGGATTCCCCTAGGTCTCTAGTTTTCAGAAATGCACAGGTTTGGTAGGTTTCCCTAGGTGCCGGCTGAGCTAGAGGCCAAAATCTACAGGTAGTCACTTTGCAAAAAACAGCTCTGTTTTCTGTCAAAAAATGGGATGTGTCCACGTTGTGTTTTGTGGCATTTCCTGTCGTGGGCGCTAGGCCTACACACACAAGTGAGGTATCATTTTTATCGGGAGACTTGGGGGAACGCTTGGTGGAAGGAAATTTGTGGCTCCTCTCAGATTCCAGAACTTTCTGTCACCGAAATGTGAGGTAAACGTGTTTTTTTAGCCACATTTTGAGGTTTGCAAAGGATTCTGGGTAACAGAACCTAGTCAGAGCCCCACAAGCCACCCCATATTGGATTCCCCTAGGTCTCTAGTTTTCAAAAATGCACAGGTTTCATAGGTTTCCTTAGTTGCCGGCTGAGCTAGAGGCCAAAATCTACAGGTAGGCACTTTGCAAAAAACAGCTCTGTTTTCTGTCAAAAAATGGGATGTGTCCACGTTGTGTTTTGTGGCATTTCCTGTTGTGGGCGCTAGGCCTTCCCACACAAGTGAGGTATCATTTTTATCTGGAGACTTAGGGGAACGCTGGGTGGAAGGAAATTTGTGGCTCCTCTCAGATTCCAGACCTTTCTGTCACCGAAATGTGAGGAAAATGTGTTTTTTTAACCACATTTTGAGGTTTACAAAGGATTCTGGGTAACAGAACCTGGTCAGAGCCCCACGAGTCACCCCATCTTGGATTCCCCTAGGTCTCTAGTTTTCAAAAATGCACAGGTTTGGTAGGTTTCCCTAGGTGCCGGCTGAGAAAGAGGCCAAAATCTACAGACAGGCACTTTGCAAAAAACGGCTCTGTTTTCTGTCAAAAAATGGGATGTGTCCACGTTGTGTTTTGGGGCATTTCCTGTCACAGGCGCTAGGCCTACCCACACAAGTGAGGTATCATTTTTATCGGGAGACTTGGGGGAACGCTGGGTGGAAGGAAATTTGTGGCTCCTCTCAGATTCCAGAACTTTCTGTCACCGAAATGTGAGGAAAATGTGTTTTTTTAAGCCACATTTTGAGGTTTGCAAAGGATTCTGAGTAACAGAACCTGGTCAGAGCCCCACAAGTCACCCCATCTTGGATTCCCATAGGTCTTTAGTTTTCAGAAATGCACAGGTTTGGTAGGTTTCCCTAGGTGCCAGCTGAGCTAGAGGCCAAAATCTACAGGTAGGCACTTTGCAAAAAACAGCTCTGTTTTCTGTCAAAAAATGGGATGTGTCCACGTTGTGTTTTGTGGCATTTCCTGCTGTGGGCGCTAGGCCTTCCCACACAAGTGAAGTATCATTTTTATCTGGAGACTTAGGGGAACGCTGGGTGGAAGGAAATTTGTGGCTCCTCTCAGATTCCAGAACTTTCTGTCACCGAAATGTGAGGAAAATGTGTTTTTTTAGCCACATTTTGACGTTTGCAAAGGATTCTGGGTAACAGAACCTGGTCAGAGCCCCACAAGCCACCCCATATTGGATTCCCCTAGGTCTCTAGTTTTCAAAAATGCACAGGTTTGGTAGGTTTCCCTAGGTGCCGGCTGAGCTTGAGGCCAAAATCTACAGGGAGGCACTTTGCAAAAAACAGCTCTGTTTTCTGTCAAAAAATGGGATGTGTCCACGTTGTGTTTTGGGGCATTTCCTGTCACAGGCGCTAGGCCTACCCACACAAGTGAGGTATCATTTTTATCGGGAGACTTGGGGGAACGCTGGGTGGAAGGAAATTTGTGGCTCCTCTCAGATTCCAGAACTTTCTGTCACTGAAATGCGAGGAAAACGTGTTTATTTAGCCACATTTTGAGGTTTGCAAAGGATTCTGTGTAACAGAACCGGGTCAGAGCCCCACAAGCCACCCCATATTAGATTCCCCTAGGTCTCTAGTTTTCAAAAATGCACAGGTTTGGTAGGTTTCCCTAGGTGCCGGTTGAGCTAGAGGCCAAAATCTACAGGTAGGCACTATGCAAAAAACAGTTCTGTTTTCTGTCAAAAAATGGGATGTGTCCACATTGTGTTTTGGGGGCATTTCCTGTTGTGGGCGCAAGGCCTACCCACACAAGTGAGGTATCATTTTTATCGGGAGACTTGGGGGAACGCTGGGTGGAAGGAAATTTGTGGCTCCTCTCAGATTCCAGAACTTTCTGTCACCGAAATGCGAGGAAAAGGTGTTTATTTAGCCACATTTTGAGGTTTGCAAAGGATTCTGGGTAACAGAACCTAGTCAGAGCCCCACAAGCCACCCCATATTGGATTCCCCTATGTCTCTAGTTTTTAAAAATGCACAGGTTTGGTAGGTTTCCCTAGGTGCCGGCTGAGCTAGAGGCCAAAATCTACACGTAGGCACTTTGCAAAAAACATCTCTGTTTTCTGTCAAAAAATGGGATGTGTCCACGTTGTGTTTTGTGGCATTTCCTGTTGTGGGCGCTAGGCCTTCCCACACAAGTGAGGTATCATTTTTATCTGGAGACTTAGGGGAACGCTGGGTGGAAGGAAATTTGTGGCTCCTCTCAGATTCCAGAACTTTCTGTCACCGAAATGTGAGGAAAATGTGTTTTTTTAGCCACATTTTGAGGTTTGCAAAGGATTCTGGGTAACATAACCTGGTCAGAGCCCCACGAGTCACCCCATCTTGGATTCCCCTAGGTCTCTAGTTTTCAAAAATGCACAGGTTTGGTAGGTTTCCCTAGGTGCCGGCTGAGAAAGAGGCCAAAATCTATATGCAGGCACTTTGCAAAAAACAGCTCTGTTTTCTGTCAAAAAATGGGATGTGTCCACATTGTGTTTTGGGGTATTTCCTGTCGCGGGCGCTAGGCCTACCCACACAAGTGAGGTACCATTTTTATAGGGAGACTTGGGGGAACGCTGGGTGGAAGGAAATTTGTGGCTCCTCTTAGATTCCAGATCTTCCTGTCACCGAAATGTGAGGAAAACGTGTTTTTTTAGCCACATTTTGAGGTTTGCAAAGGATTCTGGGTAACAGAACCTGGTCAGAGCCCCACAAGTCACCCCATCTTGGATTCCCCTAGGTCTCTAGTTTTCAAAAATGCACAGGTTTGGTAGGTTTCCCTAGGTGCCGGCTGAGCTAGAGGCCAAAATCTACAGGTAGGCACTTTGCAAAAAACAGCTCTGTTTTCTGTCAAAAAATGGGATGTGTCCACGTTGTGTTTTGGGGCATTTCGTGTTGCGGGTGCTAGGCCTACCCACAAAAGTGAGGTATCATTTTTATCGGGAGACTTGGGGGAACGCTGGGTGGAAGGAAATTTGTGGCTCCTCTCAGATTCCAGAACTTTCTGTCACCGAAATGCGAGGAAAACGTGTTTATTTAGCCACATTTTGAGGTTTGCAAAGTATTCTGGGTAACAGAACCTGGTCAGAGCCCCACAAGCCACCCGATATTGGATTCCCCTAGGTCTCTAGTTTTAAACAATGCACAGGTTTGGCAGGTTTCCCTAGGTGCCGCCTGAGCTAGACGCCAAAATCTACAGGTAGGCACTATGCAAAAAACAGCTCTGTTTTCTGTCAAGAAAATGGGATGTGTCCACGTTGTGTTTTGGGGCATTTCCTGTTGTGGGCGCTAGGCCTACCCACACAAGTGAGGTATCATTTTTATCGGGAGACTTGGGGGAACGCTGGGTGGAAGGAAATTTGTGGCTCCTCTCAGATTCCAGAACTTTCTGTAACTGAAATGTGAGGAAAATGTGTTTTTTTAGCCACATTTTGAGGTTTGCAAAGGATTCTGGGTAACAGAACCTGGTCAGAGCCCCACAAGTCACCCCATCTTGGATTCCCCTAGGTCTCTAGTTTTCAAAAATGCACAGGTTTGGTAGGTTTCCCTAGGTGCCGGCTGACCTAGAGGCCAAAATCTACAGGTAGGCACTTTGTAAAAAAACGGCTCTGTTTTCTGTCAAAAAATGGGATGTGTCCACGTTGTGTTTTGGGGGCATTTCCTGTTGTGGGCGCTAGGCCTACCCACACAAGTGAGGTATCATTTTTATCGGGTGACTTGGGGGAACGCTGGGTGGAAGGAAATTTGTGGCTCCTCTCAGATTCCAGAACTTTCTGTCACCGAAATGCGAGGAAAACGTGTTTATTTAGCCACATTTTGAGGTTTGCAAAGGATTCTGGGTAACAGAACCTGGTCAGAGCCCCACAAGCCACCCCATATTGGATTCCCCTAGGTCTCTAGTTTTCAAAAATGCACAGGTTTGGTAGGTTTCCCTAGGTGCAGGCTGAGCTAGAGGCCAAAATCTACAGGTAGGCACTTTGCAAAAAACGACTCTGTTTTCTGTAAAAAAATGGGATGTGTCCACGTTGTGTTTTGGGGCATTTCCTGTCACAGGCGCTAGGCCTACCCACACAAGTGAGGTATCATTTTTATCGGGAGACTTGGGGGAACGCTGGGTGGAAGGAAATTTGTGGCTCCTCTCAGATTCCAGAACTTTCTGTAACTGAAATGTGAGGAAAATGTGTTTTTTTAGCCACATTTTGAGGTTTGCAAAGGATTCTGGGTAACAGAACCTGGTCAGAGCCCCACCAGTCACCCCATCTTGGATTCCCCTAGGTCTCTAGTTTTCAGAAATGCACAGGTTTGGTAGGTTTCTCTAGGTGCCGGCTGAGCTAGAGGCCAAAATCTACAGGTAGGCACTTTGTAAAAAAACAGCTCTGTTTTCTGTCAAAAAATGGGATGTGTCCACGTTGTGTTTTGGGGGAATTTCCTGTTGCGGGCGCTAGGCCTACCCACACAAGTGAGGTATCATTTTTATCGGGAGACTTGGGGGAACGCTGGGTGGAAGGAAATTTGTGGCTTCTCTCAGATTCCAGAACTTTCTGTCACCGAAATGCGAGGAAAACATGTTTATTTAGCCACATTTTGAGGTTTGCAAAGGATTCTGGGTAACAGAACTTGGTCAGAGCCCCACAAGCCACCCCATATTGGATTCCCCTAGGCCTCTAGTTTTCAAAAATGCACAGGTTTGGTAGGTTTCCCTAGGTGCCGGCTGAGCTAGAGGCCAAAATCTACAAGTAGGCACTTTGCAAAAAACAGCTCTGTTTTCTGTCATAAAATGGGATGTGTCCACGTTAACTTTTGTGGCATTTCCTGTCGTGGGCGCTAGGCCTACCCACACAAGTGAGGTATCATTTTTATCGGGAGACTTGGGGGAACGCTGGGTGGAAGGAAATTTGTGGCTCCTCTCAGATTCCAGAACTTCCTGTCACCGAAATGTGAGGAAAACGTGTTTTTTTAGCCACATTTTGAGGTTTGCATAGGATTCTGGGTAACAGAACCTGGTCAGAGCCCCACAAGTCACCCCATCTTGGATTCCCCTAGGTCTCTAGTTTTCAAAAATGCACAGGTTTGGCAGGTTTCCCTAGGTGCCGGCTGAGCTAAACGCCAAAATCTACAGGTAGGCACTATGCAAAAAACAGCTCTGTTTTCTGTCAAAAAAATGGGATGTGTCCACGTTGTGTTTTGGGGCATTTCCTGTTGCGGGCGCTAGGCCTACCCACACAAGTGAGGTATCATTTTTATCGGATGACTTGGGGGAACACTGGGTGGAAGGAAATTTGTGGCTCCTCTCAGGTTCCAAAACTTTCTGTCACCGAAATGTGAGGAAAATGTGTTTTTTTAGCCACATTTTGAGGTTTGCAAAGGATTCTGGGTAACAGAACCTGGTCAGAGCCCCACAAGTCACCCCATCTTGGATTCCCCTAGGTCTCTAGTTTTCAGAAATGCACAGGTTTGGTAGGTTTCCCTAGGTGCCGGCTGAGCTAGAGGCCAAAATCTACAGGTAGGCACTTTGTAAAAAAACAGCTCTGTTTTCTGTCAAAAAATGGGATGTGTCCACGTTGTGTTTTGTGGCATTTCCTGTTGTGGGCGCTAGGCCTTCCCACACAAGTGAGGTACCATTTTTATAGGGAGACTTGGGGGAACGCTGGGTGGAAGGAAATTTGTGGCTCCTCTTAGATTCCAGATCTTCCTGTCACCGAAATGTGTGGAAAATGTGTTTTTTTAGCCACATTTTGAGGTTTGCAAAGGATTCTGGGTAACAGAACCTGGTCAGAGCCCCACAAGTCACCCCATCTTGGATTCCCCTAGGTCTCTAGTTTTAAAAAATGCACAGGTTTGGTAGGTTTCCCTAGGTGCCGGCTGAGCTAGAGGCCAAAATCTACAGGTAGGCACTTTGCAAAAAACAGCTCTGTTTTCTGTCAAAAAATGGGATGTGTCCACGTTGTGTTTTGGGGCATTTCGTGTTGCGGGTACTAGGCCTACCCACAAAAGTGAGGTATCATTTTTATCGGGAGACTTGGGGGAACGCTGGGTGGAAGGAAATTTGTGGCTCCTCTCAGATTCCAGAACTTTCTGTCACCGAAATGCGAGGAAAAGGTGTTTATTTAGCCACATTTTGAGGTTTGCAAAGGATTCTGTGTAACAGAACCTGGTCAGAGCCCCACAAGCCACCCCATATTGGATTCCCCTAGGTCTCTAGTTTTCCAAAAATGCACAGGTTTGGTAGGTTTCCCTAGGTGCCGGCTGAGCTAGAGGCCAAAATCTACAGGTAGGCACTATGCAAAAAACAGTTCTGTTTTCTGTCAAAAAATGGGATGTGTCCACATTGTGTTTTGGGGGCATTTCCTGTTGCGGGCGCAAGGCCTACCCACACAAGTGAGGTATCATTTTTATCGGGAGACTTGGGGGAACACTGGGTGGAAGGAAATTTGTGGCTCCTCTCAGATTCCAGAACTTTCTGTCACCGAAATGCGAGGAAAACGTGTTTATTTAGCCACATTTTGAGGTTTGCAAAGGATTCTGGGTAACAGAACCTAGTCAGAGCCCCACAAGCCACCCCATATTGGATACCCCTAGGTCTCTAGTTTTCAAAAATGCACAGGTTTGGTAGGTTTCCCTAGGTGCCGGCTGAGCTAGAGGCCAAAATCTACAGGTAGGCACTTTGCAAAAAACAGCTCTGTTTTCTGTCAAAAAATGGGATGTGTCCACGTTGTGTTTTGTGGCATTTCCTGTTGTGGGCGCTAGGCTTTCCCACACAAGTGAGGTACCATTTTTATAGGGAGACTTGGGGGAACGCTGGGTGGAAGGAAATTTGTGGCTCCTCTTAGATTCCAGATCTTCCTGTCACCGAAATGTGTGGAAAATGTGTTTTTTTAGCCACATTTTGAGGTTTGCAAAGGATTCTGGGTAACAGAACCTGGTCAGAGCCCCACAAGTCACCCCATCTTGGATTCCCCTAGGTCTCTAGTTTTAAAAAATGCACAGGTTTGGTAGGTTTCCCTAGGTGCCGGCTGAGCTAGAGGCCAAAATCTACAGGTAGGCACTTTGCAAAAAACAGCTCTGTTTTCTGTCAAAAAATGGGATGTGTCCACGTTGTGTTTTGGGGCATTTCGTGTTGCGGGTACTAGGCCTACCCACAAAAGTGAGGTATCATTTTTATCGGGAGACTTGGGGGAACGCTGGGTGGAAGGAAATTTGTGGCTCCTCTCAGATTCCAGAACTTTCTGTCACCGAAATGCGAGGAAAACGTGTTTATTTAGCCACATTTTGAGGTTTGCAAAGTATTCTGGGTAACAGAACCTGGTCAGAGCCCCACAAGCCACCCCATATTGGATTCCCCTAGGTCTCTAGTTTTAAAAAATGCACAGGTTTGGCAGGTTTCCCTAGGTGCCGGCTGAGCTAGACGCCAAAATCTACAGGTAGGCACTATGCAAAAAACAGCTCTGTTTTCTGTCAAGAAAATGGGATGTGTCCACGTTGTGTTTTGGGGCATTTCCTGTTGTGGGCGCTAGGCCTACCCACACAAGTGAGGTATCATTTTTATCGGGAGACTTGGGGTATCGTTGGGTGGAAGGAAATTTGTGGCTCCTCTCAGATTCCAGAACTTTCTGTCACCGAAATGCGAGGAAAACGTGTTTATTTAGCCACATTTTGAGGTTTGCAAAGTATTCTGGGTAACAGAACCTGGTCAGAGCCCCACAAGCCACCCCATACTGGATTCCCCTAGTTCTCTAGTTTTCAAAAATGCACAGGTTTGGCAGGTTTCCCTAGGTGCCGGCTGAGCTAGACGCCAAAATCTACAGGTAGGCACTTTGCAAAAAACAGCTCTGTTTTCTGTCAAAAAAATGGGATGTGTCCACGTTGTGTTTTGGGGCATTTCCTGTTGCGGGCGCTAGGCCTACCCACACAAGTGAGGTATCATTTTTATCGGGTGACTTGGGGGAACGCTGGGTGGAAGGAAATTTGTGGCTCCTCTCAGATTCCAGAACTTTCTGTAACTGAAATGTGAGGAAAATGTGTTTTTTTAACCACATTTTGAGGTTTGCAAAGGATTCTGGGTAACAGAACCTGGTCAGAGCCCCACCAGTCACCCCATCTTGGATTCCCCTAGGTCTCTAGTTCTCAAAAATGCACAGGTTTGGTAGGTTTCCCTAGGTGCCGGCTGAGAAAGAGGCCAAAATCTACAGGCAGGCACTTTGCAAAAAACAGCTCTGTTTTCTGTCAAAAAATGGGATGTGTCCACGTTGTGTTTTGGGGTATTTCCTGTCGCGGGCAATAGGCCTACCCACACAAGTGAGGTACCATTTTTATAGGGAGACTTGGGGGAACGCTGGGTGGAAGGAAATTTGTGGCTCCTCTTAGATTCCAGATCTTCCTGTCACCGAAATGTGTGGAAAATGTGTTTTTTTAGCCACATTTTGAGGTTTGCAAAGGATTCTGGGTAACAGAACCTGGTCAGAGCCCCACAAGTCACCCCATCTTGGATTCCCCTAGGTCTCTAGTTTTAAAAAATGCACAGGTTTGGTAGGTTTCCCTAGGTGCCGGCTTAGCTAGAGGCCAAAATCTACAGGTAGGCACTTTGCAAAAAACAGCTCTGTTTTCTGTCAAAAAATGGGATGTGTCCACGTTGTGTTTTGGGGCTTTTCGTGTTGCGGGTACTAGGCCTACCCACAAAAGTGAGGTATCATTTTTATCGGGAGACTTGGGGGAACGCTGGGTGGAAGGAAATTTGTGGCTCCTCTCAGATTCCAGAACTTTCTGTCACCGAAATGCGAGGAAAATGTGTTTATTTAGCCACATTTTGAGGTTTGCAAAGTATTCTGGGTAACAGAACCTAGTCAGAGCCCCACAAGCCACCCCATATTGGATTCCCCTAGGTCTCTAGTTTTAAAAAATGCACAGGTTTGGCAGGTTTCTCTAGGTGCCCAGCTGAGCTAGACGCCAAAATCTACAGGTAGGCACTATGCAAAAAACAGCTCTGTTTTCTGTCAAGAAAATGGGATGTGTCCACGTTGTGTTTTGGGGCATTTACTGTTGTGGGCGCTAGGCCTACCCACACAAGTGAGGTATCATTTTTATCGGGAGACTTGGGGGAACGTTGGGTGGAAGGAAATTTGTGGCTCCTCTCAGATTCCAGAACTTTCTGTCACCGAAATGCGAGGAAAACGTGTTTATTTAGCCACATTTTGAGGTATGCAAAGTATTCTGGGTTGGATTCCCCTAGTTCTCTAGTTTTAAAAAATGCACAGGTTTGGCAGGTTTCCCTAGGTGCCGGCTGAGCTAGACGCCAAAATCTACAGGTAGGCACTTTGCAAAAAACAGCTCTGTTTTCTGTCAAAAAAATGGGATGTGTCCACGTTGTGTTTTGGGGCATTTCCTGTTGCGGGCGCTAGGCCTACCCACACAAGTGAGGTATCATTTTTATCGGGTGACTTGGGGGAACGGTGGGTGGAAGGAAATTTGTGGCTCCTCTCAGATTCCAGAACTTTCTGTCACCGAAATGCGCGGAAAACGTGTTTATTTAGCCACATTTTGAGGTTTGCAAAGGATTCTTTGTAACAGAACCTGGTCAGAGCCCCACAAGCCACCCCATATTGGATTCCCCTAGGTCTCTAGTTTTCATAAATGCACAGGTTTGGTAGGTTTCCCTAGGTGCCGGCTGAGCTAGAGGCCAAAATCTACAGGTAGGCACTTTGCAAAAAACGGCTCTGTTTTCTGTAAAAAAATGGGATGTGTCCACGTTGTGTTTTGGGGCATTTCCTGTCACACGCGCTAGGACTACCCACACAAGTGAATTATCATTTTTATCGGGAGACTTGGGGGAACGCTGGGTGGAAGGAAATTTGTGGCTCCTCTCAGATTCCAGAACTTTCTGTCACCGAAATGCGAGGAAAACGTGTTTATTTACCACATTTTGAGGTTTGCAAAGGATTCTGGGTAACAGAACCTGGTCAGAGCCCCTCAAGCCACCCCATATTGGATTCCCCTAGGTCTCTAGTTTTCAAAAATGCACAGGTTTGGTAGGTTTCCCTAGGTGCCGGCTGAGCTAGAGGCCAAAATCTACAGGTAGGCACTTTGCAAAAAACGACTCTGTTTTCTGTAAAAAAATGGGATGTGTCCACGTTGTGTTTTGGGGCATTTCCTGTCACAGGCGCTAGGCCCTCCCACACAAGTGAGGTATCATTTTTATCTGGAGACTTAGGGGAACGCTGGGTGGAAGGAAATTTGTGGCTCCTCTCAGATTCCAGAACTTTCTGTCACCGAAATGTGAGGAAAATGTGATTTTTTAGCCACATTTTGAGGTTTGCAAAGGATTCTGGGTAACAGAACCTGGTCAGAGCCCCACGAGTCACCCCATCTTGGATTCCCCTAGGTCTCTAGTTTTCAAAAATGCACAGGTTTGGTAGGTTTCCCTAGGTGCCGGCTGAGAAAGAGGCCAAAATCTATATGCAGGCACTTTGCAAAAAACAGCTCTGTTTTCTGTCAAAAAATGGGATGTGTCCACATTGTGTTTTGGGGTATTTCCTGTCGCGGGCGCTAGGCCTACCCACACAAGTGAGGTACCATTTTTATAGGGAGACTTGGGGGAACGCTGGGTGGAAGGAAATTTGTGGCTCCTCTTAGATTCCAGATCTTCCTGTCACCGAAATGTGAGGAAAACGTGTTTTTTAGCCACATTTTGAGGTTTGCAAAGGATTCTGGGTAACAGAACCTGGTCAGAGCCCCACAAGTCACCCCATCTTGGATTCCCCTAGGTCTCTAGTTTTCAAAAATGCACAGGTTTGGTAGGTTTCCCTAGGTGCCGGCTGAGCTAGAGGCCAAAATCTACAGGTAGGCACTTTGCAAAAAACAGCTCTGTTTTCTGTCAAAAAATGGGATGTGTCCACGTTGTGTTTTGGGGCATTTCGTGTTGCGGGTGCTAGGCCTACCCACAAAAGTGAGGTATAATTTTTATCGGGAGACTTGGGGGAACGCTGGGTGGAAGGAAATTTGTGGCTCCTCTCAGATTCCAGAACTTTCTGTCACCGAAATGCGAGGAAAACGCGTTTATTTAGCCACATTTTGAGGTTTGCAAAGTATTCTGGGTAACAGAACCTGGTCAGAGCCCCACAAGCCACCCCATATTGGATTCCCCTAGGTCTCTAGTTTTAAACAATGCACAGGTTTGGCAGGTTTCCCTAGGTGCCGCCTGAGCTAGACGCCAAAATCTACAGGTAGGCACTATGCAAAAAACAGCTCTGTTTTCAGTCAAGAAAATGGGATGTGTCCTCGTTGTGTTTTGGGGCATTTCCTGTTGTGGGCGCTAGGCCTACCCACACAAGTGAGGTATCATTTTTATCGGGAGACTTGGGGGAACGTTGGGTGGAAGGAAATTTGTGGCTCCTCTCAGATTCCAGAACATTCTGTAACTGAAATGTGAGGAAAATGTGTTTTTTTAGCCACATTTTGAGGTTTGCAAAGGATTCTGGGTAACAGAACCTGGTCAGAGCCCCACAAGTCACCCCATCTTGGATTCCCCTAGGTCTCTAGTTTTCAAAAATGCACAGGTTTGGTAGGTTTCCCTAGGTGCCGGCTGACCTAGAGGCCAAAATCTACAGGTAGGCACTTTGTAAAAAAACGTATCTGTTTTCTGTCAAAAAATGGGATGTGTCCACGTTGTGTTTTGGGGCATTTCCTGTTGCGGGCGCTAGGCCTACCCACACAAGTGAGGTATCATTTTTATCGGGTGACTTGGGGGAACGCTGGGAGGAAGGAAATTTGTGGCTCCTCTCAGATTCCAGAACTTTCTGTCACCGAAATGCGAGGAAAACGTGTTTATTTAGCCACATTTTGAGGTTTGCAAAGGATTCTGGGTAACAGAACCTGGTCAGAGCCCCACAAGCCACCCCATATTGGATTCCCCTAGGTCTCTAGTTTTCAAAAATGCACAGGTTTGGTAGGTTTCCGTAGGTGCCGGCTGAGCTAGAGGCCAAAATCTACAGGTAGGCACTTTGCAAAAAACGACTCTGTTTTCTGTAAAAAAATGGGATGTGTCCACGTTGTGTTTTGGGGCATTTCCTGTCACAGGCGCTAGGCCTACCCACACAAGTGAGGTATCATTTTTATCGGGAGACTTGGGGGAATGCTGGGTGGAAGGAAATTTGTGGCTCCTCTCAGATTCCAGAACTTTCTGTAACTGAAATGTGAGGAAAATGTGTTTTTTTAGCCACATTTTGAGGTTTGCAAAGGATTCTGGGTAACAGAACCTGGTCAGAGCCCCACCAGTCACCCCATCTTGGATTCCCCTAGGTCTCTAGTTTTAAAAAATGCACAGGTTTGGTAGGTTTCCCTAGGTGCCGGCTGAGCTAGAGGCCAAAATCTACAGGTAGGCACTTTGCAAAAAACAGCTCTGTTTTCTGTCAAAAAATGGGATGTGTCCACGTTGTGTTTTGGGGCATTTCGTGTTGCGGGTACTAGGCCTACCCACAAAAGTGAGGTATCATTTTTATCGGGAGACTTGGGGGAACACTGGGTGGAAGGAAATTTGTGGCTCCTCTCAGATTCCAGAACTTTCTGTCACCGAAATGCGAGGAAAAGGTGTTTATTTAGCCACATTTTGAGGTTTGCAAAGGATTCTGTGTAACAGAACCTGGTCAGAGCCCCACAAGCCACCCCATCTTGGATTCCCCTAGGTCTCTAGTTTTCAAAAATGCACAGGTTTGGCAGGTTTCCCTAGGTGCCGGCTGAGCTAAACGCCAAAATCTACAGGTAGGCACTATGCAAAAAACAGCTCTGTTTTCTGTCAAAAAATGGGATGTGTCCACGTTGTGTTTTGGGGGCATTTCCTGTTGCGGGCGCTAGGCCTACCCACACAAGTGAGGTATCATTTTTATCGGGAGACTTGGGGGAACGCTGGGTGGAAGGAAATTTGTGGCTCCTCTCAGATTCCAGAACTTTCTGTCACCGAAATGCGAGGAAAAGGTGTTTATTTAGCCACATTTTGAGGTTTGCAAAGGATTCTGTGTAACAGAACCTGGTCAGAGCCCCACAAGCCACCCCATATTGGATTCCCCTAGGTCTCTAGTTTTCCAAAAATGCACAGGTTTGGTAGGTTTCCCTAGGTGCCGGCTGAGCTAGAGGCCAAAATCTACAGGTAGGCACTATGCAAAAAACAGTTCTGTTTTCTGTCAAAAAATGGGATGTGTCCACATTGTGTTTTGGGGGCATTTCCTGTTGTGGGCGCAAGGCCTACCCACACTAGTGAGGTATCATTTTTATCGGGAGACTTGGGGGAACGCTGGGTGGAAGGACATTTGTGGCTCCTCTCAGATTCCAGAACTTTCTGTCACCGAAATGCGAGGAAAACGTGTTTATTTAGCCACATTTTGAGGTTTGCAAAGGATTCTGGGTAACAGAACCTAGTCAGAGCCCCACAAGCCACCCCATATTGGATTCCCCTAGGTCTCTAGTTTTCAAAAATGCACAGGTTTAGTAGGTTTCCCTAGGTGCCGGCTGAGCTAGAGGCCAAAATCTACAGGTAGGCACTTTGCAAAAAACAGCTCTGTTTTCTGTCAAAAAATGGGATGTGTCCACGTTGTGTTTTGTGGCATTTCCTGTTGTTGGCGCTAGGCCTTCCCACACAAGTGAGGTATCATTTTTATCTGGAGACTTAGGGGAACGCTGGGTGGAAGGAAATTTGTGGCTCCTCTCAGATTCCAGAACTTTCTGTCACCGAAATGTGAGGAAAATGTGTTTTTTTAGCCACATTTTGAGGTTTGCAAAGGATTCTGGGTAACAGAACCTGGTCAGAGCCCCACGAGTCACCCCATCTTGGATTCCCCTAGGTCTCTAGTTTTCAAAAATGCACAGGTTTGGTAGGTTTCCCTAGGTGCCGGCTGAGAAAGAGGCCAAAATCTACAGGCAGGCACTTTGCAAAAAACAGCTCTGTTTTCTGTCAAAAAATGGGATGTGTCCACGTTGTGTTTTGGGGTATTTCCTGTCGCGGGCGCTAGGCCTACCCACACAAGTGAGGTACCATTTTTATAGGGACACTTGGGGGAACGCTGGGTGGAAGGAAATTTGTGGCTCCTCTTAGATTCCAGATCTTCCTGTCACCGAAATGTGTGGAAAATGTGTTTTTTTAGCCACATTTTGAGGTTTGCAAAGGATTCTGTGTAACAGAACCTGGTCAGAGCCCCACAAGCCACCCCATATTGGATTCCCCTAGGTCTCTAGTTTTCCAAAAATGCACAGGTTTGGTAGGTTTCCCTAGGTGCCGGCTGAGCTAGAGGCCAAAATCTACAGGTAGGCACTTTGCAAAAAACGGCTCTGTTTTCTGTAAAAAAATGGGATGTGTCCACGTTGTGTTTTGGGGCATTTCCTGTCACAGGCGCTAGGCCTACCCACACAAGTGAGGTATAATTTTTATCGGGAGACTTGGGGGAACGCTGGGTGGAAAGAAATTTGTGGCTCCTCTCAGATTCCAGAACTTTCTGTAACTGAAATGTGAGGGAAATGTGTTTTTTTAGCCACATTTTGAGGTTTGCAAAGGATTCTCGGTAACAGAACCTGGTCAGAGCCCCACCAGTCACCCCATCTTGGATTCCCCTAGGTCTCTAGTTTTCAGAAATGCACAGGTTTGGTAGGTTTCTCTAGGTGCCGGCTGAGCTAGAGGCCAAAATCTACAGGTAGGCACTTTGCAAAAAACAGCTGTTTTCTGTCAAAAAATGGGATGTGTCCACGTTGTGTTTTGGGGGCATTTCCTGTTGCGGGCGCTAGGCCTACCCACACAAGTGAGGTATCATTTTTATCGGGAGACTTGGGGGAACGCTGGGTGGAAGGAAATTTGTGGCTCCTCTCAGATTCCAGAACTTTCTGTCACCGAAATGCGAGGAAAAGGTGTTTATTTAGCCACATTTTGAGGTTTGCAAAGGATTCTGTGTAACAGAACCTGGTCAGAGCCCCACAAGTCACCCCATATTGGATTCCCCTAGGTCTCTAGTTTTCCAAAAATGCACAGGTTTGGTAGGTTTCCCTAGGTGCCGGCTGAGCTAGAGGCCAAAATCTACAGGTAGGCACTATGCAAAAAACAGCTCTGTTTTCTGTCAAGAAAATGGGATGTGTCCACGTTGTGTTTTGGGGCATTTCCTGTTGTGGGCGCTAGGCCTACCCACACAAGTGAGGTATCATTTTTATCGGGAGACTTGGGGGAACGTTGGGTGGAAGGAAATTTGTGGCTCCTCTCAGATTCCAGAACATTCTGTAACTGAAATGTGAGGAAAATGTGTTTTTTAGCTCATTTTGAGGTTTGCAAAGGATTCTGGGTAACAGAACCTGGTCAGAGCCCCACAAGTCACCCCATCTTGGATTCCCCTAGGTCTCTAGTTTTCAAAAATGCACAGGTTTGGTAGGTTTCCCTAGGTGCCGGCTGACCTAGAGGCCAAAATCTACAGGTAGTCACTTTGTAAAAAAAAGGATCTGTTTTCTGTCAAAAAATGGGATGTGTCCACGTTGTGTTTTGGGGCATTTCCTGTTGCGGGCGCTAGGCCTACCCACACAAGTGAGGTATCATTTTTATCGGGTGACTTGGGGGAACGCTGGGTGGAAGGAAATTTGTGGCTCCTCTCAGATTCTAGAACTTTCTGTCACCGAAATGCGAGGAAAACGTGTTTATTTAGCCACATTTTGAGGTTTGCAAAGGATTCTGGGTAACAGAACCTGGTCAGAGCCCCACAAGCCACCCCATATTGGATTCCCCTAGGCCTCTAGTTTTCAAAAATGCACAGGTTTGGTAGGTTTCCCTAGGTGCCGGCTGAGCTAGAGGCCAAAATCTACAAGTAGGCACTTTGCAAAAAACAGCTCTGTTTTCTGTCATAAAATGGGATGTGTCCACGTTAATTTTTGTGGCATTTCCTGTCGTGGGCGCTAGGCCTACCCACACAAGTGAGGTATCATTTTTATCGTGAGACTTGGGGGAAGGCTGGGTGGAAGGAAATTTGTGGCTCCTCTCAGATTCCAGAACTTCTTGTCACCGAAATGTGAGGAAAACGTGTTTTTTTAGCCACATTTTGAGGTTTGCATAGGATTCTGGGTAACAGAACCTGGTCAGAGCCCCACAAGTCACCCCATCTTGGATTCCCCTAGGTCTCTAGTTTTCAAAAATGCACAGGTTTGGCAGGTTTCCCTAGGTGCCGGTCTGAGCTAAACGCCAAAATCTACAGGTAGGCACTATGCAAAAAACAGCTCTGTTTTCTGTCAAAAAAATGGGATGTGTCCACGTTGTGTTTTGGGGCATTTCCTGTTGCGGGCGCTAGGCCTTCCCACACAAGTGAGGTACCATTTTTATAGGGAGACTTGGGGGAACGCTGGGTGGAAGGAAATTTGTGGCTCCTCTTAGATTCCAGATCTTCCTGTCACCGAAATGTGTGGAAAATGTGTTTTTTTAGCCACATTTTGAGGTTTGCAAAGGATTCTGGGTAACAGAACCTGGTCAGAGCCCCACAAGTCACCCCATCTTGGATTCCCCTAGGTCTCTAGTTTTAAAAAATGCACAGGTTTGGTAGGTTTCCCTAGGTGCCGGCTGAGCTAGAGGCCAAAATCTACAGGTAGGCACTTTGCAAAAAACAGCTCTGTTTTCTGTCAAAAAATGGGATGTGTCCACGTTGTGTTTTGGGGCATTTCGTGTTGCGGGTACTAGGCCTACCCACAAAAGTGAGGTATCATTTTTATCGGGAGACTTGGGGGAACGCTGGGTGGAAGGAAATTTGTGGCTCCTCTCAGATTCCAGAACTTTCTGTCACCGAAATGCGAGGAAAAGGTGTTTATTTAGCCACATTTTGAGGTTTGCAAAGGATTCTGTGTAACAGAACCTGGTCAGAGCCCCACAAGCCACCCCATATTGGATTCCCCTAGGTCTCTAGTTTTCCAAAAATGCACAGGTTTGGTAGGTTTCCCTAGGTGCCGGCTGAGCTAGAGGCCAAAATCTACAGGTAGGCACTATGCAAAAAACAGTTCTGTTTTCTGTCAGAAAATGGGATGTGTCCACATTGTGTTTTGGGGGCATTTCCTGTTGCGGGCGCAAGGCCTACCCACACAAGTGAGGTATCATTTTTATCGGGAGACTTGGTGGAACGCTGGGTGGAAGGAAATTTGTGGCTCCTCTCAGATTCCAGAACTTTCTGTCACCGAAATGCGTGGAAAACGTGTTTATTTAGCCACATTTTGAGGTTTGCAAAGGATTCTGGGTAACAGAACCTGGTCAGAGCCCCACAAGCCACCCCATATTGGATTCCCCTAGGTCTCTAGTTTTCCAAAAATGCACAGGTTTGGTAGGTTTCCCTAGGTGCCGGCTGAGCTAGAGGCCAAAATCTACAGGTAGGCACTATGCAAAAAACAGTTCTGTTTTCTGTCAAAAAATGGGATGTGTCCACATTGTGTTTTGGGGGCATTTCCTGTTGCGGGCGCAAGGCCTACCCACACAAGTGAGGTATCATTTGTATCGGGAGACTTGGGGGAACGCTGGGTGGAAGGAAATTTGTGGCTCCTCTCAGATTCCAGAACTTTCTGTCACCGAAATGCGAGGAAAACGTGTTTATTTAGCCACATTTTGAGGTTTGCAAAGGATTCTGGGTAACAGAACCTAGTCAGAGCCCCACAAGCCACCCCATATTGGATACCCCTAGGTCTCTAGTTTTCAAAAATGCACAGGTTTGGTAGGTTTCCCTAGGTGCCGGCTGAGCTAGAGGCCAAAATCTACAGGTAGGCACTTTGCAAAAAAAAGCTCTGTTTTCTGTCAAAAAATGGGATGTGTCCACGTTGTGTTTTGTGGCATTTCCTGTTGTAGGCGCTAGGCCTTCCCACACAAGTGAGGTACCATTTTTATAGGGAGACTTGGGGGAACGCTGGGTGGAAGGAAATTTGTGGCTCCTCTTAGATTCCAGATCTTCCTGTCACCGAAATGTGTGGAAAATGTGTTTTTTTAGCCACATTTTGAGGTTTGCAAAGGATTCTGGGTAACAGAACCTGGTCAGAGCCCCACAAGTCACCCCATCTTGGATTCCCCTAGGTCTCTAGTTTTAAAAAATGCACAGGTTTGGTAGGTTTCCCTAGGTGCCGGCTGAGCTAGAGGCCAAAATCTACAGGTAGGCACTTTGCAAAAAACAGCTCTGTTTTCTGTCAAAAAATGGGATGTGTCCACGTTGTGTTTTGGGGCATTTCGTGTTGCGGGTACTAGGCCTACCCACAAAAGTGAGGTATCATTTTTATCGGGAGACTTGGGGGAACGCTGGGTGGAAGGAAATTTGTGGCTCCTCTCAGATTCCAGAACTTTCTGTCACCGAAATGCGAGGAAAACGTGTTTATTTAGCCACATTTTGAGGTTTGCAAAGTATTCTGGGTAACAGAACCTGGTCAGAGCCCCACAAGCCACCCCATATTGGATTCCCCTAGGTCTCTAGTTTTAAAAAATGCACAGGTTTGGCAGGTTTCCCTAGGTGCCGGCTGAGCTAGACGCCAAAATCTACAGGTAGGCACTATGCAAAAAACAGCTCTGTTTTCTGTCAAGAAAATGGGATGTGTCCACGTTGTGTTTTGGGGCATTTCCTGTTGTGGGCGCTAGGCCTACCCACACAAGTGAGGTATCATTTTTATCGGGAGACTTGGGGGAACGTTGGGTGGAAGGAAATTTGTGGCTCCTCTCAGATTCCAGAACTTTCTGTCACCGAAATGCGAGGAAAACGTGTTTATTTAGCCACATTTTGAGGTTTGCAAAGTATTCTGGGTAACAGAACCTGGTCAGAGCCCCACAAGCCACCCCATATTGGATTCCCCTAGTTCTCTAGTTTTAAAAAATGCACAGGTTTGGCAGGTTTCCCTAGGTGCCGGCTGAGCTAGACGCCAAAATCTACAGGTAGGCACTTTGCAAAAAACAGCTCTGTTTTCTGTCAAAAAAATGGGATGTGTCCACGTTGTGTTTTGGGGCATTTCCTGTTGCGGGCGCTAGGCCTACCCACACAAGTGAGGTATCATTTTTATCGGGTGACTTGGGGGAACGCTGGGTGGAAGGAAATTTGTGGCTCCTCTCAGATTCCAGAACTTTCTGTAACTGAAATGTGAGGAAAATGTGTTTTTTTAACCACATTTTGAGGTTTTCAAAGGATTCTGGGAAACAGAACCTGGTCAGAGCCCCACCAGTCACCCCATCTTGGATTCCCCTAGGTCTCTAGTTTTAAAAAATGCACAGGTTTGGTAGGTTTCCCTAGGTGCCGGCTGAGAAAGAGGCCAAAATCTACAGGCAGGCACTTTGCAAAAAACAGCTCTGTTTTCTGTCAAAAAATGGGATGTGTCCACGTTGTGTTTTGGGGTATTTCCTGTCGCGGGCGATAGGCCTACCCACACAAGTGAGGTACCATTTTTATAGGGAGACTTGGGGGAACGCTGGGTGGAAGGAAATTTGTGGCTCCTCTTAGATTCCAGATCTTCCTGTCAACGAAATGTGTGGAAAATGTGTTTTTTTAGCCACATTTTGAGGTTTGCAAAGGATTCTGGGTAACAGAACCTGGTCAGAGCCCCACAAGTCACCCCATCTTGGATTCCCCTAGGTCTCTAGTTTTAAAAAATGCACAGGTTTGGTAGGTTTCCCTAGGTGCCGGCTGAGCTAGAGGCCAAAATCTACAGGTAGGCACTTTGCAAAAAACAGCTCTGTTTTCTGTCAAAAAATGGGATGTGTCCACGTTGTGTTTTGGGGCATTTCGTGTTGCGGGTACTAGGCCTACCCACAAAAGTGAGGTATCATTTTTATAGGGAGACTTGGGGGAACGCTGGGTGGAAGGAAATTTGTGGCTCCTCTCAGATTCCAGAACTTTCTGTCACCGAAATGCGAGGAAAACGTGTTTATTTAGCCACATTTTGAGGTTTGCAAAGTATTCTGGGTAACAGAACCTGGTCAGAGCCCCACAAGCCACCCCATATTGGATTCCCCTAGGTCTCTAGTTTTAAAAAATGCACAGGTTTGGCAGGTTTCTCTAGGTGCCGGCTGAGCTAGACGCCAAAATCTACAGGTAGGCACTATGCAAAAAACAGCTCTGTTTTCTGTCAAGAAAATGGGATGTGTCCACGTTGTGTTTTGGGGCATTTCCTGTTGTGGGCGCTAGGCCTACCCACACAAGTGAGGTATCATTTTTATCGGGAGACTTGGGGGAACGTTGGGTGGAAGGAAATTTGTGGCTCCTCTCAGATTCCAGAACTTTCTGTCACCGAAATGCGAGGAAAACGTGTTTATTTAGCCACATTTTGAGGTATGCAAAGTATTCTGGGTTGGATTCCCCTAGTTCTCTAGTTTTCAAAAATGCACAGGTTTGGCAGGTTTCCCTAGGTGCCGGCTGAGCTAGACGCCAAAATCTACAGGTAGGCACTTTGCAAAAAACAGCTCTGTTTTCTGTCAAAAAAATGGGATGTGTCCACGTTGTGTTTTGGGGCATTTCCTGTTGCGGGCGCTAGGCCTACCCACACAAGTGAGGTATCATTTTTATCGGGTGACTTGGGGGAACGCTGGGTGGAAGGAAATTTGTGGCTCCTCTCAGATTCCAGAACTTTCTGTCACCGAAATGCGAGGAAAACGTGTTTATTTAGCCACATTTTGAGGTTTGCAAAGGATTCTGGGTAACAGAACCTGGTTAGAGCCCCACAAGCCACCCCATATTGGATTCCCCTAGGTCTCTAGTTTTCATAAATGCACAGGTTTGGTAGGTTTCCCTAGGTGCCGGCTGAGCTAGAGGCCAAAATCTACAGGTAGGCACTTTGCAAAAAACGGCTCTGTTTTCTGTAAAAAAATGGGATGTGTCCACGTTGTGTTTTGGGGCATTTCCTGTCACACGCGCTAGGACTACCCACACAAGTGAATTATCATTTTTATCGGGAGACTTGGGGGAACGCTGGGTGGAAGGAAATTTGTGGCTCCTCTCAGATTCCAGAACTTTCTGTCACCGAAATGCGAGGAAAACGTGTTTATTTAGCCACATTTTGAGGTTTGCAAAGGATTCTGGGTAACAGAACCTGGTCAGAGCCCCTCAAGCCACCCCATATTGGATTCCCCTAGGTCTCTAGTTTTAAAAAATGCACAGGTTTGGTAGGTTTCCCTAGGTGCCGGCTGAGCTAGAGGCCAAAATCTACAGGTAGGCACTTTGCAAAAAACGACTCTGTTTTCTGTAAAAAAATGGGATGTGTCCACGTTGTGTTTTGGGGCATTTCCTGTCACAGGCGCTAGGCCTACCCACACAAGTGAGGTATCATTTTTATCGGGAGACTTGGGGGAACGCTGGGTGGAAGGAAATTTGTGGCTCCTCTCAGATTCCAGAACTTTCTGTAACTGAAATGTGAGGAAAATGTGTTTTTTTAGCCACATTTTGAGCTTTGCAAAGGATTCTGGGTAACAGAACCTGGTCAGAGCCCCACCAGTCACCCCATCTTGGATTCCCCTAGGTTTCTAGTTTTCAGAAATGCACAGGTTTGGTAGGTTTCTCTAGGTGCCGGCTGAGCTAGAGGCCAAAATCTACAGCTTGGCACTTTGTAAAAAAACAGCTCAGTTTTCTGTCAAAAAATAGGATGTGTCCACGTTGTGTTTTGGGGCATTTCCTGTTGCGAGCGCTAGGCCTACCCACACAAGTGAGGTATCATTTTTATCGGGTGACTTGGGGGAACGCTGGGTGGCAGGAAATTTGTGGCTCCTCTCAGATTCCAGAACTTTCTGTCACCGAAATGCGAGAAAAACGTGTTTATTTAGCCACATTTTGAGGTTTGCAAAGGATTCTGGGTAACAGAACCTGGACAGAGCCCCACAAGCCACTCCATATTGGATTCCCCTAGGTCTCTAGTTTTCAAAAATGCACAGGTTTGGTAGGTTTCCCTAGGTGCCGGCTGAGCTAGAGGCCAAAATCTACAGGTAGGCACTTTGCAAAAAAACGCTCTGTTTTCTGTAAAAAAATGGGATGTGTCCACGTTGTGTTTTGGGGCATTTCCTATCACAGGCGCTAGGCCTACCCACACAAGTGAGGTATCATTTTTATCGGGAGACTTGGGGGAACGCTGGGTGGAAGGAAATTTGTGGCTCCTCTCAGATTCCAGAACTTTCTGTCACTGAAATATGAGGAAAATGTGTTTTTTTAGCCACATTTTGAGCTTTGCAAAGGATTCTGGGTAACAGAACCTGGTCAGAGCCCCACCAGTCACCCCATCTTGGATTCCCCTAGGCCTCTAGTTTTCAGAAATGCACAGGTTTGGTAGGTTTCCCTAGCTGCCGGCTGAGCTAGATGCCAAAATCTACAGGTAGACACTTTGTAAAAAAACAGCTCTGTTTTCTGTCAAAAAATGGGATGTGTCCACGTTGTGTTTTGGGGGCATTTCCTGTTGCGGGCGCTAGGCCTACCCACACAAGTGAGGTATCATTTTTATCGGGAGACTTGGGGGAACGCTGGGTGGAAGGAAATTTGTGGCTTCTCTCAGATTCCAGAACTTTCTGTCACCGAAATGCGAGGAAAACATGTTTATTTAGCCACATTTTGAGGTTTGCAAAGGATTCTGGGTAACAGAACCTGGTCAGAGCCCCACAAGCCACCCCATATTGGATTCCCCGAGGCCTCTAGTTTTCAAAAATGCACAGGTTTGCAAGGTTTCCCTAGGTGCCGGCTGAGCTAGAGGCCAAAATCTACAGCTAGGCACTTTGCAAAAAACAGCTCTGTTTTCTGTCATAAAATGGGATGTGTCCACGTTGTCTTTTGTGGCATTTCCTGTCGTGGGCGCTAGGCCTACCCACACAAGTGTGGTATCATTTTTATCGGGAGACTTGGGGGAACGCTGGGTGGAAGGAAATTTGTGGCTCCTCTCAGATTCCAGAACTTCCTGTCACCGAAATGTGAGGAAAACGTGTTTTTTTAACCACATTTTGAGGTTTGCATAGGATTCTGGGTAACAGAACCTCGTCAGAGCCCCACAAGTCACCCCATCTTGGATTCCCCTAGGTCTCTAGTTTTCAAAAATGCACAGGTTTGGCAGGTTTCCCTAGGTGCCGGCTGAGCTAGACGCCAAAATCTACAGGTAGGCACTATGCAAAAAACAGCTCTGTTTTCTGTCAAAAAAATGGGATGTGTCCACGTTGTGTTTTGGGGCATTTCCTGTTGCGGGTGCTAGGCCTACCCACACAAGTGAGGTATCATTTTTATCGGGAGACTTTGTGGAACGCTGGGTGGAAGGAAATTTGTGGCTCCTCTCAGATTCTAGAACTTTCTGTCACCGAAATGTGAGGAAAACGTGTTTTTTTAGCCACATTTTGAGGTTTGCAAAGGAGTCTGGGTTACAGAACCTGGTCAGAGCCCCACAAGTCACGTCATCTTGGATTCCCCTAGGTCTCTAGTTTTCAGAAATGCACAGGTTTGGTAGGTTTCCCTAGGTGTCGGCTGAGCTAGAGGCCAAAATCTACATGTAGGCACTTTGCAAAAAACAGCTCTGTTTTCTGTCTTAAAATGGGATGTGTCACGTTGTCTTTTGTGGCATTTCCTGTCGTGGGCGCTAGGCCTACCCACACAAGTGAGGTATCATTTTTATCGGGAGACTTGGGGGAACGCTGGGTGGAAGGAAATTTGTGGCTCCTCTCAGATTCCAGAACTTCCTGTCACCGAAATGTGAGGAAAACGTGTTTTTTTAGCCACATTTTGAGGTTTGCATAGGATTCTGGGTAACAGAACCTGGTGAGAGCCCCACAAGTCACCCCATCTTGGATTCCCCTAGGTCTCTAATTTTCAAAAATGCACAGGTTTGGCAGGTTTCCCTAGGTGCCGGCTGAGCTAGACGCCAAAATCTACAGGTAGGCACTATGCAAAAAACAGCTCTGTTTTCTGTCAAAAAAATGGGATGTGTCCACGTTGTGTTTTGGGGCATTTCCTGTTGCGGGCGCTAGGCCTACCCACACAAGTGAGGTATCATTTTTATCGGGAGACTTTGGGGAACGCTGGGTGGAAGGAAATTTGTGGCTTCTCTCAGATTCCAGAACTTTCTGTCACCGAAATGCGAGGAAAACATGTTTATTTAGCCACATTTTGAGGTTTGCAAAGGATTCTGGGTAACAGAACCTGGTCAGAGCCCCACAAGCCACCCCATATTGGATTCCCCGAGGCCTCTAGTTTTCAAAAATGCACAGGTTTGCAAGGTTTCCCTAGGTGCCGACTGAGCTAGAGGCCAAAATCTACAGGTAGGCACTTTGCAAAAAACAGCTCTGTTTTCTGTCATAAAATGGGATGTGTCCACGTTGTCTTTTGTGGCATTTCCTGTCGTGGGCGCTAGGCCTACCCACACAAGTGAGGTATCATTTTTATCGGGAGACTTGGGGGAACGCTGGGTGGAAGGAAATTTGTGGCTCCTCTCAGATTCCAGAACTTCCTGTCACCGAAATGTGAGGAAAACGTGTTTTTTTAACCACATTTTGAGGTTTGCATAGGATTCTGGGTAACAGAACCTGGTCAGAGCCCCACAAGTCACCCCATCTTGGATTCCCCTAGGTCTCTAGTTTTCAAAAATGCACAGGTTTGGCAGGTTTCCCTAGGTGCCGGCTGAGCTAGACGCCAAAATCTACAGGTAGGCACTATGCAAAAAAGAGCTCTGTTTTCTGTCAAAAAAATGGGATGTGTCCACGTTGTGTTTTGGGGCATTTCCTGTTGCGGGTGCTAGGCCTACCCACACAAGTGAGGTATCATTTTTATCGGGAGACTTTGTGGAACGCTGGGTGGAAGGAAATTTGTGGCTCCTCTCAGATTCCAGAACTTTCTGTCACCGAAATGTGAGGAAAACGTGTTTTTTTAGCCACATTTTGAGGTTTGCAAAGGAGTCTGGGTAACAGAACCTGGTCAGAGCCCCACAAGTCACGTCATCTTGGATTCCCCTAGGTCTCTAGTTTTCAGAAATGCACAGGTTTGGTAGGTTTCCCTAGGTGCCGGCTGAGCTAGAGGCCAAAATCTACATGTAGGCACTTTGCAAAAAACAGCTCTGTTTTCTGTCATAAAATGGGATGTGTCCACGTTGTCTTTTGTGGCATTTCCTGTCGTGGGCGCTAGGCCTACCCACACAAGTGAGGTATCATTTTTATCGGGAGACTTGGGGGAACGCTGGGTGGAAGGAAATTTGTGGCTCCTCTCAGATTCCAGAACTTCCTGTCACCGAAATGTGAGGAAAACGTGTTTTTTTAGCCACATTTTGAGGTTTGCATAGGATTCTGGGTAACAGAACCTGGTCAGAGCCCCACAAGTCACCCCATCTTGGATTCCCCTAGGTCTCTAGTTTTCAAAAATGCACAGGTTTGGCAGGTTTCCCTAGGTGCCGGCTGAGCTAGACGCCAAAATCTACAGGTAGGCACTATGCAAAAAACAGCTCTGTTTTCTGTCAAAAAAATGGGATGTGTCCACGTTGTGTTTTGGGGCATTTCCTGTTGCGGGTGCTAGGCCTACCCACACAAGTGAGGTATCATTTTTATCGGGAGACTTTGTGGAACGCTGGGTGGAAGGAAATTTGTGGCTCCTCTCAGATTCTAGAACTTTCTGTCACCGAAATGTGAGGAAAACGTGTTTTTTTAGCCACATTTTAAGGTTTGCAAAGGAGTCTGGGTTACAGAACCTGGTCAGAGCCCCACAAGTCACGTCATCTTGGATTCCCCTAGGTCTCTAGTTTTCAGAAATGCACAGGTTTGGTAGGTTTCCCTAGGTGTCGGCTGAGCTAGAGGCCAAAATCTACATGTAGGCACTTTGCAAAAAACAGCTCTGTTTTCTGTCATAAAATGGGATGTGTCCACGTTGTCTTTTGTGGCATTTCCTGTCGTGGGCGCTAGGCCTACCCACACAAGTGAGGTATCATTTTTATCGGGAGACTTGGGGGAACGCTGGGTGGAAGGAAATTTGTGGCTCCTCTCAGATTCCAGAACTTCCTGTCACCGAAATGTGAGGAAAACGTGTTTTTTTAGCCACATTTTGAGGTTTGCATAGGATTCTGGGTAACAGAACCTGGTGAGAGCCCCACAAGTCACCCCATCTTGGATTCCCCTAGGTCTCTAGTTTTCAAAAATGCACAGGTTTGGCAGGTTTCCCTAGGTGCCGGCTGAGCTAGACGCCAAAATCTACAGGTAGGCACTATGCAAAAAACAGCTCTGTTTTCTGTCAAAAAAATGGGATGTGTCCACGTTGTGTTTTGGGGCATTTCCTGTTGCGGGCGCTAGGCCTACCCACACAAGTGAGGTATCATTTTTATCGGGAGACTTTGGGGAACGCTGGGTGGAAGGAAATTTGTGGCTTCTCTCAGATTCCAGAACTTTCTGTCACCGAAATGCGAGGAAAACATGTTTATTTAGCCACATTTTGAGGTTTGCAAAGGATTCTGGGTAACAGAACCTGGTCAGAGCCCCACAAGCCACCCCATATTGGATTCCCCGAGGCCTCTAGTTTTAAAAAATGCACAGGTTTGCAAGGTTTCCCTAGGTGCCGACTGAGCTAGAGGCCAAAATCTACAGGTAGGCACTTTGCAAAAAACAGCTCTGTTTTCTGTCATAAAATGGGATGTGTCCACTTTGTCTTTTGTGGCATTTCCTGTCGTGGGCGCTAGGCCTACCCACACAAGTGAGGTATCATTTTTATCGGGAGACTTGGGGGAACGCTGGGTGGAAGGAAATTTGTGGCTCCTCTCAGATTCCAGAACTTCCTGTCCCCGAAATGTGAGGAAAACGTGTTTTTTAACCACATTTTGAGGTTTGCATAGGATTCTGGGTAACAGAACCTGGTCAGAGCCCCACAAGTCACCCCATCTTGGATTCCCCTAGGTCTCTAGTTTTCAAAAATGCACAGGTTTGGCAGGTTTCCCTAGGTGCCGGCTGAGCTAGACGCCAAAATCTACAGGTAGGCACTATGCAAAAAAGAGCTCTGTTTTCTGTCAAAAAAATGGGATGTGTCCACGTTGTGTTTTGGGGCATTTCCTGTTGCGGGTGCTAGGCCTACCCACACAAGTGAGGTATCATTTTTATCGGGAGACTTTGTGGAACGCTGGGTGGAAGGAAATTTGTGGCTCCTCTCAGATTCCAGAACTTTCTGTCACCGAAATGTGAGGAAAACGTGTTTTTTTAGCCACATTTTGAGGTTTGCATAGGAGTCTGGGTAACAGAACCTGGTCAGAGCCCCACAAGTCACGTCATCTTGGATTCCCCTAGGTCTCTAGTTTTCAGAAATGCACAGGTTTGGTAGGTTTCCCTAGGTGCCGGCTGAGCTAGAGGCCAAAATCTACATGTAGGCACTTTGCAAAAAACAGCTCTGTTTTCTGTCATAAAATGGGATGTGTCCACGTTGTCTTTTGTGGCATTTCCTGTCGTGGGCGCTAGGCCTACCCACACAAGTGAGGTATCATTTTTATCGGGAGACTTGGAGGAACGCTGGGTGGAAGGAAATTTGTGGCTCCTCTCAGATTCCAGAACTTCCTGTCACCGAAATGTGAGGAAAACGTGTTTTTTTAGCCACATTTTGAGGTTTGCATAGGATTCTGGGTAACAGAACCTGGTCAGAGCCCCACAAGTCACCCCATC
The DNA here is from genome assembly GCF_031143425.1 of Pleurodeles waltl. Classification (NCBI taxonomy): domain Eukaryota; kingdom Metazoa; phylum Chordata; class Amphibia; order Caudata; family Salamandridae; genus Pleurodeles; species Pleurodeles waltl. Next base: position 499,153,099 of record NC_090440.1, read on the forward strand.
TTGGATTCCCCTAGGTCTCTAGTTTTCAAAAATGCACAGGTTTGGCAGGTTTCCCTAGGTGCCGGCTGAGCTAGACGCCAAAATCTACAGGTAGGCACTATGCAAAAAACAGCTCTGTTTTCTGTCAAAAAAATGGGATGTGTCCACGTTGTGTTTTGGGGCATTTCCTGTTGCGGGCGCTAGGCCTACCCACACAAGTGAGGTATCATTTTTATCGGGAGACTTTGGGAAACGCTGGGTGGAAGGAAATTTGTGGCTCCTCTCAGATTCCAGAACTTTCTGTCACCGAAATGTGAGGAAAACGTGTTTTTTTACCCACATTTTGAGGTTTGCAAAGGAGTCTGGGTAACAGAACCTGGTCAGAGCCCCACAAGTCACGTCATCTTGGATTCCCCTAGGTCTCTAGTTTTCAAAAATGCACAGGTTTGGTAGGTTTCCCTAGGTGCCGGCTGAGCTAGAGGCCAAAATCTACAGGTAGGCACTATGCAAAAAACAGCTCTGTTTTCTGTCAAAAAATGGGATGTGTCCACATTGTGTTTTGGGGGCATTTCCTGTTGCGGGCGCTAGGCCTACCCACACAAGTGAGGTATCATTTTTATCGGGAGACTTGGGGGAACGCTGGGTGGAAGGAAATTTGTGGCTCCTCTCAGATTCCAGAAATTTCTGTCACCGAAATGCGAGGAAAACGTGTTTATTTAGCCACATTTTGAGGTTTGCAAAGGATTCTGGGTAACAGAACCTGGTCAGAGCCCCACAAGACACCCCATATTGGATTCCCCTAGGTCTCTAGTTTTCAAAAATGCACAGGTTTGGTAGGTTTCCCTAGGTGCCGGCTGAGCTAGAGGCCAAAATCTACAGGTAGGCACTTTGCAAAAAACAGCTCTGTTTTCTGTCCTAAAATGGGATGTGTCCACGTTGTGTTTTGTGGCATTTCCTGTTGTGGGCGCTAGGTCTTCCCACACAAGTGAGGTATCATTTTTATCGGGAGACTTGGGGTACGCTGGGTGTAAGGAAATTTGTGGCTCCTCTCAGATTCCAGAACTTTCTGTCACCGAAATGTGAGGAAAATGTGTTTTTTTAGCCACATTTTGAGGTTTGCAAAGGATTCTGGGTAACAGAACCTGGTCAGAGCCCCACGAGTCACCCCATCTTGGATTCCCCTAGGTCTCTAGTTTT